>NC_086449.1:805306988-805989994 GCF_028390025.1 Pseudophryne corroboree | reverse complement strand
TGTGTGACATACCACTCCTCATTACCCTGTGTAACAGTGCTCCTCATAGTGACTGTAGTCACTAATCATACCTGTGTGTGTGACATACCACTCGTCATTACCCTGTGTAACAGTGCTCCTCATAGTGACTGTAGTCACTAATCATACCTGTGTGTGTAACATGTCACTCCTCATTACCCTGTGTAACAGTGCTCCTCATAGTGACTGTAGTCACTAATCATACCTGTGTGTGTAACATGTCACTCCTCATTACCCTGTGTAACAGTGCTCCTCATAGTGACTGTAGTCACTAATCATACCTGTGTGTGTGACATACCACTCCTCATTACCCTGTGTAGCAGTGCTCCTCATAGTGACTGTAGTCACTAATCATACCTGTGTGTGTGACATACCACTCGTCATTACCCTGTGTAACAGTGCTCCTCATAGTGACTGTAGTCACTAATCATACCAGTGTGTGACATACCACTCCTCATTACCCTGTGTAACAGTGCTCCTCATAGTGACTGTACTCACTAATCATACCTGTGTGTGTGACATACCACTCGTCATTACCCTGTGTAACAGTGCTCCTCATAGTGACTGTAGTCACTAATCATACCTGTGTGTGTAACATGTCACTCCTCATTACCCTGTGTAACAGTGCTCCTCATAGTGACTGTAGTCACTAATCATACCTGTGTGTGTAACATGTCACTCCTCATTACCCTGTGTAACAGTGCTCCTCATAGTGACTGTAGTCACTAATCATACCTGTGTGTGTGACATACCACTCCTCATTACCTTGTGTAGCAGTGCTCCTCATAGTGACTGTAGTCACTAATCATACCTGTGTGTGTGACATACCACTCCTCATTACCCTGTGTAGTAGTGCTCCTCATAGTGACTGTAGTCACTAATCATACCTGTGTGTGACATACCACTCCTCATTACCCTGTGTAACAGTGCTCCTCATAGTGACTGTACTCACTAATCATACCTGTGTGTGTGACATACCACTCCTCATTACCCTGTGTAACAGTGCTCCTCATAGTGACTGTAGTCACTAATCATACCTGTGTGTGACATACCACTCCTCATTACCCTGTGTAGCAGTGCTCCTCATAGTGACTGTACTCACTAATCATACCTGTGTGTGACATACCACTCCTCATTACCCTGTGTAACACTGCTCCTCATAGTGACTGTTGTTAGTAATCATGTCCCTCTACATTACATAATCACTGAGATGGCATATATATATACTTTTGCAGCATCTAGTATGTGTTTGGATAGATTATAATCTGTCTCTATTGTTGTTAGTAAAAACGATTTGGTAAAGGTGGCAGAGGGCGATGGGCACATGGCGTGCATCATTACTAATGAACAGCGTATCGTAGGGCCGCACCCACCATATAAACAGCCATTACTAGGATGTGCCTGCTAAGGAATCTGTTAGCCCACCATTATTTCATAGGGAAGCGGTGAAAGGGATATAAAACAACTACATGTTGCGCCAGAACTACACACACATTATAATAGGCTCCACACACCAATGCCCTTAACTGTAATAAAATCAATGTGTTGTGTTACCCTGGTTTCGTCAGCTCGGATTTCCATCCTGGCAGCTGAAAAATAATATTTTTTTCCATCTTGCGTGGGAAATAAACTCCAGAGAGAGAGAGAGAGAGAGAGAGGGACACACTGCGACTGGGAGATGTTAATGGTTTAATGAGCTGCTAATGTGACCTGGACGAAAACCAAGCGTTGTAGGAACAGTTTCTCTGACGGAGATCTCACCCGCAGATTCTGGCTGCCAGGCGCTGAGCTCATCCGTTTCATCCGCCTGATCACTGTGGTTCCAAGTCCCCCGCGTATCAAGGCGTGATGCAGCGAGGGCCCACGGAAATTACTTTTCATTTTTACAGCTGCCAAAATGACACAGCCAATCTATGTCAATAAAGCAGATTGATAGGCTGCCGTGGCTTATCCAATCAGCTGCTGGAGACTGCGCCCACCTGTTCTGCCATTTAAATTGCGCTGTATATGAAATACCCATTAGGAGGGCATAACTATTACCCTACAACGTGACCTCTTCCAGGTACAAAATTCCCTGGTCTTGGACTTCCCAATTAATTGGGATTACCATACTAGCCCTTTAAACAGGGACACTCATGAATTACACAGGTTCTGTGGCCAGGGCCGGCAACAGAAATCTTGGGGCCCGGTACAGTGATATCTCCGGGGCCCCCTCAGATTGATATATATATATATATATATATCAACAGAATTGCTGCTCTATATAAGAAACTGTATATATAGACACACACATATATAAATATGTATACCTCTCCTTCCTTCCCCCCATACACTCCACAGTCTTTGTCTCTCAGCTCCCTCACCCCATCCCAAAGCCCACACCAATCCACTCTTAACCTGGTGAGAGACCTCACACCCCACATCAAGAGGCCAGCACAGGGCACGGGAATCCTGGCCAGTGGAGCTGCTGCCATGTCCCGTAACTGCCTGCAACAGAGCTGGACCTGGAAAAGCGGGTGCACACTCATGCTGCATAGTCAATGTGTGTGAGAGGCTCCTGTCACTCTGAAGCTGCACCCACACTGCCTACAGCTCACTTCCCTATTTGGCTCACATGTATTCTTGGGGGCCTTCTGATCTTTGGGGCCCGGTACAGGTGTCCCCTTTGACACCCCCTGTCGCTGGCCCTGGATCTATTGGGATTCTGACTGTTCAAATTTCAAGCACCAGGATCCTGACTGCATCCCACCAGCATGCACTGCACAGTTTTAGCATGACCTAACAGAAAAGACAGTGCATGCTTGCATGTGTAGTTTCACAGCAGCTGCAGAGCCATAGGTTGCCTACCCCTGTTATATATATATTTTTAAATGACAATTAGGCACATCAGACAATGTGGCTGACATGGCAGGATCAGTATTTGCTCATGCACAGTGTTCTTCCCTCCTTTTCTTTACACTGGTTGCAATATGTCTAAAAATGCATTCTAGTCATGCCAAATAGCCCCTCTCAGCGTGTCTGGTCCTGGGACAACTCACTGCGCTGTGGGTTCTTGTCAGTCAAACTGTGCATCTTACCCTATTTGCCAAATAAAAGCACCGGAAGCAACAGAGCTGCATTGAGAGCATGAGCAGACCACTGGAATTTACAACATTTGTACATCTGACTCTGAATCTGTGCAAAATCGGTTTTGATGTGAAAAGCGAAGCTTTTCCTCAAACCAAGTTCCTTTGTGCTCAGTCTGCTGCTTTGTATGTGTGAGACTGTGGCTGTCTGACGTCAAGCCTGCATGTCACATGGTTTTAATCAGCCACAGAACTTGTGTAATCCATGAGTGTCCCGATTTATAGGGATGGTATGGACGGTAAGCCTACAATTAATGTAAGATTGCAGCCACCTATGCTAAAACACCCTTCTTATCAATTCATTCGGCCAACACAGGTGACTGCAATCATAAATGAGGTGGGAATTCCCAGGAACAGACCACCTGATGGAAGGGGAGTTGGCATAGGCCCTAGGGGGCCAATGGTGAGGTAGCACCAAAATCCTGCATATTTAATACCTCTGTGGCGCCTACACTTAAAGCACCAGCCAATGACATGAAGGGGGCGGAGCCAGAAACTTCTTACGCGTGAAGCTGCCGGCTGCTGCTTTTGTGTGTCCGTGTTACACTGGGATAGCCAGGAAATAATGTCGACATGGGACAAATCGACACATGAAAAGGCCAACACAACTTTTTTTTTTTAATTCGATTTTTTTACTTTTTCATACTGTGCCATCCACGTGGACTACGGTTAGGAATAGTAACCTTGCTCGATGCAAGGGGCCGCGGGGCACTAATTGGGGTTCCTGGTCAGGTTACGCAAAAAACTACACCGAAAACAGTAAAAAAAATGACCTTTTTCATGTGTCGACCTGTCCCACGTCGATCATTTCAATGCGTCAACCTTTTCCCCATGTCGACCATGTCCATATCGACCAAGAGTGGTCGACCTTAACTAGGTAGACCCTTTGGTCAATAACCCTTGAAATATGGAGGTGACATCATATTTCCATAGCTATTGCTAGTACTGTGTTTGGAATTTGTGCTATCGCCTGCACATGCAGCAGCGCTGTATATTCAGGGGAGAGGGGACCCATGGTAAATTAGCACACGGGCCCCTGTCCTATACCGTCTCTGGGCTCATTGAAAAAAATAAGATTTTACTCACCGGTAAATCTATTTCTCGTAGTCCGTAGTGGATGCTGGGACTCCGTAAGGACCATGGGGAATAGCGGCTCCGCAGGAGACTGGGCACAACTAAAGAAAGCTTTAGGACTACCTGGTGTGCACTGGCTCCTCCCACTATGACCCTCCTCCAGACCTCAGTTAGGATACTGTGCCCGGAAGAGCTGACACAATAAGGAAGGATTTTGAATCCCGGGTAAGACTCATACCAGCCACACCAATCACACCGTATAACTCGTGATACTATACCCAGTTAACAGTATGAAATATAACTGAGCCTCTCAACAGATGGCTCAACAATAACCCTTTAGTTAGGCAATAACTATATACAAGTATTGCAGACAATCCGCACTTGGGATGGGCGCCCAGCATCCACTACGGACTACGAGAAATAGATTTACCGGTGAGTAAAATCTTATTTTCTCTGACGTCCTAAGTGGATGCTGGGACTCCGTAAGGACCATGGGGATTATACCAAAGCTCCCAAACGGGCGGGAGAGTGCGGATGACTCTGCAGCACCGAATGAGCAAACTCTAGGTCCTCCTCAGCCAGGGTATCAAACTTGTAGACTCTTGCAAAAGTGTTTGAACCCGACCAAGTAACAGCTCGGCGAATTTGTAAAGCCGAGACCCCTCGGGCCGCGGCCCAAGAAGAGACCACTTTCCTCGTGGAATGGGCTTTTACAGATTTAGGGTGCGGCAGTCCAGCCGCAGAATGTGCAAGTTGAATCGTGCTACAGATCCAGCGAGCAATAGTCTGCTTAGAAGCAGGAGCACCCAGCTTGTTGGGTGCATACAGGATAAATAGCGAGTAAGTTTTCCTGACTCCAGCCGTCCTGGAAACATATATTTTTCAGGGCCCTGACTACGTCCAGTAACTTGGAATCCTCCAAGTCCCAAGTAGCCGCAGGCACCACAATAGGTTGGTTCACATGAAAAACTGATACCACCTTAGGAAGGAGTTGGGAACGAGTCCTCAATTCCGCCCTATCCATATAAAAAAATTAGATAAGGGCTTTTGCATGATAAAGTCGCTAATTCTGATACACGCCTGGCCGACGCCAAGGCCAACAGCATGACCACTTTCCACGTGAGGTATTTTAGCTCCACGGATTTAAGTGGCTCAACCCAATGCGACTTCAGGAAATCCAACACCACGTTGAGATCCCACGGTGCCACTGGAGGCACAAACGGGGGCTGACTATGCAGCACTCCCTTAACAAAAGTCTGAACTTCAGGCAGTGAAGTCAGTTCTATTTTGGAAGAAAATCGATAGAGCCGAAATCTGGACCTTAATGGAACCCAATTTTAGGCCCATAGTCACCCCTGACTGTAGGAAGAGCAGAAATCGACCTAGCTGAAATTCCTCCGTTGGGGCCTTCCTGGCCTCACAGCACGCAACATATTTCCGCCATATGCGGTGATAATGGTTTGCGTTCACTTCTTTCCTAGCGTTAATTAGCGTAGGGATAACTTCCTCCGGAATGCCATTTTCCTTCAGGATCCGGCGTTCAACCGCCATGCCGTCAAACGCAGCCACGGTACGTCTTGGAACAGACAGGCCCCCTGCTGCAGCAGGTCCTGTCTGAGCGGCAGAGGCCATGGGTCCTCTGAGATTATTTCTTGGAGTTCTGGGTACCAAGCTCTTCTTGGCCAATCCGGAACAATGAGTATAGTTCTTACTCCTCTCCTTATTATTATCATTACCCTGGGTATGAGAGGCAGAGAAGGGAACACATACACCGACTGGTACACCCACGGTGTTACCAGAGCGTCCACAGCTATCGCCTGAGGGTGCTTTGACCTGGCGCAATATCTTTTTAGCTTTTTGTTGAGGCGGAACGCCGTCATGTCCACCTGTGACCTTTCCCAACGGTGTACCATCATTTGGAAGACTTCTGGATGAAGTCCCCACTCACCTGGGTGGAGGTCGTGTCTGCTGAGAAAGTCTGCTTCCCAGTTGTCCACTCCGGGAATGAACACTGCTGACAGTGCTAACACATGATTTTCCGCCCATCGGAGAATCCTTGTGGCTTCTGCCATCGCCATCCTGCTTCTTGTGCCGCCCTGTCGGTTTACATGAGCGACCGCCGTGATGTTGTCTGACTGGATCAGCACCGGCCGGAGTTGAAGCAGGAGTCTAGCCTGACTTAGGGCATTGTAAATGGCCCTTAGTTCCAGAATATTTTTGTGTAGGGAAGTCTCCTGACATTGGAAGTTTCTTCCCTGTGTGACTGCCCCCCAACCTCGAAGGCTGGCATCCGAGGTCACCAGGACCCAGTCCTGTATGCCGAATCTGCGGCCCCCTAGAAGATGAGCACTCTGCAGCCACCACAACAGCGACACTCTGGCCCTTGGAGACAGGGTTATCCGCCGATGCATCTGAAGATGCGACCCGGACCACTTGTCCAACAGATCCCACTGGAAGATCCTTGCATGGGACCTGGCGAATGGAATTTCTTCGTAAGAAGCTACCATCTTTCCCAGGGCTCGCGTGCATTGATGCACCGACACCTGTATTTGTATTAAGAGGTCTCTGTCTAGAGACGACAACTCCTTGGACTTCTCCTCCGGGAGAAACCCTTTTTATCCTGTTCTGTGTCCAGAACCATACCCAGGAACAGTAGACGCGTCATAGGAACCAGCTGCGATTTTGGAATATTCAGAATCCAGCCGTGCTGTTGTAGCACTTCCGGAGATAGTGCTACTCCGACGAACAACTGCTCCCTGGACCTCGCCTTTATAAGGAGATCGTCCAAGTACGGGATAATTATTTCGGTCATTACCTTGGTAAATACCCTCGGTGCCGGGGACAGACCAACGGCAACGTCTGGAATTGGTAATGACAATCCTGTACCACAATTTTGAGGTACTCCTGGTGAAGAGGGTAAATAGGGACATGCAGGTAAGCATCCTTGATGTCCAGTGATACCATGAAATTCTCCAGGCTTGCAATAATCGCCCTGAGCGATTCCATTTTGAACTTGAACCTTCGTATATAAGTGTTCAAGGATTTCAATTTTAGAATGGGTCTCACCGAACCGTCTGGTTTCGGTACCACAAACATTTTGGAATAGTAACCCCGGCCTTGTTGAAGGAGGGGTACCTTGATTTCACCTGCTGGAAGTACAGCTTGTGAATTGCCGCCAGTATTACCTCCCTTTCTCCGAGGGCAGCAGGCAAGGCTGATGTGAGGTAATGGCGAGGGGGAGTCGCCTCGAACTCCAGCTTGTATCCCTGTGATACTACTTGCAGAACCTAGGGATCCACCTGTGGGCAAGCCCACTGGTCCCTGAAGTTCCCGAGACACGCCCCCACCGCACCTGTCTCCACCTGTGGAGCCCCAGCGTCATGCGGTGGACTCAGAGGAAGCGGGGGAAAATTATTGATCCTGGGAACTGGCTGTCTGGTGCAGCTTTTTCCTTCTTCCCTTGTCTCTGTGCAGAAAGGAAGCGCCTTTGACCCGCTTGCTTTTCTGAAGCCGAAAGGACTGTACCTGAAAATACGGTGCCTTCTTAGGCTGTGAGGAAACCTGAGGTAAAAATTTTTCTTCCCAGCTGTTGCTGTGGATACGAGGTCCCGGAGACCATCCCCAAACAATTCCTCACCCTTATAAGGCAGCATCACCTGTCCACTGCCGGGTCTCTAATACCCTCCTGGCAGAATGGACATTGCATTAATTCTGGATGCCAGCCGGCAAATATCCCTCTGTGCATCCCTCATATATAAGACGACGTCTTTAATATGCTCTATGTTAGCAAAATATTATCCCTGTCTAGGGTATTAATATTATCTGACAGGGTATCAGACCACGCTGCAGCAGCACTATTTATGCTGAGGCAAATGCAGGTCTCAGTATAGTACCTGAGTGTGTATATACAGACTTCAGGATAGCCTCCTGCTTTTTATCAGCAGGCTCCTTCAAAGTGGCCGTATCCCAAGACGGCAGTGCCACCTTTTTTGACAAACGTGTGAGCGCCTTATCCACCCTAGGGGATATCTTCCAACGTGACCTATCCTCTGGCGGGAAAGGGTTCGCCAGCAGTAACTTTTTAGAAATTACCATTTTCTTATCGGGGGAACCCACGCTCTTTACACACTTCATTCACTCATCTGATGGGGGAACAAAACACTGGCTGCTTTTTCTCCCCAAACATAAAACCCCTTTTATGTGGTACTTGGGTTCATGTCAGAAATGTGTAACACATTTTTCATTGCCGAGATCATGCAACGGATGTTCCTAGTGGATTGTGTATATGTCTCAACCTCGTCGACACTGGAGTCAGACTCCGTGTCGACATCTGTGTCTGCCATCTGAGGTAACGGGCGTTTTTTGAGCCCCTGATGGCCTTTGAGACGCCTGGGCAGGCGCGGGCTGAGAAGCCGGCTGTCCCACAGCTGTTACGTCATCCAGCCTTTTATGTAAGGAGTTGACATTGTCGGTTAATACCTTCCACCTATCCATCCACTCTGGTGTCGGCCCCACAGGGGGCGACATCCCATTTATCGGCCTCTGCTCCGCCTCCACGTAACCTTCCTCATCCAACATGTCGACACAGCCGTACCGACACACCGCACACACACAGGGAATGCTCTGACTGAGGACAGGACCCCACAAAGTCCTTTGGGGAGACAGAGAGAGAGTATGCCAGCACACACCAGAGCGCTATATAATGCAGGGATTAACACTATAACTGAGTGATTTTTCCCCCAATAGCTGCTTGTATACACATATTGCGCCTAAATTTAGTGCCCCCCCTCTCTTTTTAACCCTTTGAGCCTGAAAACTACAGGGGAGAGCCTGGGGAGCTGTCTTCCAGCTGCACTGTGAAGAAAAAATGGCGCCAGTGTGCTGAGGGAGATAGCCCCGCCCCTTTTTCGGCTGACTTTTCTCCCGCTTTTTTCATGGATTCTGGCAGGGGTAATTTATCACATATATAGCCCTGGGACTATATATTGTGATGATTTGCCAGCCAAGGTGTATTATATTGCCCTCAGGGCGCCCCCCCCCAGCGCCCTGCACCCATCAGTGACCAGAGTGTGAGGTGTGCATGAGGAGCAATGGCGCACAGCTGCAGTGCTGTGCGCTACCTTGTTGAAGACAGAAGTCTTCTGCCGCCGATTTTCCGGAACACTTCTTGCTTCTGGCTCTGTAAGGGGGCCGGCGGCGCGGCTCCGGGACCGAACATCGAGGTCGGGTCCTGTGGTCGATCCCTCTGGAGCTAATGGTGTCCAGTAGCCTAAGAAGCCCAAGCTACCACCAGTTAGGTAGGTTCGCTTCTTCTCCCCTTAGTCCCTCGCTGCAGTGAGTCTGTTGCCAGCAGATCTCACTGTAAAATAAAAAACCTAAAATATACTTTCTTTCTAGGAGCTCAGGAGAGCCCCTAGTGTGCATCCAGCTCAGCCGGGCACAAGATTCTAACTGAGGTCTGGAGGAGGGTCATAGTGGGAGGAGCCAGTGCACACCAGGTAGTCCTAAAGCTTTCTTTAGTTGTGCCCAGTCTCCTGCGGAGCCGCTATTCCACATGGTCCTTACGGAGTCCCAGCATCCACTTAGGACGTCAGAGAAAAAACATATAGGAAAGAGCAATCATTTTCTGCAAACCACAGCAAACAATTTACACGTCAGCTCAGAGCCATCAAAACGTATAGGCACACAGGGCAGCTGCCCAGGGCCCCACATTTCTAGGGCTCTAGGCAGGGACGGGTGGTGGTCACACAATCAGAGCGGCCAGACAGCAATCTCTACCTGCGTCCCAGACCGTGGTTGCCTGCCAGCATCCTGATTGGCGGTTGGATGGAGCTATCCACCAATCAGAGTGCTGAAAGCCGTTCACTGTATGGAGGCATGTGGAGAGATGGTGCAGGATTACAGGAGGGGCATGTTATGCTTTTTTTTCAATTGGTTGCCCTGAATGGGTGGGTATGAGCCCCAGTGCATTGCTTTGCCCAGGGCCTACTATGCTGTTTAGAAGGTCCTGTGTCAGCTTATAGAAGGCAAACTAAATACCTGTTTGGTATAAGTTGCAGCGCATCATTACTCTTTGCACCAGAGAAGGACAAACTGTATAATAAACTCCTTCATACATTATCATTTGACACCATACAGCAAATTCGGTTTGGTTAGTTTGTGTGTTGACTTTTTGGAACAGAAGAGGAGGATCTTATCGTATTTTGTAACGATTTTGCAGTGAAGTGAGGAAGTACTGGCAGCAGCCCCGCACTAAATGCACGCATTGCATCATTCACAAATTCAACACTGACTGATGGATAATACTGTTATGTGCTGTTTGTATTCCCTGAGCACTAGTCCAAGCAATTCTCATAGACCCGGGATCCAAAAAAAACCTTCTGCAACAGCCACAGCGCCATCTAGTGGGCGTAACTTTACAGAGCGCTGCGGATGTACGATTACAGTCATCACAAAGGACCGACTGGAGAACTTATCCAAACACCCCCCCCCCCCCCAAAAATAAATAAATAAAAAATATATAAATAGATATATAAGGCTGAAAGGATCGTTCTAGTAATTGTAGAGCTCTCTCTACATGCAGAACTAACAGGACCTGTATAAATATAACCCCGCAACAGCCCCCTTGTGTGTTACAGAGTTATCTATACAGTGTATATACATGTGTACAACTTTGGCAGAGAATTGTTTACTACAGTACATGCTACACGTGTGAAGGTCATGGCCTATTATAAGCTCTTGCATTGCAACATTTGCTGTATCAATCTCTGAAATTGGTGCCACGAAACATAGATGGGAATTCGTGACCCTTTCCTGGATTCCTGTAACACCTGATGACAGTGCGCCACAGGCAGAATTGCTTTCAACAGCTGGCGCGATCAGCAGGTGAGGAATATACAGGGGGCTGGGGCGAGGCAGGGAGCCGGGAGAAACGGAATGACATTATATATGTTATAAGTGAAATCTGTACAGCCCAGATGTGTTCGGCTGGTAATCTCAGACCTGTCAGCAAAGGTTTCATCTTGGAACGGGGGCCAGGGATTCTTAGCCCACCAACATAAACTCGTTACCGCTGCCCAATATCTGCTGCTGACATCTGAGACACTACCTCGCTGATAGTCCCTCAGTGTCCACATGCAGACAGACGCTATAGCAATAACCACTTTCCAGTACACCTGTCCAAGGCAGTTAAAAAAGCTTTTATTTTTGACATGCCATTCGCCAGGTTGCCAGCTGTTGTGGCCACCATATAGCTTCATCCCCTCTGTGTCTCTCCAGCACCATCATTCAATGTCCTCAACAGCCTGACGCCCCCCCCCCCCCCCCCCATTCTCCGGACTCTTCAGCCTCCTGCCCCCTATGTCTCTTTTGCCTCGAGCTACCCATGTCTCTCCAGCCTTCTGCCCCACGTCTCTTAAATCTCTGTCCCCCCTGCGTCTCTCTGTCACCGACCACCTCTTCCACTCCATATCTCCTGCTCTCCCTGATGTCTGCTCTCCACCTGCCCCTAGGTGAGGGGGAAGTTGATGGTGGGGCGATGGTGGGTGTTGCAGCTGGAAGGGCTGTGAGGGGCAAGGTGTCTTCCAAGTTCTGACAGTTGTCTTCCCTGCCTTCCTATCTCTGACGCCCACCCAATCTGTCTCTTTCACCCCTGTCCCCGTGGTACAGGAGGGCGCCGGCCGCTGCCTCAATCTCTATTTTCTGAAAGCTGGGCCAGCAGTCGTGGTACCAGTTTAAATTTGGTGCCAAACACGAGACAATCAGAAGCAGCGGTTGTGAGCTAATCACCACTTTCAGTATGGAGGTGGCAGTCAATAGAAGGTCTGGTAAAGATCTTCCCACACCCATGGAAGAGGACAGAAGACGGTGCCACTGGACAGAAAGAAGATGTGGACTGGAGAGTGCTGCAGGCGGTAGGAAGCAAATAGCAAAACAGCGCTCCCTTCCGACATACCGGTAGACAGCATTGGTCACCGGTAATTCACTCTCTCCTCCCTAGACCACCAGGTGTCAGCCATTAGGTCCGTGGGTGTAATCAGGCCTAAGGCCTGCGGGGCATGTTAGGTGGACAGTAAATGTGACTCTGGGTTGAGGCTAAGGTCACTTTATGCGCGCTAAGGTAGGCAGGCTATAGTCTAAGCCCCCGGTAAGTGGCTGGGCATTAAGTAACAGATACAGATGGAGCCACCCTCCCGCTGCTCCATACATCCACCCTCCCTCTCTGCTCCTGACATTCTCCCTCCCTCTCTGTAGGGCCGTCTTTTCATATGGGCTCAATGGGCACTTGCCCAAGGGCCCCATGAGTCTAAGGGCCCTATGCTGATAGCTGAGGGTCCCCTCTTTCCAGGAGTACCAGATTTTTGAAAATCGGCCCTGGGGAACCAGAGATATCATACTTTGAAGCAGTGGTCCCCATCCAAGACTGTTAATTGGTCTTCCCAGCCAGATATCTCAGGTTCTGTCTGAATTACAGTTTTTCTGAGGGTATTTTCAAAAAGATGAGACTCCCCTCTTTCAGCAGATACTGGCAGATTGTCTCTAATATGTCCATAACCGGAGATATAAGCCTTCGAGCAGCTGGTCCCTGCTCCAGCTCCACACGTCTGGTTTACAGTTTTATATTTTTGCCGGTGGATTGCTCTGGCTCCTGAACTCTGATCTCCAACTCCCTAGTACCTCCTGAAAGATGGTACTCTCTAGTTTTTTATCGCATTCAAAGCTAATAAATCTATTTCCAGAAACTGGAGATATCTGCAGTCAAGCAAGCTGCCCTCCCATCAGAAAATGATGAATATTAAGTGCACTCCACTATCCACCCCTCCCCTGCATATTACCACCCTGGAAGTCATGTGCCGGGGCCCCTTTATTCATCCCAATGCCTCTTCTACAGTTTAGTGTTCTCCCCCCCACCCCATATTCCACAATCTGTGCTATAAAGGAGTAATTAGCAGAAATTACTGCTCCAGGCCCTACATACTGAGCGGAAGACAGAACACCACCTACTGCCCGCGGGACATCAAAGCTGCTGCTGATAGCACCCCCCATCCTACCACTGGAGGATGGGTAGGGGGCCCAGTGCAGTGCTGTGCCCAGGGGCCTACACTGCTGTTAAGATGGCCCTGCCTCTCTGCTCCTGACATTCTCCCTCCCTCTCTGCTCCTGACATTCTCCCTGCTCGCTACACCCTCCCTCCCTGCTCCTTACATGCTCCCTACACTCATCCTCCCGCTGCTCCCTACATCCACCCTCCCGCTGCTCCATACTCCCACCCTCCCTCACTGCTCCTGACATTCTCCCTCCCTCTCTGCTCCTGACATTCTCCCTCCCTCTCTGCTCCTGACATTCTCCCTGCTCGCTACACCCTCCCTCCCTGCTCCTTACATGCTCCCTACACTCATCCTCCCGCTGCTCCCTACATCCACCCTACCGCTGCTCCCTACATCCACCCTACTGCTGCTCCCTACATCCACCCTACCGCTGCTCCCTACACCCACCCTACCGCTGCTCCCTACATCCACCCTCCCTTCCTGCTCCTTACATGCTCCCTACACTCATCCTCCCACTGCTCCCTACACTCACCCTCCCGCTGCTCCCTACACTCACCCTCCCGCTGCTCCATACTCCCACCCTCCCTCACTGCTCCTGACATTCTCCCTCCCTCTCTGCTCCTGACATTCTCCCTGCTCGCTACACCCTCCCTCCCTGCTCCTTACATGCTCCCTACACTCATCCTCCCGCTGCTCCCTACACCCACCCTACCGCTGCTCCCTACATCCACCCTACCGCTGCTCCCTACACTCACCCTCCCGCTGCTCCCTACACCCACCCTCCCTTCCTGCTCCTTACATGCTCCCTACACTCATCCTCCCACTGCTCCCTACACTCACCCTCCCGCTGCTCCCTACACCCACCCTACATCCACCCTACCGCTGCTCCCTACACTCACCCTTCCACTGCTCCCTACACCCACCCTCCCTTCCTGCTCCTTACATGCTCCCTACACTCATCCTCCCGCTGCTCCCTACACTCATCCTCCCGCTCCTCCCTACACTCACCCTCCCGCTGCTCCCTACATCCACCCTACCGCTGCTTCCTACACCCACCCTCCCTTGCTGCCCTCCAAATACACTCTCTCTAATCCCTACACTGATCCCTACTGCAATCCCGGGAATCCCGGGATTGATAAAAATGGCCTGGGATTGGCCTCCCTAATACTGTACTACAATACACACATACTAGGTCAAGTATCGGTTATCCAATCAGTATGTTTTGTGGTGTAGAAGGAAACTGGAACACCTGGGGTAAACCCACATAAACATGGAAGAACATACAAACTACACACGGATAATGCCTTGGTTGGGAATTGAACTCAAGGCAACCAAGCAAAATGCAACAATGCTAACCACTGGGCACCCAGGTTGCGCATGTTGTAACTCCTTTCCTATCTAGGATTCACTACTGCCTTTTTTTATACAGGTAGCTCAGACAACGCAATAGGCGTTAGTGCTTTTAGTAAGACCCACCGAAATAAGAAAACGGAGAAATAGAAAGTTACATTTGGAATTTGGCCAGATCTTTCCGTTTTAGATGGCGGCTTGGCAGCTCCAGGTGTGAGGGTATAAGACTACACGTCCTCCCTTCCCTTCCTATCTACATCATCGACATGACTAATCAGATCCCACCTGAAATAAAACTGAATTAACGCAGTGCTTGCTTGATTAAAAGGCAGAACGTATAATTAATTTTCTCCAGCATGCCGGCAATTACAATCTCATTTGCCCTGAGGACGTATGTGATAGCGGATCACTGCCATCATTTTTGTCATGAACCATTTCGGTACTAGAACAAAATACAGCTTCTTACTAAATCGGATCACCTGCCGACATCACAGCCAGCAGCCGGGCCGAGGTTTAACACGCAAGCGTTTGTTGGGAGAAGGAATCCAATGAGCTTGGCCTGTTCTAAAGACACCAATGTTCTTTAAAGAGCTGGGATGGGCAACGTGGGTACTTCTGTAGAGGCCCGGGACTGCAGTAGTGGTATAATCATGCCCCCTACGCCAGTACAGTACCAAAGGCACACAAAGAAGGGACGTAGCTGCACCCCCTCCATTGGCCAGCCCCACAGGGTGCCCAGACCCATCAGATGTCTTGGTGGTCCTGTTAGGAGCAGTGCCTTCTTCCTCACTCATGTATATTGGCTCTGTTTAAAGTGGAGTGCTCTACTGCACAGGCTCCCTGTTGCTACTCCTAGAGGGAAGCTTCATTCTCTGCACCAAGATGGCCGCCAAGGCAGCTACTGAGCATGTGCAGAGCCATATTGGAACTGTGCGACACTGGGTGCCTAATTCCGATGAGGTCGCAAAGCTACTATTGTAGCAAATCGGCCGATGTTTTCTTACTGCGCATGCATCTGAGCCACAGAGGGAGTGACAAGTAGAGAGCGTTTGTGGGTGGTAACGGGGAGTGCTCGGGTAAACACAGACGCGTCATGGCCGTTCAGACGATGTTTTCTGGGCATGCATCTACTGCCTGAGTCTGAAGACACAGCAGCGGCTCACCACAGTCAACACCGGGCAGGCACCGGGCACCCTATGGGTACTCAGAACGGCTGCCACATCTTTGCTGCCGAGGCCAGTAAATATGCATCGGAAGTCGCAATCAATGGCCTCAGCGTGCCCAGATAATGGGGCAGACGACCCCGTTTTCTGAAACGCTCCCCCTTCACGTCTCGACTGTCAATCACCCAACATCTGCCTCCGTACTGCATACGCCCAGGACCAGCTAGATCAGGGGTGGTACTACACCCCTAGATCTGTACCTCTGCAGAGCAGCTCCTGCGCACATCTAAAAACATCTGAGATGTGTGTAAATATCAATTACATACATTACTGAATCAGGCCCAAAGACCATATATTACGGAATGACCAGGATACAAATACAAGTTTCAAAGTCTGAAATCTTTGGGGTACTTTTAAGGGCCTCATACACTTACACGACCGCATGTCGGAGGCGATCACCCCGGCAACCTCCCGGGGGGCAAGATCGGCCAAGATACTGTACATCGAATGATGCCCTCTTGCATCCGATGTATCCTGGGCGATCCCAGACATGCCCCCAGGTCGGACCTGATTGAATGTGCAGCAGCACATTCAATCTGGAGGATCCAATCCGATGCTCACGGGAAGGCGTATCGGAACGGATGGGACCGGAGACACCTCAAAAATGCCCGATTTCATCCGATATATCGGGCCGAATGCCCGAATTGGGCTGAAATCGGGCATAATCGCTCTAGTGTATGGGGCCCTTTAGTTTAGGCTGCCAGCAGGCGGAGGGGGGGTGGGGGTATCCGGATGATAGATAGACACCATATGTTAGACAGACATTAGGTCGACAGGGTTAAAAGATCGACATGAACATGGCCGACATAAAAAAAGGTAGACACCATGTTTTATTTTTCAATTTTACATGTTTTTGGACTTTTTCATACATTCTCTATTCATGTCGGCATAGAGTTGGTTATAAACTTTGCGGCGAGCGCAGCGAGCCACCGTGCCCGAAGCGTAGCGAGCCCCGCGTGGGGATGCCTTTCTACAATTGGGAGTCCCAGATGACAAAACTACCCACACAAACCCCAAAAATGCAAAAAAAATGGTGTCTACCTTTTTATGTCGACCTTTTAACTCTGTCAACCTTTTGACTGTCTAACAAATGGGGCCAAATGTAATAGAGCGAGAGTTTCAGAAAGTGAGAGATTTGGTAAGGTTTTCCAGGTTTTTTTTTAAAGTGGCAATCATTTACACTGCAAAACCAGGTTGATCTTGCTGTGTAAATGATTGCCACTTTAAAAAAACGGCAAAACCTTACCAAATCTCTCACTTTCTGAAACTCTCGCTCTATTACATTTGGCCCGTGGTGTCTATCTATTGACTGTCTAACGAGACACTGTCTATCTGTTATACCACACCCCTGCGGGGAGGGGGGAGGGGGGTGCTCTGAACCTGTCTGCAGGAGAGAAGTGAGTTACTGAAGGGAGGCAGGTTCCTGTACAGAGGGTGTCTGGCACACCAGCGGGATACATGTATATTCTTTGGGAGGGAGAGATGAAGGTATGGCATGTGCAGGTTGGCTTTACAAAGGGAGAGAAAACTTCTCATGTTTCCTTTTCTCGCTGCCTTCCAGAGAAATGAGAGTCACCGCAGAGCATTACACCAGCCCTATGCAGGGAGTACTCCCTTTCATCCCCGTGTTGTGATAATTATTTATGTTCTATAGACTTTTAGTTTTTTTAAAAAGCGGCTTCATTGTGTGTTTGTAGGTCGTTCTGTTTCATTTACCTTAAATTACTTTTTCATCCTGCTGGTTACATTCACAGACAGACTCTGGGGGCGAAGCAGAGCTGAAGGCGAGGCGTGCATTGCGTCCGTGGAACTAAATGTAATCACCCGCATGCGCTGCCACGCGTTGATGCGACCCCACCAGCCCTATCCGCGCGCTTGGATTCATAGCGCTTGTCATTAGCAGCGAGCACCAGTGAGTTACATAGATTTATCAATGTTCATCATGTCGGCACGAGAACGTCGATACGGTGGCTATGGGCCTGATTCATTTCCTGCTGGATCTGAGGCACACAGGGCATGTGCCGGAGCCGTACTGCACATGTGTAATACTGCGTTGTTGGATGCGCTATGGCTGCAGATGTCACTACATTGATAGAGTGGGGAGGGGGCAGCGATGGTATCTGTTTCCCAAAATGGACCGTATGGTCAATACTGCAGCAGTTCTGGCGGTGAGTATTGCTAACCCTAACCTCCTACAGTCTATCCAACCCTAACCTCCCCTCCCACAGTCTAACCAATCCTAACCTCCCCTCCCGCAGTCTAACCAACCCTAACCTCCCCTCCCACAGTCTAACATCCCTAACCTCCCCTCCCACAGTCTAACATCCTTAACCTCCCCTCCTGCAGTCTAACATCCCTAACCTCCCCCCCCGCAGTATAACATCCCTAACCTCCCCTCTTGCAGTATAACATCCCTAACCTCCCCTCCCGCAGTCTAACCATCCCTAACCTCCCCTCCCACAGTCTAACATCCCTAACCTCCCCTCCCGCAGTATAACATCCCTAACCTCCCCTCCCGCAGTATAACATCCCTAACCTCCCCTCTTGCAGTATAACATCCCTAACCTCCCCTCCCGCAGTCTAACTATCCCTAACCTCCCCTCCTGCAGTCTAACATCCCTAACCTCCCCTCCCGCAGTATAAAATCCCTAACCTCCCCTCCCGAAGTATAAAATCCCTAACCTCCCCTCCCGCAGTATAACATCCCTAACCTCCCCTCTTGCAGTATAACATCCCTAACCTCCCCTCCTTCAGTCTAACCAACCCTAATCTCCCCTCCCGCAGTCTAACATCCCTAACCTCCCCTCCCGCAGTCTAACATCCCTAACCTCCCCTCCCGCAGTATAACATCCCTAACCTCACCTCCCACAGTATAACATCCCTAACTTCCCCTCCCGCAGTATAACATCCCTAACCTCCCCTCTTGCAGAATAACATCCCTAACCTCCCCTCCTGCAGTCTAACCAACCCTAACCTCCCCTCCCCCAGTCTAACATCCCTAACCTCCCCTCCCGCAGTCTAACCATCCCTAACCTCCCCTCCTGCAGTCTAACCAACCCTAACCTCCCCTCCCGCAGTCTAGCCAACCCTAACCTCCCCTCCTGCAGTCTAACCAACCCTAACCTCCCCTCCTGCAGTCTAACCAACAATAACCTCTACTCCCACAGTCTAACCAACCCTAACCTCCTCCCCTCCCAGTCTAACCAACCCTAACCTCCCCTCCCGTAGTTTATCCAACACTAACCTCCCCTCCCGCAGTCTAAACAATTCTAACCTCCCACAGTGTAACCAACTCTAACCTCCCCTCCTGCCGTCTAACCAACCCTAACCCTCCCCTCCCGCAGTCTAACCAACCCTAACCTCCCCTCCTGCAGTCTAACCAACCCTAACCTCCCCTCCTGCAGTATAACCACCTCTAACCTCACCTCCCGCAGTATAACCAACACTAACCTCCCCTCCCGCAGTATAACATCCCTAACCTCCCCTCCCGCAGTCTAACCAACCCTAACCTCCCCTCCCGCAGTCTAACCAACCCTAACCTCCCCTCCCGCAGTCTAACCAACCCTAACCTCCCTTCCCGCAGTCTAACCAACTCTAACCTCCACTCCTGCAGTCTAACCAATCCTAACCTCCTCTCCCGCAGTATAACCAACCCTAACCTCCCCTCCTGCAGTCTAACCAACCCTAACCTCCCCTCCCGCAGTCTAACATCACTAACCTCCTCTTCTGCAATCTAACCAACCCTAAACCCCCTCCCCTGTCAAACCAACCCTAACCTCCCCTCCCGCAGTCTAACAACCCTAAACGCCCCCCCTCCCGAAGTCTAACCAACCCTAACCTCCCACAGTCTAACCAACCCTAACCTCCCCTCCCGCAGTCTAACATCCATAACCTCCCCTCCCACAGTCTAACCAACCCTAACCTCCTTTCCCGCAGTCTAACCAACCCTAACCTCCCCTAGCGCAGTCTAATCAACCCTAACCTCCCCTCTCACAGTCTAACCAACTCTAACCCCCCCCCACAGTCTAACCAACCCTAACTTCTCCTCCCGCAGTCAAACCAACCCTAACCTCCCCTCCCCTCCCCTCCCGCAGTCTAACCAACCCTAACCTCCCCTCCCGCAGTCTAACCAAACCTAACCTCCCTTCCCGCAGTCTAACCAACTCTAACCTCCACTCCTGCAGTCTAACCAATCCTAACCTCCTCTCCCGCAGTATAACCAACCCTAACCTCCCCTCCTGCAGTCTAACCAACCCTAACCTCCCCTCCCGCAGTCTAACATCACTAACCTCCTCTTCTGCAATCTAACCAACCCTAAACCCCCTCCCCTGTCAAACCAACCCTAACCTCCCCTCCCGCAGTCTAACAACCCTAAACGCCCCCCCTCCCGAAGTCTAACCAACCCTAACCTCCCACAGTCTAACCAACCCTAACCTCCCCTCCCGCAGTCTAACATCCATAACCTCCCCTCCCACAGTCTAACCAACCCTAACCTCCTTTCCCGCAGTCTAACCAACCCTAACCTCCCCTAGCGCAGTCTAATCAACCCTAACCTCCCCTCTCACAGTCTAACCAACTCTAACCCCCCCCCCACAGTCTAACCAACCCTAACTTCTCCTCCCGCAGTCAAACCAACCCTAACCTCCCCTCCCCTCCCGCAGTCTAACCAACCCTAACCTCCCCTCCCGCAGTCTAACCAAACCTAACCTCCCTTCCCGCAGTCTAACCAACTTTAACCTCCACTCCTGCAGTCTAACCAATCCTAACCTCCTCTCCCGCAGTATAACCAACCCTAACCTCCCCTCCTGCAGTCTAACCAACCCTAACCTCCCCTCCCGCAGTCTAACATCACTAACCTCCTCTTCTGCAATCTAACCAACCCTAAACCCCCTCCCCTGTCAAACCAACCCTAACCTCCCCTCCCGCAGTCTAACAACCCTAAACGCCCCCCCTCCCGAAGTCTAACCAACCCTAACCTCCCACAGTCTAACCAACCCTAACCTCCCCTCCCGCAGTCTAACATCCATAACCTCCCCTCCCACAGTCTAACCAACCCTAACCTCCTTTCCCGCAGTCTAACCAACCCTAACCTCCCCTAGCGCAGTCTAATCAACCCTAACCTCCCCTCTCACAGTCTAACCAACTCTAACCCCCCCCCCACAGTCTAACCAACCCTAACTTCTCCTCCCGCAGTCAAACCAACCCTAACCTCCCCTCCCCTCCCGCAGTCTAACCAACCCTAACCTCCCCTCCCGCAGTCTAACCAACCCTAACCTCCCTTCCCGCAGTCTAACCAACTCTAACCTCCACTCCTGCAGTCTAACCAATCCTAACCTCCTCTCCCGCAGTATAACCAACCCTAACCTCCCCTCCTGCAGTCTAACCAACCCTAACCTCCCCTCCCGCAGTCTAACATCACTAACCTCCCCTTCCGCAGTCTAACCAACCCTAACTTCTCCTCCCGCAGTCAAACCAACCCTAACCTCCCCTCCCGCAGTCTAGCCAACCCTAACCTCCCCTCCCGCAGTCTAGCCAACCCTAACCTCCCCTCCCGCAGTCTAGCCAACCCTAACCTCCCTAATGAGAGATTTTATGCAAAATCAAGTCACGAGGGAGATGAGTTTCAGTGCCACTGCTGGCATTTCCACACTGCTGCAATGGCGGCTATCTCCACTTGCACCTGATAGGATTGTCCTCTAAGCCTTTTATACTTGTAAGCCATAAAGCGATCCATCACTATCTGGTGCACAGGGATATACGCAGTCCTAGCATACTACAGCACACTGCTTCATTCCCATTACTGCATGAGTGAGAGCTGTAGTACTTCTGCCGTGTTGGGAGAAACGTCTGCTAATGTTATTTTAGGGTTTATGCCCACTATTACCTTACCCGTTATCTGAGAATCTTTTACACACTAAACAAGAAACACATTTCATCGGCCACAAGTCTTCCCGAGTATTATTACCCTAATGCTCCAGTCTCTACGCACTCTGTACTCAGTCCCGCTACACTGCTACCGTCCGCGGATGAGCAGGTAAACATGACTGCATTTACCACACCTCTCACCTCAATTACACAAGGACAGATCTCAAAGACACACTTTTACAAAGTCCTAACGTCAGTTTCTATATTGATGGCTAAGACATTAGACTACAAGCCTTTACTGTTGTTCGTGATGGAGGCACGCACTGAAATTGAAGGGGGTATTTTACGCACACAGCCATCACACTTGTATCCATGCATCATACTATAAATGGCCACGGCTCCTTCCAGAGACAGGTTCTATTTACTATGCCTTAGATGGAGATAAAGTGGATGGGGATAAAGTACCAGCCAATCAGCTTCTGTTATTTTTTAAACACAGCCTGTAACATGGCAGTTAGAAGCTAATTGGCTGGTACTTTATCTCCATCCTGCACTACTAGGACACGCCCCCGGCACTCCCATAACACGCCCACTGAACAGACCCTTTCTGCTGCACTACTAGGACACGCCCCTGTCACTCCCATAATACGCCCACTGAACAGACTATTTCTGCTGTACTACTAGGATACGCCCCCAATACTCCCATAACATGCCCACTGTACAGACCGTTTCTGCTGCACTTCTAGGACACGCCCCCAACACTCCCATAACACGCCCACTGTACAGACCGTTTCTGCTGCACTACTAGGACACGCCCTCAATACTCCCATAACACGCCCACTGTACAGACCATTTCTGCTGCACTTCTAGGACACGCCCCTCAACACTCCCATAACACGCCCACTGTACAGACCATTTCTGCTACACTACTAGCCACCTCCCAGTAACCAACTGTCCCAATTGTCAACAATATTTTTTATTCCGTCAGTCCCGGTAACAACAGCGCCCTTATGTGTACATTCGAGGTAATGCATGCTCCGTACTATCCGCACATGCGCAGTTGCGAATAATCATATTGCAGAACATAGGCGGATACAACCCATATTACCTGACATAATATACAGCATACAAACAAGGCAGCATTACCTGAACCCAGGGCTGTAAGGAGGGCGGTGCGGCCAGTGCCATTGCACAAAGCAGAGTGCCCTAGGTACGGCACCCTCGTACAGCTGCTCCGAGCGTCGGAGTGGTGCAGCAGTGTTCTGGTGATGGCGGTCCCACCCACCCCAACAGGCGCAGCCTTATGACGTTATGCTTTCAGGAGGGGGGGCGGCCGAGGGTGACCCTCTAATAACGCCTGGTGCGTCTTTAGGTAACAGGCCATCCACATATAGACTCATGGATGCAGGAAGCAGGAATGCAGCATCGGCAGCCAGTAACTGATCACAGCCCAGACCCATTCACCACTACAAAGGTTTTCGTTGCTGCACAGTATTGTGACGGCTGGTACAAGAGAGTGGAAACTTACGGCAGAGCGCTGGAAGGACAGCAGTCGTACGGATTGTCTGAGAGCTCGTTCTGCAGTGACACCTTCCCGGGCACGCAGCTGTCACTCACTATACGCTTCCGACACGTCGGGGGCCACCACTCCGACAGCCTAGGAGCGGATGAGATCAGACAGGAGATGTATGAGAAGGACAGGAATCAAACCGGGCGTCCTGCAGACACGACACCAGAGCTTACGTTGTCAGGCGCTCAGATAGACACAGCCTTTGTTTTATGCATTTCCCTGCAGCTGCAGTCGCACTGAATAACAGCTGTAGCTGACAGATCTGCACAGTATAGGGCAAGGTTATTCCCGCACCATGCCAGAAACTGCCTTATGCTAATCACGCTTTCAGTACTGCTGGAATTTTTTTATTTATAAAGCACAAATATAAGTGTAACAGGTAATCAGATTACAACCAGTAACGCCACTCAAATGGTGAGAATACACTGTTCCCAAGAGCTTACACTCTACAAGTAAAGCATAGTACAAAGGCCCTCATTCCGAGTTGATCGCTCGCAAGGCGAATTTAGCAGAGTTGCTCACGCTAAGCCTACGCCTACTGGGAGTGAATCTTAGCTTCTTAAAATTGCGACCGATGTATTCGCAATATTGCGATTACAAACTACTTAGCAGTTTCAGAGTAGCTTCAGACTTACTCGGCATCTGCGATCAGTTCAGTGCTTGTCGTTCCTGGTTTGACGTCATAAACACACCCAGCGTTCGCCCAGACACTCCCCCGTTTCTCCGGCCACTCCTGCGTTTTTTCCGGAAACTGTAGCGTTTTTATCCACACGCCCCGAAAACGCTGTGTTTCCGCCCAGTAACACCCATTTCCTGTCAATCACACTACGTTCGCCAGAGCGAAGAAAAAGCCGTGAGTAAAAATACTATCTTCATTGTAAAATTACTTGGCGCAGTCGCAGTGCGAATATTGCGCATGCGTACTAAGCGGAATTTCACTGCGATGCGAAGAAAATTACCGAGCGATCAACTCGGAATGAGGGCCAATGGCCCTCATTCCGAGTTGTTCGCTCGCTAGCTGCTTTTAGCAGCATTGCACACGCTAAGCCGCCGCCCTCTGGGAGTGAATCTTAGCTTTGCAGAATTGCGAACGAAAGATTAGCAGAATTGTGAATAGAAATTTCTTAGCAGTTTCTGAGTAGCTCCAGACTTACTCCTACACTGCGATCAGTTCAGTCAGTTTCGTTCCTGGTTTGACATCACAAACACACCCGGCGTTCGCCCAGACACTCCCCCGTTTCTTCAGACACTCCCGCGTTTTTTCCAGAAATGGTAGCGTTTTTTCGCACACACCCAGAAAACGTCCAGTTTCCGCCCAGAAACACCCACTTCCTGTCAATCACATTACGATCACCAGAACGAAGAAAAATCTTCGTTAAGCCGTGAGTAAAATAACAAACTTTTGTGCTAATTTACTTGGCGCACGCGCACTGCGAACATTGCGCATGCGCAGTTTGCGACTTATCGCACCGATGCGAAGAAAAAGAACGAGCGAACAACTCGGAATGAGGGCCAATGTTCTTTTACAAGCTAGTAGGCAGAATGTCACAGTGTGTACGGACCCTCAGAGATCACTAACTGCGATTTGGAGGCAAACAGTAAATCCAGGCACAAGAAGTGTTACATTTACAAAGGTGGGAGGTTTTTTTTACAACTGGTGTGGTTGCTCATAGCAACCAATCAGATTCTACTTAACATTTATCTAGCTGCATCTAGAAGATAATAGATATAAAAAACATCATCCGTTTTAAAAATCGGGCCCAACATTCATATATCTTTCTGGTCAGTTCAATCAGGGGCAAACTGGCCGCAATGTGCCACTGCAGCAGCGTTTCGTACGCCGGCAATGGAATCCTAAACTCTGCATATTTTCCAAATTTGCACATTTTAATTAAAACACACGAATTAGGGGCTACCGCACTGCTCCTACTTGAATAGAGGGCCTAATTCAAGGTTGATTGCAAAACAACATTTTCCTCTAATGGACAAAACCATGTGCACTGCAGGTGGGGCAGATGTAACATGTGCAGAGAGAGTTAGATTTGGGTGGGTTATTTTGTTTCTGTGCAGGGTAAATACTGGCTGCTTTATTTTTACACTGCAATTTAGATTTCAGTTTGAACACACCCCACCCAACTCTAACTCTCTCTGCACATGTTACATCTGCCCCCCCCCCTGCACTGCACATGGTTTTGCCCATTAGAGGAAAATGTTGTTTTGCAATCAACCTTGAATTAGGCCCAGAATAATTTATTTAAAAGACAGTCCATTTTGCAGTCTTACGTTTATTCGGTTGTTTCTTATTTATTATTAAACTAAATGTCTTAAATGACAATGGGGGTCATTCCGAGTTGTTCGCTCGTTATTTTTTTCTCGCAACGGAGCGATTAGTCGCTAATGTGCAGTGTCCGCAGTGCGACTGCGGCCAAGTAAATTTGCTATGCAGTTAGGTATTTTACTCACGGCATTACGAGGTTTTTTCTTCGTTCTGGTGATCGTAATGTGATTGACAGGAAGTGGGTGTTTCTGGGCGGAAACTGGCCGTTTTATGGGTGTGTGTGAAAAAACACTACCGTTTCTGGGAAAAACGCGGGAGTGGCAGGAGAAACGGGGGAGTGTCTGGGCGAACGCTGGGTGTGTTTGTGACGTCAAACCAGGAACGACAAGCACTGAACTGATCGCACTGGAAGAGTAAGTCTGGAGCTACTCAGAAACTGCTAAGAAGTGTCTATTCGCAATTTTGCTAATCTTTCGTTCGCAATTTTGATAAGCTAAGATTCACTCCCAGTAGGCGGCGGCTTAGCGTGTGCAAAGCTGCTAAAAGCAGCTTGCGAGCGAACAACTCGGAATGAGGGCCAATGGCCCTCATTCCGAGTTGATCGCTTGCTAGCTGCTTTTAGCAGCAGTGCACACGCTAGGCCGCCGCCCTCTGGGAGTGTATCTTAGCTTAGCAGAATTGCTAACGAAAGATTAGCAGAACTGCTAGAAAATCTTTTCCTGCAGTTTCTGAGTAGCTGCAGACCTACTCCTAGATTGCGATCACTGTAGACTGTTTGGTTCCTGATTTGACGTCACATACACGCCCTACGTTTGGCCAGCCACTCCCCCGTTTCCCCTGGCACGCCTGCGTTTTCCTCTGACACGCCTGCGGTTTTTTAGCACACTCCCGGAAAACGGCCAGTTACCTCCCAGATACGCCCCATTCATGTCAATCACTCACCGATCAGCAGAGCGACTGAAAATCGTCGCTCAGCCCTGTGTAAAACTGCTTTGTTTGTTGTGAAAGTACTTCGCGCGTGCGCACTCTGGCCCATGCGCATGCGCATAAATGCCGATTTTAGCCTGATCGCTGTGCTGCGAAAATCTGCAGCGAGCGATCAACTCGAAATGAGGACCAATACTAGAAGTAGATTATGCTACAGTAGTAACACAACAGTCGTTCTTGTGACTTGTAAGGAACCTTTTATTAGTAACACATCAAAAAGGGATCCGGTCTCTAGGTCGACAGTAACTAGGTCGACACTATCTAGGTCGACCACTATTAGTCGACAGTAACTAGGTCGACAGGGTCTCTAGGCCGATATGTTCTAGGTCGGCAGGTCAAAAGGTCAACATGAGTTTTTCACAATTTTTTTCTTTTTTTGAACCTTTTCATACTTAACGATTCACGTGGACTACAATTGGGAACGGTAACCTGTGCCGAGCGCAGCGACACACCTTGCCCGAAGCGAGCCATGCGAGGAGACACGGTGCACTAATTGGGGTTCCTGGTCACTCTACGAAGAAAGCGACACAAAAAACCCATAAAAAACCCATGTCGACCTAGCATCTCTGTCGACCTAGTTACTATCTGCCTTCCATACCACACCCCATATAAAAACCTCACTGGTGGAAAGAAGACAAAAGTAATGTACGAGGAAGGGGGACAATCTATAGATACCTGTTGTTTCAGATTCATCCATCGGTTGACAGCCTTGAATCCCTATAAACCAATATAATTGCTAGTAACATATCCTACCCGCAGGTTAGGATTACTATAGTCACTGGGGGGTCTGTTTCCTAATTGCAGTGATACATAACACCAGCGATCGTGATAAGCAAGTTTACTTTCCTCTCATGCACATTCTCTCCAGCTAGAATCCAGCAAATGATGATGCAGACAACACTCACCCTGATGGCTGCTCGACCACAAGATCCGGCATTCCCGTTCCGGCACTGCCCTGCGGACTCCCAGCGGCCTCGGGGTCCAGAATAAAGACCTCATCTTGGGAAATCTCAGTGACAAAATGTAGATGTTCCTGTGGAGACGGACAGGCAGCAATTATTCTGTAAATGAGTTCCATCTACTGTCTGGTCACACACTGGATTTGGTTTTGTGGTTCTGAGTGTTAAAGCTGTAAGGGGCTGCCCTGAGCGGCGTCTACGTTCCCCAAAGCAAGTAAAATATAACGAGGCTGAGATATTGCAATCATCAAAGTAGAACTAATAAAATGAGGACACCGAGTTGAATGCAAGTTGAGCGCAACTGCAACCGCAATACGATTGGTTTCCTAGCCGTCATCATTATCAGTAAACGATCGCAACAGTCCTTTCCTTGCTCACCTTTGCGTAGCCCGCAGTTGCACCAATGCAGCTGCAAGTGTAGGTCTGACTTAGGGGGTCATTCCGAGTTGATCACTAGTGAAAAATGTTCGCAGCGCAGCGATTAAGTGAAAAAGTGGCACTTCTGCGCATGCGTATGCGGCGCAGTGCGCACGCGCGACGTACTTTCACAACGGCCAATGTATTTTTACACAAGGTCTAGCGAAGCTTTTCAGTCGCAATGGCAGCCGCAGAGTGATTGACAGGAAAGTGGGCGTTTCTGGGTGTCAACTGACCGTTTTCAGGGAGTGTTTGAAAAAACGCAGGCGTCCCAGGAAAAACGCAGGCATGGTTGGCCGAACGCAGGGCGTGTTTGTGACGTCAAATCCGGAACTGAACAGTCTGAAGTGATCGCAAGCGCTGAGTAGGTCTGGAGCTACTCTGAAACTGCACATTTATTTTTAATTTAGCCGCTCTGCGATCCTTTCGTTCGCACTTCTGCTAAGCTAAAATACACTCCCAGAGGGCGGCGGCATAGCGTTTGCACGGTTACTAAAAACTGCTAGCGAGCGGTCAACTCGGAATGACCCCATTAGTCGGTAAGTCTCTGAATCTCCCGTAAATGCGTGCGCTTGGCTACAGAGCAGATTTGTCCGCAAAACGGGGTTGTATACACCTTGGCACCGGCTCCAGCAGTGTCTCCAGTTTCTCAATAAAAATTGTTATAACAAAATACACAATCTACTTAATCATTTCATTAATGAAGTATGCTTGAAAGTGTATTCCTGCGCCTGACAGCGAACGGACTGGAGAGGAATATCGCCAATATCGGACTTATGTAAATCTCTGAATCAGGCCATTATTAAAATGTAACTACATCCGGTGTTTAATGATCTGCACAATGTACAGGAGTAGCAGTGCACATGTGCAGGACAGGTCCTGCGATGCTGCTCGGAGTGCCCCAATAGCAGCAGCATTCTGCTGGCGTTCAGGCCGGGTTGGCGACGGGCAGCATTCCATAAAACTGGGGCATGTCGCCTATGTTTTCTGGGAGCGCAAAGCAAGTACGCAAGTTTAGTCAGGAGTCCAGTGCTATCTGCCAACAATAACACAACAGCTACATCTGCTGGTTATAATGAGGTATTGCACCATAGTAAAAGAGCATTCTGAGGAGGAGCTGAAATGAACCTGCTACTTACATTGGAGGAGGACATTTTGGCATTTCCACACACACTCAAGGGGGTAAATGGTTGCTATGGGCAACATCACCACTTTTCAATTTTAGAAGCTTTAGTAAATATACCCCATAGACTCCAGTGACTTCACCAAGACACAAAGTCCACAGTGGAGGCAGCCATTTTGTGGACTGAACTAATATTCAAAGCCGGCCAATCAATTCGACGGGAGAAATAAAGATTTCTTATTGAACTGTGCCACTGGTGACTGATGACCATACAACTAATAGGCGGCATCCTATCAATATGATCAGTCTAGCACACAAAATGGCTGCCTCCGCTGTATGTAAGCTACAAGTGCACATTAATATAGTCAAACAGGTTAAGTTCCTGGTAAAACAAAGGCCCTGGTTTACCTGAGATCTGTCTATACGATAGAATCGGTCAGCAGAGGTAGCTGTGGGAGAGAATGGGGAAAATATGAGCGGTTTAATGTATATTTCTAGATAGGGAGAACACACGTATTATACACATAAGAAGAGAAACCTGACACAACATGACTGAAACCTGTACAGTAGATGCCGCATAGCTCCGCACCCCGGTGCACCGGCAAAGCAAATCCCACATGCTCTGATTGGCCTGCAGTTCAGTAAGTCATAGAGCGCGGTTGTCCATCAGTGTATGGAACCATCAATGGTTTCACAGTGAATGGTTTTATACCATCTGGGTAAACCACTTACTGTACCATCGATGGTCGCCCACTGATGGCCATTCCTACTAACCCTACACTAGCCTAAGCCTTCTTATGACAATGGTGACATTTTGCATGTGTCAGCATTAATGACGTTGACACTTTAACCATGTAGACATCATCAACGTGACCTCCTAAATGTTTGACATTCTACATGCCAACATTGTGACTTCATATACTGGTGCGGCGCACAAACTGCCTAGTTACCGCCCAGCAGACATGGCATGTTTTCTTACACTCCTCTATAGGGTGAAACCTTTGCGAGATCACTGGAATGGTATGGAATCCACATTACAGCTAAACCACAACCCACCACCACCACCTTCCCTTTCCCCGGGATCACACTAAACTCACCATCTAGGAAGCACCATCGTGGATTGAGTCGCTGGGCAGAAAGCAACCTCGGGAATGAGTTCTCATGATCCTGCGGAAGGAGGAAAATAGGATTTTAGGCGACATATAAATGAGAACTTCTTGTCCATTGTCTTATAACAGAAATCCACCCATAGAAATGTATTTGTGTAAAGCACTTAGGAGGACATGTACTAAGTAGTGATAAAAGTGGAGAATTTGCCCATGGCAACCAATCGGCTGCACTGTATACTTTTAAAGTATGCAAATTAGAAATGTTATGTCAATGCTGATTGGTTGCCATAGGCTACTTCTCCACTGGTTCACTTCACCACTTTTATCACTGCTTAGTACATGTCCCCAATAGTTTCACCTGCTCCCATTCTATTGCATCTGGCTGGTATGCTAGGGATATTGTATTGTCTATCAAGGAAGCCACTGTTCAATTGTAGGCATCAAATACAGGTATTTAATAAAACATTGTAAGTTCAGAGATAAAAGCTGTATAGGTTATAGCTATTGATCTTCTGAGATGGAGGCAGCCATCTTTCTACATGTCATACATTTATAACTTTATTAAACACTGTAAACACTGAACAAAGACCGAAACCATTAATCTTCTGACATGCTCTATATGGAGACAGTCCCATGGAATATTTGTTAAATGGTTACTCCACTCAGAAATAAATTTGCTTCATTAAAATTATGCTGACTGTGGGTGGATGCCGTGCTCTGAGTGTTTTATAATTGTGCTTTCACTTCCCACTCTTCTTTCTTAATTATTATTATTATTATTATTTTATTTTTTTCTCTGTATGGTTCTTATAGGTTAGTTAGTTATTCGCAAATGCAAATTATTAAGTAAACGTTTAATGATGGCTATTATACTCGGATTTCGCTATTTTTATTCAGTATGAGTATTTGACTGTACACATGCGCACTTATAATGGGGTTTATTGACGTGTAATTATGATTTAGGCACTCTGTTATAAACGTGATACATTACATTGTATGTGGTGCTTCCTGTTCAATACGTTCTTTATATATTTTATTTTGTTATGTTGTCCATTGTTATGTTATGTTGTCCCATGTGCGTTATGCGATATCTGTACATGACATCCTATTCAGAATAAAAATACTCTATTTAAAAAAAAATTATGCTGACTAGCACCTCATTCTGAAATGAGTAAATTACAGTGTGCTGCTGTGCCTTCAGTTGACAATTTCAGGCAATTTGTCCTATTTCAAGTTTTGGGAATTATTTTAGCAATTTGTGGTAGAAACCTGGTCATACAAGGTACTGTAGCTAGTTAAAATGACCATGTTTTAATAGAGCAACGCGTTTGGGCAACACTAATGTTCTCCCACGGTTGAAATGCTACTTTTGAGTTATTAGAATTAGATGATAACAAGCTTGCTGCATTCTACCGTTTAACCACCAGGGGCGCTAATCCCCTGGCCAATATGCCTGCTCACAGTCATGGGAATAACCGAAAATATGCTAGCAGGACCTCTTAAGTCCATGGGGCATTTTCATCATCACTTAATTTCTACAAAAGAAGGTGAAAATGAACATTTTCACCTACTTTTGTAGAAATTAAGTTTTGAGGTCATTCATCATGAAGGTAACACAAGAGAGAAATCACTGATATCTTACCTTTTACACCCGATCCGGCCCAGCGTCCCCACACACTAGTATGGGGACCTAATTCATCAAGCTCCGAAAATACAACATGTTCAGAGCTTGACTGCGGGAGCATTCGCCAACTTCAGATGGCGTTTTCTCCCGCAACCCTGCTGCTTATCTTTGGGAAGCAGTCCCGCCACTTTTTGGCTCATCGGCCGGATGATGGGGCTTTGTGTGTCTACGCAAACCTTAGTTCCTGCAGGCGCACTAGCATTTCAGGTCAGACTCGACAGTGTGTATTTCAGGTCAGACTCAGCAGTGTGTATTTCAGCTCAGACTCGGCAGTGTGTATTTCAGCTCAGACTCGGCAGTGTGTATTTCAGGTCAGACTCAGCAGTGTGTATTTCAGCTCAGACTCGGCAATGCGCATTACAGGTCAGACTCGGCAGTGCGCATTTCAGCTCAGACTCGGCAGTGCGCATTTCAGGTCAGACTCGGCAGTACGCATTTCAGGTCAGACTCGGCAGTGCGCATTTCAGGTCAGACTCGGCAGTACGCATTTCAGGTCAGATTCGGCAGTGCGCATTTCAGGTCAGATTCGGCAGTGCGCATTTCAGGTCAGACTCGGCAGTGCGCATTTCAGCTCAGACTCGGCAGTACGCGCTTCAGGTCAGACTCGGCAGTGCGCGTTTCAGGTCAGACTCGGCAGTGCGCATTTCAGGTCAGACTCAGCAGTGCTAATGATTCGTGGAGACAGCTGATTTACCTATCAGCTATCTCCACGCCGGTGCAATGATGAATTGCTCCAGCATTCGCGGCGAGTTAGAATGTTAATTATCGGGGGCTGTCGGGCCTCCGATAATTAACATGGTGAATATGCCCCCTAGTGTTTTACTGAACGTGTATTTAGGTTAAAGCAAAGTTATCCACTACTGTCGCAGGGCTGCGTCTGACACTTTACTTACTTGGCAATGATCTCTGTGTGACGTCACAGAATGAAGATCCTAAGATAGAAATATAAAGAGAGAGTGATGTTATACAGCAAGCGCGCAAAATACCAAGCCAGAAGGCGTGTCAGGAGATCATGTATAGAGATATATATATATATATATTTATTCCATCTGAATAGATGGACATAAGCAGAAATGCGTAAATCTGCATCTGCGCATACACTGTATGCTAAAACTTTCCCTTTGCATCCGGGCACAGAGATCCGCCGACTTAGAATCCGATCCATTACCTGAATAAAGTTTTCCTGTAAAAAAAGTTGTCTAAAAGTAGCACAAGCATTATTCAGCCTTGGTGAGTGAGTGAGGCAGGGAGAACGGGGTGTAATCTGCAGATTCATGTAATGCAAATAGATAAAATGATATAAAGGGTACAAACAACTATTTTGTGCACACACAAGCAATAGCTAAAGCACGCTTGAGCGCACGCAGCCAGCCATCACTTTGCCTGATTCTGATTTGCAAGTAAAGCAAACAAAAGCAAGTAACTTTGTATCTGGAACAAACCATGATGCAATGCAAGGGGAGCAAATACATTTATATTGTTTCTGTGCAGAGTAAATACTGGCTGCTTTTGCATGTAGCCCACCAATGTTAGACAGCTTTATTTTTACACTGCAATTCAGATTTCAGTTTGAACACACCCCAACCAAATCTAACTCTCTCTGCACATGTTACACCTGCCCCCCCTGCAGCGCAGCATGGATTAGTCCAGATGCACAGTTACTTACATTATGCAAAATATGTACAGTATTTAACAACAACAGAATTGTGTGGGTCAGTCAGTACCCTGAAGGCCGGTGCAAATATAAATCCAATAGGTTCTATAGACAAAAAATATAATAAAAGAATAAATATATGGGTATAATATAATAAGATAGGTCCATAACTTGTAACATATACAGCAATAACAACTATACGATACTCTCGATTAGAGACAGTTTACGTGACCATTTGCAATGTGTGAAATTGCTGTCTATTCACATTAAAGGGCTTACAGGTCTACAGCACAGGTTCTCAAACTCGGTCCTCAGGACCCCACACGGTTCATGTTTTGCAGGTCACCTGTAGATTTAAAAAATGTGACAGTTGGTGATACACAGTGCAGCTGCCGGGTGACCTGGAAAACGTGAACCGTGTGAGGTCCTGAGGACCGAGTTTGAGTACCCCTGGTCTACAGCATACCTCCCAACTGTCACACTTTTTGCGAGACTGTCCTGTTTTTTGGGGTCAGTCCCACTGTCCCTCCCGCGAGATGCAGTGTCCCGCAGTAGGGTGGCGGAGCAGTTTGGAGGCTCCTATCCCTCGCTGCTCTGCTTAGTGCAGAGCAGGGCAGTGGTGAACAGACAGCGTTTATTCTCGGGAGGAAGAGGGACTGGGGGCATGGCCAGCAGCTCACAGAGCGCTCAGTGACAAAATCGTGAGGCATGGCTTGCAATCGGGGCATTTCCATGAAGCAACGCCCCCTTTGCCTCCGGCCACTCCCCCTTTTCGACTTTGCCGCACAAGGGGTCCCGAATTCAAAGCTGCAGATGAATGTAGGGAAAAACAGCAAAAAAGAAGCTATTTGCTCCTGAGACAACCATGCTGCAGTGCCAGGGGTACAAAAACATTTATCATTTTTGCATACAGGGATACTAGTGGCTGGTTTTGCACACAAATAATGGGCCGCTCTGTTTTTCCACAGATGATTACAATTAAGGTAGGATACAACAAGCAATCAAATATCTGATGAAGCCGCTGAACCCGGAGGGAGGCGGGGAAACGCGTTAAGGACTCATATATCTCCGCTCCATACCACTGCCAACTGTACTGCTCACCGCCAGTAATATCTTCAGATCTACACGGATGATTCCCTCCAGAGATGACTGCCCTTAAAGGTTAAAAGCACCAGCAGCCGGGAGGAGTTCACTGTGATCTTAATGCTGGAAGAGAGCGGTGAGCATACATATTCTGTCTGGCCAGACACTTTTAAGAATTAATCCTTTTAGCTTCAACGGATCCCAATCTCTGAATGGACTTCCTGTCACGTTGTTGTCATTGAAACCCATTATTGCAGCTACCAGTGATTATTACTGGCTGGATTTATCAGCGTACAGTGTGTCACGCTGCTACATTATTTCTACAGTGATACAGTGTTTTTAAATATCTGAATGGACTGCTACATTGTTAAAGTGGACTGATTTAATATAGCAGTCAAAACATACACTATAGAGGATATTGCTGAATGAGCTTTTGTCTATTTTATCAATAGTGTTCAGACAGAAAAGAGCATATTTCATGTTTTTTAAAATAATATATTGATGTGTTTCAATTACCGGCCGGTGGTTATGTTTGTTGGTTTTATTAAATTGTATTTGTTATCTTTTGAAATGAAGCAATACATTTTTGCCCAATCTATATGCGCTACAATATCTCTGTTTTAGGATACAACAAGACTTTAGACGGTCTAGGTGCTGGGTATGAGGCCAATCCTGGGATCGGTGGGATCCCGGGATTTTGGCCAAAAATTGGCCAGGTTTCAATCCCGGGATTGGGGCTTTCAATCCCGGGGATTTCAGGATTAGGATGCCCATTGTTTTTTCAATGCCGAGCAGCATTGAGGGTCCTCATACGCTGCCCCGCTCTCCCTGCTGCTGGCTGTACGTGAAGTCAGAGGTCACGCTGCGCAGCCGCCCACAGCTCGCAACTAAGCACCTGCACGGAGATGTAGACTCACCCTCCCTCCCGTACAGATGAGGGTAAGATATGTGTACTGGGCAGAGCGGGGGCTGGGGAGTTGACGGACATTGAAAAGGAACCAATCCCGGGAATCCCGGAATTGATCATTGATAGTGCTGGGGTACGCGGCCACTGGAAGAGGGTGCAGCTAAGTTCCTTCAATGTATACATTGATCATGGCATCGCCGGGAGGAGGCCATGTTATACGTCCCCATACTCATGGGCCCCAAAAGAAGCTGTCGTGTTTAAAAATAGAAAGGAGGATCACAAATTATACGTGATCTAATGTGTGATGATTACCTGCAGAAATAATCACCAATAATGTTTTCAAGTGACTGTATGTATATATATATATATATATATATATATATAATTTGGTATTCTTTTAGCGGAGATCTACAGACCATAAAGTTTGGGATGAAAGCAATGACCAGACCAGAGGTTATAAATACTGGTAAGAGGGGGATGTCAGAGAAATCACAATTTCTCCTGTGAGCTGACCTCAGAGTGGTGTATTGTCCAAAATATAAATTATCTGTGGTCTGGGACCCTGACATGAAGTTGTAAAAGGGGAATGCATTTCTACATCAAAAGCAGATATTGCCAAGCTCTGGACATTGAGGTCTGATAAGCCCAATTTGTTTGTTATGTCAACAGGGGGGGCTCTGTAAACACACCAGGTAAGTTTGATCAATGTCCTGACTGGAATGTTCAGGAATCCTATTTCCTGGCTAACGTCATAAACCTCTAGAACTTCAGTCCACAACTCCATGCTTAGGAAGATGTGACACCCAGACCTCACTCTGTTTGAAAGAGATTCATACAGTATGCCTTTGGGCTACACCCCCTCCCCCTGCCTGTTGCCAAGCACCAAGTATGTAAAAATGGATGTATGTTTAGTGTCCAGCAGGGAAGTAGTTCAAAATCCCAAAGGTGGGGGTCTGCTGGAGCTGAGGACTATGTCTCCCTCACTGGGACAGAGAGTGCATCTCTTGGGGACTCAACTATACATTGGAGATGACCAGAGCTATTCTGTGAAACTCCCCCACAACAGAACCACCTAAGTTCATTTGAGTAAGTGAGTTAGGTTTTCTGTATTTTTTATTTCTTTTCATCTATTGAGATCATGCCATAAACTGTGTGTGTTTTTAAAATACCCTTAATAATCTTTGTAACACCTTTTTGTAACTAAAGCTATGAAGTATTCTTGAAATTAAATATCTAATTTTTAGTTCTGATCCTGTGATTCTTGTGAACCAATACCTTGTGTGGCCCACGTCTACCTACTTTTCTAAGTATTGCAGTGTGTGTGTGTGACAGGTAGAAGCGAAGGCTACCTTGCGTTTAGACGCTATTTCCTCTTGCTGGTTGCAGCTAAGGTGTTTGATTAATCCCGTTTGTCAAAAGTGACCCCCACGTCGCATGTGGCAATTCTCAAATTGGCATATTTGTAGAATTGGCCGGCAGCGTCGTGACAGAAGTCCATGCCCGTGTAATCTGTACATAACCCACCTGTACTGTATATATCACTTTTTCTACTGCTTTATAAATCGGTATGCTCATTTTACTGTGCATGGTTTTGCCAAGGTGCAAATCTGCGCTCTTTGTTAAAATCTGCTCCTAACTACATTTGTTGAGCACAATATTTTAATAGCAATCATTCCTTACATTCAAGTGACTACAGCGCTAATACCATTTTGCCCAATGATGGATGTAAGACGCTGTAAGGTATCTCTGTAACTGAGAGTACCCTAAATGGTATTGCTGTATATATTGAAACTGATGGACATGATTTAATAAGGACATTCAGTGCTGTGGATCCTTTATATTTACAGCCTATTTATACTGTAGGCGGTGTGAAGTCAGGAACAAACAGTACACTGATTATAGTATCACTTGCAGGAAACAGGTGGCAACAGAAGTAATTACTGTACCATGTGATCCCGGGACTCACCTCCTGCAGACGATCAATATACATCCGACAGGTCTCCAGGTCACAGTCTCCCCGCACCACAATTATTCCGAGGGGAATGGCTGTGGGAAATGTGGAAAGGATCCAACATTTACATGTTAGATTTTATAGTACATAGCGAGCAGCAATTACACAGAGGCTAACAGACAAGGCGGCCGACATACAAGTGAGTGATGTGAATGACACAGTTATTTTCTGCTTCCATAGCGCAGGAGTACACAGCGTTACATCCAGCAGGAGGCTCACACAAATGAGCTCCGAGGCTGGAGAGAATCCCTGGGAAACTGACAGCTTTGTTGAGAGAGCTGAAATCCTGAATAATACTCTGACAAAACAGCATTCTGATTAATGGCTGGAAGTACTGAGTGGACTTTATGCTCCAGGGATGTTACTGGATTTCCTGTCTCCCCACCTTAAAATGAGGCCTATAGATTAGATATTGGATATGTATTATATCATACAAGGGTGGGCTCCTGGTGTACATGCTACAAGAGTGGGTTCCTGGTGTACATACTACAAGTGTGAGCTCCTGGTGTACATGCTACTAGAGTGGGTTCCTGGTGTACATGCTGCTAGAGTGGGTTCCTGGTGTACATGCTACTAGAGTGGGTTCCTGGTGTACATGCTGCTAGAGTGGGTTCCTGGTGTACATGCTGCTAGAGTGGGTTCCTGGTGTACATGCTGCTAGAGTGGGTTCCTGGTGTACATGCTACTAGAGTGGGTTCCAGAAGTATATACTACAGGAGTGGGTTCAAGGTATACATACTACAATCGTGGGTTCAAGGTATACAAACTACAGGAGTGGGTTCCAGGTGTACGCTACAAGAGTGGGTTCCTGGTGCACATACTACAAGAGAGGGTTCCTGGTGTACATGCTACAAGAGTGGGTTCCTGGTGCACATACTACAAGAGTGGGTTCCTGGTGTACATGCTACAAGAGTGGGTTCCTGGTGTACATGCTACAAGAGTGGGTTCCTGGTGTACATGCTACTAGAATGGGTTCCTGGTGTACATGCTACTAGAATGGGTTCCTGGTGTACATGCTACTAGAGTGGGTTCCAGAAGTATATACTACCGGAGTGGGTTCAAGGTGTACATACTACAATAGTGGGTTCAAGATATACAAACTACAGGAGTGGGTTCCAGATGTACGCTACAAGAGTGGGTTCCTGGTGTACATGCTACAGGAGTGTGTTAAGGTGTACATACTTCAATCGTGGGTACAAGGTATACAAACTACAGGAGTGGGTTCCAGGTGTACGCTACAAGAGTGGGTGATTGGTGTACATACTACAAGAGTGGGTTCCTGGTGTACATGCTACAAGAGTGGGTTCCCGGTGTACATGCTACTAGAGTGGGTTCCAGAAGTATATACTACCGGAGTGGGTTCAAGGTATACAAACTACAGGAGTGGGTTGCAGGTGTACGCCACAAGAGTGGGTTCCAGGTGTACATACTACAAGAGTGGGTTCCCTGGTGTACAAACTACAAGAGTGGGTTTCGGGTGTACATGCTATAAGAGTGGGTTCCAAATGTACATGCTACAGTAGTGGGTTACAGGTGTACAAGCTATAAGAGTGGGTTCTAGGTGTACATGCTACAAAAGTGGGTTCCAGGTGTATATGATACAAAAGTGGGTTCCAGATGTACATGATACAAAAGTGGGTTCCAGGTGACATGCTACAGTAGTGGGTTTCAGGTGTACATGCTACAAGAGTGGGTTCAATGTGTACATGCTTCAGGAGTGGGTTCCAGGTGTACATGCTACAAGATTGGGTTCCAGGCGTACATGCTACAAGATTGGATTCCAGGTGTACATGATACAAGAGTGGGTTCCAGGTGACATGCTACAGTAGTGGGTTTCAGGTGTACATGCTACAAGAGTGGGCTCCAGGTGTACATGCTACAAGAGTGGGTTCCAGGTGTACATGCTACAAGAGTGGGTTCCAGGTGTACATGCTAAAAGAGTGGGTTCCAGGTGTACATGATACAGTGGTGGGTTCCAGGTGTACATACTACAAGAGTGAATTCCAAGTGTACATGCTACAAGAGTGTGTTCCAGGTGACATGCTACAGCAGTGGGTTTCAGGTGTACATGCTACAATAGTGGGCTCCATGTGTACATAGTACAAGAGTGAGTTCCAAGTGTACATGCTACAAGAGTGGGTTCCAGCTGTACATGATACAGTAGTAGGTTCCAGGTGTACATGATACAGTAGTGGGTTCCAGGTGTACATACTACAAGAGTGAGTTCCAAGTGTACATGCTACAAGAGTGGGTTCCAGCTGTACATGATACAGTAGTAGGTTCCAGGTGTACATGATACAGTAGTGGGTTCCAGGTGTACATGCTACAAGATTGGGTTCCAGGTGTACATGCTACAAGATTGGGTTCCAGGTGTACATGCTACAAGATTGGGTTCCAGGTGTACATGCTAGAGTGGGTTCCAGGTGTACATGCTAGAGTGGGTTCCAGGTGTACATGCTAGAGTGGGTTCCAGGTGTACATGCTAGAGTGGGTTCCAGGTGTACATGCTAGAGTGGGTTCCAGGTGTACATGCTACAAGAGTGGGTTCCAGGTGTACACATTACATGAATGACAGATTTACTATGGCAACTTCAACTGGTCAACTAAATGAATCTTCCTACATCCCTTTACTGTGCACACAACAAGCAGAGACTTCTATAAGAGGGAAGCAGCCAGGCATCAGAAATAACCAGCACACACAATGACTCCATACCCTCCAATACACACACAGCTGGGTATGTCATATATCATTAACATAAGGGGTTAAATACACCTTTCATGTTCCCCTGACAGTGTGATTATACTGTACCTTCCCATACTGTGATATACATTGTGTCTCACGTCTTTATTGTTTCTCAGGGTATGTGCTGTACGCGTGCAGCTACTGATATTTGTTTGTTTGCTGATGTTGCGATCTGTCAGTAACACCTGTTGCGCTGAGTGTCAAGTACCAAACAATGTATATGGAGCCCTGACACTGTTGTGATGCCGCCCTGACAATAATGCTCCTTCTGCTCTCCAGGGGTTTTAATCTTGTCCTCCCCGTACGGTCCAGTGATCCCACAGGCCAGGTTTTAATCAGTCTCGCTCCTGCCATCTCCTCCTTATTATTATCGACAGGCCTGGAGACGAAGGTTCTAATTACTTTCATTACAGCTGAAATCTGTATGAGAGAGACTCAGACGCGTCCTGAGTTCAGATGACGTTCTCCTATTCTATAACGGGGGAGAAGGAGAGGAGGGAGGGGAGTTCTGCAGCTACGCATTAAACCCTGTCTATAGGCTGTATGTACTATATATGCTCAATATGCAGATCCATGGGCGCTTAAGATGCTGGGGCAGATTTATCAAAGCTAAGGGGGTCATTCAGATCTGATCGCTGGGCTGCTAATTTTGCTGTCCTGCGTTCAGATAGTCACCGCCCCCAGGGGGAGTGTAAATTCGCCATACAAGTGTGCGATCCTATGTGTACGCTGAGCTGCTATAATCCACTGTGTGCAGTCTCTGCGCAGCTCAGGACTTACTCCGCCAGTGCGATGAGAACAGGCTGATCGGGGCCGGAGCGGACGTCCCATGCCCTCCCTGAAAACACTTGGGCACGTCTGCGTTTTTCCGAACACTTCCATTAAACGGTCGGTTGCCGCCCACAACGGCTTCCTCCTGAAAATCACCTTGCGAACGCCCGTGCGATTAGAATTTTCGCACCATCCTGTCGCTGACCAGCGAAGTCCTTTGATGTTGTCCAACGCGTGTTCGCATTGTGGTGCATACGCATATGCAGTTAGTATCTGATCGGCCGCTGTGCGTTTTCGCAGAGTAGCAATAAGATCCAAATCACCCCCTAAGTCCTTTTAAATACAGAGCGACTCGTGTAGGCCGTACGCATAGGCGTGCGCAGACACTGACAGGCGGGTGCCGCTCCGGACTTCCCCCCCCTCCATGGCATTATAGTGTTCTCTCACCTCCCCTGTCCTGGATATAGACTGCTCACCTGGGCCGCCCAGGTGAGCAGTCTATGGGCCGCCCAGGTGAGCAGTCTATGGGCCGCCCAGGTGAGCAGTCTATATCCAGGACAGGGGAGGTGAGAGAACAGTATAATGCCGTGGAGGGGGGGGGGTCTGAGTCCGAAGCGGCACCCGCCTGTCAGTGTCTGCGCACGCCTATGGCCGTACGCATTTATACTGGTTAGGGCCTCACAATCCCTATATATAGCCCCATATCATAGGATATAGCTGTGTACAGAGGCCCATCATCCTGATAAATGAGATTATATTCCTATGACAGGTGTTCTATGTAGCACTCATTTCATTCTCCGGACCCCGCGACCTGATTCTGCAATGTTGTGGATGAAGCGACGGGTGTCAGCACTTTTTCATACTTAATCAAAACGTACAGGAAGCCCAGTGTCTGTCTGCCATGGGGAGAGTGACACGGATTCCCACATAATTGCACACAAATCCCGCAGTGTCTCCGCTGCTTAGAAAACAGCCGTTGCTTGTACCTCTCAACTTGCAATGAGTAATGAGTACAGAGGATGAACACGACTCGATTAAACTGTTATCAGCCGTGTTGATTAATGACTTGTACCGTCACCCATAGAGGGACTTCATTATGTGCCGCACAGTGGCAGCGCGCAGAGAAAGCAGTGCCCCAGCTGAGCCTGGCACATACTGCAAGGCAATTATATTATGCAGAAGGCAAGATGGGAGAGGAGCGATGGTAATAAAACTTTCCTAAGGGTCTCCGTCCTTATTATGTGTTTGGGCCTCGAACTGCACTCCCTGCAATGGAGCCTGTCTATGAAACGGTGACCACTGTTCTGCGCTCGTCTATCGCTGACTGAGAAGAAGTCACTCTGCATCCATTACTGCTGTCTTGATTGTGGCACTGCATGTTTAGTGCCAGATTTATGACCACGGGTTTATGTGTAACAGATTTCTGTTTGCGGCCTGTTGTATATAGATTATTTACATATAAAGTGTTTATCTTCTAGTTATAAGCGCTTTCAATTATTTTTTTTATTTTTTACTTTTGATGTTTAAGAACAACTTCTTTCTTTAAACGGAATAACTATCATCAGATCAAAGTCTGAATATTCTCCCATAGCCGCTGAGAACAATTCACTCTGCATGGGGCGGTAAAAACAACAGCTTGCTGTGCGGTCGCTGCCAACGTTTTAAAATAGGGACTCTGCTTCCGACTTTGCAAAACTAAACCCGTGATGCGCTACATACTCTCTCAGTGGGGATTGGAGCACTACATTGCCCAGCTTGTCATAGTTACTGAGTTTGTGTCTAACATGCAGGAAAAGCAGAATTTTTGTGCGCAATTAGTAAATCACAAAAAAACAGGGATACTTCCAAAGACAAAAATTTCCAGGGAGAAATCTTTAAAAACTGGGACTGGAAATGACAGATATTCAGGTTCTATCCCTGCATCGAAAGGAGTAATAGCTGCGCCCTCTAGCAACATTCGGATGCGTTCTCCCCCTTCTCCCCCAGTGCCCAGACGATCGCCAAGTGGATGGGCATCACTAGACTTCCACTCCAATGCCCCAGAGCAGCAACAGATTGTCAATTTTCATTGACTTTTAAGTCACCATCGATTCTCTAACGATTCTGGCCTCCAAATGCAATGTTTGACGATCTGCCAAGCCACTGGCGATGTGAGTCGGGTTACAAACGCACAGAACAAATGTATTAATAATCTGGGGCAATTGCGTAGGACCCCCTCCCCAATTAAAACCAGCCCTGGCACTTCAACCTAGACTTGTATTGGACAAAGTGGGGGTTCGAAGAGTATAGGGGCCCCACAAAATGATAATTATAAAATAGCTCTACACTTTTTCCCCGTTATTTAATTATTATTTTTTGTTTTGTTGGGGGAGGGGGGAGTGTGGGGGGGAGACACAATGCCAGGAGACAATAAAAACTGCAGGCGATTACTTTTCAGCAATTGTCCTTCTGTACTGTAACAAATTGGAGATTCCACCCTCATGCAGACATACTGATAATTAATCACTGAATACAAAAAAACTCTTCAACAAATAACCCAAATGTAAGCTTGCATTCTGTCTTGCTCTATTATGCTAATGATACACAATTATTTTCCAATTAAATGCCCAAGCCTTTAATCCCAATTCCCCACTCTTTCCATGAACCTGAAATCTTTGGAATCAATTTAATGGCTGTCAGCTGCATGCAACCCCCATCCCAGAACCCAGACAACGTTCTCTGTGTACTTTTCCTAAAAGAGAATATTAATTCTGCACAGACAAATGTGACACCAACGTCTTGTAACCACATCCATCACTTGCAGAGTGCAGATTGCAGAGATTTATGTACAGACTCACAGGCTTCTCGCAGCTTGTCCTTGTCGTAATGTAGACCCTCGTACTCATGCAGTCGAACACGGTTCACGCGGATGCGCAGCCGGTCTGGCACAGAATGTGGGCTGCGCGGTAAAAGAGACATGGCGACATTGTAAGTTTCTCCTGTTCAGGTATGAATGTGTCAGACCACTCATAGGGTTATATTTATGAAGCGGTGAGTTGGGCCTCAACATTTAAACTGGAACTAATGCAAAATCCGACGCGTTTTACACCTAAAATTAGTGCTGCTTTAAATTTTGAGGTCAAACGCACCGAGAAAAGGCACTTGCAAAAGGCAACGCTTCGTAAATATACCCCATAATCTTATCGCATGGCTGGAGACTCAAGATACAAAAAATATGGAGAAACAGAAACTACATAATACTCTAAAAACCAAAATGTAAAAAAAAAAAAAAAAAAAAAGAAAACCCTATGATTATATCAATAATGTTGGTGTTTTTATTACGGTGGTAGCTTTCGTTCACGCACACTTCCGACAAGCTGGGCGTAAAGGACGGAATTTCCACTGAGGTCAGCAGAAATTATTTTGGCAGGGTGAATAGGTTTGTGATGCACATCTGCAAATGAAGGGCAATTTGTAGAGGCCGAGGGAAGGGGGGAGAGGGCAGAGTAGGCACAATGGTGGTCATTCCGAGCTGATCACTAGCTGCATTCATTCACTGTGCAGCGATGAGGCAAAAACAGGCACTTCTACGCATGCAGCGCACTGCACATGCGCGACGTACTATTACAATGACAGATGTAGTTTCACACAAGGTCTAGCAAAGCTTTTCAGTCGCACTGCTGGCCGCAGAGTGATTGACATGAAGTGGGCGTTTCTGAGTGTAAACTGACCGTATTCAGGGAGTGTTCGAAAAAATGCAGGCGTGCCAGGAAAAGCGCAGGCGTGCCAGGAAAAACGCAGGCGTGGCTGGGTGAACGCAGGGCGTGTTTGTGACGTCAAAACAGGAACTGAACAGTCTGAAGTCATCGCAAGCGCTGAGTAGGTATTGAGCTACTCTAAAACTGCACAATTTTTTTTTACGGCTGCTCTGAGATCCTTTCGTTCGCACTTCTGCTAAGCTAAAATACACTCCCAGTGGGAGGCGGCATAGCGTTTGCACGGCTGCTAAAAACTGCTAGCGAGGGAACAACTCGGAATGACCACCAATGCTACAGTGCAGTAACGCAACAACAAGATTTCAGTTAATGAAGCAAGATTATTAAAATTAGATGGTGGGAGAGTTTTTTAGGGGTGCTGGTTGTATGGCAAATGGTTGCAGAAGCAATGTCACTCAGGTCCTCCAACTTGAACTGGCCTTGAGGGCAGTTGTCAGTCACCAACACACAGTGGAGTCGGCCATTTTGTAGCATGAACTAACATGCAATTGCATATTACCAGTTCACCCCAGGATGCGATATTCATGAGGTAATGAACGGATTGGCTGCCTTCTGCTGAATGCTGTTTCAGCCCACATAATGTCTGCCTCCACTATCTGTAGGCAACAGGTGCTCGTTATATCATTAATATGTTTTTTTAGTTCTTTTTTTGCATAGCTCAAATGGCTGTGGAAAAAAACCAGCTACAATACAAAAAGAACGGGGGCTCCGGCCGTACACTGAGCTCTCTCTCACACACTAAACTGAGGACGAGGCTCGTTTCTCGGAAAGCATTGTTCTCATTCTGTGGGAGAGTAACAAACAGACATGCATTGCTAATTACACCTTCTGCGGCTTTACTGCTCTGGTGGGTGGATGACTCCCATACTTTCCCCTCGGATGCAAACTAAAGATGACAATTTAAAGTGGAACTGAGCCACAAAACCAAGTGGGATATTCTGTTTTACCTTTGTGACGTGTCTTGGGAAAAATAAACAAAATGTTTTGCTATTAGCGTTTTATGTTACAGAATAAAATTAAATAAAATACCTTTACTATTTCCATATATAGTTTTAAAAAACCCAATATTCATAATTTTAATTATTTTAGTATTTCCCCTCTGTGATCCTGGCCAGTTTGGTGTCGGCAATGTCACGTTTCTTGGAGGATACGCAAAGGTGAGAACTGGGCAGGGCATCACTTACAAACCCGGGAGCTGAAGGTGGCTGCAGATTGGATGTCATGGAATTGTATTAAGAACCAGGTGCCTGTATTGCATGAATTTGCAGAGTAAAGTCATTCTGTGAGTGCAATTCTGGGCATTACGGGGGTCATTCCGAGTTAATCGCTAGCTGCCGTTGTTCGCAGCGCAGCGATCAGGCTTAAAATCGGCATTTCTGCGCATGCGTATGCACCGCAATGCGCAGGCGCGTCGTATGGGTACAATGAGCATTGTGAGTTTGCACAGAGCGTAACGAACATTCCAGTCGCACGGCCGAACGCAGGAAGATTGACATGAAGTGGGCGTTTCTGGGTGTCAACTGACCGTTTTCAGGGAGTGCTTAGAAAAACGCAAGCGTGGCAGAAAAAACAAAGGCGTGGCTGGGCGTGTGTGTGACGTCAAAAGCCGTCCCTCCGTCGCAAGTATCAACGCACACGAAGAGTAACTACAGGGCTGGTCTTGTTTTGCACAAAACGATTTTGCAGGCGCTCTGCTGCACAGGCGTTCGCACTTCTGCAAAGCGAAAATACACTCCCCGGTGGGCGGCGACAATGCGTTTGCACGGCTGCTAAAAACTGCTAGCGAGCGAACAACTCGGAATGACCCCCTACATCCTGATTGTAGATTGTTATTTTTTTTCAACGTAATGTATTAAAATGATCAGGAGGGGGAAGGGTGGGGGTGGTTTGGTGGACTGTCTATGAGGTGAGGGAAGGGCTGGGAGGGGGGGGGGGGTGCACTCTCACCGCTGCTCTACATAGATCTGAAAAGTGGGGGCCAGAGCCTGGGGTCAGCCCAGCAGCTTTAGGATCAATGAGCATGCTCCCAGGGTGATGGAAATCGAGGCATGCCGTGAGGTAATGCCTCTGCTTCGGCACATGAGGTGGTGCCCTTGACCAACCTCTCATAGGTTGAGAGGTATAGAATAGTGTTATATTCACCTGGTGCACTTGCAGGACATGTGAGTGACAGTGTTAAGTTACAGTACCCAATTCATACACAATAGTTCCGTTAATGAAGTACCATATGCATGAGACAGTCTGGGGTGTATGTGCAATAGTCTGCGGGTTGCAGGCAGATACGAGATTGAATTGCATTAGCCAACATATTTAAGACACCATGGTTTTTTTTGTAAATATGCTCTATTGAAAGCAGCAATTTTTTTAAAAAGAACCCCCCCCCCCCCTCCGCTTTTTGCAATTTTAAAAATTGCTGCTTTAAATCTAGCGGCTAAATCGATTAAATCACGCATCTGCCTGCCACTCACAGGCTATTGCTGTACATAGCCCCTAGGTCCGCATTTATCATGTAAAATACAAAAAAAATACAAAATGAAATTCAAAATAAAAGTAATAATTTTACGAAAGCACAAACAACCGTCTTCCCCTTTACACCTCCCTCCTGCTGCTAGTATAGGGCATAACATATTACTATACATATTACGATTGCTAGAATTTGCTTTGGATATACTGTAGAATGCTTCACTGACTTTTTGTAAGGAGAATCCCACCATCAGACAACTTTATTTTACGTACAAATGTATTTGTTTTTGTTGCCCTTGGTTACAGATTATCCATATAGTGTCCATTGGATACAAATTGATCCACACAGCAATGTTGCGGTATCTAACAAAAACCTCTCTGCTTAGAAGACAAAGTTGTCTGAAGGCGCACAGCCCTTTAAACATAGTTTTATAGATCATTTAATAGAGACTTCTAAAAAGCGTACAACTTATGCAAAACGGTATATTATATAATGATTCACTTTACACAAGGATAATGTGATGACTTTGATATTTTAGGGCTATTAAAACTTTTTACTTCATTTGTGCAATAAAAAAACCCGAAAGCCAGTAATTAATGACAAACTCGTCAGACACACACGGCTATAGTCCTCCGCCAGCTCGCAGACAGCTGATCTGTGTCTGATGTTCTGTGTAAGGCACTTTAATAAGTCTATAATCATTTATGCACAGAGGTACCAGACAACGACAGCGCGGGAAGGGTGATGACCCCTGTGGGGGCATTGAAATGATGAGTTTGGTGCGTGGCAGAAGCAAGGAAATAAGTGAAACAGAGGAGAGAGTGGGCAGCTGTCACTACCGGATGGGCAGAGGGGACTGGGGGACGGTGAGCTCGGAATGGGGGTGTCAGTCACCCATTCACAATGACAAGCAGCATGACATACTTACACAGTGAAGGAGTCTGGGGGAGCGGAGACCCGTCGGTGGTCAGCGGTGGGCACTTTATGGATACTGTGGCAGACAGCACAAAGCCAGCACAAAGACAAAGTACAAGCCAGAGGTGAGGGTGCATGAGAGAGAGAGGAAGAGACAGACACACAACAGTTTAACAGGAACGAAAAAGGAGTGTGTTACACAATTGATGAAGTGATAAACATGCACAGTTATACAGGGCACAGGCCTATGGGAGCGGCTGGTTGTCTGCCACAAAGTGCCCTGCCAGGATATTACAGTGAACCTGTCATGTACCCGCGGATGTGGCAGCCATTTTGTGGACACAACCAATATCCAGCCAATCAATTCACTAGAATAGTTGCTAAGCCCAAAACATGGTGGCCTGCATGGTGAATAACTCACTAATCACCCCGTCTTCCAACATCGCTATTGCCAGGTGACTTGGAGTAATAAATAGCCACTACGGGGTGAATTTATGAAACTATGCACTCCACTGCCCTACCCGTATGCTTGACTAAATAGCCACCATCATTATCAGTGCATGATTACACAAGCCCTGTGCCTGCTGCAAGAGATCCGCCTGAGACCTTTGTGTATACACAATTCTGCACAGCCTGCCATTCCGACTGCTCGCCCCTGATAAACAGCTGCATAGGGAACAATGGGGCAGATGTATTAAGCCTGCAGACGGCATAAGGAAGTGATAATAGGATTTTGGTTACCTACCGGTAAATCCTTTTCTCGTAGTCCGTAGAGGATGCTGGGGTCCACATTAGTACCATGGGGTATAGACAGGTCCACCAGGAGCCATTGTCACTTTAAGAGTTTGAGAGTGTGGGCTGGCTCCTCCCTCTATGCCCCTCCTACCAGACTCAGTCTAGAAACTGTGCCTGAGGAGACGGACATCTTCGAGAGAAGGATTATACACAGATAGTGGCGAGATTCACACCAGCTCACACATACAAGGCAAACCAAGCTAACTTAGCTTGAAAACTCAGCAACCGCTGAAACATTACTTACCAAGTAACACTGCAGTACTCAACTAAAACAAAGTTGTACTGAACCAAATCACGATAACAGGAAAACGTAGTGCTGGGCGGGCGCCCAGCATCTTCTACAGACTACGAGGAAAGGATTTACCGGTAGGTAACCAAAATCCTATTTTCTCTTACGTCCTAGAGCGGTAGGGAGAGCGTGGAGGCTCCTGCAGAACTGATTTACTGAACTTCAGATCATCAGAGGCCAAAGTATCGAACTTGTAGAACTTTGCAAACGTGTTCGACCCAGACCAAGTTGCAGCTCGGCAAAGTTGTAACGCCGAGACAACCCAGGCAGCCGCCCAGGAAGAACCCACCTTACGAGTAGAGTGGGCCTTGACAGTCGTAGGACACGGCAATCCTGCCGTAGAATACGCATGCTGTATAGTGAACCTGATCCAGCGAGAAATCGTCTGCTTAGAAGCAGGACACCCAATTTTCTTGGGATCATACAGGACAAACAGAGAGTCCGATTTTCTGTGACGAGCAGTCCTCTTCACATAGATTTTCAGAGCCCTTACAACATCCAAGGACTTTGATGACATTGAGGAGTCAGTAGCCACTGGCACCACAATAGGTTGGTTGATATGACATGCCGACACAACCTTCGGAAGAAACTGCTGACGTGTCCGGAGCTCAGCTCTATCTTTGTGGAAGATCCAGTATGGGCTTTTACAGGACAAAGCCCCCAACTCCGACACACGTCTAGCAGAAGCTAAGGACAACAACGTGACAGCCTTTCATGTAAAACATTTGACCTCAACCTCCTGTAGAGGCTCGAACCAGTCCGATTGAAGGAACCGCAACACCACGTTAAGGTCCCAAGGCGCCATAGGCGGTACAAAGGGAGGTTGGATGTGCAGAACTCCCTTCAAAAAAGTCTGAACCTCAGGGAGGGCAGCCAATTGTTTCTGGAAGAAAATGGATAGGGTCGAAATCTGGACCTTCACAGATCCCAACCTCAGGCCCATATCCACACCGGCTTGTAGGAAGAGGAGAAACCGTCCCAGTTGAAACTCAACCGCAGGAAATTTCTTGGACTCACACCAAGATACATATTTTTTCCAAATTCGATGGTAATGTTTAGACGTTATTTCTTTCCTAGCCTGTATCAGGGTAGGAATAACCTTGTTCGGAATGCCCTTTCGAGCTAGTATCAGGCGTTCAACCTCCATGCCGTCAAACGTAGCCGCGGTAAGTCTTGATAGGCAAACGGCCCCTGCTGCAGCAGGTCCTCCCGAAGAGGAAGAGGCCTTGGCTCTTCTTGCAGTAGATCCAGAAGATCCGCATACCAAGCCCTTCTTGGCCAGTTCGGAGCAATGAGGATCGCTTGAACCCTTGTTCTCCTTATGAGCTTTAGAACTCTTGGGATGAGTGGAAGTGGAGGAAACACGTACACCGACTGGAACACCCACGGAGTCACTAGGGCATCCACCGCCACTGCTTGCGGGACCCTCGACCTGGAACAATACCGCCGAAGCTTCTTGTTGAAACGAGAGGCCATCATGTTGATATGGGGTACGCCCCAAAGATATTACCTCCTTGAACACCTCCGGATGGCGACCCCACTCCCCCAGATGGAGATCGTGTCTGCTGAGGAAGTCCACTTCCCAGTTGTCTACTCCCGGAATGAAGATTGCTGACAGCGTCAACGCATGTTTTTCTGCCAAGAGGATGATTCTTGTTACCTCTGACATTGCAGCTCTGCTCTTCGTTCCGCCCTGTCGGTTTATGTAAGCCACTGTTGTCACATTGTCCGACTGTACTTGAACGGCCCGATTTCTCAGAAGATGGGACGCTTGGAGAAGACCGTTGTAGACGGCTCTTAGTTCCAGAATGTTTATCGGCAGGCCGGCTTCCAGACTTGACCACCTTCCTTGGAAGGTTTCCCCTTGAGTGACTGCGCCCCAGCCCTGGAGACTTGCATCCGTGGTTAGAAGGATCCAGTCCTGAATCCCAAACCAGCGGCCCCCAGTAGGTGAGGTAATTGCAGCCACCAGAGGAGTGAAATCCTGGCCTTTGGCGACAGACGTATTCTCTGGTGCATGTGTAGATGGGATCCCGACCACTTGTCCAGGAGATCCAGTTGGAAGGACCGAGCATGAAACCTCCCATACTGCAGAGCCTCGTAAGAGGCCACCATCTTCCCCAGAAGGTGAATGCACTGATGAACCGACACCCGGGTTGGCTTCAGGACATCCCGGACCATTGTTTGTATCACCAACGCTTTTTCCTCTGGAAGAAACACGCTCTGCACTTCCGTGTCGAGGATCATTCCCAGAAAGGACAACCTCCTGGTTGGTTCCATATGTGATTTTGGAAGATTCAGGATCCAACCATGTTCCCTGAGAAGCTGTGTCGTGAGAGCTATGGACTGTAACAGCTTCTCCTTGGACGATGCCTTTATCAGCAGATCGTCCAGATATGGAATTATGTTCACCCCATGTCTGCGGAGTAGAACCATCATATCCGCCATCACCTTGGTGAATACCCTCGGTGCTGTGAAGAGGCCGAATGGTAGGGCCTGGAACTGAAAATGACAGTCCAACAGTGCGAATCGAAGATAAGCTTGATGCGGCAGCCAAATCGGAATGTGGAGGTACGCATCCTTGATATCCAGGGATAGCAGGAATTCCCCCTCCTCCAGACCTGATATCACTGCCCTTAGAGACTCCATTTTGAACTCCCTCAGAAAGGGGTTTAGTGATTTTAAGTTCAGAATGGGCCTGACCGAACCATCCGGTTTCGGTACCACGAAAAGGTTCGAATAGTAACCTCTGTTTTGCATATAAGGTGGTACTGGCACAATGACCTGTGCCTCCACCAACTTCTGGACGGCATCTTGCAGGACAGTCCTGTCTGCCATCAGAGCTGGCAAGCCTGATTTGAAAAATCGGTGAGGGAGATTTTGAAATTGCAGCCTGTACCCCTGAGACACAATATCTTGCACCCAGGGGTCCAGGCCGGAGGACACCCAGACGTGACTGAAATGCCTGAGTCTCGCTCCCACCGGCCCCACCTCCGGGCCGTGCAGTCCACCGTCATGCGGAGGACTTTGGTGTACCTGAAGCAGGTTTCTGTTCCTGGGAACCTGCAGCTGCAGGTTTCTTGGACTTGGGCCGACCTCCCCAAAAGAAGGTGTTGGACGGCTTGGCCTTTATGGGCTTGGTAGACCAAAAGGGCTGTGATGTAGCTGAAGAAAAGGGTTTCTTCGGAGCAGGTGTAACTGAGGGAAGAAAAGGTGACTTACCAGCCGTAGCCATGGAGATCCACGCATCTAACGCTTCCCCAAAGAGAGCCTGACCTGTGTAGGGTAGGGTCTCCACACTTCTCCTGGATTCCGCGTCGGCAGACCACTGGCGCATCCACAGTCCTCGACGAGCTGATACAGACATGGAAGAAATTCCCGCAGCCATGAAACCCAGGTCTTTCATGGATTCTACCAGAAATCCTGCCGAATCCTGAATGTTACGTAAAAACAATTCAACATCACATTTCTCCATAGTATCCAAGTCCTCACGTAACGTGCCTGACCACTTTACTATAGCTTTGGCAATCCAAGCACTGGCAATAGTGGGACGTAGTACTGCCCCAGAAGCCGTGTACATGGATTTGAGCGTATTATCAATTTTACGATCAGCCGGCTCTTTCAAGGCGGTAGATCCTGGAACAGGTAAAACCACCTTTTTTGAGAGTCTGGATACTGACGCGTCAACAATAGGCGGGTTTTCCCATTTTTTCCTATCCTCTACCGGGAAAGGAAATGCCACCAGAACCCTTTTAGGTATCTGGAATTTTTTATCCGGGTTTTCCCAAGCCTTTTCAAAAAATAAGATTTTACTTACCGATAAATCTATTTCTCATAGTCCGTAGTGGATGCTGGGACTCCGTAAGGACCATGGGGAATAGCGGCTCCGCAGGAGACAGGGCACAAGAATAAAAGCTTTAGGATCAGGTGGTGTGCACTGGCTCCTCCCCCTATGACCCTCCTCCAAGCCTCAGTTAGGATACTGTGCCCGGACGAGCGTACATAATAAGGAAGGATATTGAATCCCGGGTAAGACTCATACCAGCCACACCAATCACACCGTACAACTCGTGATCTGAACCCAGTTAACAGTATGATAACAACGAAGGAGCCTCTGAAAAGATGGCTCACAACAACAATAACCCGATTTTGTTAACAATAACTATGTACAAGTATTGCAGACAATCCGCACTTGGGATGGGCGCCCAGCATCCACTACGGACTATGAGAAATAGATTTATCGGTAAGTAAAATCTTATTTTCTCTGACGTCCTAGTGGATGCTGGGACTCCGTAAGGACCATGGGGATTATACCAAAGCTCCCAAACGGGCGGGAGAGTGCGGATGACTCTGCAGCACCGAATGAGAGAACTCCAGGTCCTCCTCAGCCAGGGTATCAAATTTGTAGAATTTAGCAAACGTGTTTGCCCCGACCAAGTAGCTGCTCGGCAAAGTTGTAAAGCCGAGACCCCTCGGGCAGCCGCCCAAGATGAGCCCACTTTCCTTGTGGAATGGGCTTTTACAGATTTAGGCTGTGGCAGGCCTGCCACAGAATGTGCAAGCTGAATTGTACTACAAATCCAACGCGCAATAGTCTGCTTAGAAGCAGGAGCACCCAGCTTGTTGGGTGCATACAGGATAAACAGCGAGTCAGACTTTCTGACTCCAGCCGTCCTGGAAACATATATTTTCAGGGCCCTGACAACGTCAAGTAACTTGGAGTCCTCCAAGTCCCTAGTAGCCGCAGGCACCACAATAGGTTGGTTCATGTGAAAAGCAGAAACCACCTTAGGGAGAAATTGAGGACGAGTCCTCAATTCTGCCCTGTCAGAATGAAAAATTAAGTAAGGGCTTTTATATGATAAAGCCGCCAATTCTGACACACGCCTGGCTGAAGCCAGGGCTAACAGCATCGTCACCTTCCATGTGAGATATTTTAAGTCCACAGTGGTGAGTGGTTCAAACCAATGTGACTTAAGGAACCTCAAAACAACATTGAGATCCCAAGGTGCCACTGGAGGCACAAAAGGAGGTTGTATATGCAGTACCCCTTTTACAAATGTCTGAACTTCAGGTACTGAAGCCAGTTCTTTCTGGAAGAAAATCGACAGGGCCGAAATTTGAACCTTAATGGACCCTAATTTTAGGCCCATAGACAGTCCTGTTTGCAGGAAATGGAGGAAACGACCCAGTTGAAATTCCTCTGTAGGGGCCTTCTTGGCCTCACACCACGCAACATATTTTCGCCAAATGCGGTGATAATGGTTTGCGGTTACATCCTTCCTGGCTTTGACCAGGGTAGGGATGACTTCATCTGGAATGCCTTTTTCCTTCAGGATCCGGCGTTCAACCGCCATGCCGTCAAACGCAGCCGCGGTAAGACTTGGAACAGACAAGGCCCCTGCTGGAGCAGGTCCTTTCTTAGAGGTAGAGGCCACGGGTCTTCCGTGAGCATCTCCTGAAGTTCCGGGTACCAAGTCCTTCTTGGCCAATCCGGAACCACGAGTATCGTTCTTACTCCTCTCCTTCTTATGATTCTCAGTACTTTTGGTATGAGAGGCAGAGGAGGGAACACATACACTGACTGGTACACCCACGGTGTCACCAGAGCGTCCACCGCTATTGCCTGAGGGTCCCTTGACCTGGCGCAATATCTGTCTAATTTTTTGTTTAGACGTGACGCCATCATGTCCACCTTTGGTTTTTCCCAACGGTTTACAATCAGGTGGAAGACTTCTGGGTGAAGTCCCCACTCTCCCGGGTGAAGGTCGTGTCTGCTGAGGAAGTCTGCTTCCCAGTTGTCCACTCCCGGAATGAACACTGCTGACAGAGCTATCACATGATTTTCCGCCCAGCGAAGAATCCTTGCAGCCTCTGCCATTGCCCTCCTGCTTCTCGTGCCGCCCTGTCTGTTTACGTGGGCGACTGACGTGATGTTGTCCGATTGGATCAATACCGCCTGACCCTGAAGCAGGGGTTTCGCTTGACTTAGGGCATTGTAAATGGCCCGTAGTTCCAGAATGTTTATATGCAGAGATGTTTCCATGCTTGACCACAAGCCCTGGAAGTTTTTTCCCTGTGTGACTGCTCCCCAGCCTCTCAGGCTTGCATCCGTGGTCACCAGGATCCAATCCTGGATGCCGAATCTGCGGCCCTCTAGAAGATGAGCACTCTGCAACCACCACAGGAGAGACACCCTTGTCTTTGGTGACAGGGTTATCCGCTGCTGCATCTGAAGATGCGAACCGGACCATTTGTCCAGTAGATCCCACTGAAACGTTCTTGCATGGAATCTTCCGAATGGAATTGCTTCGTAAGAAGCCACCATTTTTCCCAGGACCCTCGTGCACTGATGCACTGACACCTGGGCTGGTTTTAGGAGGTTCCTGACTAGCTCGGATAACTCCTTGGCCTTCTCCTCCGGGAGAAAAACCTTCTTCTGGACTGTGTCCAGAATCATTCCTAGGAACAGAAGACGTGTCGTTGGAATCAGCTGCGATTTTGGAATATTTAGGATCCACCCGTGCTGACGTAACACTATCTGAGATAGTGCTACTCCGACTTCTAACTGTTCCCTGGACCTTGCCCTTATCAGGAGATCGTCCAAGTAAGGGATAATTAATACGCCTTTTCTTCGAAGAAGAATCATCATTTCGGCCATTACCTTGGTAAAGACCCGAGGTGCCGTGGACAACCCAAACGGCAGCGTCTGAAACTGATAATGACAGTCTTGTACTACAAACCTGAGATACCCTTGGTGAGAAGGGTAGATTGGGACGTGGAGATAAGCATCTTTGATGTCCAGAGACACCATATAGTCCCCTTCTTCCAGGTTCGCTATCACCGCTCTGAGTGATTCCATCTTGAATTTGAACCTTTTTATGTAAGTGTTCAAGGATTTCAGATTTAAAATTGGTCTCACCTAGCCGTCCGGTTTCGGTACCACAAACAGCGTGGAATAATACCCCTTTCCTTGTTGTAGGAGGGGTACCTTGATTATCACCTGCTGGGAATACAGCTTGTGAATAGCTTCCAGAACTGCCTCCCTGTCGGAGGGAGACTTTGGCAGAGCAGACTTCAGGAACCGGCGAGGGGGAAACGCCTCGAATTCCAGTTTGTACCCCTGCGATGCTACCTGTAGAATCCAGGGATCCACTTGCGAGCGAGCCCACTGCGCGTTGAAATTCTTGAGACGGGCCCCCACCAAGCCTGAGTCTGCTTGTAAAGCCCCAGCGTCATGCTGAAGACTTGGCAGAAGCAGGGGAAGGCTTCTGATCCTGGGAAGCGGCTGCATGGTGCAGTCTTTTTCCCCTTCCTCTGCCCCGGGGCAGAAAGGAATGGCCTTTTGCTCGCTTGTATTTATGGGAACGAAAGGACTGAGTTTGAAAAGACGGTGTCTTTTTCTGTTGATGTGAAGTGACCTGGGGTAAGAAGGTGGACTTTCCAGCCGTTGCCGTGGCCACCAGGTCCGAAAGACCAGCCCCAAATAACTCCTCCCCTTTATACGGCAATACTTCCATATGTCGTTTGGAATCCGCATCCCCTGACCACTGACGCGTCCATAACGTTCTTCTGGCAGAGATGGACATAGCACTTACTCTTGATGCCAGGGTGCAAATATCCCTCTGTGCATCACGCATATATAGTAATGCATCCTTCAAATGCTCTATAGTTAACAATATATTGTCCCTATCCAGGGTATCAATATTTTCAGTCAGGGAATCCGACCACGCGACTCCAGCACTGCACATCCAGGCTGAAGCGATTGCTGGTCGCAGTATAACACCAGTATGTGTGTATATACTTTTTAGGATATTTTCCAGCCTTCTATCAGCTGGTTCTTTGAGGGTGGCCGTATCAGGAGACGGTAACGCCACTTGTTTAGATAAACGTGTGAGCGCCTTATCTACCCTAGGGGGTGTTTCCCAACGTGTCCTAACCTCTGATGGGAAAGGATATAGTGCCAATAATTTATTAGAAATTAGCAGTTTTTTGTCGGGAGAAACCCACGCTTTATCACATACCTCATTCAATTCATCTGACTCAGGAAAAACTATTGGTAGTTTTTTCACCCCCCACATAATACCCTTCTTAGTGGTATTTGTAGTGTCAGAAATGTGCAATGCTTCCTTCATTGCCGTGATCATGTAACGTGTGGCCCTACTGGACATTACGTTCGACTCATCACCGTCGACACTAGACTCCGTATCTGTGTCTGGGTCTGTGTCGACCCACTGAGGTAACGGGCGTTTTAGGGCCCCTGACAGTGTCTGAGACGCCTGGACAGGCACTAATTGATTTGCCGGCTGTCTCATGTCGTCAACAGTTTTTTGCAAAGTGTTGACATTATCACTTAATTGTTTGAACACGATCATCCAGTCAGGTGTCGACTCCCTAGGGGGTGACATCACTAACGCAGGCAATTGCTCCGCCTCCACATCATTTTCCTCCTCATACATGTCGACACACACGTACCGACACACAGCACACACACCGGGAATGCTCTGATAGAGGACAGGACCCCACGAGCCCTTTGGAGAGACAGAGGGAGAGTCTGCCAGCACACACCCAGCGCTATATATATACACAGGATAACCTTATATAAGTGTTATTCCCTTATAGCTGCTGTTTTTATTGTCATTTGCTGCCAATAGTGCCCCCCCTTCTCTTTTTTACCCTGATTCTGAAGCAGGACTGCAGGGGAGAGTCAGGGAGCCGTCCTTCCAGCGGAACTGTGAGGGAAAATGGCGCTTGTGTGCTGAGGAGATAGGCCCCGCCCCTTCACGACATCCTTATCTCCCGCTTTTTTGTGTAAAAATGGCAGGGGTTAAAATACATCCATATAGCCCAGGAGCTATATGTGATGTATTCTTTTGCCACCTAAGGTATTTGTCATCTATATTGCGTCTCAGGGCGCTCCCCCCCAAGCGCCCTGCACCCTCAGTGACCGGAGTGTGAAGTGTGCTGAGAGCAATGGCGCACAGCTGCGGTGCTGTGCGCTACCTTAGTCTGAAGACAGGATTGTCTTCTGCCGCCGATTTCACCGGACCTCTTCGTCTCTTCTGGCTCTGTAAGGGGGACGGCGGCGCGGCTCCGGTGACCCATCCAGGCTGAACCTGTGATCGTCCCTCTGGAGCTAATGTCCAGTAGCCTAAGAAACCCGATCCACTCTGCACGCAGGTGAGTCCGTTTCTTCTCCCCTTAGTCCCACGATGCAGTGAGCCTGTTGCCAGCAGGACTCACGGAAAATAAAAAAACCTAAATTAAACTTTTATTCTAAGCAGCTCAGGAGAGCCACCTAGCCTGCACCCTTCTCGTTCGGGCACAAAAATCTAACTGAGGCTTGGAGGAGGGTCATAGGGGGAGGAGCCAGTGCACACCACCTGATCCTAAAGCTTTTATTCTTGTGCCCTGTCTCCTGCGGAGCCGCTATTCCCCATGGTCCTTACGGAGTCCCAGCATCCACTAGGACGTCAGAGAAATAGCATTTAATTCCTTTGACGCAGGGAAGGTTAGCGAGGCTTTCTTATTCTCAGTGAAGTAAGCCTCCTCAACCTGCTCAGGTGTTGTATCAGCAATATTCAACACATCTCTAATAGCCTCTATCATCAACTGCACCCCTTTAGCAAGAGATGCTGCCCCCCGCAACACATCCCCGTCACCGTCTGCAGTGTCAGAATCGGTATCCGTATCATCCTGCATGATCTGTGCAAGAGCACGTTTATGTGAATATACAGCGGGAAGCCCTGAGGCACCAGAACTGGGCCAGACTGCCATAGAGTTCTGTAAAGCCTGAGTTGCAGATTCATTTTGTGCAACCCTATTTGAAATCTGAGAAATCATAGATTTGATAAAGGATAACCACTCAGGCTCCCTTGCTGGTATCTGTGCTAAACCAGTGCAATCCTGATTACATGGAATGGGATCATCCTGAGAGGACATATCCTCTGCAGCATATGACACAGAGTCCCTGGACATTGCTTAATGGAGACTACAGACACTCCACACACACACACACACACACACACACACACACACACACACACACACACACACACACACACGGGAGGACAGACAGAGTTTCACCCCCAAGAATGGCAAGAGAGACACAGAGATTGGCGCCAACCCACACACAGCGCTTTTAATGTAAAGGGAGACCCCTACTAGTGCTGACTGTGCACCTTAATAGGTTACACAGTCTTTATGCAGCCTCCCCCCCTTCTACAACCCCCTGGTACCGTGAAAGATAGCTGGAGTTGCTGTGGAGGGACTTACTCTTCCTGGACAGTGCTGTGCAGGCAGGAAAATGGCGCTGAACGCTGCTGGGTCCGCTCTGAGGAGAAGCTCCGCCCCCAAAATGGCGCTGTCTTCCCGCTCTTCACAAGTATTATACTGACCTGAGGTAAAATGCTGGCTGAGATCCACGGACCCCGACAGGCTTGCTGACCAGTGTAGGGTGTAGGCGCTAGCTCAGGGCGCCCCTCACAGCGCCGCACTATGTACCGCTGAGCCTACGGAGCGCAGTTAGTACTGCGCTCCTACCCTGTTGCCGCCATCTTCACACCGGCCCCCCGCTTGCTAGGGGGGACGGTGACTCACTCGTCACTGATCTTCAGCTCTGTAAGGGGGTGGCGGCATGCTGCTGGGGTGAGCGATCCCCTGTGGCGGGGAATGATCTATCCCCTCAGGAGCTCAGTGTCCTGTCAGCGGAGATAGTGGCTCAGACCCCGCAGGGCGGACACTACTCCCCCCCCCTTAGTCCCACGAAGCAGGGAGGCTGTTGCCAGCAGCCTCCCTGTAAAATAATAAACTCTAAAAAAAACTTTACCAAAGAAGCTCTGTAGAGCTCCCCTAGCTGTGACTGACTCCACTGGGCACATTTTCTAAACTAAGTCTGGTAGGAGGGGCATAGAGGGAGGAGCCAGCCCACACTCTCAAACTCTTAAAGTGCCAATGGCTCCTGGTGCACCCGTCTATACTCCATGGTACTAATGTGGACCCCGGCATCCTCTAGGACGTAAGAGAAAAACCAGTGATAAGTGCAAGGAGATAAACGCACCAGCCAATCAGCTCCTAACTGTTAAGATATTGGAGCTGATTGGCTGGTGCGTTAATCACCTTGCACTTATTACTGGTTTATCACTTCACTTCCTTATGCCATCTCCGGGTTAATACATCTGCCCCTCTGACTGAGATGCATATGATTCGGTTAGGGGGCTTGTGCAGTGGTAGAAATCACATGATCTGTCTGCAATACGGTCCTGCGTGCAACCTTGCATCCGCCACTACAGTAAGCTGCTTATAATGGACTGCGCTACATTCTCATGGAAGGGCCGTCACAGTAATCTCTAAATCAGAGAAATTGCAGCACAGTAATGAAAAAAAAAAAAATAAGATCTCATTAAGAGGGTGTGATGTATCAAACCTTGGAGAGAGATAAAGTGAAGAGTGATAAAATACCAACCAATCTGCTCCCTACTGCCATTTTTCAAACACAGCCTGTAACATGGCAGTTAGCAGCTGAATGGTTGGTACTTTATCTCTCTACACGGCTCAATACATATCCTCCTAAAAGCTTTATTACTGTATATCTGAGGAGACTGGTATGGAAAAAGGTGATGGCAGTACAAGGTACTCCAGATGCAGGATATGGGAATGCGCAATACTCTGTATACAGTATTCTCGGGAGACGCTGTAGAGCCATATAATGGGCAATATTCACATAACGGGCCTAATTCTGAGCCGCAGCCGCCATGCGTGCATGAAAAAAGCCGCAGAATTCCCGCCCGTGTTCAGAGACAACCTCACCTACAGTACGTGGCTGCATCGGCTTGTGGCAGCACCTGTCATCACTATCAGCAAGGTTCTGCCCCAGTCCCATCCAGGGTGCAAGAGATCAGTCTGAAATCACCGGATCTTTGCGCACGTTTACCATTCAATAAGCTGCAATTCTGTCTGTACGCCCACGGCAAGCTTATGTAAACCCCCCGTTGCCGTGCAGTTACACCCGTTTATCTGACTGACGTCTCTGCAACTCTGACTAGCCCCGCAGATTTGGAGTGATGCAAATGTTCGCCTCGGACGCATGCGTAGTGCGTAAAATCACGGAAGTGGCCGCTTTATGTGCAGCGCTGAATCCGGCCGCAGATGTCTCGCTGCACGTTACACTGTACAACTTTTACACATGATCCGTATGACCCCAATCTTCAAAAACAGTTGGTATAATTACTGTAATCAACATACTGTATGTTGTAGGACTGATCGGCAAATTCAGAATAAACACTGAAATGAATATAATAAGACTCTATATCGTGTTTTGAGCATACAGTACTTAGTGACCCTTACTGGAGATCTTATAAGGGTCACTAGTAGATATCGGTACAGCCTGATGGCGCCGCGGTTTGCAGTGACTTCCATCTAAACTCTCTGTAATGACGCTGAATTGTTTAGTTATTGTTACTCTCTATGACGAATATAAGACTTACATACCGCTGGCAGATTTCCTCTAAGACAGTGGTTCTCAAACTTGGTCCTCAGGACCCCACACGGTTCATGTTTTCCATGTCACCCGGCAGCTGCACTGTGTATCACCAACTGTCACATTTTAAAAATGTACGGGTGACCTGCAAAACATGGATCGTGTGGGGTCCTGAGGACCGAGTTTGAGAACCTGTGCTCTAAGAGGAATGTTAGAGAATCCCCATATTTGTAATCTGCAGTTTCTGGGATCTCCTAATAAGTCATTCCTAACGTTACCACAGGTGGCGCTGTGACTCACTCATTCAATAAGGGCATTGAGGTTCTTCTCTTGCTCTTCTGTACCATGTTCGCTTGGTTCCTAAGGGATATGCGGATGAGGGAAGGGGCGAGGCGGCAGGGTTCTCCATCCACCTGCATGGGGATGGCCTTGTACGTCAGCAGAGTCACTTCCCTGCATTGGTGAAGCCTCTCTCCGTGGCCACCTACCTGCAGGGCAGCCTGAAACACAGGAAAATACCAATTTCATGGCTTCACAGGGTCACACAACGTTCATACAACTTGCACAGCACACTGGTCATCCTAACACCATCCTGTAAGCACGGTAGCGCAGTGGTTAGTTTGCTGCATGGGTTCAATTCACACCAAGACCCTGTTTGTGTGGAGTTTGTATGTTCTCTAAGTGTCCCCCGGATGCTTTAGTTTCCTCCCGCACTCCAAAAACATATTGGTAAGTTAGATGTATTCTGACAAAAAAAATATAAAAAAGGACCTTAATGTTTATGAGAGTTCATGTGATAGGGAATATAGATTGCAAGCTCCACAGGCGCAGGTGGTTAAAAATGAAAAACACGACCAAACTTAAGACAGCTGCAGTACCAGCTGTAGCCACCAGGGCTACCCTTCTTTCCATCCTTACAGGGAACTGCAGAGCATTTGAGGGAAAGGCTCTGTGCATACAGTACAAGGGGTGGTCTTCAGTATGCCGGCTGTCGGGATCCCGGCGCCGGAATCCCGACAGCCTGCATACTGAAGACCATCCTTGTGGGTGTAGTATGGTATGCCGGCGGTCGGCCTCCCGGCGACCAGCATACCGGCGCCGGGAGCCCGACCGCCGGCATACCGACAGTGTGACGAGCGCAAATGAGCCCCTTGCGGGGAAGGTTTATCTGGCCATAAAACTATCAGCACTTGCTGATGTTTGTACTGAAGCTTGAGCCTTTCTCTATTCTCAGCAGAAAAGAAAAGTATGTTGATCACATCTTCTCCGAGTATAGCTCTGGGGAATTAATGGTATATTTCACATTATATAGCGGTCAATAACAATGTCTTATTTCATCAGTCACATTTTTGTGCTGTACATATATTAAAGGTACTACAGTGCCACCTTGTGACAATGAGGTATTACTGCAGGTAGGAAATGCTGGGAAAATAGGATTTTGGTACTTACCAGGTAAATCCTTTTCTTTGAATCCATAGGGGGCACTGGAGTACTCTTGGGATATGGACGGCTTCCGCAGGAAACAGGGCGCTGAATATTTAAATTTAGAACACTCCACCCCTCCATATCCCAGAGTACCTCAGTGTTTTTCACTGAGCCGAACAGGAACTATAGAGAGGTTGGCAATGAAGAATTACATATAACATAACAGACAACAACAAAGTTGACACATAACGTTACTGACAACTAAACAGTTGACACCATAACCAGTACTTGATAATTTGAACCAGTCGGCGAGAGTGTGTTACCATAAGATCCCCTGAACTTACCACAAACCAGGTAAAACTGCTCTGGGTGGGCGTCCAGTGCCCCCTATGGATTCAAAGAAAAGGATTTACCTGGTAAGTACCAAAATCCTATTTTCTTTTTCATCCACTAGGGGTCACTGGAGTACTCTTGGGACGTACCAAAGTTTCCCTTGTGGGTGGGAGAGCTGTTTGGCACCTGTAACACTATGCGGCCAAATCTAGATGCTGATGCCGCAAACGTATCAAACTTGTAACAGCGCACAAACGTGTGACCTGATGACCATGTAGCCGCACGGCAAAGCTGCGTCGTAGAAGCTCCACGACCAGCTGCCCATGAAGTTCCCACAGAACGTGTGGAATGAGCTGTTACTGATGTAGGCGGCTGTAACCTAGCATGAAGGTAAGCCTGACGTATGGTCAGTTTTATCCATCCGGATAAGGTCTGCTTAGAAGTTGGCCAACCTATCTTGGCAGCATCATAGAGAACAAACAACGTATCCGTCTTACGAACTGTAGACGTTCGGAATACATAAACGCGGAATGCGCGTACCACATCCAGAGTTCCAGAATGTCCGGTTAACACAGGAACTCCTATTGGTTGATTGATGTGAAAAGATGACACTACCCTTTGGTAAGAAAACGGGATTCGGCCGAAGTTCCGTTCTGTCATCATGAAACACCAAATACGGTGGCTTGCATGACAAGGCACCCAAATCTGAAACACGCCTTGCCGAAGCTAAGGCTAGGAGAAACATTGTTTTACAAGTGAGAAACTTTATATCCACTTGTTGTAAGGGTTCAAAATAAGAAGACTGTAAGAAATCTAAAACCAGATTCAGGTCCCATGGCGCTGTAGGTGGAATGAATGGAAGCTGTACTCTGAGGACACCTTGCAGAAAGGTGTGTACCTACGGCAATAGAGCCAATCGTCTTTGAAAATAAATTGACAACGCAGATATCTTCACCTTTAGTGTAGATAAACGCAGTCCTCCATCTAACCCCGTCTGAAGAAATAACAAAAGACGGGATAACTTGAAAGATGATGTCGGAAACTTCCGATCTTCACACCATATAGGCACAATATAGGCACGCCAAATTCTGTAATAATGAGCTGCCGTATCCGGCTTCCTAGCTCGTAACATGGTTGGTATAACCTATTCTAGAATGCCCTCTCTTCTTAAGAGGGCGGTCTCAACAGCCACCCCGTCAAACGCAGCCGCGCTAAATCGGGGTAAAGGAACGGACCCTGTTGCAACAGGTCCGAACGCAGTGGGAGCGGCCAAGGAACGTCCGCGAGTAGACCGCGGAGATCCGAGAACCAAGCTCTCCGAGACCAATGAGGCGCCACTAGTATGACTGTGACGGACTCTCTTTTGATCCGTTTTAGCAACAGAGGGAGCAGCGGAAACGGTGGGAACAGATACACGAGACTGTATGGCCACGTGATTGTGAGAGCATCCACCGCCACTGCCTTTGGATCTCGCGTTCGGGTCACATACTGGGGTGTTTGATGATTGTGGCGAGATGCCATCAGGTCCACTTGAGGGTAACCCCACCTCTGGACCAGCATGTGAAACACTTCTGGATTTAATGCCCATTCACCTGGATGAAAATCCCGACGGCTGAGATAATCCGCCTCCCAGTTGTCCACTCCCGGAATGAACACTGCAGACAATGGGGGTCATTCCGAGTTGTTCGTTCGTTATATTTTTCTCGCAACGGAGCGATTAGTCGCTAATGCGCATGCGCAATGTCCGCAGTGCGACTGCGCCAAGTAAATTTGCTATGCAGTTAGGAATTTTACTCACGGCATTACAAGGTTTTTTCTTCGTTCTGGTGATCGTAATGTGATTGACAGGAAGTGGGTGTTTCTGGGCGGAAACTGGCCGTTTTATGGGTGTGTGCGAAAAAACGCTACCGTTTCTGGGAAAAACGCGGGAGTGGCTGGAGAAACGGAGGAGTGTCTGGGCGAACGCTGGGAGTGTTTGTGACGTCAAACCAGGAACGACAAGCACTGAACTGATCGCAGATGCCGAGTAAGTCTGGAGCTACTCAGAAACTGCTAAGAAGTGTCTATTCGCAATTCTGCTAATCTTTCGTTCGCAATTTTGATAAGCTAAGATTCACTCCCAGTAGGCGGCGGCTTAGCATGTGCAATGCTGCTAAAAGCAGCTTGCGAGCGAACAACTCGGAATGAGGGCCAATATCACCTGGTGGTATTCTGGCCAATTGAGGATTCGAGCTACCTCCCGCATTGCCATGCGGCTTCTCGTTCCTCCTTATTTGTTGATGTATGCGACTGCCGTCGCGTTGTGTGACTGCACTTGGACAGTCTGAGAGCGAAGCATGTGTACATCTTGTCGTAGTGCATTGTAAATTGCGCGGAGTTCCAGAACATTTATAGACAGCAATCTGTTGTGATCCGCCCAGAGACCCTGGAGCTGACAATTTTGAACTACAGCTCCCCAACCTCTGAAACTCGCGTCCGTCGTTAGAATTATCCAATTCCAGCCGCCGCCTGCGGTTAAATTGTGTACCTTGAGCCACCAGAGTAGAGACACCCTCGCCCTTGGCGACAACCTCACCCTGTGGTGAATCTGCAGATGCGAGGCCGACCACTGTGCGAGCACATCCAGTTGAAATGGACGTGAGTGAAATCTTCCGCACTGAAGCGCTTTGAAAGCCGCCACCATTGTTCCTAAGAGGCGAATACACAAATGTACCGAGACTGTGCGTGGCTTGAGCACTAATTGTACCAGATGGCGAATAATCTGTACTTTCTGTTGTGGTAGGTAAATTCTTTGATTTACCGTATGGAGAATCATACCTAGGAATTGAAGGCGTTGAGACGGAATTAGATGTGATTTCTTGAAGTTGACAATCCAACCGTGGTGAACCAGTACCTTGTACGTTTGCAGCGCCTGTTGGAGGAGCATTTGTTGAGACGGAGCTTTGATGAGCAGATCGTCTAAGTACGGAACGATTGTCACTCCCAGGGATCTGAGATGAGCTATCATCACAGACATCACTTTGGTGAATACCCGAGGCGCTGACGAGAGGCCAAACGGTAGAGGCTGAAACTGTTAATGGTTGTGGCGTATTGCAAAACGCAAGAACCTCTGATGAGGTGACCAAATCGGAATGTGTAAGTACGCATCCTTGAGATCTAGCGCAAGCATGCATTCTTGTGGCTCTAAATCTGCAATTACTGACCGCAGAGATTCCATCTTTAATCTGTAGTAAGTGACTTACTGATTGAGACTGTGACGGAGCCATCCGGCTTCGGTACCACAAACAGACTGGAATAATAACCCTGACCTTGTTGGTGTACCAGGCCTGGAATTAAAACTGCTGAATCCAGCAGAGTCTGAATGGCAATATGCCGAACCGCCTTCTTGTCGTCCGACAGAGGCAGTCCTGTCTTGAAAAAGCGCAGTGGCGGGAGACAGCTTTCTTTTAACACTAAATTGCGGATACATCCATCAGTGGATGTCTGGAATCCCGGCAAAAGTAACGTCTGAAGGCGCGCTCCCACTATTGGAAATCCGAGATGGCCTGGGAGCCCGTCAAGCCACTGGCTTGTCGGTGACCTTAGTGCCCTGACGTTACAAGGCGTGGCTGTTTCTCTACCACAGCCTTGAAAGGACTGAAGTCTAAAGGATTTGAACGCCGGACCAGAGTATTTCCGTCTCGGTACCAGTGGAGGCAATGGCAGGAAACTAGACTCCCCCCCCCTCCCCCCCCCCCGTGGCCTGAGAAATGCATTTGTCCAATTTAGGACCAAACAACTTCTGGCCACCGTATTCTTTGGACCTTTGACTCCGCTTGCCAAGAACGCAGCCAGAGTACTTGTCGTGCTGTAACTAACGACGATGAAAAGCGAGAAGCGAGCTGACAGCTGGCAGCCGAAGCTGTACATAGATACTCAGCAGCTTCTCAGATTTGATTAACGATAAGTATAACGTGATCGTCATTGTTTCCATACATAGAGCGCCTTAGTGCCCCAAATGCCCTTCTATCTTACGTCTGAAGGGTCTTTATAAGGTTTGACAGACGAATCCACCAATGGCGGATTCTCCAATGTAGATGTCACTGTGTGGAAACGGGTAAGTAGACTTAAATCTGTGAGGTATAGAACCGGTTATTCGGTTCTTTCGTGTTTCTACTAACATCTTATTAAGATATTCCTAAATAAGAACCCCATTGGAGATTTCTGTCGTTTAGTAAATACGACTTTATTATATGGCAGAGGCTCCTTAGTCTCTGTAAACTTCAGAGACTGACGCACTGGCCGGATGAGATTATCAATGTCTGGGCTGTCAAAAGCTGCACTATCTGACTGCTGGTCTAATTTGCCCTCCTCACCCTTCTTTAGCGCCGTGAGGTCTGGCATAGAATTGTTAGACTGCAACATAGCAGAAACGGGTAAATTATAAGACAAATAAATTTATCCCTTGTACCCAAAGTGAAGTCTTTGCAAAGGCTGAGACTCCTCCGTTAGATCTGGCGGTCTCACCCGAGACTCCGATCTTGCCGCTCGTGTCGAGCGGCGGCCAATTCTAATTGCAACCCAGCCATTACATTTGCTTAACATAGGATCTGGGAATGAAACCGGCTTCCGGAGTGGAAACCTACAAAACATACTGAACATGTGGTAGATTTATGTACAGACATTGCAGTAAAAATAAGATTTTACTTACCGATAAATCTATTTCTCGTAGTCCGTAGTGGATGCTGGGGACTCCGTCAGGACCATGGGGATTAGCGGCTCCGCAGGAGACAGGGCACAAAAATAAAGCTTTAGGATCAGGTGGTGTGCACTGGCTCCTCCCCCTATGACCCTCCTCCAAGCCTCAGTTAGGTACTGTGCCCGGACGAGCGTACACAATAAGGAAGGATTTTGAATCCCGGGTAAGACTCATACCAGCCACACCAATCACACTGTACAACCTGTGATCTGAACCCAGTTAACAGCATGATAACAGCGGAGCCTCTGAAAAGATGGCTCCCAACAATAATAACCCGATTTTTTTGTAACAATAACTATGTACAAGTATTGCAGACAATCCGCACTTGGGATGGGCGCCCAGCATCCACTACGGACTACGAGAAATAGATTTATCGGTAAGTAAAATCTTATTTTCTCTGACGTCCTAGTGGATGCTGGGGACTCCGTCAGGACCATGGGGATTATACCAAAGCTCCCAAACGGGCGGGAGAGTGCGGATGACTCTGCAGCACCGAATGAGAGAACTCCAGGTCCTCTTTAGCCAGGGTATCAAATTTGTAAAATTTTACAAACGTGTTCTCCCCTGACCACGTAGCTGCTCGGCAGAGTTGCAATGCCGAGACCCCTCGGGCAGCCGCCCAGGATGAGCCCACCTTCCTTGTGGAATGGGCCTTGACAGATTTAGGCTGTGGCAGGCCTGCCACAGAATGTGCAAGTTGAATTGTGCTACAAATCCAACGAGCAATCGTCTGCTTAGAAGCAGGAGCACCCAGCTTGTTGGGTGCATATAGTATAAACAGCGAGTCAGATTTTCTGACTCCAGCCGTCCTTGAAATATATATTCTCAATGCCCGGACAACGTCCAGCAACTTGGAATCCTCCAAATCGCTAGTAGCCGCAGGCACCACAATAGGCTGGTTCAGATGAAACGCTGACACCACCTTAGGCAGAAAATGAGGACGCGTCCGCAGTTCTGCCCTGTCCGAATGGAAAATCAGATATGGGCTTTTATACGATAAAGCCGCCAATTCTGATACTCTCCTGGCTGAAGCCAGGGCCAGTAGCATGGTTACTTTCCACGTAAGATATTTCAAATCCACCGATTTGAGTGGCTCAAACCAATGGGATTTGAGAAAATCCAAAACTACATTAAGGTCCCACGGAGCCACAGGGGGCACCACCGGGGGCTGTATATGTAGTACTCCTTTAACAAAAGTCTGGACTTCAGGAACTGAAGCCAATTCTTTCTGGAAGAAAATCGACAGGGCCGAAATTTGAACCTTAATGGACCCCAATTTGAGGCCCATAGACAATCCTGTTTGTAGGAAATGCAGGAATCGACCCAGTTGAAATTCCTCCGTGGGGACCTTCCTGGCCTCACACCACGCAACATGTTTTCTCCAAATGCGGTGATAATGTTGTGCAGTCACCTCCTTCCTGGCTTTAACCAGTGTAGGAATGACCTCTTCCGGAATGCCTTTTTCCCTTAGAATTCGGCGTTCAACCGCCACGCCGTCAAACGCAGCCGCGGTAAGTCTTGGAATAGACACGGTCCCTGCTGAATCAGGTCCCGCCTTAGAGGTAGAGGCCACGGATTTTCCGTGAGCATCTCCTGAAGTTCCGGGTACCAAGTTCTTCTTGGCCAATCCGGAGCCACGAGTATCGTTCTTACTCCCCTTTGCCGTATAATTCTCAGTACTTTGGGTATGAGAGGCAGAGGAGGAAACACATACACTGACTGGAACACCCACGGTGTTACCAGAGCGTCCACAGCTATTGCCTGAGGGTCTCTTGACCTGGCGCAATACCTGTCCAGTTTTTTGTTGAGGCGAGACGCCATCATATCCACCTTTGGTTTTTCCCAACGGTTCACAATCATGTGGAAGACTTCTGGATGAAGTCCCCACTCTCCCGGGTGTAGATCGTGTCTGCTGAGGAAGTCTGCTTCCCAGTTGTCCACTCCCGGAATGAACACTGCTGACAGTGCTATCACATGATCTTCCGCCTAGCGAAGAATCCTTGCAGCTTCTGTCATTGCTCTCCTGCTTCTTGTGCCGCCCTGTCTGTTTACGTGGGCGACTGCCGTGATGTTGTCCGACTGGATCAACACCGGCTGACCCTGAAGCAGGGGTTTTGCCAGGCTTAGAGCATTGTAAATCGCTCTTAGCTCCAGTATATTTATGTGAAGAGACATCTCCAGGCTTGACCCTGGAAGTTTCTTCCCTGTGTGACCGCTCCCCAGCCTCTCAGACTGGCATCCGTGGTCACCAGGACCCAGTCCTGTATGCCGAATCTGCGGCCTTCTAACAGATGAGCACTCTGCAACCACCACAGAAGAGACACCCTTGTCCGTGGCGATAAGGTTATCCGCTGATGCATCTGCAGATGCGATCCGGACCATTTGTCCAGCAGATCCCACTGAAAAGTTCGTGCGTGGAATCTGCCGAATGGGATTGCTTCGTAAGAAGCCACCATCTTTCCCAGGACTCTTGTGCATTGATGCACAGACACTTTTCCTGGTTTTAGGAGGTTCCTGACAAGTTCGGATAACTCCTTGGCTTTCTCCTCCGGAAGAAACACCTTTTTCTGAACCGTGTCCAGAATCATTCCCAGGAACAGCAGACGTGTTGTCGGGGTCAACTGAGATTTTGGAAAATTCAGAATCCACCCGTGTTGTTGCAGCACTACTTGGGTTAGTGCTACTCCGTCCTCCAGCTGTTCTCTGGACCTTGCCCTTATCAGGAGATCGTCCAAGTAAGGGATAATTAATACGCCTCTTCTTCGCAGAAGAATCATCATTTCGGCCATTACCTTGGTAAAGACCCGAGGTGCCGTGGACAATCCAAACGGCAGCGTCTGAAACTGATAATGAGTTTTGCACCACGAACCTGAGGTACCCTTGATGTGAGGGGCAAATTGGGACATGCAGGTAAGCATCTTTTATGTCCAGGGACACCATAAAGTCCCCTTCTTCCAGATTCGCTATCACTGCTCTGAGTGATTCCATCTTGAACTTGAATTTTTGTATGTACAGGTTCAAAGATTTCAGATTTAGAATAGGTCTTACCGAGCCGTCCGGCTTCGGTACCACAAATAGCGTGGAGTAATACCCCTTTCCCTGTTGTAGGAGGGGTACCTTGACTATCACCTGCTGAGAAAACAGCTTGTGAATGGCTTCCAATACCGTCGCCCTGTCTGAGGGAGACGTTGGCAAAGCAGACTTTAGGAACCGGCGAGGGGGAGACTTCTCGAATTCCAACCTGTAACCCTGAGATACTACCTGCAGGATCCAGGGGTCCACCTGTGAGCAAGCCCACTGCGCGCTGAAATTCTTGAGTCGACCCCCCACCGTTCCTGAGTCCGCTTGTAAAGCCCCAGCGTCATGCTGAGGGCTTTGCAGAACCCGCGGAGGGCTTCTGTTCCTGGGAAGGAGCTGCTTGCTGCCCTCTCTTACCCTTTCCTCTGCCTCGGGGCAGATATGACTGTCCTTTTGCCCGCTTGTTCTTATAGGACCGAAAGGACTGCAGCTGAAAAGACGGTGTCTTTTTCTGTTGGGAGGGGGTCTGAGGTAAAAAGGTGGATTTCCCGGCCGTTGCCGTGGCCACCAGATCCGATAGACCGACGCCAAATAATTCCTCCCCTTTATACGGCAATACTTCCATATGCCGTTTGGAATCCGCATCACCTGACCACTGTCGTGTCCATAAACTTCTTCTGGCAGATATGGACATCGCACTTACTCTCGATGCCAGAGTGCAAATATCCCTCTGAGCATCTCGCATATAAAGAAAAGCATCCTTTAATTGCTCTAAAGTCTGTAAAATACTGTCCCTATCCAGGGTATCAATATTTTCAGTCAGGGAATCTGACCAGACCACCCCAGCACTGCACATCCAGGCTGAGGCGATGGCTGGTCGCAGTATAACACCAGTATGTGTGTATATACTTTTTAGGGTAGTTTCCAGCCTCCTATCAGCTGGATCCTTGAGGGCGGCCGTATCAGGAGACGGTAACGCCACTTGTTTTGATAAGCGTGTGAGCGCCTTATCCACCTTAGGGGGTGTTTCCCAGCGCGCCCTAACCTCTGGCGGGAAAGGGTATAATGCCAATAACTTTTTTGAAATTAGCCCTTTTCTATCTGGGTTAACCCACGCTTCATCACATACATCATTCAATTCCTCTGATTCAGGAAAAACTACAGGTAGTTTTTTCACCCCCCACATAATACCCCTTTTTGTGGTACTTGTAGTATCAGAGATATGCAAAGCCTCCTTCATTGCCGTGATCATATAACGTGTGGCCCTACTGGAAAATACTTTGTTTCTTCACCGTCGACACTAGATTCAGTGTCCGTGTCTGGGTCTGTATCGACCGACTGAGGTAAAGGGCGTTTTACAGCCCCTGACGGTGTCTGAGACGCCTGGGCAGGTACTAACTGGTTTGACGGCCGTCTCATGTCGTCAACTGATTTTTGTAATGTGCTGACATTATCACGTAATTCCATAAACAAAGCCATCCATTCCGGTGTCGACTCCCTAGGGGGTGACATCACCATTACCGGCAATTGCTCTGCCTCCACACCAACATCGTCCTCATACATGTCGACACACACGTACCGACACACAGCAGACACACAGGGAATGCTCTATTGAAGACAGGACCCCACTAGCCCTTTGGGGAGACAGAGGGAGAGTTTGCCAGCACACACCCAAGCGCTATAATATATATGGGAACAACCCTATATAAGTGTTGTATCCTTATAGCAGCTTAAATATAGTAATATCGCCAAAAAAAGTGCCCCCCCTCTCTGTTTTACCCTGTTTCTGTAGTACAGTGCAGGGGAGAGTCCTGGGAGCCTTCCTCACAGCGGAGCTGAGCAGGAAAATGGCGCTGTGTGCTGAGGAGAATAAGCCCCGCCCCCTATTTCGGCGGGCTCTTCTCCGGAGTTTGTGAGATCTGGCAGGGGTTAAATACATCCATATAGCCTCAAGGGCTATATGTGATGTATTTTTAGCCATAAAAAGGTATTATACATTGCTGCCCAGGGCGCCCCCCCAGCGCCCTGCACCCTCCGTGACCGCTGTGTGAAGTGTGCTGACAACAATGGCGCACAGCTGCAGTGCTGTGCGCTACCTCAGGAAGACTGAAAAGTCTTCTGCCGCCTGCTTCTGGACCTCTTCCATCTTCGGCATCTGCAAGGGGGGTCGGCGACGCGGCTCCGGGACGAACCCCAGGGTGAGACCTGTGTTCCGACTCCCTCTGGAGCTAATGGTGTCCAGTAGCCTAAGAAGCCAATCCATCCTGCACGCAGGTGAGTTCACTTCTCTCCCCTAAGTCCCTCGATGCAGTGAGCCTGTTGCCAGCAGGACTCACTGAAAATAAAAAACCTAAAAACTTTTTCTAAGCAGCTCTTTAGGAGAGCCACCTAGATTGCACCCTGCTCGGACGGGCACAAAAACCTAACTGAGGCTTGGAGGAGGGTCATAGGGGGAGGAGCCAGTGCACACCACCTGATCCTAAAGCTTTATTTTTGTGCCCTGTCTCCTGCGGAGCCGCTAATCCCCATGGTCCTGACGGAGTCCCCAGCATCCACTAGGACGTCAGAGAAACTTCTTTTTAGTCTTTGCTGGTGCCGTACTCATTATGCAGACAGACAACACAATAGACAAAGTCAGACACTTGCACGACTCAGTAAAATTGTTACTTAAGGTGTGTAATATATATATATACATACTAGGTGCATCATCGCGCCCTACGGGCGCTCTTCACACCGTCGCAAGGGGCTACGCCCCTTAACCCTTGCATGCCTTTCTGGGGTTCAATATTTGTATTATATGGAGTATTACCTGCATTCCTTTGTTAGTGGTTAAATATTGCACAATGAAAGGGCGTGCGATGGTGAAGGAGGCGCAGCCCCTTGCGACGGCGTGAACACCACCTGCAGGGCACAATGTACAGAATGTAGCGGGTGCGGCGGGGACTGTGGATGGGGGAGGGTGTCTGTAGATGCTGCGGGTGGAGGGGGTGGCGGAAGCGGGGGGGCCCGGATGGGGAAGGGTCGGGAGATGCTGCGGGTGGGGGAGGGATAGAGGAGTGGGGGCTGCAGATGGGGGAGGGGTCCGGAGGCACTGCAGGTGGGGGAGGGGCAGGGGTGCCAAGGGTGGGAGAGGGGCAGGTGCGGGGATGTTGCGGATGGGTGAAGGGTTCCGGAGGTACTGTGGGATGGGAAGGGGTGGGGGGGGCGGGGTGGGGAAGGGGGTCCGGAGGTGCCGTGAGTAGGGGAGGGGAAGGTACGGGTAGTGCGGCGGATGGGGAAGGGGGTCCGGAGGTGCTGCAGGTGGTGGAGGGGCAGGTGGGGGAGGGGTGGGTCAGGGGGGGCACCGCGGATGGAGGAGGGTGTCTGCAGGTGGAGGGGGGGCAGGTGTGGGGGGAGACATATATGGGAGGTGGATGGTGGAGGGGGTCTGGAGGTGCTGTGGGTGGTGGAGGGGCGGAGGAGTGGAATCCGCGGGTGGTGTAGGGGGTCTGGAGGCACAGCGTGTGGGGGAGGGGTGGGGTGCCGCATGTGGTAGAGGGGAAGGTGCGGAGGTGTGGTGCATTGGGGAGGGGTCTGGAGGCGCTGCGGGTACTGTACCTGCCAAAAAGGTAGTTGGAGGGTATGCAGTAACAGGGCCAGGACAGGGGTGACAGGGTCAGAACAGGGGTGACGGGGCCAGGACAGGGGTGACAGGATCAGAACAGGGGTGACAGGGGCGACGGGGCCAGAACAGGGGCGACAGGGCCAGGACAGAAATGACAGGGACAGGATAGGGGTGACATGGCCAGGGTAGGGGCGGCAGGACCAGGACAGGGGTGACAGGGCCAGTATAGGGTTGACAGGGCAAGCACAGGGGTAACAGGGCCTGGATAGGGGTGACAGGGCCAGGATAAGGGTGACAGGGACATGACAGAACACAGGGCACGGGAGAGATTGGTATTAGGGACAGAACAGTGGTGACAGACAGATGTGTCTTACCAAAGTCACTGCTGCTGGCTGCTGCTGTTCCACTCCAACCTGTTGGGATCTGCTGCTGGTGAAGACTTGGCATAGCTGACTCTCTCAGGCTGGAGTCCTGCTTCCTCTGCCCGTCCGCATCCCTCCCCCCCTCCTCAGTCACACACCGCAGACCTCGCGCAGCTGCTGGGCACTGTGGTAAGGGGAGACTGGGAGTGACTGGTTAGCCCCCAGGAGACGCTGCGGCTGGAGGGAGGAGGGGGTCGGAGCCTGCAAGCAGCGCGGACTTCTGCAGCGCTACCCGCCAGCTAAAGTGTGTGAAGGAGCTGGGCGCACCTCACTGTGGGTGGCAGCGCTGCAGCTAGCGGTGGGGTTGCCGGGGCTGGAGATAACAGAGGCAGTATGGAACCTGCACAGCGGCAGGTGCCCCACAAAACTGCAGCTAAGAAGCGTGGAGTGTGCCAGAAAGTGACGCTCCTCTGCGCCAGTGAGACCCTGCTGAGTATGCTGATGTGGGGGGTCAAGCACACAGTGAGCCAGTGCCCATCTGTCTGTACGGCATACCCCCTCACACACCCCCATACCTCCTAACTGTCCCGATTTTCGCGGGACAGTCCCATTTTTTAGGGTCTGTCCCGCTGTCCCACCCGCGGGCCACAGTGTCCCGCGGTGGTGGTGGTGTTGATGGGGGGGGGCAGTTGGAAAGCTCCTGTACTTGCTGTTCTGCTTAGCAGAGCAGCGGTGCATTTAGTGGAGACAGAGGGAGAGGGGGCATCAGGGGGTACGGATTAAGGGGGGGGTTCCAGCAGCCGAGCCGGATTAAGGGGGGGGGGGGGGGCAGGGGGGTACGTACCATGGGCACCACAGTTTTCGGGGGGCCCCCGGCTGGAGTAGCTCTGTCCCAGCTCAGAAGCTCCCCCGTCCTGCCAGCAACAGCGGCAGCATTGTGCTACAGTCAGCACACGCTGCTGCGTGTTGGCAGGTCTGTGGTGTTGCAGGGAGGCAGCAGTCTCCCTGCTTTCTTCTGCCTGTGCGGGTGTGTAGCGGGGGAGCGACCACCTCCTCTGTATTTACCCCTAGCTGAGGGGCCAAAATCCAATTAAAAAAATAACAACCCAGATTTTGCATAAGGGGGCGTGGCCACGCGGGCCGCGATTAGGCCACGCCCCCAACCCACAGCAGGCACAGCAATGAGATAGGGCCCCTTGTCTGAAGTGCCCTGGGCCCCCCAGACTCATAATCCGCCCCGTGGGCATGCCAGCAGCTCACAGAACGCTGGGCATGCCCCCTCACTGACGAAAACGGGAGCCCTCCCGTTAAGCCACGCCCCTTTTCGCTGTGTGTGTGTGTGTGTGTGTGTGTGTGTGTGTGTGTGTGTGTGTGTGTGTGTGTGTGTCCCTCCTTCTGTCTGAAGAAAGCTGGTAGGTATGCATCCCTGCCTGTGCCATGCCCATACCATCTGCTTCTGCTCCTGGTGTCCTATAGATTTGTCCAGATCTGTGACTCATTTTGAATAACTCCGCCCACTGTTGTGACTCCGCCCAGCGTTAGCAAATGAAGCACAAAGTCACAGATCTGGGCTATTATATAGGAGATGGCCGAAGTGCAGTTCACATGGCCAGCCTATATGAAACCTGAACCAAAAATTCCCACTAACACCCCTGCGCCTCCGGTGGAGAAGAGATGTAGGACAGGAACATTCTGGAATTACAAACAGGAAGAAACAGGAAGCATGGTTACAATGGCCTCCATGCCATGCTTACAGTGGTAATCACAGGTCAGGTTACAATACATGCCTCCTGACTGCAGTTTAATATAGGCTCAATAGTCTATTAATACAACCTATGGTGCATATGGCAGCCTGTCATGCAGCCTATTCTTCCCATATAAGTTTTTCTCCCTTGCAGCAGCGCTGTGTCAGATTTGTCCCCCCCCCCCCCTCCTCCCCCTGTGCTCCCTGTAGCGCTGTGTCTCAGCGGGGAGCGGCGGGAGCGGGCGGCGTTATAACACGGACCCCACACATCGGGGCGGCAGCGTGCGCTGACCGCCCCGTTCCCCCCCAGCATACCTTGTCTCCTTGCAGGGAGGGCTGCGACGGGGCTTCTTTCTGTAAGCTCCGTCCAGCTCTTGCAGCAGGCAGTGAGCTGCGTGTGGCTGTGAGGGTGCTCTTTGTGAGGACCGACACGCCATGCGCTGCTTCGTGCAGCGGCACTATCCCGGACCGATGTTTTTAGTAGAAACTCGGAAGGGATGTGTTTAAGTAGTAATAAAAAAGGTAAAAATTAAAAATTAAAAACAAAATCAAAAAATATTCAAAGAAAAGTGTGGATCCCCACACAAGCCTCTGTTAGTGCATGAGCACAGAAAAAACACTGAGGTACTCTGGGATATGGAGGGGTGGAGAGTTCTAAATTTAAATATTCAGTGCCCTGTTTCCTGCGGAAGCCGTCCATATCCCAAGAGTACTCCAGTGACCCCTAGTGGATGAAAAAGAAAGTACATTTATACAGTACATACTGTCACCTTGTGCAAATATATTTTCGATGATCCCAAGCCTTGTGACTTTATATGTTAGACAGCTCCTACCGAACTGATTAACCCTTAACTGTCTGCAGCCTGTGGCTAGGAATAAGATGAAAAGCACACGCCTTGTAGACTGCTAGTGACATGAGTCTCTACTATATAGGAAAGGGAGGATCACGGCTGGATGTACAGATGTACAAAGATACTGTACAAGGATATAATTGTGTCACAGTGAAAGAGTGTCCTTGCGCTGTACATGGCTTTGATAAAGACCTGTGTCACTGGAGTGATGTACACAGTGCTGTGCATATGGCCGGCAGCGCCACTGAAGCGTGGATTATAGGGTATGCGGTGCCTGAGAAGAAGCGTCCCGCTGTATACTGTGACATAGTGGACTGCAGTAACGTTGGGTGGGTGAGCCTAGAGATTAGCTTGTCCTCGGCACAGTCAGTCAATGACTGACAACAGTTATCAAGGGCGGTACTCCTTCTGTCCTCTTCAACAATTGTCAAACACATGTAGTAACACCTTCATGTTGTAATTCAGCCAGGGTTACACGCGGCCCAGACCCGGCGTCTGATTCCACAAAACAGGACTTACCAAAGACGCCATTGTGAAGCCAATGACCTCTATGTAGCCATCGTCGTGGCGCTGGGGCTCAAAGTCTCTGTGGTCACCGGGGTTTCCCCAGGGCATTGTGCCAGCACAGTACCTACCAGCAAGAGGGGAGATGCAGTCACTCAGTGAGTGTGAGTGGTGAGGCTCTGTATACTGACTGATGGTGAGTGCGGGTGATTATACTGTGTATAGTGACTGATGGTGAGTGCGGGTGATTATACTGTGTATAGTGACTGATGGTGAGTGCGGGTGATTATACTGTGTATACTGACTGATGGTGAGTGCGGGTGATTATACTGTGTATAGTGACTGATGGTGAGTGCGGGTGATTATACTGTGTATAGTGACTGATGGTGAGTGCGGGTGATTATACTGTGTATAGTGACTGATGGTGAGTGCGGGTGATTATACTGTGTATAGTGACTGATGGTGAGTGCGGGTGATTATACTGTGTATAGTGACTGATGGTGAGTGCGGGTGATTATACTGTGTATAGTGACTGATGGTGAGTGCGGGTGATTATACTGTGTATAGTGACTGATGGTGAGTGCAGGTGATTATACTGTGTATAGTGACTGATGGTGAGTGCGGGTGATTATACTGTGTATACTGACTGATGGTGAGTGCGGGTGATTATACTGTGTATAGTGACTGATGGTGAGTGCAGGTGATTATACTGTGTATAGTGACTGATGGTGAGTGCGGGTGATTATACTGTGTATACTGACTGATGGTGAGTGCGGGTGATTATACTGTGTATACTGACTGATGGTGAGTGCGGGTGATTATACTGTGTATAGTGACTGATGATGAGTGCGGGTGATTATACTGTGTATAGTGACTGATGGTGAGTGCGGGTGATTATACTGTGTATAGTGACTGATGGTGAGTGCGGGTGATTATACTGTGTATAGTGACTGATGGTGAGTGCGGGTGATTATACTGTGTATACTGACTGATGGTGAGTGCAGGTGATTGCACTGTGTATAGTGACTGATGGTGAGTGCGGGTGATTACACTGGGTATAGTGACTGATGGTGAGTGCGGGTGATTATACTGTGTATAGTGACTGATGGTGAGTGCGGGTGATTATACTGTGTATAGTGACTGATGGTGAGTGCAGGTGATTACACTGTATACTGACTGATGGTGAGTGCAGGTGATTATACTGTGTATAGTGACTGATGGTGAGTGCGGGTGATTATACTGTGTATACTGACTGATGGTGAGTGCGGGTGATTATACTGTGTATAGTCACTGATGGTGAGTGCAGGTGATTTCACTGTATACTGACTGATGGTGAGTGCGGGTGATTATACTGTGTATAGTGACTGAGGGTGAGTGCGGGTGATTACACTGTATACTGACTGATGGTGAGTGCAGGTGATTATACTGTGTATACTGACTGATGGTGAGTGTGGGTGATAATACTGTGTATAGTGACTGATGGAGAGTGCGGGTGATTATACTATGTATGGTGACTGATGGGGAGTGCGGGTGATTATACTGTGTATACTGACTGATGGTGAGTGCGGGTGATTATACTGTGTATAATGACTGATGGTGAGTGCGGGTGATTATACTGTGTATAGTGACTGATGGTGAGTGCGGGTGATTATACTGTGTATACTGACTGATGGTGAGTGCGGGTGATTATACTGTGTATAGTGACTGATGGTGAGTGCAGGTGATTATACTGTGTATAGTGACTGATGGTGAGTGCGGGTGATTATACTGTGTATACTGACTGATGGTGAGTGCGGGTGATTATACTGTGTATAGTGACTGATGGTGAGTGCGGGTGATTATACTGTGTATAGTGACTGATGGTGAGTGCGGGTGATTATACTGTGTATAGTGACTGATGGTGAGTGCGGGTGATTATACTGTGTATAGTGACTGATGGTGAGTGCGGGTGATTATACTGTGTATAGTGACTGATGGTGAGTGCGGGTGATAATACTGTGTATACTGACTGATGGTGAGTGCAGGTGATTGCACTGTGTATAGTGACTGATGGTGAGTGCGGGTGATTACACTGGGTATAGTGACTGATGGTGAGTGCGGGTGATTATACTGTGTATAGTGACTGATGGTGAGTGCAGGTGATTACACTGTATACTGACTGATGGTGAGTGCAGGTGATTATACTGTGTATAGTGACTGATGGTGAGTGCGGGTGATTATACTGTGTATACTGACTGATGGTGAGTGCGGGTGATTATACTGTGTATACTGACTGATGGTGAGTGCGGGTGATTATACTGTGTATAGTAACTGATGGTGAGTGCAGGTGATTTCACTGTATACTGACTGATGGTGAGTGCGGGTGATTATACTGTGTATAGTGACTGAGGGTGAGTGCGGGTGATTACACTGTATACTGACTGATGGTGAGTGCAGGTGATTAAACTGTGTATACTGACTGATGGTGAGTGTGGGTGATAATACTGTGTATAGTGACTGATGGAGAGTGCGGGTGATTATACTATGTATAGTGACTGATGGGGAGTGCGGGTGATTATACTGTGTATACTGACTGATGGTGAGTGCAGGTGATTATACTGTGTATAGTGACTGATAGTGAGTGCAGGTGATTATACTGTGTATAGTGACTGATGGTGAGTGCGGGTGATTATACTGTGTATAGTGACTGATGGTGAGTGCGGGTGATTATACTGTGTATAGTGACTGATGGTGAGTGCGGGTGATTATACTGTGTATACTGTCTGATGGTGAGTGCGGGTGATTATACTGTGTATAGTGACTGATGGTGAGTGCGGGTGATTATACTGTGTATAGTGACTGATGGTGAGTGCGGGTGATTATACTGTGTAAAGTGACTGATGGTGAGTGCGGGTGATTATACTGTGTATACTGACTGATGGTGAGTGCGGGTGATTGATTATACTGTGTATAGTAACTGATGGTGAGTGCAGGTGATTTCACTGTATACTGACTGATGGTGAGTGCGGGTGATTATACTGTGTATAGTGACTGAGGGTGAGTGCGGGTGATTACACTGTATACTGACTGATGGTGAGTGCAGGTGATTAAACTGTGTATACTGACTGATGGTGAGTGTGGGTGATAATACTGTGTATAGTGACTGATGGTGAGTGCGGGTGATTATACTGTGTATACTGACTGATGGTGAGTGCAGGTGATTATACTGTGTATAGTGACTGATGGTGAGTGCGGGTGATTATACTGTGTATAGTAACTGATGGTGAGTGCAGGTGATTTCACTGTATACTGACTGATGGTGAGTGCGGGTGATTATACTGTGTATAGTGACTGAGGGTGAGTGCGGGTGATTACACTGTATACTGACTGATGGTGAGTGCAGGTGATTAAACTGTGTATACTGACTGATGGTGAGTGTGGGTGATAATACTGTGTATAGTGACTGATGGAGAGTGCGGGTGATTATACTATGTATAGTGACTGATGGGGAGTGCGGGTGATTATACTGTGTATACTGACTGATGGTGAGTACAGGTGATTATACTGTGTATAGTGACTGATAGTGAGTGCAGGTGATTATACTGTGTATAGTGACTGATGGTGAGTGCGGGTGATTATACTGTGTATAGTGACTGATGGTGAGTGCGGGTGATTATACTGTGTATAGTGACTGATGGTGAGTGCGGGTGATTATACTGTGTATACTGTCTGATGGTGAGTGCGGGTGATTATACTGTGTATAGTGACTGATGGTGAGTGCGGGTGATTATACTGTGTATAGTGACTGATGGTGAGTGCGGGTGATTATACTGTGTAAAGTGACTGATGGTGAGTGCGGGTGATTATACTGTGTATACTGACTGATGGTGAGTGCGGGTGATTGATTATACTGTGTATAGTAACTGATGGTGAGTGCAGGTGATTTCACTGTATACTGACTGATGGTGAGTGCGGGTGATTATACTGTGTATAGTGACTGAGGGTGAGTGCGGGTGATTACACTGTATACTGACTGATGGTGAGTGCAGGTAATTAAACTGTGTATACTGACTGATGGTGAGTGTGGGTGATAATACTGTGTATAGTGACTGATGGTGAGTGCGGGTGATTATACTGTGTATACTGACTGATGGTGAGTGCAGGTGATTATACTGTGTATAGTGACTGATGGTGAGTGCGGTTGATTGTACTTTGTATAGTGACTGATGGTGAGTGCGGGTGATTATACTGTGTATACTGACTGATGGTGAGTGCAGGTGATTATACTGTGTATAGTGACTGATGGTGAGTGCGGGTGATTATACTGTGTATAGTGACTGAGGGTGAGTGCGGGTGATTACACTGTATACTGACTGATGGTGAGTGCAGGTGATTAAACTGTGTATACTGACTGATGGTGAGTGTGGGTGATAATACTGTGTATAGTGACTGATAGAGAGTGCGGGTGATTATACTATGTATAGTGACTGATGGGGAGTGCGGGTGATTATACTGTGTATACTGACTGATGGTGAGTGCAGGTGATTATACTGTGTATAGTGACTGATAGTGAGTGCGGGTGATTATACTGTGTATAGTGACTGATGGTGAGTGCGGGTGATTATACTGTGTATAGTGACTGATGGTGAGTGCGGGTGATTATACTGTGTATAGTGACTGATGGTGAGTGCAGGTGATTATACTGTGTATACTGACTGATGGTGAGTGCAGGTGATTATACTGTGTATACTGACTGATGGTGAGTGTGGGTGATTATACTGTGTATAGTGACTGATGGAGAGTGCGGGTGATTATACTATGTATAGTGACTGATGGGGAGTGCGGGTGATTATACTGTGTATACTGACTGATGGTGAGTGCGGGTGATTATACTGTGTATAGTGACTGATGGTGAGTGCGGGTGATTATACTGTGTATAGTGACTGATGGTGAGTGCGGGTGATTATACTGTGTATAGTGACTGATGGTGAGTGCGGGTGATTATACTGTGTATAGTGACTGATGGTGAGTGCGGGTGATTATACTGTGTATAGTGACTGATGGTGAGTGCAGGTGATTATACTGTGTATAGTGACTGATGGTGAGTGCGGGTGATTATACTGTGTATAGTGACTGATGGTGAGTGCGGGTGATTATACTGTGTATAGTGACTGTTGGTGAGTGGGGGTGATTATACTGTGTATAGTGACTGATGATGAGTGCGGGTGATTATACTGTGTATACTGACTGATGGTGAGTGCAGGTGATTGCACTGTGTATAGTGACTGATGGTAAGTGCGGGTGATTACACTGGGTATAGTGACTGATGGTGAGTGCGGGTGATTACACTGTGTATAGTGACTGATGGTGAGTGCGGGTTGATTATACTGTGTATAGTGACTGATGGTGAGTGCAGGTGATTACACTGTATACTGACTGATGGTGAGTGCAGGTGATTATACTGTGTATACTGACTGATGGTGAGTGCGGGTGATTATACTGTGTATAGTGACTGATGGTGAGTGCGAGTGATTATACTGTGTATACTGACTGATGGTGAGTGCAGGTGATTAAACTGTGTATACTGACTGATGGTGAGTGCGGGTGATTATACTGTGGATAGTGACTGATGGTGAGTTCGGGTGATTATACTGTGTATAGTGACTGATGGTGAGTGCAGGTGACTACACTGTATACTGACTAATGGTGAGTGCGGGTGATTATACTGTGTATAGTGACTGATGGTGAGTGCGGGTGATTACACTGTATACTAACTGATGGTGAGTGCAGGTGATTATACTGTGTATACTGACTGATGGTGAGTGCGGGTGATTATACTGTGTATAGTGACTGATGGTGAGTGCAGGTGATTACACTGGGTATAGTGACTGATGGTGAGTGCAGGTGATTACACTGTATACTGACTGATGGTGAGTGCGGGTGATTATACTGTGTATAGTGACTGAGGGTGAGTGCGGGTGATTACACTGTATACTGACTGATGGTGAGTGCAGGTGATTATACTGTGTATACTGACTGATGGTGAGTGTGGGTGATAATACTGTGTATAGTGACTGATGGAGAGTGCGGGTGATTATACTATGTATAGTGACTGATGGGGAGTGCGGGTGATTATACTGTGTATACTGACTGATGGTGAGTGCGGGTGATTATACTGTGTATACTGACTGATGGTGAGTGTGGGTGATTATACTGTGTATAGTGACTGATGGTGAGTGCGGGTGATTATATTGTGTATATAACATATCATACTCACAAACGAATCTGATACAAAGTATCTTTATACAAGCAGATGTATATATACACATGTGAAGATGAAAACATTGTATAGATTATGCTCTCAAGTCACAGAGGACCCAAGAAAACTTTTTAAAAATTCATCAATTACCTGGGAATATTTAAGAAGACGATACACTGAAATTTCAGCTCTTGGATCTTGGGAGTGAGGTCGGTCCCATCACACTGTAATAAGATAAGGAAAACACTTTTACTTCATAGTAGATTGTAAGCTCCTTAAAACAGTGTCACATGTTGTACCTTCCAAAATGTAATGTTTCTAAGTCGGGACAGGCCACGACTATATCTTGTATTACACACTCTGGTGCTGTGCCAGAGATCCGATTGATAACTTTCGGAAAAATAATACTTGTTATCACTGCTTTAAACCCCAATAAAATACAACACGTCACCGCAATTCGGCAGACAATGATAAATCATCTGGTAGCGCCTATTATATTTCAGACAGAGTATGCAGATTCTTATTTGATCATTTTGGTTTTATTATATTACATATATCTGAACCGAGCAGGCACCGCTGAGATAGCACTTTTCTGTTTTGTCTACAGATTCAAGATTTTTATTATGTTCCTTTTGTAACTTGATTAGTTTGTGTTTAGCTTTATATTGTTTTTCACCTCTGTGCAGACCCAGCGGAGAAAAGAAAATTAGAATATAAAGAGAAAATTGGCATAAGCCCTTTTTCACAGAGGACACCAAATTTCACAAACAAACAACAACCCAGGATGGAAAACGGGATTGTTAAAATTATTACTGTGTGCAAGGAATTAAATTGCAAGCACAAAATGTAAACATGTATTAATACCCCATTTACCAAACTTTGAATGCACTTTTTTTTAACATGTAAGGGGAAAATGAAGTTGCTCTTTATCTTGAGATCTGAATACTTGGATCAACCGTCTCCCACTGGATGCAGCATTTTCTGAGCTGCGTTCATCGCTGGGTGTACGTTACTTTAGACTAGTGGCTCAGTGATGCCAAATACCACAGAAACCAATCAGCAAATAGCTTTAATCTGTCTGGCACAAATTAGACAGTGAAATGCAACGTTAGTAAATACCCTACGTCCAATATCCCAACACTCACCACAACTTTTACATGTTTGGATAAATCTCTGGAACTTCTCTGTAAAAAGTCTGAGAAGGCGGCCTACGGAGAGACAGAGCTTTTAGAAGCCAGTTGGCTGGCAACAGAATACAGACACATGACATAGTGTAAAATGGTAATTTACAGTGTGAGGAAAATATGTCAATCATCTGCACTTGGTGGGGGCAGCCATTTTGTGAGACACACAAATATTCATTGCCTGGGCTATTGAGACATATAGAAATTCTAGAGTTTTTGTAAATCAATGGCTAATTCATCAGTTTTTGCAATTCAATAGCAAATTCTGCTGTCTTTGTAAACCAATGGGTAATGCATCTGCTTTTGTGACCCAACTGGAATTTCTTCTGGTTCTGTACTCCAAATGCTTGTAGTAATACTCACAATTGCAAGTCTGTGACTTAAATTGACCAAGACTTTCCTTAACAACTTGCCAATCACAAGCAACCATCAGCGTAAACACTTGTTATTGGCTGAGCTTCTAATAGGACTCTGGGCCAGACCCGGAGATGGACACAATGTTGGTGCAGTACGCAGTGGAATGCTTTATTTTTGCTACTGTGTATGCATTTAAGTTGCGCTGTACAACATGCGACACGATGGTCTTGTGACAGCGGCCAGAGTAAGGATTTATTTGCAAAGTGATTGACAGTCAGGGTGCGTTTGTGGGAGGTAACAAAAAGAGTGGTGTCTCAAACGCAGGCATGTTGCCACCATTTTAGTGGCGTGTCACAGCTTGCAACAGCAATCCCGTAAACAATTACAATGGATGAGCGATTACTTGAGTTCTGGAGGTAGATCTTAGTTGGTAAGTGCTGTTAGAAGTTTTTGCCCTAGTGTGTTGTTATTAAGGTAGGAAACGGAGTAAAGTTTTGGGCGTTAGTGCCTCCAGTGCTGTACACTCACCCCTGCATAGAACATCTTGTTCCGAAAACGACTATTGAATTTTTCAGGATTTGCTTCTGCAAGGAAACAAAGGAAACATATAATACTAATTAAATATACGCTTTTAAGAGCCTACTGTAGGTGGAATGACAATCTCCGATATAGAGCAAATGTATGACAAACGTTACTGGCTGCAACACAGAGCTGCATTTGGCAAGTACGAAATTACTATGTAAATACCAGATGACGGTAATTACAGTAAATGTGAACGATCCTCAACGCTTCTGACTATATTCCAGTATTGTCTCCATCAATGTTGCTAAGCAATTCCATTCAATATATAAACAGAGAGAAAAACTTGACATTTCAGAGGAAATATAGTATACGTTGATGTTAATTCTACTGTCTGAGGCAGAAATGGAAATGACATACTTCTACATCTCTTAGGTAACCTGTTGTGGGAATACAAGTCTCAGCATGCTAAGTTTTCCTCATGCTGGGACTTTTAGTACCACAATGGTTGGTCACTTTGACGAGTGATTCTTATATTTGCTCAGTATATTAAACATAAAATGCACATAGGGGGTCATTCCGAGTTGTTCGCTCGTTATTTTTTTCTCGCAACGGAGCGATTAGTCGCTAATGCGCATGCGCAATGTCCGCAGTGCGACTGCGCCAAGTAAATTTGCTATGCAGTTAGGTATTTTACTCACGGCGTTACGAGGTTTTTTCTTCGTTCTGGTGATCGTAATGTGATTGACAGGAAGTGGGTGTTTCTGGGCGGAAACTGGCCGTTTTATGGGTGTGTGTGTAAAAACGCTACCGTTTCTGGGGAAAACGCGGGAGTGGCTGGAGAAACGGAGGAGTGTCTGGGCGAACGCTGGGTGTGTTTGTGACGTCAAACCTGGAACGAAACTGACTGAACTGATCGCAGATGCCGAGTAAGTGTGGAGCTACTCAGAAACTGCTAAGAAGTGTCTATTCGCAATTCTGCTAATCTTTCGTTCGCAATTTTGATAAGCTAAGATTCACTCCCAGTAGGCGGCGGCTTAGCGTGTGCAAAGCTGCTAAAAGCAGCTTGCGAGCGAACAACTCGGAATGACCCCCATAGTCCGTGCACTGAAGGAAAACGCTCCCACAGAAAGCAATAGGCCAGGTATGGAGGTAGCGTTTGCAAGCTGTGATCTGTGTTACAGTTTCTGGAACTATGGTTCTTCCTGCTGTTTTAATGTAATCAGCCGGGATTACTGCAATTCCGTGTCGCTGGTTTGCATCTGCACTTTGGGGCTGAATGTAAGTAGGGCGCCGCTGCGTCCGTATGTGCAACTTTTGCCGTTGTAGCGTGAGACTATATGTTAATAGCGCTACAAGCCAAACCCCGTGCGCTGTGGGACTTTGCAGCGACACAGACGCATGCGCAGTTAAAAAAACATTAACCGTTTGTGCTAATATCGGCACCCATTAAACAGAGAGGGAAGGCTGTGCGTCCTTCCATAAAAATGGAACGTCTTATATGCCTTCTCAAAGCCTTACACCTCCCCCCTCCCCAGCTCATGTAGGCAATACATATGGAAAAAATAAGTGTAATGTTTTCCTCATATGTCCATATACATTTCAGTATGGCAGGGACGGATCTAGACTTTTCTTTAGGGGGGGCGATTTACTGTTTAATCTTGACTCCTCCCTCTACAGTCCCAACTCCTCCCATCTGCAATCCTAACTCCTCCTCCTCTCAATTCTGACTGAACTTTTTGAGTGAGACTGTGATAGAGCTTTGTGATTGTTCTATGTACATGTGACTGTGCTATGGGGTAATTGTATTTATTAGCCCTAGTACCCACACACCAGCAAGTGAGGGGCAAATGCTCTGTAACCCTTGCTTTCCTGGCTCCTCTATGCTGCTGTGGTATAAGCTGCAACACATCGTTCTGCCTCAGGCTCTCCCCGAAGAGCTCTCTTCTGCTCAAAGTGGGCGTGGTTATGACTGTGTTAGGGAGGGGGCGGTCGCCCCCTTCGCCCCTCCCCCCTAGATCCGACCCTGCAGTATGGATCATAGCTTTGCAGTCAGCTAGCAGACAGAAATGTCCTGTAGAATTTGCTGGATTCACCCACAGAACCAGGGCGGACAAACAAAAGTCATATTTAAAATGAAAAAAAAACTGACATAGGGGGAGATGTATCCAACCTTGGAGAGAGACTTCTGTCATTTCAAAGACCATGCTAGATAAAGGACAGTTACAATTTGATTGGTTGTTTTGAATACCTTCTCCACTTTATCTCTCTCTAAGGCTTGATCCGTCTCCCCCATAGTCTGCTTTCCCAAAACGTTTGACTCATACTACAAATTCTGTAGCCGCAGTCTATGTTAGCTGTTGAATGTGGGGCGCATTTAGCATCTTGATGGACGAGAGGTCGGCAGTCATTTGATATACGCTAGAATCCAGACACCACTTGGGAGACCGGCGCTGGAAGACCGACAAACGACATTCTGAAGGTCACTGTTAGGGCCTGGAGAGGGGTTAGGCACTAGGGGGGTTAGGGTTAGGCACTATAGGGGAGGGGTTAGCCATAGCTACCACCCCATGAGGGTTAGGGTAGACAACAATACTTACCCCCTCCGACGACGAGGCTGTCGGTCATGTGACCACTGGCAACCCAACAACACGGATTGCTTACCGAACCCGTTGAATGTGTATGGTGTGGTTTGGAATGGAAAATACTTTTTTACAGACCTCCAATAGAAAAATAGGCCAGCACAGTAATCCGTTGTATATTTTATAGAACTTTTGAGTATATTTGTAGTTCGATGTCTTAAAGCGGACCCGTCACCTACACACAGACTGAAACCCTTATTGATGATGAGAACGTCATCTGTTTCATCTTTAGCTTCTCTACAGTGAATTAAAAGTCCCATAAAGCTCCTATCACAGCAAGCGTGAATGGAAATCAATGTACTTGTGCAATCACTGAGTGATCAGTGCATTCGCTGCATAGTACACGTCTTCTAATGCGGGGAACGGCGGCAGCCTGCGTCACTGCGGGAAATGAGGCTCGCAGCCAGTGTTTTACATTGAAAAGCTCAGGTTTCACTCCATTACTCACAAATGTAACACCGTTTCACCAGCAATAGCACAGACAAGACACTAATATGGAGGGGGGGGGAACCAACACAACATTAAGGCTTCTGTATAGAATGCCCAACATTCTATGAGACCTATTCCACCAGAATCAGGATAATAGGTTTGGACCCAACACTTTATTTTGTATTCAATATTATATTTCCTTTAAATCACGTAACTCTTAGCTATGCATATCATTTTAACGTAATATTGTAGTTACAAAATTAGAAGGCTGCACAAAATAATATTATAAATAATTAATTAATTAATTAATAATTCATGTATTTATTGGTGTATATATATATTATTTTTTTAAAAATCATTATAGGCTAAAAAGATTTTAGAGAAAAAAATACCCCACTTCCTACAGTTTTGCCTGGGAGAGAGTGTCAAGTTGGGGAGTTAGTATGCAAATTAGGCAGTTTAAAATGCTAATCAGCCCGTCTAACATGCAATATGTGACCAGCTAGACAAGGGGGCCGTCGGGGAACGGACAGAAGGGGTAATTCAGAGTTGATCGCAGCAGCAAATTTGTTAGCACTTGGGCAAAACCATGTGCACTGCAGGGGGGGGGGCAGATATACTGTAACATGTGCAGAGAGAGTTAGATTTGGGTGGGGTGTGTTCAAACTGAAATCTAAATTGCAGTGTAAAAATAAAGCAGCCAGTATTTACCCTGCGCAGAAACAAAATAACCCACCCAAGTCTAACTCTCTCTGCACATGTTACATCTGTCCCACCTGCAGTGCACATGGTTTTGCCCAACTGCTAACAAATTTGCTGTGGCAATCATCTCTGAATTACCCCCAGAGTGCAGCCTGGTATAGAATTAGCATGTGTATTCTGTAAGGGGCATACTCAGTTAGCTGATGGAGGATAGTCTTGAGCTTTAATGTCTGGAGCTATTCAATTTTTTAGCTCATTTCCTCCCCAGTAAGCCAATAGCTAGCGCGCCTTAAAGCACAGGTTCTGGGTTACGTGACTGGAGCTGTAAGTAAACTCCCCACGCCCGCAGTCAGGGCAACAAACCCTATTTACCATGGATATCTGTTTGCACCTGATCAGAAATCCCCGGTAAGAGGAACCTGTTGCTTGCTATGGGCTACAATTGAATAGCCCCAGGCACTGCCACGAGCACTTGAGATGCATTGCTGCTGGTAGGATAACAGAGAAATGATATCATACTCAATATAATCATGATTTTCTTTAATTGTTCCATGAAATGATCCAGTACACACGGTATGAACCAGTATTAGCCACCGAGGGACGTTGTTGCTGCCAAAATTCTGTGTTGCAAGTAGGAGGATAGCTACTGGTTCTTGTGCCAAGTGAGAGGTAATTAGATGAGAGAAACCGACACTGCAACATGGACAGAAGTTTGGCTTAAATATATATGTAATGTTTTGTGCTTATATGTTCTACAGCAGCCGGATAAATAGGAGCGTTTCCAGACCAAGGGATTAGTAACCGAATGTGGCTGCTACGGGGAGAGGCGGTGGGAGGGGGGACCCGGCAGTGAGTGTTCATCCACTCCCGAGACCCCCCGCTCTAAGCGTGGCCTTACAGTTCCGCTGTTGTGCCTGGGGGGTCATTCCGAGTTGATCGCTCGCTAGCAGTTTTTAGCAGCCGTGCAAACGCATTGTCGCCGCCCGCTGGGGAGTGTATTTTCGCTTTGCAGGAGTGCGACCGCCTGTGCAGCAGAGCGCCTGCAAACACATTTTGTGCAAAACAAGACCAGCCCTGTAGTTACTCTTCGTGTGCGTTGATTCTAACAACGGAGGGACGGCTTTTGATGTCACACACCCGCCCAGCGAACGCCCAGCCACGCCTGTGTTTTCCCTGGCACGCCTGCGTTTTTCTAAGCACTCCCTGAAAACGGTCAGTTGACACCCAGAAACGCCCCTTTCCTGTCAATCTTCTTGTGGCCGTCAGTGCGAATGAAAACGTCGCTAGAACCTGTGCAAAACCACAAAGGCCTTTGTACCCGTACGTCGCGCGTGTTCAATGCGGTGCATACGCATGCGCAGAAATGGCAATTTTTAGCCTGATCGCTGCGAACAACGGCAGCTAGCGATCAACTCGGAATGGCCCCCCTGATCTGCAAAGGACCATGTAGCACATAGACTCTAGGTCGACAGGTCAAAAGGTGGACATGAGTTTTTCACAATTTTTTCTTTTTTTGAACCTTTTCATACTTAACGATCCACGTGGACTACAATTGGGAACGGTAATCTGTGCCGAGCGCATTCACTTGCCATGCGAGGGGACACGGTGCACTAATTGGGGTTCCCGGTCACTCTACAAAGAAAACGACACCAAAAAAACATGAAAAAACTCATGTCGACCTGTTGACCTGTCAACCTAGACCATGTCGACCTAAAGACCCTGTCGACCTAGTTACTGTCGACCAATAGTGGTCGACCTAGACTCTGTCGACCTAGTTCCTATCTACCTTCCATACCACACCCGAATGCCCCTGCCCTACACTAAGAAGTCCTCCTTTTTGGACAGTTAGGCCGATAACGCACAAAGGTGGCCATTCCGAGTTGATCGCTCGCTAGCAGTTTTAGCAGCCGTGCAAACGCTATGCCGCCTCCCACTGGGAGTGTATTTTAGCTTAGCAGAAGTGCGAACGAAAGGATCGCAGAGCGGCGGCAAAGTTTTTTTGTGCAGTTTTAGAGTAGCTCAAAACCTACTCAGCGCTTGCGATCACTTCGGAATGTTCAGTTCCTGTGTTGACGTCACAAACACGCCCTGCGTTCGGCCAGCCACGCCTGCGTTTTTCCTGGCACGCCTGCGTTTTTACGAACACTGCCTGAAAACGGTCAGTTGACACCCAGAAACGCCCACTTCATGTCAATCACTCTGCGGCAGCCAGTGCGACTGAAAAGCTTTGCTAGACCCTGTGTGAAACTACATCGCTCGTTGTAATAGTACGTCGCGCGTGCACATTGCGCCGCATACGCATGCACAGAAGTGCCGTCATTTTGACTCATCGCTGCACAGCGAACGAATGCAGCTAGCGATTAACTCGGAATTACCACCAAAGGGCAGAAACTCAGCCGAGCGTCACTATAAACAGCCAATAAATGAGTATTCGTAATATAAGGGTAAGAGGAAGTTTGCAGCATGAGTCCTCATTAGTAGCAGTCTCAGAGCTCCTGTCTTTCACCCATCCCAGACTTGGCCAGTCATTCCAATCTGAGTCTGCATTTTAGTGACAGAGTAATTACAAGCATCTAACGGATCGGCTCTGCGTTCCCATCAAGAAGTGAATTCATCGCTCTCTAGAGAAATAAGGGTGGAAGATCTGCAATGAAACCGTGGACTTTTTACAAAATCATTCATTAAACTATAGATCCGGACTTCAGGGAGTAAATAATAGTTTATCACTGTTTAATGGCTTCTTGCAGAACTGCGGCTATTATACACTGTAGATATAAGTGACGGGATCCGGTCTGAAGATCGACAGTATCTAGGTCGACAATGTTTAGGTCGACCACTATAGGTCGACAGTCACTAGGTCGACATGGATGGAAGGTCGACAGGGTTTCTAGGTCGACATATGCTAGGTCGACAGGTCTAAAGGTCGACATGAGTTTTTCACATTTTTTTTCTTTTTTTGAATTTTTTCATACTTAACGATCCACGTGGACTACGATTGGAACGGTAATCTGTGCCGAGCGAAGCGGTAGCGGAGCGAAGGCACCATGCCCGAAGCATGGCGAGCGAAGCGAGCCATGCGAGGGGACGCGGTGCACTAATTTGGGATCCCGGTCACTCTACGAAGAAAACGACACCCAAAAAATAAGAATTTACTTACCGATAATTCTATTTCTCGTAGTCCGTAGTGGATGCTGGGGACTCCGTAAGGACCATGGGGAATAGCGGCTCCGCAGGAGACTGGGCACATCTAAAGAAAGCTTTAGGACTATCTGGTGTGCACTGGCTCCTCCCCCTATGACCCTCCTCCAAGCCTCAGTTAGGATACTGTGCCCGGACGAGCGTACACAATAAGGAAGGATCTTGAATCCCGGGTAAGACTCATACCAGCCACACCAATCACACCGTTCAACTTGTGATCTGAACCCAGTTAACAGCATGATAACAGAGGAGCATCTAGAAAAGATGGCTCACTACAGCAATAACCCGATTTTTTGGTAACAATAACTATGTACCAGTATTGCAGACAATCCGCACTTGGGATGGGCGCCCAGCATCCACTACGGACTACGAGAAATAGAATTATCGGTAAGTAAATTCTTATTTTCTCTAACGTCCTAAGTGGATGCTGGGGACTCCGTAAGGACCATGGGGATTATACCAAAGCTCCCAAACGGGCGGGAGAGTGCGGATGACTCTGCAGCACCAAATGAGAGAACTCCAGGTCCTCCTCAGCCAGGGTATCAATTTTGTAGAATTTTACAAACGTATTTGCTCCTGACCAAGTAGCTGCTCGGCAAAGTTGTAAAGCCGAGACCCCTCGGGCAGCTGCCCAAGATGAGCCCACCTTCCTTGTGGAGTGGGCATTTACAGATTTTTGGCTGTGGCAGGCCTGCCACAGAATGTGCAAGCTGAATTGTACTACAAATCAAACGAGCAATAGTCTGCTTAGAAGCAGGAGCACCCAGCTTGTTGGGTGCATACAGGATAAACAGCGAGTCAGTTTTCCTGACTCCAGCCGTCCTGGAAACATATATTTTCAGGGCCCTGACAACGTCTAGCAACTTGGAGTCCTCCAAGTCCCTAGTAGCCGCAGGCACCACAATAGGTTGGTTCAGGTGAAACGCTGAAACCACCTTAGGGAGAAAACTGAGGACGAGTCCTCAATTCCGCCCTGTCCGAATGGAAAATCAGATAAGGGCTTTTACAGGATAAAGCCGCCAATTCTGACACGCGCCTGGCCCAGGCCAGGGCCAACAGCATGACCACTTTCCATGTGAGATATTTTAACTCCACAGATTTAAGTGGTTCAAACCAATGTGACTTTTGGAACCCAAAAACTACATTGAGATCCCAAAGTGCCACTGGAGGCACAAAAGGAGGCTGTATATGCAGTACCCCTTTTACAAACGTCTGAACTTCAGGGACTGAAGCTAGTTCTTTTTGGAAGAAAATTGACAGGGCCGAAATTTGAACCTTAACGGACCCCAATTTCAGGCCCATAGACACTCCTGTTTGCAGGAAATGTAGGAATTGACCCAGTTGAATTTCCTCCGTCGGGCCTTACTGGCCTCGCACCACGCAACATATTTTCGCCAAATGCGGTGATAATGTTTTGCGGTTACATCCTTCCTGGCTTTGATCAGGATAGGGATGACTTCATCCGGAATGCCTTTTTTCCTTCAGGATCCGGCGTTCAACCGCCATGCCGTCAAACGCAGCCGCGGTAAGTCTTGGAACAGACAGGGTCCTTGCTGGAGCAGGTCCCTTCTTAGAGGTAGAGGCCACGGATCCTCCGTGAGCATCTCTTGAAGTTCCGGTTACCAAGTCCTTCTTGGCCAATCCGGAGCCACGAATATAGTGCTTACTCCTCTCCATCTTATCAATCTCAGTACCTTGGGTATGAGAGGCAGAGGAGGGAACACATACACTGACTGGTACACCCACGGTGTTACCAGAGCGTCTACAGCTATTGCCTGAGGGTCCCTTGACCTGGCGCAATACCTGTCGAGTTTTTCCCAACGGTTTATAATCATGTGGAAGACTTCTGGGTGAAGTCCCCACTCTCCCGGGTGGAGGTCGTGCTGAGGAAGTTTGCTTCCCAGTTGTCCACTCCCGGAATGAATACTGCTGACAGTGCTATCACATGATTTTCCGCCCAGCGAAGAATCCTTGCAGCTTCTGCCATTGCCCTCCTGCTTCTTGTGCCACCCTGTCTGTTTATGTGGGTGACTGCCGTGATGTTGTCCGACTGGATCAACACCGGCTGACCTTGAAGCAGAGGTCTTGCTAAGCTTAGAGCATTGTAAATGGCCCTTAGCTTCAGGATATTTATGTGAAGTGATGTCTCCAGGCTTGACCATAAGCCCTGGATATTCCTTCCCTGTGTGACTGCTCCCCAGCCTCGCAGGCTGGCATCCGTGGTCACCAGGACCCAGTCCTGAATGCCGAATCTGCGGCCCTCTAGAAGATGAGCACTCTGCAACCACCACAGGAGGGACACCCTTGTCCTTGGTGACAGGGTTATCCGCTGATGCATCTGAAGATGCGACCCGGACCATTTGTCCAGCAGGTCCCACTGGAAAGTTCTTGCGTGGAATCTGCCGAATGGGATTGCTTCGTAGGAAGCCACCATTTTACCCAGAACCCTTGTGCATTGATGCCCTGAGACTTGGCTCGGTTTTAGGAGGTTCCTGACTAGCTCGGATAACTCCCTGGCTTTCTCCTCCGGGAGAAACACCTTTTTCTGGACTGTGTCCAGGATCATCCCTAGGAACAGAAGACAAGTCGTCGGAACCAGCTGCGATTTTGGAATATTGAGAATCCAATCGTGCTGCCGCAACACTACCTGAGATAGTGCTACACCGACCTCCAACTGTTCCCTGGATCTTACCCTTATCAGGGAATCGTCCAAGTAAGGGATAACTAAAATTCCCTTCCTTCGAAGGAATATCATCATTTCGGCCATTACCTTGGTAAAGACCCGGGGTGCCGTGGACCATCCATACGGCAGCGTCTGAACTGATAGTGACAGTTCTGTACCATAAACCTGAGGTACCCTTGATGAGAAGGGTAAATTTTGACATGAAGGTAAGCATCCTTGATGTCCCGAGACATCATGTAGTCCCCTTCTTCCAGGTTCGCAATCACTGCTCTGAGTGACTCAATCTTGAATTTGAACCTCTGTATGTAAGTGTTCAAAGATTTTAGATTTAGAATCGGTCTCACCGAGCCGTCCGGCTTCGGTACCACAACAGTGTGGAATAATACCCCGTTCCCTGTTGCAGGAGGGGTACCTTGATTATCACCTGCTGGGAATACAGCTTGTGAATGGCTTCCAAAACTGTCTCCCTGTCAGAAGGAGACATCGGTAAAGCCGACTTTAGGAAACGGCGAGGGGGAGACGTCTCGAATTCTAATTTGTACCCCTGAGATATCACCTGAAGGATCCAGGGGTCTACTTGCGAGTGAGCCCACTGCACGCTGAAATTCATTGAGACGGGCCCCCCACCGTGCCTGATTCTGCTTGTAAAGCCCCAGCGTCATACTGAGGGCTTGGCAGAGGCGGGAGAGGGTTTCTGTTCCTGGGAACTGGCTGATTTCTGCAGCCTTTTTCCTCTCCCTCTGTCACGGGGTAGAAATGAGGAACCTTTTGCCCGCTTGTCCACGAAAAGACTGTGCCTGATAATACGGCGTCTTCTCATGTTGAGAGGCGACCTGGGGTACAAACGTGGATTTCCCAGCTGTTGCCGTGGCCACCAGGTCTGAAAGACCGACCCCAAATAACTCCTCCCTTTAATAAGGCAATACTTCCAAATGCCGTTTGGAATACGCATCACCTGACCACTGACGTGTCCATAACCTTCTACTGGTAGAAATGGACAACGCACTTAGACTTGATGCCAGTCGGCAAATATTCCGCTGTGCATCACGCATATATAGAAATGCATCTTTTAAATGCTTTATAGGCAAAAATATACTGTCCCTATCTAGGGTATCAATATTTTTAGTCAGGGAATCCGACCACGCCAACCCAGCACTGCACATCCAGGCTGAGGCGATTGCTGGTCGCAGTATAACACCAGTATGTGTGTAAATACATTTTAGGATACCCTCCTGCTTTCTATCAGCAGGATCCTTAAGGGCGGCCATCTCAGGAGAGGGTAGAGCCCTTACAAGCGTGTGAGCGCTTTATCCACCCTAGGGGGTGTTTCCCAACGCACCCTAACCTCTGGCGGGAAAGGATATAATGCCAATAACATTTTAGAAATTATCAGTTGTTATCGGGGGAAAACCACGCATCATCACACACCTCATTTAATTTCTCAGATTCAGGAAAACTACAGGTAGTTTTTCCTCACCGAACATAATACCCCTTTTTGGTGGTACTCGTATTATCAGAAATGTGTAAAACATTTTTCATTGCCTCAATCATGTAACGTGTGGCCCTACTGGAAGTCACATTTGTCTCTTCACCGTCGACACTGGAGTCAGTATCCGTGTCGGCGTCTATATCTGCCATCTGAGGTAACGGGCGCTTTAGAGCCCCTGACGGCCTATGAGACGTCTGGACAGGCCCAAGCTGAGTAGCCGGCTGTCTCATGTCAACCACTGTCTTTTATACAGAGCTGACACTGTCACGTAATTCCTTCCAACAGTTCATCCACTCAGGTGTCGACCCCATAGGGGGTGACATCACTATTACAGGCAATCTGCTCCGTCTCCACATCATTTTTCTCCTCATACATGTCGACACAAACGTACCGACATACAGCACACACACAGGGAATGCTCTGATAGAGGACAGGACCCCACTAGCCCTTTGGGGAGACAGAGGGAGAGTTTGCCAGCACACACCAGAGCGCTATATATATACAGGGATAACCTTATATAAGTGTTTTTCCCCTTATAGCTGCTGTATCTTTAATACTGCGCGTAATTAGTGCCCCCCCCTCTCTTTTTTAACCCTTTCTGTAGTGTAGTGACTGCAGGGGAGAGACAGGGAGCTTCCCTCCAACGGAGCTGTGAGGGAAAATGGCGCCAGTGTGCTGAGGAGATAGGCTCCGCCCCCTTATCGGCGGCCTTATCTCCCGTTTTTCTATGTATTCTGGCAGGGGTTAAATGCATCCATATAGCCCAGGAGCTATATGTGATGCATTTTTTGCCATCCAAGGTGTTTTTTATTGCATCTCAGGGCGCCCCCCCCCAGCGCCCTGCACCCTCAGTGACCGGAGTGTGAAGTGTGCTGAGAGCAATGGCGCACAGCTGCAGTGCTGTGCGCTACCTTGTTGAAGACAGGACGTCTTCTGCCGCCGATTTTCCGGACCTCTTCTGCCTTCTGGCTCTGTAAGGGGGCCGGCGGCGCGGCTCTGGGACCCATCCAGGCTGGGCCTGTGATCGTCCCTCTGGAGCTAATGTCCAGTAGCCTAAGAAGCCCAATCCACTCTGCACGCAGGTGAGTTCGCTTCTTCTCCCCTTAGTCCCTCGATGCAGTGAGCCTGTTGCCAGCAGGTCTCACTGAAAATAAAAAACCTAAACTAAAACTTTCACTAAGAAGCTCAGGAGAGCCCCTAGTGTGCACCCTTCTCGTTCGGGCACAAAGATCTAACTGAGGCTTGGAGGAGGGTCATAGGGGGAGGAGCCAGTGCACACCAGATAGTCCTAAAGCTTTCTTTAGATGTGCCCAGTCTCCTGCGGAGCCGCTATTCCCCATGGTCCTTACGGAGTCCCCAGCATCCACTTAGGACGTTAGAGGGGGAAAAAATCCTCATGTCGACCTTTAGACCTGTCGACCTAGCACATGTCGACCTAGAAACCCTGTCGACCTTCCATCTATGTCGACCTAGTGACTGTCGACCTATAGTGGTCGACCTAAACATTGTCGACCTAGATACTGTCGATTTGCTGAACCACGCCCATAAGTGACTGCTCTTAGGCGCATAAACTTTATGTCTGTTCAGTAAGGAATATATTCACTCAACGTTTAGTTGAAAGGACTTTAAATCTCTATTTGTTGATTGGATTGCAAATATTAAGGGCGACTATATAAAAATACTCGTGCTTGGTTTCTGTGATGATGCTAATTAATCTGCTTAAGTAGCCCACTATTCAGAAGTTACATTGCTTGCTTTCCCCCTAATGAAGCTGGCGCAGAGCAGTCCGCAACTGCGCTGCAATTCACAGGTGTAAAATGCGTTTTCACATACAAAAGCTGCAACTGTCACAGGATGCGGGCAGATCAGCACCAGTTGCATTTGTCGCATCTTTAGCCATTCGTTTTGCTTGCAAAAAAACAAAAACACATTCTCTATACCATGGGTCTTCAACCTGCGGCCCTCCAACTGCTGTGGAACTGCACACCCCAGGATGGCCTGACTCAGTTTTAGCATACATTAGTAGCAAAACTGTGGCAGGGAATGCTGGGATGTGTAGTTTCACAGCAGCTGGAGGGCCACAGGTTGAAGACCCATGCTCTATACTATGTTATAAAACATCAAAATAACTCCCCATCTCGGGTGCAAAGAAAAAACTATTTGCTCCAACACCCACCAAACATATATGTGTGGGCCTGATGCAGAGCTGTCGTGTCTGCTTCTCTTGGCAGCGCCCACCTGCGGCTTCATACAAATGGCGCTACCAAGATCTTCCCTGGTGTACATATATTAGTCCAAGGACTGAGACCAGGGCCGGATCTAGGGGGGGGCGAAGGGGGCGACCGCCCCCCCTAACACCGTCATAGCCACGCCCACTTTGAGCAGAAGAGAGCTCTCCGGGGATAGCCTGAGGCAGAACGATGTGCTGCATCTTATACCACAGCAGCACAGAGGAGCCAGGAGAGCAAGGGTTACAGAGCATTTGCCCCTCACTTGCTGGTGTGTGGGTACTAGGGATAATAAATACAACTACCCCATAGCGCAGTCACATGTACATAGAACAATCGCAAAGCTCTATCTCAGTCTCACTCAAAAAGTTCAGTCAGAATTGAGAGAGGAGGAGTTAGGATTGCAGATGGGAGGAGTTGGGACTGTAGAGGGAGGAGTCAAGATTAAACAGTAAACCGCCCCCCCCTAAAGAAAAGTCTAGATCCGTCCCTGACTGAGACGCCCCCTGTCAGCGGGGTAATACTGATCGGTGCATTCTAGGACGCCACCAATAAATTGCCCTGCTATGTCTGACATCGGCCGCACGTCCACATCAAATCAGACCCAGTACTGTATGCGCCAGAGCCAAAGAGATAGCACTTAGTATCTGCGGTGCTTCCGCCATCAGACATCCACAGTCAGTGCGCCAGGGCTGGAGGATGACTTAACCGTGCACTAGCCATCGTCCGCCCACAAATACAATGGCTTTCTCAATGTGTAGGCGAGTCTGGGTGCCAGCTTGCAGCTGTTCGCAATTTGAGCGGCCGTAATTCCCTGTACGCAGCCTACGTTAAACCGTTCATTCCCTCTCTGGTCTCTCCAGATGCAAGCGGGAATAACTGCCAGAATCACGCAGATCTGCATTGGCGCACATGCCCTATGACCTCATACGCTGCAGATGCCGGTAACCTTAGTGCTGTACCGAGTGAGGAGCTTTTACATTACAAGACAACAGACCCTCTTATTGGGGGTCATTCCGAGTTGATCGTTGCTGTGCTAAATTCAGCACAGCTACGATCATTTACACTGACATGCGGGGGGACGCCCAGCACAGGGCTAGTCCGCCCCGCATGTCAGTGCCGGCCCACCCCCGCGATGCCTTTGCACTTCAAGAGTAGCTCCCGGCCAGCGCAGCTTTAGCGTGCTGGCCGGGAGCTACTCAACGCTCCCCGGCCCGCAGCGGCTGCGTGTGACGTCACGCAGCCTCTGTGGCCCGTCCCCCGTTTGGTCCGGCCACGCCTACGTTGGCCGGACCGCTTCCACGAAACGGCGGCCAAACGACGCCGTTCCGCCCCCTCCCGCACAGCGACCGCCTCTGCCTGTCAGTCAGGCAGAGGCGTTCGCAGCCCTGCTACGGCCTTCAGTCGTCTGGCATGCACCGGCGCACTACGGCGCATGCGCAGTAGAGACCCGTTCGCTCAGCTGCGACAAACAGCAGCGAGCGAACGGGTCAGAATGACCCCCATTATCTGTGCCGAAATTGTGGTTTGTAAAATAAAGAGGGAGAAGTTCCCATTTGAGATTTTCCGGATGGCGCTGTTATTCCGCACAGTCGCACTGGATGACGGGATGGGCGAGACAATGAGAACTGGGAATATGGTCTAAATAAGTTCTATTGTATTTTACATTACTGAGGTTTGCAAAGAATGTCAAGTAGAAAATGTATTAAAAGAGAACCTGTTATTTCACCTAATTAATATGTACACGTATAAATATATTTGAGGTCAATACAAAGATTTGTTTAATTAAATGTTTGGATTTAGCAATGCCATAGCAGGGCACTAATGCACCGTGGGCCAGGTACTCTGCCCCCTGCTCCCTGTACTTACGTCGTCATGGAAGAAGGGACTGGAAGCAAAAATATATGCGCCAAATACAAGTGCCAACGGGGTAGGAACAGTCCCACCCCACCTGGGCCGTGTGCCCTGGGTAATAACATACAGTAGCCTGGCCTGCAATCCGTCTACATACCCTCTGAACACTTAGCCTACATGCCGGCCCTCCTTGGCTGCCCAGTTACCCCCATTCAGAATGAAAAGGTGACTCTATCTTCAGTGTTACTAGTGATGCATCCTCAGTGATGTCCCTGATTCATAGCACAGTCTCACGGACGTCATTCCAGCTCACACAACGGCTGCCGCCACTCCGTGTGCACAACGGCAGAGGACATAGGTACAGTCAGCGGATAAAGGTTACACCTCTTTCTTCTGTTTATAATTACAAAATCCTTTTCTTTATTAACGTCCAACTCACCTCTGGACTCGTGGAACTCCAAGGTCACGTGAGCATCAAACCCCAGACTGAAGTAGTTATTGAAAACGTTAAGTGGAAGCTGGAAGAAAGCAGAGGGCAAATTCTGAGACAGTCCAAAAACCAGCAGCAAAGCAACCAAATGTCAGCTGTTGTGCAGGAGAAAAGGGCCTTGGTGGTCATTCCAAGTTGTTTGCTAGCTGCATTCGTTCGCTGTGCAGCGATGAGGCAAAAAACGGCACTTCTGCGCATGCATATGCGGCGCAATGCGCACGCGCGATGTACTATTGCAACGAACAATGTCGTTTCACACAGGGTCTAGCGAAGCTTTTCAGTCGCACTTCTGGCCGCAGAGTGATTGATAGGAAGTGGGAATTTCTGGGTGTCAACTGACCGTTTTCAGGGAGTGTTCGAAAAAAACGCAAGTGTGCCAGGAAAAACGCAGGCGTGGCTGGGCGAACGCAGGGCGTGTTTGTGACGTCAGAACAGGAACTGAACAGTCTGAAGTCATCGCAAGCGCTGAGTAGGTATTGAGCTACTCTGAAATTGCACAAAAAAACTTTGTCTACGCTCTGCAATCCTTTCGTTCGCACTTCTGCTAAGCTAAAATACACTCCCAGTGGGCGGCGGCATAGCATTTGCACGGCTGCTAAAAAGTGCTAGCGAGCGAACAACTTGGAATGAGGGGGTCATTCCGCGTAGTTCGCGCGTTGCCGATTTTCGCAACGGAGCGATGCCAAAAATGCGCATGCACATGGTACGCAGTGCGCATACGCTAAGTATTTTAGCACAAAACTTAGTAGATTTACTCACGTCCGAACGAAGAATTTTCATCGTTGAAGTGATCGGAGTGTGATTGACAGGAAGTGGGTGTTTCTGGGCGGAAACTGGACGTTTTCTGGGAGTGTGCGGAAAAACGCAGGCGTGCCAGGATAAAACGCGGGAGTGTCTGGAGAACCGGGGAAGTGGCTGGCCGAACGCAGGGCGTGTTTGTGACGTCAAACCAGGAACGAAACGGGCTGAGCTGATCGCAGTGTAGGAGTAAGTCTCGAGCTACTCAGAAACTGCTAAGAAATTTCTATTCGCAATTCTGCTAATCTTTCGTTCGCAATTCTGCTAAGCTAAGATACACTCCCAGAGGGCGGCTGCCTAGTTTGTGCAATGCTGCTAAAATCTGCTAGCGAGCGAACAACTCGGAATGAGGGCCTGAGAGCCTTTGTTGCTCTCTGTAAACCACTGAACTTGTCAGGATGTGTTACACAAAATTACACATGAGATATTTGAATTACTATGAATCTTACATACAGTATAACGTAAAGTCAATGAGACAATTCTGAATAAATTCTATACCTACAGTGCCATCTAGTGGTCACAATTCAAATCTAGTTTACATTTTAGAGAATAACAAATTCAGGGCATTTCCATTTTGCCTTCTAAAACGCAGCTTGTCTGCAGGTACTTTAAAATACATTTTGATCTAGGGTCACTCGCACTCCTAAACAAGATGGGATTTGAGATGCACTCACAAGACCCTACCACACACACAGTGAAAGCATGACTTGAAGTACTATGGAAAAAAAGTACTAAATGACATTTAAAAGTTATATTCCCGCACACTTGCCGGGCACTTCCTGATCGTGAGTTACTGTAGGAGCTCACAGTGGCTGTGCAAGGAGGAGCTTGGTTATGTCTGTGGGCATGTAACCCCTCTCACATGTTTAACAGGGGTGTAGTACGGTATGCCGGCGCTCGGGCTCCCGGCGACCAGCATACCGGCGCCGGGAGCCCAACCGCCGGCATACCGACAGCGTGGCGAGCGCAAAGGAGCCCCTTGCGGGCTTGCTGCGCTCGCCACGCTGCGGGCACAGGGATTCTCCCTCCAGGGGGGTCGTGGACCCCCACGAGGGAGAATAGTTGTCGGTATGCCGGGTGTCGGGATTCCGGCGCCGGTATACTGTGCGCCGGGATCCCGACATTCGGCATACAGAAGACCACCCGTTTAGCAGCACTCCTCACAGTGGGGGTCATTCCGAGTTGTTCGCTCGCTAGCAGATTTTAGCAGCATTGCACACGTTAGGCCGCCGACATCTGGGAGTGAATCTTAGCTTAGCAGAATAGCGAACGAAAGAGTAGCAGAATTGCGAATAGAAAATTCTTAGCAGTTTCTGAGTAGCTCGAGACTTACTCCTACACTGCGATCAGCTCAGCCCGTTTCGTTCCTGGTTTGACGTCACACACACGCCCAGCGTTCGGCCAGCCACTCCCCCGTTTCTCCAGACACTCCCGCGTTTTTCCCTGACACGCCTGCGTTTTTCCGCACACTCCCAGAAAACGGCCAGTTTCCGCACAGAAACACCCACTTCCTGTCAATCACACTCTGATCACTTCAACGATGAAAATTCTTAGTTCGGACGTGAGTAAATTTACTAAGTTTTGTGCTAAAATACTTAGCGCATGCGCACTGCGTACCATGCGCATGCGCATTTTTGCCTTAATTGCTCCATTGCGAAAATCGGCAACGAGCGATCAACTCGGAATGACCCCCAGTGACTGTAGGAGAAGGCACTCAGTGAGTGCTCACTCATATCTGTTTGTATGACATTTCTATTACATTGTCCTAAACGACAAGTTCTGCCCCCAGACTCGTACATCTTACAACCCCCAGATTCCCGGGCAGATCCTCTGACCTCTGACCTTATGTGTCCCATCATCCAGCTCCTCGTGGAGTAGGTCAGGGTTCCTCTCCACCTGCAGGTTCCAGCGGTCCAGCTGCACTATGGTGCCATCTTCTACATGGCAGAGGATCTTAGAGACGGGTTCATCTGTGTAACCCTGGTCAGAGGACAATGGAGGAAGTGTCAAAGGATAACCGTTCCAAGAACAATCTCAAATACATATACCATACCCTCCAACTCTACCTTTTTGGCCAATACAGTACCGTTTTTTTTATGGTCTGTACCGGCCAAAAAGGGCCTTGTACCGATTTTTGACTCCCCAGATTTACAATGAAAGTATAGGAAAGGGGATGTGACCACGCACCTTTACCTGTGACCACGCCCCTTTTCCTACTTTGTACCGTGTTTTTTTTTTGTATAAAATGTTGGAGGGTATGATATACACGTAAATACAGATAGTAACCACATATACATGTGTAAGTGTATGAGGAATAACAAGAGCTGAAGATACAAGAGATATTACTGTGAATGAACATAGGGGAAGCAGTATCTTCTATGCACATCAGACATAATGGGGGTAATTCAGACCTGATAGTAGCAGCAAATTTGTTAGCAGAAGGGTAAAACCATGTGCACTGCAGGTGGGGCAGATGTAACATGTGCAGAGAGAGTTAGATTTGGGTGCACACCTACCCCTCCCCAATTAAGGGTGCGAGCAAGGTCATTCCCGGTACCAAGAGGAAGAACAGCAACCGGAGGCTGCGGGTTTATCTGCAGCTCGTCCAAGACAGAAAGGATCCAGCCTACCTGTGACAGGAAGAGAAGACAGAATGAGCCGGAAGCCAGGGATGAAATGGTCATGTAGATGCTGAACCTCCTGACCACTATGGAAAAGGCTTCCAGATAGAAGGTAGATAAGTTAGGTGGTAAATGGGTGGGATTATTGAGATAAATTGACAAGAGGTCTGGAAATGTCATTAGCTGTCCCTGTTTAGAGACCATTGTCCTTGGCTATGTGATGTATGTTTGAGTCTGACAGCTTAAGGTGCACTTCATTATACAGCATCTCTGTGCTATCCATGGTGATAGTGTGGTACTCCGGCATCCAGAGGTGCTCACTGTGGGCTTAGAGCTACATGAGCTCCTGGGCCCGACTGAGAGAGTACCTGGGCCCGGCTGAGAGAGTTCCTGGGCCCGGCTGAGAGGGTTCATGGGCCCAGTTGAAAGAGTTCCTGGCTCCAGCTGAGAGAGTTCCTGGGTCCGGCTGAGAGAGTTCCTGGGCCTGGCTGAGAGGGTTCCTGGGCCCGGCTGAGAGGGTTCCTGGGCCTGGCTGAGAGGTCCTGGGCCCGGCTCAGAGGGTTCCTGGTCCTGGCTGAGAGAGTTCCTGAGCCCGACTGAGAGTTCCTGGGCCCGGCTGAGAGAGTTCCTGGGTCAAGCTGAGAGAGTTCCTGGGCCAAGCTGAAAGAGTTCCTGGCCCCAGCTGAGAGTGCCTGGGCCCGGCTGAGAGAGTTCCTGGGCCCGGCTGAGAGAGTTCCTGGGCCCGGCTGAGAGGGTTCCTGGGACCGGCTGAGAGGGTTCCTGGACCCGGCTGAGAGGGTTCCTGGCCCTGGTTGAGAGTTCCTGGGCCCGGCTGAGAGAGTTCCTGGGCCTGGCTGAGAGAGTTCCTGGGCCCGGCTGAGAGGGTTCCTGGGCCTGGCTGAGAGAGTTCCTGGGCCCGGCTGAGAGGGTTCCTGGGCCTGGCTGAGAGAGTTCCTGGGCCCGGCTGAGAGGGTTACTGGTCCTGGCTGAGAGAGTTCCGGGGCCCGGCTGAGAAAGTTCCTTTTTCATGCCAAGCTCCGATGTGCCTCGTATACAGACTCACACAGATATAGAAGTACTGCACATCAAATAAATCATTCTTGTGTAAAAAGACGCGAAAGGGCCTGATTTAACTAGTATTGAATGCTGATTCACGGTATATATCCTGACAGGTCTTAAAAAGGCAATATTATTAAAAGCAAAACCAATTGAATTGTCCCTTTAATAAAATTGCCACTTTAAAGCCTGCCCTTGATATGTCATTTATTCTGTAATTTTGCCATTGACTGGTGGATATTAATACAGTAGAGTTCCTGGGCCCGACTGAAAGAGTACTTGGGCCCGGCTGAGAGAGTTCCTGGGCCCGGCTGAGAGAGTTTCTGGTCCCGGATAAAAGAGTTCCTGGCCCCAACTGAGTGAGTTCCTGGGTCCGGCTGAGAGAGTTCAGGGCCTGGCTGAGAGGGTTCCTGGGCCCGGCTGAGAGGGTTCCTGGGCCTGGCTGAGAGTTCCTGGGCCCGGCTCAGAGGGTTCCTGGTCCGGGCTGAGAGAGTTCCTGTGCCCGACTGAGAGTTCCTGGGCCCGGCTGAGAGAGTTCCTGGGTCAAGCTGAGAGAGTTCCTGGGCCCAGCTGAAAGAGTTCCTGGCCCCAGCTGAGAGTGCCTGGACTCGGCTGAGAGAGTTCCTGGGCCCGGCTGAGAGAGTTCCTGGGCCCGGCTGAGAGGGTTCCTGGGACCGGCTGAGAGGGTTCCTGGGACCGGCTGAGAGGGTTCCTGGACCCGGCTGAGAGGGTTCCTGGCCCTGGTTGAGAGTTCCTGGGCCCGGCTGAGAGAGTTCCTGGGCCTGGCTGAGAGAGTTCCTGGGCCCGGCTGAGAGGGTTCCTGGGCCTGGCTGAGAGAGTTCCTGGGCCCGGCTGAGAGGGTTCCTGGGCCTGGCTGAGAGAGTTCCTGGGCCCGGCTGAGAGGGTTACTGGTTCTGGCTGAGAGAGTTCCGGGGCCCGGCTGAGAAAGTTCCTTTTTCATGCCAAGCTCCGATGTGCCTCGTATACAGACTCACACAGATATAGAAGTACTGCACATCAAATAAATCATTCTTGTGTAAAAAGACGCGAAAGGGCCTGATTTAACTAGTATTGAATGCTGATTCACGGTATATATCCTGACAGGTCTTAAAAAGGCAATATTATTAAAAGCAAAACCAATTGAATTGTCCCTTTAATAAAATTGCCACTTTAAAGCCTGCCATTGATATGTCATTTATTCTGTAATTTTGCCATTGATTGGTGGATATTAATACAGTAGCTCTTTATATAAGGCAGCACCTGTTTAAGGTTCAGGGGCATCAAAGGCCGTGGCAGTAGGACAAACTGTATAATACCATACATAGCGTTCTTACCGTCCCATCGCCACCGCAGGCGAGAATGCGAAGATTTGGCACTTTTCTATACAGCTCCAGCCTGGAACATAAGATGAAAACAAACAATGTGTGTACGTGTGATAAGGACAGGGGGCACGGTCTATATGTTCCACATTCACACCGCCGACATTCATTAGGTCAAAATGGGAATGTTGACACGATTGTAAAGTGGACATTAAACATGATGAAATGCTCATAATAGATACTATATTTCCTGTAACTTTGTCACTAACCCTAGAAGCACCCCTAACCCTAGCAGCATCCCTATCCCTAACCCTAGCAGCATCCCTATCCCTAACCCTAGCAGCATCCCCAATCCTAACCCTAGCAGCATCCCTATCCCTAGCAGCATCCCTATCCCTAACCCTAGCAGCATCCCTAACCCTAACCCTAGCAGCATCCCTAACACTAGCAGCACCCCTATCCCTAACCCTAGCAGCATCCCTAACCCTAACAGCATCTCTAACCCTAGCAGCACCCCTAACCCTAGCAGCATCCCTAACCCTAGCAGCATCCCTATCCCTAACCCTAGCAGCATCCCTAACCCTAACCCTAGCAGCATCCCTATCCCTAACCCTAGCAGCATCCCTAACCCTAACCCTAGCAGCATCCCTATCCCTAACCCTAGCAGCATCCCTAACCCTAACCCTAGCAACATCCCTATCCCTAGCAGCATCCCTATCAATAACCCTAGCAGCATCCCTAATCCTAACCCTAGCAGCATCCCTATCCCTAACCATAGCAGCATCCCTATCCCTAACCCTAGCAGCATCCCTAATCCTAACCCTAGCAGCATCCCTATCCCTAGCAGCATCCCTATCCCTAACCCTAGCAGCATCCCTAACCCTAGCAGCATCCCTAACCCTAGCAGCACCCCTATCCCTAACCCTAGCAGCATCCCTAACCCTAACAGCATCTCTTACCCTAGCAGCACCCCTAACCCTAGCAGCATCCCTATCCCTAGCAGCATCCCTAACCCTAGCAGCATCCCTATCCCTAACCCTAGCAGCATCCCTAACCCTAACCCTAGCAGCATCCCTATCCCTAACCCTAGCAGCATCCCTAACCCTAACCCTAGCAGCATCCCTATCCCTAACCCTAGCAGCATCCCTAACCCTAACCCTAGCAACATCCCTATCCCTAGCAGCATCCCTATCAATAACCCTAGCAGCATCCCTAATCCTAACCCTAGCAGCATCCCTATCCCCAACCCTAGCAGCATCCCTATCCCTAACCCTAGCAGCATCCCTAATCCTAACCCTAGCAGCATCCCTATCCCTAGCAGCATCCCTATCCCTAACCCTAGCAGCATCCCTAACCCTAACCCTAGCAGCATCCCTAACCCTAGCAGCACCCCTATCCCTAACCCTAGCAGCATCCCTAACCCTAACAGCATCTCTAACCCTAGCAGCACCCCTAACCCTAGCAGCATCCCTATCCCTAGCAGCATCCCTAACCCTAGCAGCATCCCTATCCCTAACCCTAGCAGCATCCCTAACCCTAACCCTAGCAGCATCCCTATCCCTAACCCTAGCAGCATCCCTAACCCTAACCCTAGCAGCATCCCTATCCCTAGCAGCATCCCTAACCCTAACCCTAGCAACATCCCTATCCCTAGCAGCATCCCTATCCCTAACCCTAGCAGCATCCCTAATCCTAACCCTAGCAGCATCCCTATCCCTAACCCTAGCAGCATCCCTATCCTAACCCTAGCAACATCCCTATCCCTAGCAGCATCCCTATCCCTAACCCTAGCAGCATCCCTAATCCTAACCCTTGCAGCATCCCTATCCCTAACCCTAGCAGCATCCCTAATCCTAACCCTAGCAGCATCCCTATCCCTAGCAGCATCCCTATCCCTAGCAGCATCCCTAACCCTAACCCTAGCAACATCCCTATCCCTAGCAGCATCCCTAACCCTAGCAGCACCCCTATCCCTAACCCTAGCAGCATCCCTAACCCTAATACTAGCAGCATCCCTAACCCTAGCAGCACCCCTAACCCTAGCAGCATCCCTATCCCTAGCAGCATCCCTATCCCTAGCAGCATCCCTATCTCTAGCAGTATCCCTATCCCTAACCCTAGCAGCATCCCTATCCCTAACCCTAGCAGCATCCCTATCCCTTGCAGCATCCCTATCCCTTGCAGCATCCCTAACCCTAGCCCTAGCAGCATCTCTAACCCTAAGCCTAGCAGCATCCCTAACCCTAGCAGCATCCCTATCTCTATCCCTAGCAGCATCCCTATCCCTAGCAGCATCCCTATCCCTAACCCTAGCAGCATCCCTATCCCTAGCAGCATCCCTAGCCCTAGCAGCATCCCTATCCCTAACCCTAGCAGCATCCCTATCCCTAGCAGCATCCCTATCCCTAGCAGCATCCCTATCCCTAACCCTAGCAGCATCCCTAACCCTAGCACCATCCCTATCCCTAGCAGCAGTCCTAAGCCTAGCACCATCCCTATCCCTAGCAGCACCCCTATCCCTAACCCTAGCACCATCCCTATCCCTAACCCTAGCAGCAGCCCTAACCCTAGCAGCATCCCTATCCCTAGCAGCATCCCTATCCCTAGCAGCACCCCTAACCCTAGCAGCATCCCTAACCCTAGCAGCACCCCTAACCCTAGCAGCATCCCTATCCCTAGCAGCATCCCTATCCCTAGCAGCATCCCTAACCCTAGCACCATCCCTATCCCTAGCAGCACCCCTATCCCTAACCCTAGCAGCATCCCTATCCCTAACCCTAGCAGCAGCCCTAACCCTAGCAGCATCCCTAACCCTAGCAGCATCCCTATCCCTACCCCTAGCAGCATCCCTAATCCTAACCCTAGCAGCATCCCTATCCCTAACCCTAGCAGCATCCCTATCCGTAACCCTAGCAGCATCCCTAACTCTAACCCTAGCAGCATCCCTAACCCTAGCACCATCCCTATCCCTAGCAGCACCCCTATCCCTAACCCTAGCAGCATCCCTATCCCTAACCCTAGCAGCAGCCCTAACCCTAGCAGCATCCCTAACCCTAGCAGCATCCCTATCCCTACCCCTAGCAGCATCCCTAATCCTAACCCTAGCAGCATCCCTATCCCTAACCATAGCAGCATCCCTATCCGTAACCCTAGCAGCATCCCTAACTCTAACCCTAGCAGCATCCCTAACCCTAGCAGCATCCCTATCCCTAACCATAGCAGCATCCCTAACCCTAGCACCATCCCTATCCCTAGCAGTACCTCTATCCCTAACCATAGCAGCATCCCTAACCCTAGCACCATCCCTATCCCTAGCAGCACCCCTATCGCTAGCAGCACCCCTAACCCTAGCAGCATCCCTAACCCTAGCAGCATCTCTGTCCCTAACCATAGCAGCATCCCTAACCCTAGCACCATCCCTATCCCTAGCAGCATCCCTATCCCTAGCAGCACCCCTAACCCTAGCAGCAGCCCTAACCCTAGCAGCATCCCTATCCCTAGCAGCATCCCTATCCCTAGCAGCACCCCTAACCCTAGCAGCATCCCTAACCCTAGCAGCATCTCTGTCCCTAACCATAGCAGCATCCCTAACCCTAGCACCATCCCTATCCCTAGCAGCACCCCTATCGCTAACACTAGCAGCATCCCTATCCCTAGCAGCATCCCTATCCCTAGCAGCATCCCTATCCATAACCCTAGCAGCATCCCTAACCTTAACCCTAGCAGCATCCCTAACCCTAGCAGCATCCCTATCCCTAGCAGCATCCCTATCCCTAACCCTAGCAGCATCCCTATCCCTAGCAGCATCCCTATCCCTAACCCTAGCAGCATCCCTAACCCTAGCAGCATTCCTATCCCTAACCCTAGCAGCATCCCTAACCCTAACCCTAGCAGCATCCCTAACCCTAGCAGCATCCCTATCCCTAACCCTAGCAGCATCCCTATCCCTAGCAGCATCCCTATCCCTAGCAGCATTCCTATCCCTAACGCTAGCAGCATCCCTATCCCTAGCAGCATCCCTATCCCTAACCCTAGCAGCATCCCTAACCTTAACCCTAGCAGCAGCCCTAACCCTAGCAGCATCCCTATCCCTAGCAGCATCCCTATCCCTAGCAGCACCCCTTACCCTAGCAGCATCCCTAACCCTAGCAGCATCTCTGTCCCTAACCATAGCAGCATCCCTAACCCTAGCACCATCCCTATCCCTAGCAGCACCCCTATCGCTAACACTAGCAGCATCCCTATCCCTAACCCTAGCAGCATCCCTATCCATAACCCTAGCAGCATCCCTAACCTTAACCCTAGCAGCATCCCTAACCCTAGCAGCATCCCTATCCCTAACCCTAGCAGCATCCCTATCCCTAACAGCATCCCTATTCCTAACCCTAGCAGCATCCCTAACCCTAGCAGCATCCCTATCCCTAACCCTAGCAGCATCCCTAACCCTAGCAGCATCCCTATCCCTAACCCTAGCAGCATCCCTATCCCTAGCAGCATCCCTATCCCTAACCCTAGCAGCATTCCTATCCCTAACCCTAGCAGCATCCCTATCCCTAGCAGCATCCCTATCCCTAACCCTAGCAGCATCCCTAACCTTAACCCTAGCAGCAGCCCTAACCCTAGCAGCAGCCCTAACCCTAGCAGCATCCCTATCCCTAGCAGCACCCCTAACCCTAGCAGCATCCCTAACCCTAGCAGCACCCCTAACCCTAGCAGCATCCCTAACCCTAGCAGCATCCCTATCCCTAGCAGCATCCCTAACCCTAGCACCATCCCTATCCTTAGCAGCACCTCTATCCCTAACCCTAGCAGCATCCCTATCCCTAACCCTAGCAGCAGCCCTAACCCTAGCAGCATCCCTAACCCTAACCCTAGCAGCATCCCTAATTCTAGCAGCATCCCTATCCCTAACCCTAGCAGCATCCCTATCCCTAGCAGCATCCTTATCCCTAACCCTAGCAGCATCCCTATCCCTAACCCTAGCAGCATCCCTATCCCTAGCAGCATCCCTATCCCTAACTCTAGCAGCATTCCTATCCCTAACCCTAGCAGCATCCCTATCCCTAGCAGCATCCCTATCCCTAGCAGCATCCCTAACCTTAACCCTAGCAGTATCCCTAACCCTAGCAGCATCCCTATCCGTAACCCTAGCAGCATCCCTATCCCTAGCAGCATCCCTATCCCTAACCCTAGCAGCATCCCTAACCCTAGCAGCATCCCTATCCCTAATCCTAGCAGCATCCCTATCCCTAGCAGCATCCCTATCCCTAACCCTAGCAGCATCCCTATCCCTAGCAGCATCCCTATCCCTAGCAGCACCCCTAACCCTAGCAGCATCCCTAACCCTAGCAGCATCTCTGTCCCTAACCATAGCAGCATCCCTAACCCTAGCACCATCCCTATCCCTAGCAGCACCCCTATCGCTAACACTAGCAGCATCCCTATCCCTAGCAGCATCCCTATCCCTAGCAGCATCCCTATCCATAACCCTAGCAGCATCCCTAACCTTAACCCTAGCAGCATCCCTAACCCTAGCAGCATCCCTATCCCTAGCAGCATCCCTATCCCTAACCCTAGCAGCATCCCTATCCCTAGCAGCATCCCTATCCCTAACCCTAGCAGCATCCCTAACCCTAACCCTAGCAGCATTCCTATCCCTAGCAGCATTCCTATCCCTAACGCTAGCAGCATCCCTATCCCTAGCAGCATCCCTATCCCTAACCCTAGCAGCATCCCTAACCTTAACCCTAGCAGCAGCCCTAACCCTAGCAGCATCCCTATCCCTAGCAGCATCCCTATCCCTAGCAGCACCCCTTACCCTAGCAGCATCCCTAACCCTAGCAGCATCTCTGTCCCTAACCATAGCAGCATCCCTAACCCTAGCACCATCCCTATCCCTAGCAGCACCCCTATCGCTAACACTAGCAGCATCCCTATCCCTAACCCTAGCAGCATCCCTATCCATAACCCTAGCAGCATCCCTAACCTTAACCCTAGCAGCATCCCTAACCCTAGCAGCATCCCTATCCCTAACCCTAGCAGCATCCCTATCCCTAACAGCATCCCTATCCCTAACCCTAGCAGCATCCCTAACCCTAGCAGCATCCCTATCCCTAACCCTAGCAGCATCCCTAACCCTAGCAGCATCCCTATCCCTAACCCTAGCAGCATCCCTATCCCTAGCAGCATCCCTATCCCTAACCCTAGCAGCATTGCTATCCCTAACCCTAGCAGCATCCCTATCCCTAGCAGCATCCCTATCCCTAACCCTAGCAGCATCCCTAACCTTAACCCTAGCAGCAGCCCTAACCCTAGCAGCATCCCTATCCCTAGCAGCACCCCTAACCCTAGCAGCATCCCTAACCCTAGCAGCACCCCTAACCCTAGCAGCATCCCTAACCCTAGCAGCATCCCTATCCCTAGCAGCATCCCTAACCCTAGCACCATCCCTATCCTTAGCAGCACCTCTATCCCTAACCCTAGCAGCATCCCTATCCCTAACCCTAGCAGCAGCCCTAACCCTAGCAGCATCCCTAACCCTAACCCTAGCAGCATCCCTAATCCTAGCAGCATCCCTATCCCTAACCCTAGCAGCATCCCTATCCCTAGCAGCATCCTTATCCCTAACCCTAGCAGCATCCCTATCCCTAACCCTAGCAGCATCCCTATCCCTAGCAGCATCCCTATCCCTAACCCTAGCAGCATTCCTATCCCTAACCCTAGCAGCATCCCTATCCCTAGCAGCATCCCTATCCCTAGCAGCATCCCTAACCTTAACCCTAGCAGTATCCCTAACCCTAGTAGCATCCCTATCTGTAACCCTAGCAGCATCCCTATCCCTAGCAGCATCCCTATCCCTAACCCTAGCAGCATCCCTAACCCTAGCAGCATCCCTATCCCTAATCCTAGCAGCATCCCTATCCCTAGCAGCATCCCTATCCCTAACCCTAGCAGCATCCCTAACCTTAACCCTAGCAGCATCCCTAACCCTAGCAGCATCCCTAACCCTAGCAGCATCCCTATCCCTAACCATAGCAGCATCCCTAACCCTAGCACCATCCCTATCCCTAGCAGCACCCCTATCGCTAACACTAGCAGCATCCCTATCCCTAGCAGCATCCCTATCCCTAGCAGCATCCCTATCCATAACCCTAGCAGCATCCCTAACCTTAACCCTAGCAGCATCCCTAACCCTAGCAGCATCCCTATCCCTAACCCTAGCAGCATCCCTATCCCTAGCAGCATCCCTATCCCTAACCCTAGCAGCATCCCTATCCCTAGCAGCATCCCTATCCCTAACCCTAGCAGCATCCCTAACCCTAACCCTAGCAGCATTCCTATCCCTAACCCTAGCAGCATCCCTAACCCTAACCCTAGCAGCATCCCTAACCCTAGCAGCATCCCTATCCCTAGCAGCATCCCTATCCCTAACCCTAGCAGCATTCCTATCCCTAACCCTAGCAGCATCCCTATCCCTAGCAGCATCCCTATCCCTAACCCTAGCAGCATCCCTAACCTTAACCCTAGCAGCAGCCCTAACCCTAGCAGCATCCCTATCCCTAGCAGCATCCCTATCCCTAGCAGCACCCCTAACCCTAGCAGCATCCCTAACCCTAGCAGCATCTCTGTCCCTAACCATAGCAGCATCCCTAACCCTAGCACCATCCCTATCCCTAGCAGCACCCCTATCGCTAACACTAGCAGCATCCCTATCCCTAGCAGCATCCCTATTCCTAGCAGCATCCCTATCCATAACCCTAGCAGCATCCCTAACCTTAACCCAAGCAGCATCCCTAACCCTAGCAGCATCCCTATCCCTAACCCTAGCAGCATCCCTATCCCTAGCAGCATCCCTATCCCTAGCAGCATCCCTATCCCTAGCAGCATCCCTATCCCTAACCCTAGCAGCATCCCTAACCCTAACCCTAGCAGCATTCCTATCCCTAACCCTAGCAGCATCCCTAACCCTAACCCTAGCAGCATCCCTAACCCTAGCAGCATCCCTATTCCTAACCCTAGCAGCATCCCTATCCCTAGCAGCATCCCTATCCCTAGCAGCATTCCTATCCCTAACCCTAGCAGCATCCCTATCCCTAACCCTAGCAGCATCCCTAACCTTAACCCTAGCAGCAGCCCTAACCCTAGCAGCATCCCTATCCCTAGCAGCATCCCTATCCCTAGCAGCACCCCTAACCCTAGCAGCATCCCTAACCCTAACAGCATCTCTGTCCCTAACCATAGCAGCATCCCTAACCCTAGCACCATCCCTATCCCTAGCAGCACCCCTATCGCTAACACTAGCAGCATCCCTATCCCTAGCAGCATCCCTATCCCTAACCCTAGCAGCATCCCTATCCATAACCCTAGCAGCATCCCTAACCTTAACCCTAGCAGCATCCCTAACCCTAGCAGCATCCCTATCCCTAACCCTAGCAGCATCCCTATCCCTAACAGCATCCCTATCCCTAACCCTAGCAGCATCCCTAACCCTAGCAGCATCCCTATCCCTAACCCTAGCAGCATCCCTAACCCTAACCCTAGCAGCATCCCTAATCCTAGCAGCATCCCTATCCCTAACCCTAGCAGCATCCCTATCCCTAGCAGCATCCCTATCCCTAACCCTAGCAGCATTCCTATCCCTAACCCTAGCAGCATCCCTATCCCAAGCAGCATCCCTATACCTAGCCCTAGCAGCATCCCTAACCTTAACCCTAGCAGCAGCCCTAACCCTCGCAGCATCCCTATCCCTAGCAGCATCCCTATCCCTAGCAGCACCCCTAACCCTAGCAGCATCCCTAACCCTAGCAGCACCCCTAACCCTAGCAGCATCCCTAACCCTAGCAGCATCCCTATCCCTAGCAGCATCCCTAACCCTAGCACCATCCCTATCCTTAGCAGCACCTCTATCCCTAACCCTAGCAGCATCCCTATCCCTAACCCTAGCAGCAGCCCTAACCCTAGCAGCATCCCTAACCCTAACCCTAGCAGCATCCCTAATCCTAGCAGCATCCCTATCCCTAGCAGCATCCCTATCCCTAACCCTAGCAGCATCCCTATCCCTAACCCTAGCAGCATCCCTATCCCTAGCAGCATCCCTAACCTTAACCCTAGCAGTATCCCTAACCCTAGCAGCATCCCCATCCATAACCCTAGCTGCATCCCTATCCCTAGCAGCATCCCTAACCCTAGCAGCATCCCTAACCCTAGCAGCATCCCTATCCCTAATCCTAGCAGCATCCCTATCCCTAGCAGCATCCCTATCCCTAACCCTAGCAGCATCCCTAACCTTAACCCTAGCAGCATCCCTAACCCTAGCAGCATCCCTAACCCTAGCAGCATCCCTATCCCTAACCATAGCAGCATCCCTAACCCTAGCACCATCCCTATCCCTAGCAGCACCCCTATCGCTAACACTAGCAGCATCCCTATCCCTAGCAGCATCCCTATCCCTAGCAGCATCCCTATCCATAACCCTAGCAGCATCCCTAACCTTAACCCTAGCAGCATCCCTATCCCTAACCCTAGCAGCATCCCTATCCCTAGCAGCATCCCTATCCCTAACCCTAGCAGCATCCCTATCCCTAGCAGCATCCCTATCCCTAACCCTAGCAGCATCCCTAACCCTAACCCTAGCAGCATTCCTATCCCTAACCCTAGCAGCATCCCTAACCCTAACCCTGGCAGCATCCCTAACCCTAGCAGCATCCCTATCCCTAACCCTAGCAGCATCCCTATCCCTAGCAGCATCCCTATCCCTAACCCTAGCAGCATTCCTATCCCTAACCCTAGCAGCATCCCTATCCCTAGCAGCATCCCTATCCCTAACCCTAGCAGCATCCCTAACCTTAACCCTAGCAGCAGCCCTAACCCTAGCAGCATCCCTATCCCTAGCAGCATCCCTATCCCTAGCAGCACCCCTAACCCTAGCAGCATCCCTAACCCTAGCAGCATCTCTGTCCCTAACCATAGCAGCATCCCTAACCCTAGCACCATCCCTATCCCTAGCAGCACCCCTATCGCTAAAACTAGCAGCATCCCTATCCCTAGCAGCATCCCTATCCCTAACCCTAGCAGCATCCCTATCCATAACCCTAGCAGCATCCCTAACCTTAACCCTAGCAGCATCCCTAACCCTAGCAGCATCCCTATCCCTAACCCTAGCAGCATCCCTATCCCTAACAGCATCCCTATCCCTAACCCTAGCAGCATCCCTAACCCTAACCCTAGCAGCATCCCTATCCCTAACCCTAGCAGCATCCCTAACCCTAACCCTAGCAGCATCCCTAATCCTAGCAGCATCCCTATCCCTAACCCTAGCAGCATCCCTATCCCTAGCAGCATCCCTATCCCTAACCCTAGCAGCATTCCTATCCCTAACCCTAGCAGCATCCCTATCCCTAGCAGCATCCCTATCCCTAACCCTAGCAGCATCCCTAACCTTAACCCTAGCAGCAGCCCTAACCCTAGCAGCATCCCTATCCCTAGCAGCATCCCTATCCCTAGCAGCACCCCTAACCCTAGCAGCATCCCTAACCCTAGCAGCACCCCTAACCTTAGCAGCATCCCTAACCCTAGCAGCATCCCTATCCCTAGCAGCATCCCTAACCCTAGCACCATCCCTATCCTTAGCAGCACCTCTATCCCTAACCCTAGCAGCATCCCTATCCCTAACCCTAGCAGCAGCCCTAACCCTAGCAGCATCCCTAACCCTAACCCTAGCAGCATCCCTAATCCTAGCAGCATCCCTATCCCTAACCCTAGCAGCATCCCTATCCCTAGCAGCATCCCTATCCCTAACCCTAGCAGCATCCCTATCCCTAACCCTAGCAGCATCCCTATCCCTAGCAGCATCCCTATCCCTAACCCTAGCAGCATTCCTATCCCTAACCCTAGCAGCATCCCTATCCCTAGCAGCATCCCTATCCCTAACCCTAGCAGCATCCCTAACCTTAACCCTAGCAGTATTCCTAACCCTAGCAGCATCCCTATCCGTAACCCTAGCAGCATCCCTATCCCTAGCAGCATCCCTATCCCTAACCCTAGCAGCATCCCTAACCCTAGCAGCATCCCTATCCCTAATCCTAGCAGCATCCCTATCCCTAGCAGCATCCCTATCCCTAACCCTAGCAGCATCCCTAACCTTAACCCTAGCAGCATCCCTAACCCTAGCAGCATCCCCAACCCTAGCAGCATCCCTATCCCTAACCCTAGCAGCATCCCTATCCCTAGCAGCATCCCTAACCTTAACCCTAGCAGCATCCCTAACCCTAGCAGCATCCCTATCCCTAGCAGCATCCCTATCCCTAGCAGCATCCCTAACCTTAACCCTAGCAGCATCCCTAACCCTAGCAGCATCCCTATCCCCAGCAGCATTCCTAACCCTAACCCTAGCAGCATCCCTATCCCTAGCAGCATCCCTATCCCTAACCCTAGCAGTATCCCTAACCCTAGCAGCATCTCTATCCCTAGCAGCATTCCTAACCCTAGCAGCATCCCTAACCCTAGGAGCATCCCTATCCCTAGCAGCATCCCTAACCCTAACCCTAGCAGCATCCCTATCCCTAACCCTAGCAGCATCCCTAATCCTAGCAGCATCCCTAATCCTAATCCTAGCAGCATCCCTAATCCTAACCCTAACAGTATCCCTATCCCTAGCAGCATCCCTATCCCTAACTCTAGCAGCATCCCTATCCCTAGCAGAATCCCTATCCCTAACCCTAGCACAATCCCTATCCCTAGCAGAATCCCTATCCCTAGCAGCATCCCTATCCCTAGCAGCATCCCTATCCCTAATCCTAGCAGCATCCCTATCCCTAGCAGCATCCCTATCCCTAACCCTAGCAGCATCCCTAACCTTAACCCTAGCAGCATCCCTAACCCTAGCAGCATCCCTAACCCTAGCAGCATCCCTATCCCTAACCCTAGCAGCATCCCTATCCCTAGCAGCATCCCTAACCTTAACCCTAGCAGCATCCCTAACCCTAGCAGCATCCCTATCCCTAGCAGCATCCCTATCCCTAGCAGCATCCCTAACCTTAACCCTAGCAGCATCCCTAACCCTAGCAGCATCCCTATCCCCAGCAGCATTCCTAACCCTGACCCTAGCAGCATCCCTATCCCTAGCAGCATCCCTATCCCTAACCCTAGCAGTATCCCTAACCCTAGCAGCATCTCTATCCCTAGCAGCATTCCTAACCCTAGCAGCATCCCTAACCCTAGGAGCATCCCTATCCCTAGCAGCATCCCTAACCCTAACCCTAGCAGCATCCCTATCCCTAACCCTAGCAGCATCCCTAATCCTAGCAGCATCCCTAATCCTAATCCTAGCAGCATCCCTAATCCTAACCCTAACAGTATCCCTATCCATAGCAGCATCCCTATCCCTAACTCTAGCAGCATCCCTATCCCTAGCAGAATCCCTATCCCTAACCCTAGCACCATCCCTATCCCTAGCAGAATCCCTATCCCTAGCAGCATCCCTATCCCTAGCAGCATCCCTATCCCTAGCAGAATCCCTATCCCTAACACCATCCCTATCCCTAGCAGCATCCCTAACCCTAGCACCATCCCTATCCCTAGCAGCATCCCTAACCCTAGCACCATCCCTATCCCTAACCCTAGCAGCAGCCCTAACCCTAGCAGCATCCCTATCCCTAGCCCTAGCAGCATCCCTAACCCTAACCCTAGCAGCATCCCCATCCATAACCCTAGCAGCATCCCTATCCCTAACCCTAGCAGCATCCCTAATCCTAACCCTAGCAGCATCCCTATCCCTAGCACTAACCCTAGCAGCATCCCTATCCCTAGCAGCATCCCTAACCCTAGCAGCATCCCTATCCCTAGCAGCATCCCTAACCCTAGCAGCATCCCTATCCCTAACCCTAGCAGCAACCCTATCCCTAACACCATCTCTATCCCTAACCCTAGCAGCATCCCTATCCCTAACCCTAGCAGCACCCCTATCCCTAACACCATCTCTATCCCTAACCCTAGCAGCATCCCTATCCCTAACCCTAGCAGCATCCCTAACCCTAGCAGCATCCCTATCCCTAGCAGCATCCCTTTCCCTAGCAGCATCCCTATCCCTAGCAGCATCCCTATCCCTAACCCTAGCAGCATTCCTAACCCTAACCCTAGCAGCATCCCTAACCCTAGCAGCACGCCTATCCCTAGCAGCATCCCTATCCCTAACCCTAGCAGCATCACTAATCCTAGCAGCATCCCTTATCCTAATCCTAGCAGCATCCCTAATCCTAACCCTAACAGTATCCCTATCCCTAACCCTAGCAGCATCCCTATCCCTAACCCTAGCAGCATCCCTATCCCTAACCCTAGCAGCATCCCTATCCCTAACCCTAGCAGCATCCCTATCCCTAGCAGAATCCCTATCCCTAACCCTAGCAGCATCCCTATCCCTAGCAGAATACCTATCCCTAACCCTAGCACCATTCCTAACCCTAACAGTATCCCTATCCCTAGCAGCATCCCTATCCCTAGCAGCATCCCTAACCCGAACCCTAGCAGCATCCCTAACCCTAGCAGCATCCCTAACCCTAGCAGCATCCCTATCCCTAGCAGCATCCCTATCCCTAGCAGCATTCCTAACCCTAGCAGCATCCCTATCCCTAGCAGCATCCCTAACCCTAACAGCATCCCTAACCCTAGCACCATCCCTATCCATAACGATAGCAGCATCCCTAACCCTAGCAGCTACCTATCCCTAACTCTAGCACCAACCCTATCCCTAGCACTATCCCTAACCCTAGCAGCATCCCTAACCCTAGCAGCATCCCTAACCCTAGCAGCATCCCTAACCTTAGCAGCATCCCTATCCCTAGCAGCTTCCCTATCCCTAGCAGCATCCCTATCCCTAGCAGCATCCCTATCCCTAGCAGCATCTCTGTCCCTAACCATAGCAGCATCCTTATCCCTAACCATAGCAGCATCCCTATACCTAACCCTAACAGCATCCCTAACCCTAGCAGCATCCCTAACCCTAACCCTAGCAGCATCCCTATCCCTAGCAGCATCCCCATCCATAACCCTAGCAGCATCCCTAACCCTAACCCCAGCACCATCCCTATCCCTAGCAGCACCCCTATCCCTAACCCTAGCACCAACCCTATCCCTAGCAGCACCCCTACCCCTAACCCCAGCACCATCCCTATCCCTAACCTTAGCACCAACCCTATCCCTAGCAGCATCCCTATCCCTAACCAAGCCTTATGCTAACCTTTACCCTGGCAGTAACCCTAAGCTTAATGGAAATGTTGACATTATGACATTGACATTTCTGAAGCCACATTGTGTCAATGTCGACATTTTGCAGCTGTCCATTAATGATGCTGACATTATAACCATGTCTACATCATCATCAACCTACTGCTGTTGACACTGTTAATGTCAGCATTGTGACGGCATACCAGGACGGGGCAGGTACCCATGATGACCCATGATAAAGACTTTTCCATAGGAAGCAATGTATGCTTCTTCCTAGATTATGTTATAGACCAACAATGGGCGAGGATTCCATCAGCAGAGATGCCTATATGCTACAATGGGCGAGGATTCCATCAGCAGAGATGCCTATATGCTACAATGGGTGAGGATTCCATCAGCAGAGATGCCTATATGCTACAATGGGCGAGGATTCCATCAGCAGAGATGCCTATATGCTACAATGGGCGAGGATTCCATCAACAGAGATGCTTATATGCTACAATGGGGGAGGATTCCACCAGCAGAGATGCCTATATGCTACAGTGGGCGAGGATTCCATCAGCAGAGATGCCTATATGCTACAATGGGCGAGGATTCCATCAGCAGAGATGCCTATATGCTACAATGGGCGAGGATTCCATCAGCAGAGATGCCTATATGCTACAATGGGCAAGGTTTCCATCAGCAGAGATGCCTATATGCTACAATGGGCGAGGATTCCATCAGCAGAGATGCCTATATGCCACAATGGGCGAGGATTCCATCAGCAGAGATGCCTATATGCTACAATGGGTGAGGATTCCATCAGCAGAGATGCCTATATGCTACAATGGTCGAGGATTCCCCCAGCAGAGATGCCTATATGCTACAATGGGCGAGGATTCCATCAACAGAGATGACTATATGCTACAATGGGCAAAGATTCCATCAGCAGAGATGCCTATATGCCACAATGGGCGAGGATTCCATCAGCAGAGATGCCTATATGCTACAATGGGCAAGGATTCCATCAGCAGAGATGCCTATATGCTACAATGGTCGAGGATTCCACCAGCAGAGATGCCTATATGCTACAATGGGCGAGGATTCCATCAACAGAGATGCCTATATGCTACAAAGGGCGAGGATTCCATCAGCAGAGATGCCTATATGCTACAATGTGCGAGGATTCCATCAGCAGAGATGCCTATATGCTACAATGGGCAAGGATTCCATCAGCAGAGATGCCTATATGCCACAATGGGCGAGGATTCCATCTGTAGAGATGCCTATATGCTACAATGGGCGAGGATTCCATCAGCAGAGGTGCCTATATGCTACAATGGTCGAGGATTCCACCAGCAGAGATGCCTATATGCTACAATGGGCGAGGATTCCATCAACAGAGATGCCTATATGCTACAAAGGGCAAGGATTCCATCAGCAGAGATGCCTATATGCTACAATGTGCGAGGATTCCATCAGCAGAGATGCCTATATGCTACAATGGGCAAGGATTCCATCAGCAGAGATGCCTATATGCTACAATGGGCGAGGATTCCATAAGCAGAAATGCCTATATGCTACAATGGTCGAGGATTCCCCCAGCAGAGATGCCTATATGCTACAGTGGGCGAGGATTCCATCAGCAGAGATGCCTATATGCTACAATGGGCGAGGATTCCATCAGCAGAGATGCCTATATGCTACAATGGGCAAGGTTTCCATCAGCAGAGATGCCTATATGCTACAATGGGCGAGGATTCCATCAGCAGAGATGCCTATATGCCACAATGGGCGAGGATTCCATCAGCAGAGATGCCTATATGCTACAATGGGCGAGGATTCCATCAGCAGAGATGCCTATATGCTACAATGGTCGAGGATTCCCCCATCAGAGATGCCTATATGCTACAATGGGCGAGGATTCCATCAACAGAGATGACTATATGCTACAATGGGCAAAGATTCCATCAGCAGAGATGCCTATATGCCACAATGGGCGAGGATTCCATCAGCAGAGATGCCTATATGCTACAATGGGCAAGGATTCCATCAGCAGAGATGCCTATATGCTACAATGGTCGAGGATTCCACCAGCAGAGATGCCTATATGCTACAATGGGCGAGGATTCCATCAACAGAGATGCCTATATGCTACAAAGGGCGAGGATTCCATCAGCAGAGATGCCTATATGCTACAATGTGCGAGGATTCCATCAGCAGAGATGCCTATATGCTACAATGGGCAAGGATTCCATCAGCAGAGATGCCTATATGCCACAATGGGCGAGGATTCCATCTGTAGAGATGCCTATATGCTACAATGGGCGAGGATTCCATCAGCAGAGGTGCCTATATGCTACAATGGTCGAGGATTCCACCAGCAGAGATGCCTATATGCTACAATGGGCGAGGATTCCATCAACAGAGATGCCTATATGCTACAAAGGGCAAGGATTCCATCAGCAGAGATGCCTATATGCTACAATGTGCGAGGATTCCATCAGCAGAGATGCCTATATGCTACAATGGGCGAGGATTCCATAAGCAGAAATGCCTATATGCTACAATGGTCGAGGATTCCATCAGCAGAGATGCCTATATGCCACAATGGGCGAGGATTCCATCAGCAGAGATGCCTATATGCTACAATGGGCGAGGATTCCATCAGCAGAGATGCCTATATGCTACAATGGGCGAGGATTCCATCAGCAGAGATGCCTATATGCTATATGTAATTATTTGCTGGCAGGACGCTCATGAGGGATGATGCACCTGGGCCCAGGGTTGTAGATGCCTCTAATGAGTATGACCTCCTGTACGCCCATTCTAATCCTTAACTGATAAAGTTGAGAGAGTTAAAGTAACAACCAATCAGCTCCTAGCCACAGGCTGTGTTTGAAATATGACAGTTAGGAGCTGATTGGCTGGTACTTTATCTTTCTCCACTTTTTCTCTCTCCAAGGCTTGGAACATCTGCCCTTATATGTGGGACATCGATTCATGTTTTTACAAAGGATGAATAACTCCAAACTTCCATCAACATCGTCTCAGACGAGGGAGCCAACATGAAGCTGCAGCGTGGGCGGTCACATGACTGATGTACAGCAACACTACAGGATGAGTAATCCAGCGTGTCATCATGTCAGTGTGACACCGAATTAAGGTAAAGCCGGACTGGGGAGCCAGCTGCAATCATACCTCAGCAGAGGTGACAGTGACAGGGGCTCTCCGCCGACTCACCCCCTTTATCACCATCATTTGATTTCAAATGAAAATACAATCACAGTCAGGTCTCACCCAGGTCTCCTGCCGGGATGTAATAATAATAATAATAATAATGTCAAGATTTCCAATGTTGACACTACTATGTCGACAGTTATTATGTCAACATTGCTGAAATGTCGCCACTGGCCATGTCGGCATCTGCAGACTGTGGACATGTTCACAATGTCAATATGTAAAATGTCACCATTCTGCAGGGATCGTGGGGTTAGGGTTAGGTGGCGGGAGCGGAGGGTTAGGTTCAGGCCGAGGAAGATTCCGTTCGGATAAGACACTAGTGCAGGGATGGGGAACCTTCGGCCCTCAAGCTGTTGTTGAACTACATATACCAGCATGCCTTGCTACAGTTTTGCTATTTGGCCATGCTAAAACTGTTGCAGGGCATGCTGGGATGTGTAGTTCAACAACAGCTGGAGGGCCGAAGGTTCCCCATCCCTGCACTAGTGGGAGGTTAGGGTTAACCACCACAGCAGGGGTGGGGAACCTGTGGCCCTACAGCTGTTGCTGAATTACACATCCCAGCATGCCCTGCAACAGTTTTAGCATGACCAAATAGAAGAACTGTAGCAGGGCTCCCCACCCCTGCACTAGAGGAAGGGTGATGGTTAAGCTATTGGAGGGGAGGGTTAGGTTTAGGCACTAATGTTAGGGCTAGGCCACTGGAAGGTGGGGTTAGGCTACGGGAGGGGAGGAAAGGGTAAGGCACTGGAGGAAGGTTAGTTTAAGCAATAAGGGTAGGGTTAGAGCTAGGCTATGGGAGGGAGGGTTAGGATTAGGGACTAAGCGGTTAGGCTATGGGAAGGAAGGTTAGGGTTAGACACTATGAGGAGGGTTAGGGATAGCGATCCTGACTGCAGGAAGTGCCGCAGTATCTTTCTGAAGTCATCATGACGTCACCGCCGAACAACGCTGGAGCCACCAGACCAGGTAAGCCACTACTAGACCAGCAGCGATGTTTTGGCAATATTCTAACCATGTCTATGTTACAGCAATGTTGACCTGATGAACGTTGATACGGCCAATATCAACATGCTCCATGTCAACATTACAACCACATTGGCATTCTCATGTCAACATGATGAAAGTCGACAAAATATACCACACCCCTCCTGCTACATTCCCCTCAATCAGGGCTTGGCCAGACCATAGTACTGACTGGAAAACAAGTGATCCTTGTGACAAACTACAGCGTCCTTCAGCGGGATTACTGACAGGAAGTCTGCTGTGTGTAGAAAAATGTCTTCCCTGGCGATCAAAACTTTCTCTCAGACATCTTCACTTCCGATAATCGGACTCTTTGTACCTATGTATTTCTGAATGTTATTATTTGCTATTTTATAGGTTTTAGTGGATCGTCACATACGTATGTTTACACTACCAATAACAGCAAGGAAATGGGCCGTGATGTCACTTACGCCTCCCGCGGCCCTTCCTGAGAGAGATCAAAGACCTGCCGGGGGTTCAAGAACCACATGAACATCTGCAGCACTTTTGTGCCCTACAGGAAGACAAAATTGTGGTTAGACACCGGGATTCAGGGGTGTAGAGGACACCAGCCATACACCCTAATAATCAGAACATCTCTTGCCTCTTACCTGGTTTCCTCCACTTTTGGGGTTCACAAAGACCAGCAAAGGTTTCATGAGGGGGGAAGAGATGGGTTTTATCACAAAGGCACGGCCTTTAATGTCCTGTGGGGGCAGGAAAAGCGGCACTGTTATTTTCACCAGTGAATAAGGATAGATGGGTGAGGGCACAAGTAACAGGGAAGAGACGGCTTCAGAGTCGGCTGCTAAATCCAGTGGGAACTTATGACAGTTCTCCAGAATGAACCAAATCATTGACCCATGCAGACCAGCTGGAGTGGGAACAATGGGCTGGCTGAGCGGGAACTTCCCGGTCAGCCAATCTGCCATAGGCCTAAGACTTGAGATGCCCCTAGGCATTTGCCTATTTAATGCCTATGCCTAGGACCAGCTCTGGAGGGGCATGTCCAGTTGCAGTGCAAAATAAAGCTCCCCAGCATTTATGGGCTACATGCAAAAGCAGACAGTATTTACCCTGCATGCAAACATAATAAATGTATTGCCTCTTTGCACTACAGCATAATTAGCTCTTTATTACTTTGCTCCCACCTCAGAATATGGGACAGATTTCAAGTGTAGAACATACTGGATACTTTATTGTGTCCTAGACATAGCATTAATACCAGAACAACAAAATATAACTACCAGGACCCCCAAAAGGCACTGCGCACATATGAGATGATATTAAAATAAGATCACCGACATTACAAATTCCCAGTGAATGCTGTTAGGCATCTATGATTATTAAACCAGGTAGAATACTCTTAGGAATTTCCCATTCCTGGCTCCCCTTGCAAATATGGGCCATAGGCAGCAGCCAAGTTTGCCCAGTGGCCTGCTTGAATTCCAGCCTTTACCTCAAAGCCTTTTTTGCTGGCTTTCCGCTTGAACGACGTCCTCTTCTTCCGTCTACTGGAATTTTTTGCGTTGACCTGCATAATGTAAAAACGAAACAGGTGAACGAACTGGTCCTTCCAGAGGCTGATATTCCTCAGGTAATCCAGGACAGGCATTTATGAAAACTGGAGCAACAGCAAGGCTACTTGTTTGCACCACTTTTCATAAATCAGTCCACCTTTATCTTACCACTTTCACTATGTTCCGTGACTATAAAAAAAATAAGAATTTACTTACCGATAATTCTATTTCTCGTAGTCCGTAGTGGATGCTGGGGACTCCGTAAGGACCATGGGAATAGCGGCTCCGCAGGAGACTGGGCACATCTAAAGAAAGCTTTAGGACTATCTGGTGTGCACTGGCTCCTACCCCTATGACCCTCCTCCAAGCCTCAGTTAGGATACTGTGCCCGGACGAGCGTACACAATAAGGAAGGATTTTGAATCCCGAGTAAGACTCATACCAGCCACACCAATCACACTGTACAACCTGTGATCTAAACCCAGTTAACAGCATGATAACAGAGGAGCCTCTAGAAAAGATGGCTCACTACAGCAATAACCCGATATTTTTTTGGTAACAATAACTATGTACCAGTATTGCAGACAATCCGCACTTGGGATGGGCGCCCAGCATCCACTACGGACTACGAGAAATAGAATTATCGGTAAGTAAATTCTTATTTTCTCTAACGTCCTAAGTGGATGCTGGGGACTCCGTAAGGACCATGGGGATTATACCAAAGCTCCCAAACGGGCGGGAGAGTGCGGATGACTCTGCAGCACCAAATGAGAGAACTCCAGGTCCTCCTCAGCCAGGGTATCAATTTTGTAGACTTTTACAAACGTATTTGCTCCTGACCAAGTAGCTGCTCGGCAAAGTTGTAAAGCCGAGACCCCTCGGGCAGCCGCCCAAGATGAGCCCACCTTCCTTGTGGAGTGGGCATTTACAGATTTTTGGCTGTGGCAGGCCTGCCACAGAATGTGCAAGCTGAATTGTACTACAAATCCAACGAGCAATAGTCTGCTTAGAAGCAGGAGCACCCAGCTTGTTGGGTGCATTCAGGGCCCTGACAACGTCTAGCAACTTGGAGTCCTCCAAGTCCCTAGTAGCCGCAGGCACCACAATAGGTTGGTTCAGGTGAAACGCTGAAACCACTTTAGGGAGAAACTGAGGACGAGTCCTCAATTCCGCCCTGTCCGAATGGAAAATCAGATAAGGGCTTTTACAGGATAAAGCCGCCAATTCTGACACGCGCCTGGCCCAGGCCAGGGCCAACAGCATGACCACTTTCCATGTGAGATATTTTAACTCCACAGATTTAAGTGGTTCAAACCAATGTGACTTTTGGAACCCAAAACTACATTGAGATCCCAAAGTGCCACTGGAGGCACAAAAGGAGGCTGTATATGCAGTACCCCTTTTACAAACGTCTGAACTTCAGGGACTGAAGCTAGTTCTTTTTGGAAGAAAATTGACAGGGCCAAAATTTGAACCTTAATGGACCCCAATTTCAGGCCCATAGACACTCCTGTTTGCAGGAAATGTAGGAATCGACCCAGTTGACTTTCCTCCGTCGGGCCTTACTGGCCTCGCACCACGCAACATATTTTCGCCCAATGCGTGATAATGTTTTGCGGTTACATCCTTCCTGGCTTTGATCAGGATAGGGATGACTTCATCCGGAATGCCTTTTTTCCTTCAGGATCCGGCGTTCAACCGCCATGCCGTCAAACGCAGCCGCGGTAAGTCTTGGAACAGACAGGGTCCTTGCTGGAGCAGGTCCCTTCTTAGAGGTAGAGGCCACGGATCCTCCGTGAGCATCTCTTAAAGTTCCGGTTACCAAGTCCTTCTTGGCCAATCCGGAGCCACGAATACAGTGCTTACTCCTCTTCATCTTATCAATCTCAGTACCTTGGGTATGAGAGGCAGAGGAGGGAACACATACACTGACTGGTACACCCACGGTGTTACCAGAGCGTCCACAGCTATTGCCTGAGGGTCCCTTGACCTGGCGCAATACCTGTCGAGTTTTTCCCAACGGTTTATAATCATGTGGAAGACTTCTGGGTGAAGTCCCCACTCTCCCGGGTGGAGGTCGTGCTGAGGAAGTCTGCTTCCCAGTTGTCCACTCCCGGAATGAATACTGCTGACAGTGCTATCACATGATTTTCCGCCCAGCGAAGAATCCTTGCAGCTTCTGCCATTGCCTCCTGCTTCTTGTGCCACCCTGTCTGTTTACGTGGGTGACTGCCGTGATGTTGTCCGACTGGATCAACACCGGCTGACCTTGAAGCAGAGGTCTTGCTAAGCTTAGAGCATTGTAAATGGCCCTTAGCTTCAGGATATTTATGTGAAGTGATGTCTCCAGGCTTGACCATAAGCCCTGGATATTCCTTCCCTGTGTGACTGCTCCCCAGCCTCGCAGGCTGGCATCCGTGGTCACCAGGACCCAGTCCTGAATGCCGAATCTGCGGCCCTCTAGAAGATGAGCACTCTGCAACCACCACAGGAGGGACACCCTTGTCCTTGGTGACAGGGTTATCCGCTGATGCATCTGAAGATGCGACCCGGACCATTTGTCCAGCAGGTCCCACTGGAAAGTTCTTGTGTGGAATCTGCCGAATGGGATTGCTTCGTAGGAAGCCACCATTTTACCCAGAACCCTTGTGCATTGATGCACTGAGACTTGGCTCGGTTTTAGGAGGTTCCTGACTAGCTCGGATAACTCCCTGGCTTTCTCCTCCGGGAGAAACACCTTTTTCTGGACTGTGTCCAGGATCATCCCTAGGAACAGAAGACAAGTCGTCGGAACCAGCTGCGATTTTGGAATATTGAGAATCCAATCGTGCTGCCGCAACACTACCTGAGATAGTGCTACACCGACCTCCAACTGTTCCCTGGATCTTACCCTTATCAGGGAATCGTCCAAGTAAGGGATAACTAAAATTCCCTTCCTTCGAAGAAATATCATCATTTCGGCCATTACCTTGGTAAAGACCCGGGGTGCCGTGGACCATCCATACGGCAGCGTCTGAACTGATAGTGACAGTTCTGTACCATAAACCTGAGGTACCCTTGGTGAGAAGGGTAAATTTTGACATGAAGGTAAGCATCCTTGATGTCCCGAGACATCATGTAGTCCCCTTCTTCCAGGTTCGCAATCACTGCTCTGAGTGACTCAATCTTGAATTTGAACCTCTGTATGTAAGTGTTCAAAGATTTTAGATATAGAATCGGTCTCACCGAGCCGTCTGGCTTCGGTACCACAACAGTGTGGAATAATACCCCGTTCCCTGTTGCAGGAGGGGTACCTTGATTATCACCTGCTGGGAATACAGCTTGTGAATGGCTTCCAAAACTGTCTCCCTGTCAGAAGGAGACATCGGTAAAGCCGACTTTAGGAAACGGCGAGGAGGAGACGTCTCGAATTCTAATTTGTACCCCTGAGATATCACCTGAAGGATCCAGGGGTCTACTTGCGAGTGAGCCCACTGTGCGCTAAAATTCATTGAGACGGGCCCCCCACCGTGCCTGATTCTGCTTGTAAAGCCCCAGCGTCATACTGAGGGCTTGGCAGAGGCGGGAGAGGGTTTCTGTTCCTGGGAACTGGATGATTTCTGCAGCCTTTTTCCTCTCCCTCTGTCACGGGGCAGAAATGAGGAACCTTTTGCCCGCTTGTCCACGAAAAGACTGCGCCTGATAATACGGCGTCTTCTCATGTTGAGAGGCGACCTGGGGTACAAACGTGGATTTCCCAGCTGTTGCCGTGGCCACCAGGTCTGAAAGACCGACCCCAAATAACTCCTCCCCTAATAAGGCAATACTTCCAAATGCCGTTTGGAATACGCATCACCTGACCACTGACGTGTCCATAACCCTCTACTGGTAGAAATGGACAACGCACTTATACTTGATGCCAGTCGGCAAATATTCCGCTGTGCATCACGCATATATAGAAATGCATCTTTTAAATGCTCTATAGGCAAAAATATACTGTCCCTATCTAGGGTATCAATATTTTCAGTCAGGGAATCCGACCACGCCAACCCAGCACTGCACATCCAGGCTGAGGCGATTGCTGGTCGCAGTATAACACCAGTATGTGTGTAAATACATTTTAGGATACCCTCCTGCTTTCTATCAGCAGGATCCTTAAGGGCGGCCATCTCAGGAGAGGGTAGAGCCCTTACAAGCGTGTGAGCGCTTTATCCCCCCTAGGGGGTGTTTCCCAACGCACCCTAACCTCTGGCGGGAAAGGATATGATGCCAATAACATTTTAGAAATTATCAGTTGTTATCGGGGGAAAACCACGCATCATCACACACCTCATTTAATTTCTTCAGATTCAGGAAAACTACAGGTAGTTTTTCCTCACCGAACATAATACCCCTTTTTGGTGGTACTCGTATTATCAGAAATGTGTAAAACATTTTTCATTGCCTCAATCATGTAACGTGTGGCCCTACTGGAAGTCACATTTGTCTCTTCACCGTCGACACTGGAGTCAGTATCCGTGTCGGCGTCTATATCTGCCATCTGAGGTAACGGGCGCTTTAGAGCCCCTGACGGCCTATGAGACGTCTGGACAGGCACAAGCTGAGTAGCCGGCTGTCTCATGTCAACCACTGTCTTTTATACAGAGCTGACACTGTCACGTAATTCCTTCCAACAGTTCATCCACTCAGGTGTCGACCCCCTAGGGGGTGACATCACTATTACAGGCAATCTGCTCCGTCTCCACCTCATTTTTCTCCTCATACATGTCGACACAAACGTACCGACATACAGCACACACACAGGGAATGCTCTGATAGAGGACAGGACCCCACTAGCCCTTTGGGGAGACAGAGGGAGAGTTTGCCAGCACACACCAGAGCGCTATATATATACAGGGATAACCTTATATAATAAGAATTTACTTACCGATAATTCTATTTCTCGTAGTCCGTAGTGGATGCTGGGGACTCCGTCAGGACCATGGGGTTTAGCGGCTCCGCAGGAGACAGGGCACAATAATAAAAGCTTTAGGATCAGGTGGTGTGCACTGGCTCCTCCCCCTATGACCCTCCTCCAAGCCTCAGTTAGGATACTGTGCCCGGACGAGCGTGCATAATAAGGAAGGATATTGAATCCCGGGTAAGACTCATACCAGCCACACCAATCACACCGTACAACCTGTGATCTGAACCCAGTTAACAGTATGATAACAACGAAGGAGCCTCTGAAAAGATGGCTCACAACAAGAATAACCCGATTTTTGTAACAATAACTATGTACAAGTATTGCAGACAATCCGCACTTGGGATGGGCGCCCAGCATCCACTACGGACTACGAGAAATAGAATTATCGGTAAGTAAATTCTTATTTTCTCTAACGTCCTAAGTGGATGCTGGGGACTCCGTCAGGACCATGGGGATTATACCAAAGCTCCCAAACGGGCGGGAGAGTGCGGATGACTCTGCAGCACCGAATGAGAGAACTCCAGGTCCTCCTCAGTCAGGGTGTGCCCCTGACCAAGTAGCAGCTCGGCAAAGTTGTAAAGCCGAGACCCCTCGGGCAGCCGCCCAAGATGAGCCCACTTCCTTGTGGAATGGGCTTTTACTGATTTTGGCTGTGGCAAGCCTGCCACAGAATGTGCAAGCTGAATTGTACTACAAATCCAGCGAGCAATCGTCTGCTTAGAAGCAGGAACACCCATCTTGTTGGGTGCATACAGGCTAAACAGCGAGTCAGATTTTCTGACTCCAGTCGTCCTGGAAACATATATTTTCAGGGCCCTGACAACGTCAAGTAACTTGGAGTCCTCCAAGTCCCTAGTAGCCGCAGGTACCACAATAGGTTGGTTCATGTGAAAAACAGAAAACACCTTAAGGAGAAATTGAGGACGAGTCCTCAATTCTGCCCTGTCAGAATGAAAAATTAAGTAAGGGCTTTTATATGATAAAGCCGCCCATTCTGACACACGCCTGGCTGAAGCCAGGGCTAATAGAATCTTCACCTTCCATGTGAAATATTTTAATTCCACAGTGGTGAGTGGATCAAACCAATGTGACTTTAGGAAACTCAAAACAACATTGAGATCTAAAGGCGCCACTGGGGGCACAAAAGGAGGCTGTATATGCAGTACCCCTTTTACAAACGTCTGAACTTCAGGCACTGAAGCCAGTTCTTTCTGGAAGAAATTTGACAGGGTCGAAATTTGAACCTTAATGGACCCTAATTTTAGGCCCATAGACAGTCCTGTTTTCAGGAAATGTAGGAAACGACCCAGTTGGAATTCCTCTGTAGGGACCTTCTTGGCCTCACACCACGCAACATATTTTCGCCAAATGCGGTGAAAATGTTTTGCGGTTACATCCTTCCTGGCTTCGACCAGGGTAGGGATGACTTCATCTGGAATGCCCTTTCAGGATCCGGCGTTCAACTGCCATGCCGTCAAACGCAGCCGCGGTAAGTCTTGGAACAGACAAGGCCCCTGCTGGAGCAGGTCCTTTCTTAAAGGTAGAGGCCACGGTTCTTCCGTGAGCATCTCTTGAAGTTCCGGGTACCAAGTCCTTCTTGACCCATCCGGAACCACGAGTATCGTTCTTACTCATCTCCTTCTTATGATTCTCAGTACTTTTGGTATGAGATGCATAGGAGGGAACACATACCCTGACTGGTACACCCACAGTGTTACCAGAGCGTCCACCGCTATTGCCTGAGGGTCCCTTGACCTGGCGCAATATTTGTCTAGTTTTTTGTTCAGGCGGGACGCCATCATGTCCACCTTTGGTTTTTCCCAACGGTTTACAATCATGTGGAAGACTTCCCGCTGAAGTCCCCACTCTCCCCGGGTGGAGGTTATGCCTGCTGAGGAAGTTTGCTTCCCAGTTTTCCACTCCCGGAATTAACACTGCTGAGAGTGTTATCACATGATTTTTCGCCCAGCGAAGAATCCTTGCAGTTTCTGCCATTTCCCTCCTGCTTCATGTGCCGCCCTGTCTGTTTACGTGGGCGACTGCCGTAATGTTGTCCCACTGGATCAATACCGGCTGACCTTGAAGCAGAGGTCTTGCTAAGCTTAGAGCCTTGTAAATTGCCCTTAGCTCCAGTATATTTATGTGGAGAGAAGTCTCCAGACTTGATCACACTCCCTGGAAATTTTTTCCTTGTGTGACTGCTCCCCAGCCACTCAGGCTGGCATCCGTGGTCACCAGGACCCAGTCCTGAATGTCGAATCTGCGGCCCTTTCATAGATGAGCACTCTGCAGCCACCGCAGAAGAAAACACCCTTGTCCTTGGAGACAGGGTTATCCGCTGATGCATCTGAAGATGCGATCCGGACCATTTTCCCAGCAGATTCCACTGAAAGGTTCTTGCGTGAAATCTACCGAATGGGATCGCTTTGTAAGAAACCACCATTTTTCACAGGACCCTTGTGCAATGATGCACTGATACTTTTCCTGGTTTTAGGAGGTTCCTGACTAGCTCGGATAACTCCCTGGTCTTCTTCTCCGGGAGAAAACATCCTTTTCTGGACTGTGTCCAGAATCATTCCTAGGAACATTAGACGTGTCGTCGGAAAAAGCTGCGATTTTGGAATATTTAGAATCCACTCGTGCTGTCGTAGAACTACTTGAGATAGTGCTACTCCGACCGCCAACTGTTCTCTGGACCTTGCCCTTATCAGGAAAGCGTCCATATTTCTTTTAGGAAGAATCATCATTTCGGCCATTACCATGGTAAAGACCCGGGGTGCCGTGGACAATCCAAACGGCAGCGTCTGAACTGATAGTGACAGTTCTGTACCACGAACCTGAGATACCCTTGGTGAGAAGGGCAAAATTTGGACATGTAGGTAAGCGTCCCTGATATCCAGTGACACCATATCGTCCTGGTTCGCTATCACTGCTCTGAGTGACTCCATCTTGATTTGAACCCTTGTATGTAATTGTTCAAATCTTTTAGATCTCACCGAGCCGTTTGGCTTCAGTACCACAATATAGTGTGGAATAATACCCCTTCCCTTGTTGTAGGAGGGGTACTTTGATTATCACCTGCTGGGAATACAGCCTGTGAATTTTTTTCCAATACTGCCTCCCTGTCGGAGGGAGACGTTGGTAAAGCAGACTTCAGGAACTTGTGAGGGGAAGACGTCTCGAATTTCCAATGTACACCTGGGATACTACGTGTAGGATCCAGGAGTCCACTTGCGAGTGAGCCCACTGCGTGCTGAAACTCTTGAGATGACCCCCCACCGCACCTGAGTCCGCTTGTATGGCCCCAGCGTCATGCTGCGGACTTGGCAGAAGCTGTGGAGGACTTCTGTTCCTGGGAATGGGCTGCCTGCTGCAGTCTTCTTCCCTTTCCTCTAACCCTGGGCAGATATGACTGGCCTTTTGCCCGCCTGCCTTTATGGGTACGAAAGGACTGAGACTGAAAAGACTGTGTCCTTTTCTGCTGAGATGTGACTTGGGGTAACAAAAATGGATTTTCCAGCTGTTGCCATGGCCACCAGGTCCGATGGACCGCCCCTTTATACGGCAATACTTCCATGTGCCGTCTGGAATCTGCATCACCTGACCACTGTCGTGTCTATAAACATCGTCTGGCAGATAAGGACATCACATCTACTCTTGATGCCAGAATGCAAATATCCCTCTGCGCATCTCGCATATATAGAAATGCATCCTTAAAATGCTGTATAGTCAATAAAATATTGTTCCTGTCAAGGGTATCAATATTTTCAGTCAGGAAATCCGACCAAGCCCCCCCAGCGCTGCACATCCAGGCTGAGGCGATTGCTGGTCGTAGTATAACACCAGTATGTGTGTATATACTTTTTAGGATATTTTTCAGCTTCCTATCAGCTGGCTCTTTGAGGGCGGCCGTATCTGGAGACGGTAACGCCACTTGTTTTTATAAGCGTGTGAGCGCCTTATCCACCCTAAGGTGTGTTTCCCAACTCGCCCTCACTTCTGGCGGGAAAGGGTATACCTCCAATAATTTTCTATCGGAGGAAACCCACGTATCATCACACACTTTAATTTATCTGATTCAGGAAAAACTACAAGTAGATTATTCCCACCCTACATAATACCCTTATTTGTGGTACTTGTAGTATCAGAAATATGTAACACCTCCTTCATTGCCCTTAACATGTAACGTGTGGCCCTAAAGGAAAATACGTTTGTTTCTTCACCGTCGACACTGAAGTCAGTGTCCGTGTCTGTGTCTGTGTCGACCAACTGAGGTAAATGGGCGTTTTTACAAGCCCCTGACGGTGTCTGAGACGCCTGGACAGGTACTAATTTGTTTGCCGGCCGTCTCATGTCGTCAACCGACCTTGCATCGTGTTGACATTATCACGTAATTCCTAAATAAGCCATCCATTCCGGTGTCGACTCCCTAGAGAGTGACATCACCAATACAGGCAATTTGCTCCGCCTCCTCACCAACATCGTCCTCCTACATGTCGACACACACGTACCGACACACAGCACACACACAGGGAATGCTCTGATAGAGGACAGGACCCCACTAGCCCTTTGGGGAGACAGAGGGAGAGTTTGCCAGCACACACCAAAAACGCTATAATTATACAGGGACAACCCCTTATACAAGTGTTTTCCCTTATAGCATTTTCACATATGTAATCATATCGCCAAATAAGTGCCCCCCCTCTCTGTTTTAACCCTGTTTCTGTAGTGCGTTGCAGGGGAGAGCCTGGGAGCCTTCCTCACAGCAGAGCTGAGCAGGAAAATGGCGCCGTGTGCTGAGGAGAATAGGCCCCGCCCCCTAAAACGGCGGGCTCTTCTCCCGGAGTTTGTGAGATCTGGCAGGGGTTAAATACATCCATATAGCCTCAAGGGCTATATGTGATGTATTTTAGCCATAAAAAAGGTATAATACATTGCTGCCCAGGGCGCCCCCCCCAGCGCCCTGCACCCTCAGTGACCGCTGGTATGAAGTGTGCTGACAACAATGGCGCACAGCTGCAGTGCTGTGCGCTACCTTATGAAGACTGAAAGTCTTCTGCCGCCTGTTTCTGGACCTCTGGACCTCTTCAACTTCGGCATCTGCAAGGGGGGTCGGCGGCACGGCTCCGGGACAAACCCCAGGGTGAGACCTGTGTTCCGACTCCCTCTGGAGCTAATGGTGTCCAGTAGCCTAAGAAGCAAATCCATCCTGCACGCAGGTGAGTTTACTTCTCTCCCCTAAGTCCCTCGTAGCAGTGAGCCTGTTGCCAGCAGGACTCACTGAAAATAAAAAACCTAACTTAAACTTTTATTCTAAGCAGCTCAGGAGAGCCACCTAGATTGCACCCTTCTCGGCCGGGCACAAAAATCTAACTGAGGCTTGGAGGAGGGTCATAGGGGGAGGAGCCAGTGCACACCACCTGATCCTAAAGCTTTTATTATTGTGCCCTGTCTCCTGCGGAGCCGCTAAACCCCATGGTCCTGACGGAGTCCCCAGCATCCACTTAGGACGTTAGAGAAAAGTGTTTTTCCCCTTATAGCTGCTGTATCATTTAATACTGCGCGTAATTAGTGCCCCCCCTCTCTTTTTTAACCCTTTCTGTAGTGTAGTGACTGCAGGGGAGAGACAGGGAGCTTCCCTCCAACGGAGCTGTGAGGGAAAATGGCGCCAGTGTGCTGAGGAGATAGGCTCCGCCCCCTTATCGGCGGCCTTATCTCCCGTTTTTTTATGTATTCTGGCAGGGGTTAAATGCATCCATATAGCCCAGGAGCTATATGTGATGCATTTTTTGCCATCCAAGGTGTTTTTTATTGCGTCTCAGGGCGCCCCCCCCCAGCGCCCTGCACCCTCAGTGACCGGAGTGTGAAGTGTGCTGAGAGCAATGGCGCACAGCTGCAGTGCTGTGCGCTACCTTGTTGAAGACAGGACGTCTTCTGCCGCCGATTTTCCGGACCTCTTCTGCCTTCTGGCTCTGTAAGGGGGCCGGCGGCGCGGCTCTGGGACCCATCCAAGCTGGGCCTGTGATCGTCCCTCTGGAGCTAATGTCCAGTAGCCTAAGAAGCCCAATCCACTCTGCACGCAGGTGAGTTCGCTTCTTCTCCCCTTAGTCCCTCGATGCAGTGAGCCTGTTGCCAGCAGGTCTCACTGAAAATAAAAAACCTAAACTAAAACTTTCACTAAGAAGCTCAGGAGAGCCCCTAGTGTGCACCCTTCTCGTTCGGGCACAGAGATCTAACTGAGGCTTGGAGGAGGGTCATAGGGGGAGGAGCCAGTGCACACCAGATAGTCCTAAAGCTTTCTTTAGATGTGCCCAGTCTCCTGCGGAGCCGCTATTCCCATGGTCCTTACGGAGTCCCCAGCATCCACTTAGGACGTTAGAGAAATATTCCAATTTTCTGGGTACATGAGGATGAAATAAACGCTGTAATATGTCAAACTATAAAGTTCAATAGGAAGAAGAACTGTGTGTATGAACAAAGATTCTCAGAAAGTCAGATCATGAGGTACTAACTACTATCAGGTGAATAATCCGATACGTAATGCAACAAACCTCAAACACAAAGTGATCCAATAAGAAAAGGTAACATGTAACACTTGCTTTCCAGGAATGTATTAGGAGACCCTCAGTTTTACAGAAACCTCCAGTACTTCCCGGAGAGCAGGCTAAACTCCCGTAAACCCTTTCCTTGGCCTGAAAGGTGGGTGTAAACTTAAAAGATGATGACATCATATGCCCACATCGCCCACTTGGTGACACAAATGGTGTCATTAAGCCACGCCCACTCATTCTCTTTCTTTTTTTTTATACCTGTCCTCCCTATTTCACAGAGGTCCGACTTAGAAATTAAATACCAAGATAGAATTACAGATGTTTGAAATTGTCTACACCCCTCCTACCAGAGCAAGCTCCTGTGACACAGTATGTGCTAATTTAGTTTATTTTATGTAACAGAAACTGTATTAACGGTTCAGTGCTGAAATCCAAGTTTACCAAATAGTAAGGCTGTTAAAACACAAACCACTGTACTTCCAAATATGAGCAATTATTTTTTTTTATCCTACACCAATACTCCCTATGGCCAAGATTTATCAAGCCTTGCAGAGTGATAAATAGGACGGTGATAAAGTATCAGCCAACCAGCTCCTAACTGTCATTTTTCAAACACAGCCTGTGAAATGGCAGTTACGAGCTGATTGGCTGGTACTTTATCTTCATGCTATTTACACTATCCAAGGTTTGATAAATCTGGGCCATAGTATGTTTGAAAAATCCCATTTGGCAAAAAAAGTCTGGTACTAGAACTGGCGTGACACTGCATGAGAAGACTAGAGTGGGACGGGGAACGTTAAATGCCAAATTCTACCTGGAAGAATGCTAAATATTGCAGCCGAATGCAGGCTAAAACAAAGACTTTCAATCCTCAGGTCTAGAAATCTAAACTCACAGAGAAAAATATGCGCGTGTCTGTCCTGCTGTGACCCACTTCTACCATAAGATGGCACTGCTGCGTTATAATTTAGTTTTAGGAGTTTTACTAGTAAAGGAAAGGCTGTACCTTTTGCCAAATCTCTCTGGGGGAGATACTGTATATCAAACCAGATACAGTACCAACAAATCAGTGTGTGTCATTTCACAGGCTGTGTTTGAAAAAGTACAGTTACGAGCTGATTGGTTGTTACTTTATCTCTCTCCGTTTTATCTATATCCAAGCTTTGATACCACTCCCCCTGTATGTGATAAATGCCACATTAACCACTTAATATTTTTAGCTTTCTGGATCCTGATGTGATCTCATCAGGATATTAACTGATTGCTCAGACATTGTCTGAGGGGTCTAGAAATGAAAGTGTCCAAACTAAATGATAAATCCACTGTGCAGGGTTGTGCTGAACAGCAGACTCTCAACATACTGCAGAGGAAAATTCTCACTAGACTAAGCAGTTAACAAGAGCTTTATGAGTTACATGTGTCTTTACCTATTGGATCATACTGTATATTAGGTGTACCGTGTACTTTAATAGTGGTGACTAGCAAACAGCTTGGTTATAAGCCCACACATGCACACAGCTCTTACACAAGCAGGTGACCCAGTGACTCAGGCATGCAGGAAGATTGGCCCCCATCAGCCGCAGACATGACTGAACGTTCAGCAGGCCAAAAATTCCCAATGCTTTGCAATATTTCCGTCTCTTTACCCTCAAATGAGGATTTTCACCTAGATACCACTCAGAGAGATGAATCGTATTTCCCGCAGATGTCGTCTGTCTCACATTAGTTGTTTAGTACATTTTCATTAGGTCTCTATAAGTGCAAATGATTATAACAACCTCACATCTCATTACATGTTGTTTCCAATCATTACTTATTGCCAATGGCTGATAGTTTGGGGAATATAATTCAATGGGATCTGGTCGAAAAGAAGTGTGGTACGCCAGCTGCTGTGGAACTACATATCCCAGCATGTAGTGCCACAGTTTTGCTGTTAGGGCAAGCTAAAACTGGGGCAGGGAATGCTGGGATGTGTAGTTCCACAGCAGATAGATGTTCCCTAACCCTGATTTAAAGGGAATATTTAAATGTGGGCAGTAGGGGGAGCTGGCTTTATAGCATGTGCATCTTCCCCAATTCTGCTCTGTTCCCCGGGTCAACAGCCCCCGCTGAGTTCTCTATCCATCCTACTTATTCCTCTTCTCATTGACCTAGAAGCAGATATGGGATTGCAATGTCATGGCTGACAGTAAATAATTTACGGTCTTTCAAGGGCATGTGAGTACGTATCACCAGGTACTGTCTGGATGCACTATGGTGCACTACAAGTCCCAGCACTGCATGTTTATTGAAATTGGTATTCATTTTTAAATACTCCTGTTCAATAATTACTAACTTACAGAACCCAAAGAATAAGAACAGATAAATATCATTGAATTCAATGTACAAAATAGTTTTTTTTTTTACTGTGACTTTGGTAAAGACAGAAAAGTAGGGACATTTCCAGGAGAACTCTCCATGAAAATGAGGGGCAAGTGTGAAATTTAGGAAGTAGTCCAGGATCAATAACGTTCTGGTAGTGGACTAAATCCAGGATCGTCTATCAGACTTTCCATGTTATAAATGTATAATGAAGAACACTTAACTCAGAGTGTGAAAATATGTATGAATGCAATTAAAGGCCATTATCTGTGTGACCAGCACTGAGACTGAGAGCTCCTCCTGACGATTAGCCGCGATGATCCGGTATAAGATGAAGTACTCCCCAGATAGCAGATAGCTGGAAGTATGTTTCCTCCTGAGTACAGTATGTAACTCTCTGGCTTCTCTAGCTCAGATGTGAGGAATGTCACACAGCTGTCTGTGTGATGCGTCTGTCCTGCCCAGTGACGCTACAGTGTAGACTGTGCTGTGATACCATATGCTGCGCTATGTCTGTATGTGAAATCATCCATGGGCACAATAGTTACTCCAGTGAATATCATCTTAGTCATTACTACGGAATATTCACCACACAGGCCGCTAGGCACATGCAAAGGGCATCAATGCTTAGGGGGCACCACTTTTTTTTTTAAATTCATTTATAAATTGAGGGTCGGCACCAGAAACTGATCACTCCCCAACTATTTTCAGTGTGCTTGCCTACTATTCCTAACTCCCTCCTGGGAGATGTGGCGGAGGGACATGTATAGAAGTGGGCACCACCGCCATCATTACATGGGCAGGGCAATGTGCATGAAGATGCTAAATACACCACTCAGTGACGTGGGCAGGGCGTTACATGTGAATCTCTTTGACCCACGCATTCCGCCCACCTGTGCACATAATCTCTTCTTCAGGGGGGGAGACACGCTCGCTCTTGTGGGAGCCCAAACCAAACCAACTGTGAAATACAGTTTCTCCTGCATAGTCAGCTGAATACAATGCAAAGGTCTTTTTAATGAAATTAAACTGTGAGCCATTAGAATTAGAGATGAGCGGTTTGGTTTCACCCTGGTTACAATGGGGTCTGAAAACGCCATCCTATTGGCTAATCAGCTCTCTTGTGTTCTGGATGGCCAATCAGGTGACATTTTCAGATCTGAACTTGGAATAAGTTGGCGGGTAGAACAGTCAACACCGAAACGCTCATCTCTAATCAGGATTGTAAGACTTCCAGAGAGAACTCTGAGTGGAGATTTACAGCACCAGCGACACACATAATGGCTGTATACACATCCTCATTAAAGCCTATATAAAAGCTTAGCAGTCCTACAAGAAGAGAACATTAGCACATACATTTCTTAATATTTCCAGTAGTTAGATACAAAGAGAAAAAAAAATGTTTAAAGGGCTGCTAAATTATGTATTTCTGCCACAAGGCAGAAAGGGCTGCTAAATGATATATTTCTGCCATATGGCAGAAAGGGCTGCTAAATGCTATATTTCTGCCACAAGGCAGAAAGGGCTGCTAAATGATGTATTTCTGCCACAAGGCAGAAAGGGCTGCTAAATTATGTATTTCTGCCATAAGGCAGAAAGGGCTGCTAAGTGATATATTTCTGCCATAAAAAAACACTTTGCAAGGGGAAAAAAACCCTGCAAAAAACCAGGAGCGCTGTGCCTATTCGTTTAAACAAACACAATTTATATATCACACTGGACACTAGATCCTTAAAATTTAAAACATTTTCTTGTTTTTATTTTTATCATAAACATAAATGTAACAAATGCTGCAGCATATATTAAAAAATATTGATAAAATTAATATCACATATTCCATACAATTCAATTCCCTAATACTCAATATTGTTCCTTTCAAATAAGCATTAATCTATCGAGAATGTCCAATCCCACATATATATATATATATATATATATATATATATATATATTTCTCGCTGAGTTTTGTGGGTTCTATTACCTTAATTCTCACGTATATGGCTGCTTCCAAAATTTGTGTAATTTATGTATCTAGAGGCTTGATCATTGAATATGACAATAAAGTCCCGAACTACTCAGGTGCTGAGTTTATATGTGTGCACACATTTTTCTTGAAGAAGAGAAATTATAATAAATATAGAGTTAATAATTTTCACACATTGTTGAAATCATTTCACCTCCAAGGTATTAAAGTGCTTAATATTGATCATCAGGCTCCCTCTATTGATAGTATACCTATAATTACAGGTAGAGTGGATTTCTTTCAAGTGTCCTGATGTATTGTCACAGTGTTCAGGCTCCCTCTGCTGGTATCAGCCCGTATTGCATACACACTAGACGGATCCTATCCACAGCACAATACCAGTCAAGCAGGTGATTGTCTCTCACACAGTCCCTGGAAACGCGTTTCTCCGCCTTAACACACCCTCAGCGGCTTCCTCCGTCCAGTGTGTATGCAATACGGGCTGATACCAGCAGAGGGAGCCTGAACACTGACAATACATCAGGACACTTGAAAGAAATTCACTCTACCTGTAATTATAGGTATACTATCAACAGAGGGAGCCTGATGATCAATATTAAGCACTTTAATACCTTGGAGGTGAAATGATTTCAACAATGTGTGAAAATTATTAACTCTATATTTATTATAATTTCTCTTCTTCAAGAAAAATGTGTGCACACATATAAACTCAGCACTCTGAGTAGTTCGGGACTTTATTGTCATATTCAATGATCAAGCCTCTAGATACATAAATTACACAAATTTTGGAAGCAGCCATATACGTGAGAATTAAGCTAATAGAACCCACAAAACTCAGCGAGAAATATATATATATGTGGGATTGGACATTCTCGATGGATTAATGCTTATTTGAAAGGAACAACATTGAGTATTAGGGAATTGAATTGTATGGAATATGTGATATTAATTTTATCAATATTTTTTAATATATGCTGCAGCATTTGTTACATTTATGTTTATGATAAAAATAAAAACAAGAAAATGTTTTAAATTTTAAGGATCTAGTGTCCAGTGTGATATATAAATTGTGTCTGTTTAAACGAATAGGCACAGCGCTCCTGGTTTTTTGCAGGGGTTTTTTCCCTTGCAAAGTGTTTTTTTCTGGTTAATTAGATAAGTAACGCAATTATCCTTATAACTAGGAGCAGCAGTGCCTATTGGTGTTATAGTTAAGAATCTCCATTCTTTCGGCACTTGCTGGCGCCCGATCGCATGCACGGGGGATTCCACGATATAATAAGTGGGATAACCTGTGAATGCAATTTGTATATTTCTGCCATAAGACAGAAAGGGCTGCTAAATGATATATTTCTGCCACAAGGCAGAAAGGGCTGCTAAATGATGTATTTCTGCCACAAGGCAGAAAGGGCTGCTAAATGATATATTTCTGCCACAAGGCAGAAAGGGCTGCTAAATGATGTATTTCTGCCACAAGGCAGAAAGGGCTGCTAAATGAGGTATTTCTGCCACAAGGCAGAGGTATTAGTAACAATGACTAGCAGCTTACTAATGCAGCTTTCACCATTCCATCAGCATCTAATCACTGACGCTAAACCTTGTGTTCAGCTGGGTATACACCTGACGAAGCACATAAGCTGCAACATCGTCAAGGCTAACGATATCGGACATACACACTGAACAATATCATAAACGATATCGCCAGTGACGGCATCCACCCATATCCAGGTGCAGTCTTGTCCAATATCTTTATACTTCAAGGCTGGAGCTAAAGATATTGGACTTCATTAACCACCCTCAGGAGAACGCATCGTTAACGATATAGTGTATACACATTGGACAATGTGAACGATATATCGTCCGATCTGCCTGTTCGGATGATATATCGGGTGCATATAGTCAAGTGTGTACCCAGCTTTAGAGTATAATATACTGTGATAACTGTGGAATACTTTTCTGTACGATATGCAGCATTATAAAGAGGACGCACTACGAAAGCTTTATATTGTGGAATTTAAAAGTAAAGAATAAGCAAATAGCCTGCCGGACTGTAACAAATGAGCCAGCCTCACTGTCATTTATATGTGAGTGTGGTACGGCTGGAGGGAGGCAGTGAACATAGGGGGAGAGTTATCAAAGCTTGGAGATACATTGGAGCAGATAAACTAATTCTTGGAGAGTGATAAGGTGGAGAGAGATTAACTACCAGCCAATCAGCTTCTGTCAATTTTCAAACACAGCCTGTAACACGAGGAGCTGATTGGCTGGTACTCTGGAGTCTATGTACTAAGACTTAGGGGTATATGCAACTCCGGACGAATTGCGGCACTTTTTCGCCCGTTTTTAAATTCGACACAATTCGACCGTCGAATTCCGGCCGGCGGGTGCCGGAATTCGACATATTCAATACAAAACGGATTCGACAGTCCCGCTGTCGAAAAACGGACCATTTGACGGATTTTGATTCGATTTTTCAAAAGGTAAAAAAAAAAACGGTAAAGAACCCGAAAAAAAATTGCGTGGGGTCCCCCCTCCTAAGCATAACCAGCCTCAGGCTCTTTGAGCCGGTCCTGGTTGTAAAAATACGGGGGGGGAACTGACAGAGGATCCCCCGTATTTTAACAACCAGCACCGGGCTCTGCGCCTGGTCCTGGTGCAAAAAATACGGGGGACAAAAAGCGTACGGGTCCCCCGTATTTTTTGTACCAGCCCCGGGCTCCACTAGCTGGACAGATAATGCCACAGCTGGGGGACACTTTTATACCGCTCCCTGCGGCCGTGGCATTAAATACCCAACTAGTCACCCCTGGCCGGGGTACCCTGGAGGAGTGGGGACCCCTTCAATCAAGGGGTCCCCCCCCCCCTCCAGCCACCCAAGGGCCAGGGGTGAAGCCCGAGGCTGTCCCCCCCATCCATGGGCTGCGGATGGGGGGCTGATAGCCTTGTTGAAAATGAAAGAATATTGTTTTTTGCAGAAGAACTACAAGTCCCAGCAAGCCTCCCCCGCAAGCCGGTACTTGGAGATCCACAAGTACCAGCATGCGGGGGGAAAACCGGGCCCGCTGGTACCTGTAGTTCTACTGCAAAAAAAATACCCAAATAAAAACAGGACACACACACCTTGAAAGTAAAACTTTATTACATACATGCCGACACATACATACTTATTTATGTTGACACGCCGACTCTGTCCACGTCTCCAATGTCGACGACAATCCGGGGTACCTGAAAATAAAATTATACTCACCTGATCCAGTGTCCGGTTCTTTTATTGTAATCCACGTACTTGGCAAAAAAAAATTTTTACACATGGGACCCCTTTCCCTGAATGCAGAGACCCCCTGTGACTACTGGCACTCTCCTGATTGGCTTTGCGCGTCTGAGCTGGCAGATAGCGCATCGCAAAGCACCTCCATTATCTTCAATGGTGGGAACTTTGCGGTCAGCGGTGAGGTCACCCGCGGTCAGCCGCTGACCGCGGGTGACCTCACCGCTGACCGCAAAGTTCCCACCATTGAAACTAATGGAGGTGCTGTGCGATGCGCTGTCTGCCAGCTCAGACGCGCATAGGGAATCAGGAGGGTGCCAGGACGTGGCGCTGCCTGATTGCCTGAAGGGACCCTCTGTGACAGGAGTCACAGGGGGTCTCAGCATTCGGGGAAAGGGGTCCCATGTGTAAACATGGGACCCCTTTCAGTCCGTCTGGATCGGGTATGCGTTTTTTGTTTTTTTGCCAAGTACGTGGATTACAAATAAAAGACCAGGACACTGGATTTAGGTGAGTATATAATTTTATTTTCAGGTACCCCGGACGTCGACAGACGGAGATGTGGCCAGAGTCGGCGTGTCAACATAGGTAAGTATGTGTGTCGGCATGTATGTAATAAAGTTTTACTTTTACGGTGTCTGTGTCATGTTTTTATTTGGGTATTTTTTTTGCAGTAGAACTACAGGTACCAGCGGGCCCGTTTTACCCCCGCATGCTGGTACTTGTGGTTCTCCAAGTACCAGCTTGCGGGGAAGGCTTGCTGGGACTTGTAGTACTGCTGCAAAAAACAATATTCTTTCATTTTACAAAAGGCTATCAGCCTTCCATCCGCAGCCCATGGATGGGGGGGACAGCCTCGGGCTTCACCCCTGGCCCTTGGGTGGCTGGAGGGGGGGACCCCTTGATTAAAGTGGTCCCCACTCCTCCAGGGTACCCCGGCCAGGGGTGACTAGTTGGGGTTTTAATGCCACGGCCGCAGGGACCGATATAAAAGAGTCCCCCGGCTGTGGCATTATCTCCCCAGCTAGTAGAGCCCGGTGCTGGTTCCAAAAATACGGGGGACCCCTACGCTTTTTGTCCCCCGTATTTTTGGCACCAGGACCGGACGCAGAGCCCGGTGCTGGTTCTAAAAATACGGGGGATCCCCTGTCATTTTTCCCCCCGTATTTTTATTTTTACAACCAGGACCGGCTCAAAGAGTCCGAGGCTGGTTATGCTTAGGAGGGGGGACCCCCACGCATTTTTTTTTCTGATTTTTAACCCATTCCATTAAAAAAAAAATTAAAAAAAATTAAATATATAAATAATACTTGTGCCTCCTAAATAGACAAACCAAGTACCTAATCCCTTCTAATATAAATAGATATGCTATTAGCAATAAAAAAAAACACTAAAAAAAACATGTTTTTAAAAAATTTTATTACATTCCGCCAGCAAAGTGAGGCGGATTGAAAATGACGAATTTACTGTCGAAAAGCACTGTTGTCGAATTTACATTCTTCAATTGAATATACTTTTGTCGAAAAGCCGCATTTGTACCATTGCAGAAATGTCGAGTTTGTCAAATGTCGAATTTCAAAAAGTCGAATTTGAAAAGTCATTTTTTTTTGACGAAAAGTACTGAATTGCATTGTCGATTTTTTTTGGGGGGGTGAAAATGTCCCGTTTTTCGACATTTTCGGGAATTTGACCGCAATTGCATATACCCCTTAAAGAGAGATAATGTGGACAGAGATAAAGTACCATCCAATCAGCTCCTAACTGCCATGTTACAGGCTGTGTTTGAAAAATGACAGGAGCTGACTGGTTGGTACTTTATCTCTCTCTACTTTACCTCTGTACAAGCTTTGATCAATCTCCCCCCTGCTGGGTAACATGTCATGCTTGTGGTCACACAACTTGTAACATGATGCGGTGTCTCCGGGATCATACAGGATGTGAGGGGTTGGCGACAAAGGAATGATGTATTTTGCCACTGCATTAAGTACAAGGCATCAGACGAGGAAATAGTTACCCACAATGCAACACTAACGGGGGTCACATGACCGGGACAGAAAAGGGGGTTAGGGGATTAGTCCCATGGGAATCATGCGGTTTTGGTGACACTCGGGTCATACATACGGGTGCTGTCCTGGGCAAGGTCGGGACAGGAGTAGGTGAAAAGACCCTCACAGACAAAGAGTAACATGCAGTTACCTGAGGTTTCTTCACCTTAATGATCCAGCTTGGAGGAACGATTACTGCAGCATGGGCCCCCAGAGAGCAGGGCTCCTCTATGTGGTGTAGCAGGAAACAGGTGACCTTGTTGTGGAACTGGAAGACAGAATTGCACGTGTCAGGGGGAACCAACATAATGATAATCTTGCTTTTCTGTAATATCGCTGTTACCATGGGTGTTTTTTTTTACTGGTATTCACTATTTACAGTGAGTGTGTCATGTTATCTCTGCCAGCCGTTGGCTGACCTTTGCATTTGTTGAAACATGCCTAAGAGTGAAGTCACCCTGACTAGTATTATTCTGGAATCTGAATGAAAAACTTGCAGTCTCATAGGTAACACATATGCTCTATACGGGTTTTTAACACACAATGGGATGGCCAGTGTTGTTTAGTAGACATAAGCTGCATGACTTGCTTAGCTATTTCAGTTAGCGGCTGCTTGGGCACTGGACCTCGGGAAGAGCAGCCCAGTGTAGGGTTAATCATTGATCATCAACGTCAACTGTTGATGGTCTGATGGTGACAGTGAGTGGAGGGTTTTTCCCCACCATTGATTGGAGTCTGTCTATGGTAAACATCGCTTGTTGACCCACTGATGGTAAGTACTGGCCCCTCTATACGCATTGAGGGTTTTGTACCGATGGTGAAAAACCATCAGCAATGTGCCTACTTGGTCCACCCAACTTACATTAAGGCGCCTCCTCTCTTATGTAGGAGAGAACCTCAACAAACCGCCAGGTTACCTGACTGCTGGCGATACCATATTGTCATCTGTGTCTTCTCCAATATGGCGCATGCGCTGAAGACACAGAACCTGAGTCTTCCCTCTCTCCTGTGCTGGTGCAGCATTGGAGAAGACATTGCAGGCAGTCAGGGTAATCTGGTAAGAACCTGTCCTGTGTACATGGTCTGAGGCATGGGGCCCTCCTGACTAAAGGGCCAGTGTGCACCGCACACCCTTTTACCATTACAGAGACATCACTGTCCATTATGTAACAATGTTACATCATAACAGATCTACAGTGGTAAATATTATTCTTTGTAAATGTCTGATGTATCAATGCTTTACAAGAGAGAAGAGGACAAGTGAAGGTGTTGCCCATAGCAACCAATCAATTTGTACCTATCGTTTTAAAGACTGTACTTGATACAACCAAATTGTGTAAGGTTATAAATACGGAGGGGGATGCTGAGTCTCTTCAGAACGACTTAACTAAACTGGAAACATGGGCAGCAAAATGCAGAATGAGATTCAACACAGACAGGTGTAAGGTAATGCACTGTGGTGGTAAGACCAAAAATAACACCTACATACTAAATGGGGTAATATTAGGGGATTCTGTACTGGAAAAAGACTTAGGGGTTCACATAGATAACAAATTAAGCAGCAGTACCCAAAGTAGGAGTGCAGCAAAGAAGGCTAATAAGATATTAGCATGCATAAAACGGGGAATTGATGCTAGGGACGAGAGTGTTATACTCCCATTATATAAATCACTAGTGAGGCCACATCTTGAATACTGTGTGCAATTTTGGGCACCATATTATAAAAAGGATATCCTGGAGCTAGAAAAGGTTCAGAGGCGGGCGACCAAACTAATCAAGGGCATGGAGACGCTGGAATACGAGGAAAGGCTTGCAAGGCTAGGCATGTTTACACTGGAAAAGAGGAGACTAAGAGGGGACATGATCAACATCTACAAATATATAAGGGGTCAATACACAGAGCTTGGGAGGGACCTGTTTTCTATAAGATCAGCACAGAGGACACGTGGTCACTCGCTTAGGTTAGAGGAGAGGAGTTTCCGTACATTGAGGCGAAAAGGTTTTTTCACAGTAAGGACAATACGTGTTTGGAATTCCCTGCCTGAGAGAGTAGTAACAGCGGACTCAGTCAACACCTTTAAGAATGGGTTAGATAAATTCCTATTGGATAAAGATATTCAGGGTTATGGTGCGTAGGCACGCATTATAGTTAATATAACTAGTCCTAACATAAAAATAACTAGTCCTATAATAAGACTGCATAGGAGACCACAAATAGGTTAAACTCGATGGACAATTGTCTTCTTTCAACCTTAGTTACTATGTTACTATAAATGCTACCTCATAACTCATTGGTTGCTAATGTTATATTACGTAAGTACACATGGCTAGCGGCTGAGCCAGTGTCTTATACCCCAGTGATGTCAGTGGTCCCTTCCTGTGTAGACAAGTGCCAATGAGCTATCCCACCACACGGCCACCCCCATTGCGTGTGGGGCGGCATATACACTTTGGGGCTGATTCACAGTTGCACACAGATCAGCTCTGCGGATATGTGAATCTTAGTAACTGCACATACGCCGAAGCCAACATGCGGCAATTTTGAGCATCTGCGGGTGATTAAAAGCTGTGCGCATCTCAGCCGTCTCTCCACTTGCAGCATAGTGGGTGTGCCTGGGTGGCCACGGGGCGTCTGCATGTTGGGCAAGTGTGACGTAAGCGTGCAGACGGAACTGCGGCTATTCAGAGGCGAGCGTATCCATATAGGGGGTCATTCCGAGTTGATCGCTAGCTGCCGATGTTCGCTGCGTAGCGATCATTTATAAAAATGGCAAAACTACGCATTTGTATGGGGTGCAATGCGCACGCGTGGCGTACGGGTACAAAGAGCATCGTTGTTTTGCACTGCTTCTAGCGACGATTCCATTCGCACAGCCGATCGCAAGGAGATTGACAGGTGCGAGTTTGTGGGTGTCAACTGACTGTTTTCTGGGAGTGTTTGGATAAACGCAGGCGTGGACAGGCGTTTGCTGGGTGGGTGTCTGACGTCAATTCCCGGACCTTCGTCGCAGCAATCATCGCACAGAATAAGTAACTACAGGGCTGGTCTTGTTCTGCACAAAACGTGTTTGCTGCCGCTCAGCTGCACATGCAGTGGCGGATCTTGCCACGGGCAAGCAGTACTTTTGCCCGGGGCGCCGCCTTCCGGAGGGCGCTGGCGCCATCCGGAGGGCGCCGCACCGTGGCAAGATCCGCCACTGCTGCCCGCTGTGTCCCCGTCCGCCTCCGCTGCCCGCTGCCGTCCCCGTCCCCATCCCCGTCCCCGTCCGCCTCCTGAAGGGAACTAGACGCTATGCGTCTAGTTTCCCTTCCTGGAGAGTAACTTTGCTGAGCGGTGCGCGATGACGTCATCGCGCACCGCACAGCAAAGGTCCTCTCCAGGAAGGGAACTAGACGCATAGCGTCTAGTTTCCCTTCGTGGAGAGGACCTTTTGCTGTGCGGTGCGCGATGACGTCATCGCGCACTGCTCAGCATTCAAGCGGCGCTTTTAATGTACAGGGGGCGTAATTGACCACGCCCCCTGTATTAGGCCACGCCCCATTTCCTGCCCGGGGCGCAGAGCGGCCCTGTGCACATGCGATCGCACTCCTGCAAAGCGAAAATACACTCCCGCGTGGGAGGCGGCATAGCGTTTGCGCGGCTGCTAAAAGTAGCTAGCGAGCGATCAACTCGGAATGAGGGCCATGATCCCCAGCACCAGGGTTACGGCTGGTGCAGTTGCTCCCTGATAGCGACGGCAGTTAATTGGGCGGATGTATTAAGCCTGGAGAAGGGATAAAAGAAGTGATAAGTGCAAGGTGATAACGCACCAGCCAATCAGGTCCTAACTGTAATTTTTCAAACCTGCAATGATTGGCTGGTGCGCTATCACCTTGCGCTTTATCACTTCTTTATCCCTTCCCCAGGTTAATAAATCTCCCCCAATATCACAAGCGGACACAGGACACCCTGCGCTCAACGTGGCCCCAGATGTGGCTGAATCGTCTGTGACACCGAATCAGGGCATTTAGCTTACATCCACAGGCTTCCACTCCTGCAAGATGTATAATATTACATAACGGACATGGAAAGAGGAGGAAGAAGGCTTGGAGGAAGCAGCTGCACGTGACGTTAGAAGTATAAAAGGAACTCTGAACCATACATTAGAACAGAGGTTCTCAAACTCGGTCCTCGGGGGCACACACAGTGCATGTTTTGCAGGTCTCCTCACAGAATCGCAAGTGAAATAATTAGCTCCACCTGTGGACCTTTTAAAATGTGTCAGTGAGTAATTAATACACCTGTGCACCTGCTGGGTTACCTGCAAAACATGCACTGTGTGGGCCCCCGAGGACCGAGTTTGAGAACCTCTGCATTAGAACCTGCGAGCGTCTCCTGTCTGTACTTAACCAGCCCTTGTGGCCGCTATATTTAGATCTGGCTGCTCGGCGGTGACTGTGCACAATGGGATTCTTTCTGAACACAGAAACACATGAAGCGCTCTAATTACAGCAGGCTGGAGCTGTGTGGGTATACCGTACAGTAGGCTTTCCATGACTAATAGCTAACTTGAGAACACACTGAGACTATCATTACACCGCATGCCCCATGGTAATTCCTGGTTACAGCGTTCTCACCCCTTGTGCACCGTCTGGAACACGGAGGCCTTCCATGCTCAGGCAATGATGCTAATTGCGTCTCATACAATACAGGCTTAAACCTAGTCATTCCGTGTAGGACAAGCGACAATGCGACTGAAATAAACACACTGGCAAATGCTTACATAGCAGGGGAAGCTATTACCGGCCACTGATAAATACGCAAGTGTGGAGCTCGTTACAAGACGTCATTGTACGGTGACGTCACTGAAGTGGATTTACCCTCCACTCGCGTGTTTTTATGAACCTGTACATGAATTTGGGAATGCTGGCGGGGCACCATAGGTGGACTCGGACGGACGGGAACATTACTGATTCTGACAGCTGTGTTTCTCAAATCCAGTCAGGAAAGACCACTAATGGTGCATGTTTTCCAGAACGTACCAAGGAATCACAAGCAAAATACCTAGCACGGCCTGTGGCTCTTTCCAAATGTTTTGGGCAGCAAATGATAAACGTGTTAGAGTTAAGAGATTTGGAAAACATACCCCAGATATAGGAGACACTATATAATGCTGCCTTGGGTGCAGTCAGGGCCGTCTTAACAGCATTCTAGGACATGCGCAAAGCAATGCATTGATGCCCCTACACACCCATACACGGGAAACCCCACAAAAAAAACAGGGCCCTCCTGCAGTCCTGCACCATCTCTCCAAATGCCTCCATACAGTGAATGGATGTCAGCACTCTAATTAGCTCCAGACATCCACCAATCAGCATGTGGACAGCCATTCACTGCCTGGCTGCAGGCTGGGACGCAAGTAGAGAATACTGCACTCTGATTGGTGGACAACTCCAGCCATCCACCAATCAGCATGCGGACAGCCATTCACTGCCTGGCTGCAGGCTGGGAGGCAGGTAGAGAATACTGCACTCTGATTGGTGGATAGCTCCAGCCATCCTCCAATCAGCATGCGGACAGCCATTCACTGCCTGGCCCCTAGAATTGTGGGACCCTGGGCAGCTGCCCAGTGTGCCGATACGTTAAGATGGCCCTGGATGCAGAAGTAGTTTGGAAGCAAACAAATGGGGTGACACATATCAGTAGCTGGAGAGAGGGACTGGCCCAAGAGATTGTTCCTTTAGGATTGGTGGAAAGTGCCCGTGTTTAAAGGAAGACAGAAGGGTGCCAGTTGAGAGAGATACGTTAAAGTGGTTAAAATAAGAATTTACTTACCGATAATTCTATTTCTCATAGTCCGTAGTGGATGCTGGGAACTCCGTAAGGACCATGGGGAATAGCGGCTCCGCAGGAGACTGGGCACAAAAGTAAAGCTTTAGGACTACCTGGTCTGCACTGGCTCCTCCCCCTATGACCCTCCTCCAAGCCTCAGTTAGGATACTGTGCCCGGACGAGCGTACACAATAAGGAAGGATTTATGAATCCCGGGTAAGACTCATACCAGCCACACCGATCACACCGTACAACCTGTGATCTGAATCCAGTTAACAGCATGATAACAGAGGAGCCTCTGGAAAGATGGCTCACAACCACAATAACCCGATTTTTGTAACAATAACTATGTACAAGTATTGCAGACAATCCGCACTTGGGATGGGCGCCCAGCATCCACTACGGACTATGAGAAATAGAATTATCGGTAAGTAAATTCTTATTTTCTCTGACGTCCTAGTGGATGCTGGGAACTCCGTAAGGACCATGGGGATTATACCAAAGCTCCCAAACGGGCGGGAGAGTGCGGATGACTCTGCAGCACCGAATGAGAGAACTCCAGGTCCTCCTCAGCCAGGGTATCAAATTTGTAGAATTTAGCAAACGTGTTTGCCCCTGACCAAGTAGCTGCTCGGCAAAGTTGTAAAGCCGAGACCCCTCGGGCAGCCGCCCAAGATGAGCCCACTTTCCGTGTGGAATGGGCCTTCACAGATTTTGGCTGTGGCAGGCCTGCCACAGAATGTGCAAGCTGAATTGTGCTACAAATCCAACGAGCAATAGTCTGCTTAGAAGCAGGAGCACCCAGCTTGTTGGGTGCATACAGGATAAACAGCGAGTCAGATTTTCTGACTCCAGCCGTCCTGGAACATATATTTTCAGGGCCCTGACTACGTCCAGCAACTTGGAGTCCTCCAAGTCCCTAGTAGTTGCAGGTACCACAATAGGCTGGTTCACGTGAAACGCTGAAAACACCTTAGGGAGAAATTGAGGATGAGACCTCAATTCCGCCCTGTCTGGAAGATCAGATAAGGGACTTTACAGGATAAAGCCCCCAATTCTGACACGCGCCTGGCCGAGGCCAGGGCCAACAACATGACCACTTTCCATGTGAGATATTTTAACTCCACAGATTCAAGTGGTTCAAACCAATGTGACTTTAGGAACCCCAAAACTACATTGAGATCCCAAGGTGCCACTGGAGGCACAAAAGGAGGCTGTATATGCAGTACCCCTTTTACAAAACGTCTGAACTTCAGGAACTGAAGTTAGTTCTTTCTGGAAGAAAATTGACAGGGCCGAAATTTGAACCTTAATGGACCCCAATTTTAGGCACATAGACACTCCTGTTTACAGGAAATGCAGGAATCGACCTAGTTGAAAATTCCTCCATCGGGGCCTTACTGGCCTCGCACCCCGCAACATATTTTCGCCAAATGCGGTGATAATGCTTTGCGGTTACATCCTTCCTGGCTTGATCAGGGTAGGGATGACTTCATCCGGAATGCCTTTTTCCTTCAGGATCCGGCGTTCAACCGCCCTGCCGTTAAACGCAGCCGCGGTAAGTCTCGGAATAGACAGGGTCCTTGCTGGAGCAGGTCCCATCTTAGAGGTAGAGGCCACGGGTCCTCCGTGAGCATCTCTTGAAGTTCCGGGTACCAAGTCCTTCTTGGCCAATCCGGAGCCACGAGTATAGTTCTTACTCCCCTCCGTCTTATAATTCTCAGTACTTTTGGTATGAGAGGAAGAGGAGGGAACACATACACTGACTGGTACACCCACGGTGTTACCAGAGCGTCCACAGCTATTGCCTGAGGGTCCCTTGACCTGGCGCAATACCTGTCCAATTTTTTGTTTAGGCGGGACGCCATCATGTCCACCTTTGGTTTTTCCCAATGGTTTACAATCATGTGGAAGACTTCTGGGTGAAGTCCCCACTCTCCCGGGTGGAGGCCGTGCCTGCTGAGGAAGTCTGCTTCCCAGTTGTCCACTCCCGGAATGAATACTGCTGACAGTGCTATCCCATGATTTTCCGCCCAGCGAAGAATCCTTGCAGCTTCTGCCATTGACTGCTTCTTGTGCCACCCTGTCTGTTTACATGGGTGACTGCCGTGATGTTGTCCGACTGGATCAACACCGGCTGACCTTGAAGCAGAGGTCTTGTTAAGCTGAGAGCATTGTAAATGGCCCTTAGCTCCAGGATATTTATGTGAAATGATGTCTCCAGGCTTGACCATAAGCCCTGGAAATTTCTTCCCTGTGTGACTGCTCCCCAGCCTCGCAGGCTGGCATCCGTGGTCACCAGGACCCAGTCCTGAATGCCGACTCTGCGGCCCTCTAGAAGATGAGCACTCTGCAACCACCACAGGAGGGACACCCTTGTCCTTGGTGACCGGGTTATCCGCTGATGCATCTTAAGTTGCGACCCTGACCATTTGTCCAGCATGTCCCACTGGAAAGTTCTTGCGTGGAATCTGCCGAATGGCTTTGCTTCGTAGGAAGCTACCATCTTTCCCAGAACCCTTGTGCATTGATGCACTGAGACTTGGCTCGGTTTTAGGAGGTTCCTGACTAGCTCGGATAACTCCCTGGCTCTCTCCTCCGGGAGAAACACCTTTTTCTGAACTGTGTCCAGAATCATCCCTAGGAACAGAAGACGAGTCGTCGGAACCAGCTGCGATTTTGGAATATTGAGAATCCAATCGTGCTGTCGCAACACTACCTGAGATAGTGCTACACCGACCTCCAACTGTTCCCAGGATCTTACCCTTATCAGGAGATCGTCCAAGTAAGGGATAACTAAAACTCCCTTCCTTCGAAGGAGTATCATCATTTCGGCCATTACCTTGGTAAAGACCCGGGGTGCCGTGGACCATCCAAACGGCAGCGTCTGAAACTGATAGTGACAGTTCTGTACCACAAACCTGAGGTACCCTTGGTGAGAAGGGTAAATTTGGACATGAAGGTAAGCATCCTTGATGTCCAGAGACACCATGTAGTCCCCTTCTCTTGAATTTGAACCTCCGTATGTAAGTGTTCAAAGATTTTAGATTTAAAATCGGTCTCACCGAGCCGTCCGGCTTCGGTACCACAACAGTGTGGAGTAATACCCCTTTCCCTGTTGCAGGAGGGGTACCTTAATTATCACCTGCTGGGAATACAGCTTGTGAATGGCTTCCAACACTGCCTCCCTGTCTGCTTGTAAAGCCCCAGCGTCATGCTGAGGGCTTGGCAGAGGCGGGAGAGGGCTTCTGTTCCTGGGAACTGGCTGATTTCTGCAGCCTTTTCCCTCTCCCTCTGTCACGGGGCAGAAATGAGGAACCTTTTGCCCACGTGCCCTTATGGGAACGAAAGGACTGCGCCTGATAATACGGCGTCTTCTTATGTTGAGAGGCGACCTGGGGTAAAAACGTGGATTTCCCAGCTGTTGCCGTGGCCACCAGGTCTGAAAGACCGACCCCAAATAACTCCTCCCCTTTATAAGGCAATACTTCCATATGCCATTTGGAATCCGCATCACCTGACCACTGTCGTGTCCATAACCCTCTTCTGGCAGAAATGGACAGCGCACTTACTCTTGATGCCAGTCGGCAAATATCCCGCTGTGCATCACCCATATATAGAAATGCATCTTTTAAATGCTCTACAGGCAATAATATACTGTCCCTATCTAGGGTATCAATATTTTCAGTCAGGGAATCCGACCACGCCAACCCAGCACTGCACATCCAGGCTGAGGCGATTGCTGGTCGCAGTATAACACCAGTATGTGTGTAAATACATTTTAGGATACCCTCCTGCTTTCTATCAGCAGGATCCTTAAGGGCGGCCATCTCAGGAGAGGATAGAGCCCTTGTTTTGACAAGCGTGTGAGCGCTTTATCCCCCCTAGGGGGTGTTTCCCAACGCACCCTAACCTCTGGCGGGAAAGGATATATGCCAATAACTTTTTAGAAATTATCAGTTTTTTTATCGGGGGAAACCCACGCTTCATCACACACCTCATTTAATTTCTCAGATTCAGGAAAACTACAGGTAGTTTTTCCTCACTGAACATAATACCCCTATTGGTGGTACTCGTATTATCAGAAATGTGTAAAACATTTTCCATTGCCTCATCATGTAACGTGTGGCCCTACTGGAAGTCATATTTGTCTCTTCACCGTCGACACTGGAGTCAGTATCCGTGTCGGCGTCTGTATTTGCCATCTGAGGTAACGGGCGCTTTAGAGCCCCTGACGGCCTATGAGACGTCTGGACAGGCACAAGCTGAGTAGTCGGCTGTCTCATGTCAATCACTGTCTTTTGTAAAGAGCTGACACTGTCATGTAATTCCTTCCAGCAGTTCATCCACTCAGGTGTCGACCCCCTAGGGGGTGACATCCCTATTACAGGCAATTTGCTCCGCCTCCACATCATTTTCCTCCTCATACATGTCGACACAAACGTACCGACACACAGCACACACACAGGGAATGCTCTGATAGAGGACAGGACCCCACTAGCCCTTTGGGGAGACAGAGGGAGAGTTTGCCAGCACACACCAGAGCGCTATATATATACAGGGATAACCTTATATAAGTGTTTTTCCCCTTATAGCTGCTGTATTGTTTATACTGCGCCTAATTAGTGCCCCCCTCTCTTTTTTAACCCTTTCTGTAGTGTAGTGACTGCAGGGGAGAGTCAGGGAGCTTCCCTCCAACGGAGCTGTGAGGGAAAATGGCGCCAGTGTGCTGAGGAGATAGGCTCCGCCCCTTTCTCTACGGCCTTTTCTCCCGTTTTTCAGTGTAATCTGGCAGGGGTTAAAATTCATCCATATAGCCCTGGGGGCTATATGTGATGTATTTTCGCCAGCCAAGGTGTTTTTATTGCTGCTCAGGGCGCCCCCCCCTAGCGCCCTGCACCCTCAGTGACCGAAGTGTGAAGTGTGCTGAGGAGCAATGGCGCACAGCTGCAGTGCTGTGCGCTACCTTGTTGAAGACAGGATGTCTTCTGCCGCCGATTTTCCGGACCTCTTCTTGCTTCTGGCTCTGTAAGGGGGCCGGCGGCGCGGCTCTGGGACCGGACTCCATGGCTGGGCCTGTGTTCGATCCCTCTGGAGCTAATGGTGTCCAGTAGCCTAAGAAGCCCAATCCACTCTGCACGCAGGTGAGTTCGCTTCTTCTCCCCTTAGTCCCTCGATGCAGTGAGCCTGTTGCCAGCAGGTCTCACTGAAAATAAAAAACCTAAAACTAAACTTTTCACTAAGCAGCTCAGGAGAGCCCCCAGTGTGCACCCTTCTCGTTCGGGCACAAAAATCTAACTGAGGCTTGGAGGAGGGTCATAGGGGGAGGAGCCAGTGCACACCAGGTAGTCCTAAAGCTTTACTTTTGTGCCCAGTCTCCTGCGGAGCCGCTATTCCCCATGGTCCTTACGGAGTTCCCAGCATCCACTAGGACGTCAGAGAAAGGCAGGAATACAGTGTAGGATAGAGGCAACAGAGTAGTTGGGACAGTGTAGGGTCATAGGACCACATTATGGTGAGAGGATGAATTTATAGTGGAGGAAGTTGGCTTTGGAGCAGCATTCTCTCCTCATAGGTGGTCATTCCGAGATGTTCGCTCGCTAGCTGTTTTTAGCAGCCGTGCAAACGCTATGCTGCCTCCCACTGGGAGTGTATTTTAGCTTAGCAGAAGTGCGAATGAAAGGATCGCAGAGCGGCTACAAAGTTTTTTTGTGCATTTTCAGAGTAGCTCAAAACCTACTCAGCGCTTGCGATCACTTCAGACTGTTCAGTTCCTCTTTTGACGTCACAAACACGCCCTGCGTTCGCCCAGCCACGCCTGTTTTTTTCCTGGCACGCCTGCGTTTTTTCGAACACTCCCTGAAAACGGTCAGTTGACACCCAGAAACGCCCACTTCCTGTCAATCACTCTGCGGCCAGCAGTGCGACTGAAAAGCTTGTGTGAAACTACATCGCTCGTTGTAATAGTACGTCGCGCATGCGCATTGCGCCGCATTCGCATGCGCAGAAGTGCCAATTTTTTTGCCTCATCGCTGCACAGCGAACGAATGCAGCTAGCGATCAACTCGGAATGACCCCCATAGCCAAGTGCAAAAGAGCTGTGCAAATGTTATTACGTGAATCCAGAGATTTTAGTCACCCAATTCTGATTTTGGGGCTGAGGGACCCTTGAACAGCCGACATCGACAGCATGAAAGATTATAAATAAAACGGGTCTTACCGCCTGCTTGCACCAGGAACAGCTGATCGCCACAATTTCCTTACTGTGGAATGAAAACTTCTGCTGGAAACCCTGCAGGTATGACACAATGAAACAAGAGTCAATAGATAAAGCAGAAACAGAACCACTGTCAGGGAGATGCGTTCGCAGAAAATAAAAGTAAAGGTGTCTCTATTTCTTTTACCCATTATTTCATACTCAGTGTGTTCTAAGGCAGAATGCGTCGTGGCGTCTTTGGGGATGATGCAAGTCATTGTATGTGCTCCGGCATTGAAAGTCTGACTGGTCCTCCCCTATCAGAATGTCTGGTATGATACGTGTCACTATCATCAGTGCGCATGTGCACCAGCCACGTCCCTGGCGCAGAAGATCCGTCTGCAAACAGCCGTATTTACGTTGACTCAGTCTTAGTGAACTTTGCCCATGTGACAACACCTTTTCCAGCCCAGCCACATCCGTTCATTCGCTGGCGGAGATGTGATTGAACCGCAAAAGGCTCTGCATTATCTGTAGTTGCGCATGCTTGATTGCAGAGCATTCGCACGTCCTATCATTATGAGCCTGATTTCAAGGTGGATGCAGAAGCACCCACAGCTACGCCTATTGACGTCACCTGTCTGCGCCTTTACGCAAAAGCTGCTACAATGCCCTTCCCTGGTGTACATCCATGCGTCTGACTGTGCAAGGACTGAGACGCCTACTGACAGCGTCCATACGCGCTGTAATACTGCATGGCACGTCCTTAGACACTACCATCGGTTGCACCATCGGAACGTTTGGCAGGTGCAGTGTCTCCATCTGTGTATGGCCTTCTGTGTGAGTAGATGAACGTCTGTGTATACAACCACTTTCACCGACACACCCGGGACACCCAATCAGTGGCCCCAGAGGTGGGGCTGTAGCACAGTCCAAAACTGAAATAGTGGAGCCACAACTGCCCCTTAGCACTTGACTGCTATGTGGTATTATAAGGCCTGATTCCCGGTGTAGTACGCAATGTCGATTTAGCACACAGTGGAGCGTTTCTTTGACACTGCGCATGTGTCTAGGCCTCACTGCGCGTATGCCACAATGATTGACAGGAGGCATTTATGGGAGTGTAGGCAAAAACACAGTTGTGTTGCAACCATCTTGGGAGAGGCTGCAACTGCGATATGTACACAGCTGCGACATCTCTGGCGTCGTACGTCCTGCAGCGAAAGCATTTGTGTACATCTCTGAACCAGGCTGATAAAAACTGAGGAGACATCACCTAACCTTTTAATGTTATTCTGGGCCGGTTCCACCTATCAGGAGGCTTTCTTTCTTTCAAGTTTATCTGCACGGTGACTGGAATGTATCTCAGCGACCAGCTGAGGACCCTTCCCTCACCGCACCAGCAGTGATCCAGCAGTAGTAAGACCATATAGTGGTCACCTTGAACATCTCCTCTGACCGTACTAGGAGCTCTTAGAAACCATATATCAGCCCACAGGATTTATCGCTGTCCGGCTGAAGGGACTGGTCCCCTGTGCTGTGTGATCAGGGGATAATACAGTCATGGAATGCTTTGTTGTGCACCTTCTCTAAAATAAGCCCCACTGTCCCATTCCCCAACCTCTCTCATCCTTTCCCATTGATTCTGAGATTAGGATTTTACCATTACAATCTGTTAAATCTGCAAAACATTTTCATTAAAACTAGATTGTAAGAATAAATAAAATTTTACTCACCGGTAAATCTATTTCTCGTAGTCCGCAGTGGATGCTGGGACTCCGTAAGGACCATGGGGAATAGCGGCTCCGCAGGAGACTGGGCACAACTAAAGAAGCTTTAGGACTACCTGGTGTGCACTGGCTCCTCCCACTATGACCCTCCTCCAGACCTCAGTTAGGATACTGTGCCCGGAAGAGCTGACACAATAAGGAAGGATTTTGAATCCCGGGTAAGACTCATACCAGCCACACCAATCACACCGTATAACTCGTGATACTATACCCAGTTAACAGTATGAAATATAACTGAGCCTCTCAACAGATGGCTCAACAATAACCCTTTAGTTAGGCAATAACTATAAACAAGTATTGCAGACAATCTGCACTTAGGATGGGCGCCCAGCATCCACTACGGACTACGAGAAATAGATTTACCGGTGAGTAAAATCTTATTTTCTCTGACGTCCTAAGTGGATGCTGGGACTCCGTAAGGACCATGGGGATTATACCAAAGCTCCCAAACGGGCGGGAGAGTGCGGATGACTCTGCAGCACCGAATGAGCAAACTCTAGGTCCTCCTCAGCCAGGGTATCAAACTTGTAGACTCTTGCAAAAATGTTTGAACCCGACCAAGTAACAGCTCGGCAAATTTGTAAAGCCGAGATCCCTCGGGCAGCCGCCCAAGAAGAGCCCACTTTCCTCGTGGAATGGGCTTTTACAGATTTAGGGTGCGGCAGTCCAGCCGCAGAATGTGCAAGTTGAATCGTGCTACAGATCCATCGAGCAATAGTCTGCTTAGAAGCAGGAGCACCCAGCTTGTTGGGTGCATACAGGATAAATAGCGAGACAGTTTTCCTGACTCCAGCCGTCCTGGAAACATATACTTTCCAGGGCCCTGACTACGTCCCGTAACTTGGAATCCTCCAAGTCCCAAGTAGCCGCAGGCACCACAATAGGTTGGTTCACATGAAAAACTGATACCACCTTAGGAAGGAATTGGGAACGAGTCCTCAATTCCGCCTTATCCATATAAAAAATCAGATAAGGGCTTTTGCATGACAAAGCCGCCAATTCTGATACACGCCTGGCCGACGCCAAGGCCAACAGCATGACCACTTTCCACGTGAGGTATTGTAGCTCCACGGATTTAAGTGGCTCAACCCAATGCGACTTTAGGAAATCCAACACCACGTTGAGATCCCACGGTGCCACTGGAGGCACAAACGGGGGCTGACTATGCAGCACTCCCTTAACAAAAGTCTGAACTTCAGGTAGTGAAGCCAGTTCTATTTTGGAAGAAAATCGATAGAGCCGAAATCTGGACCTTAATGGAACCCAGTTTTAGGCCCATAGTGACTCCTGACTGTAGGAAGTGCAGAAATCGACCTAGCTGAAATTCCTCCTTTGGGGGCCTTCCTGGCCTCACAGCACGCAACATATTTCCGCCATATGCGGTGATAATGGTTTGCGTTCACTTCTTTCCTAGCTTCAATTAGCGTAGGGATAACTTCCTCCGGAATGCCCTTTTCCTTCAGCATCCGGCGTTCAACCGCCATGCCGTCAAACGCAGCCGCGGTACGTCTTGGAACAGACAGGCCCCCTGCTGCAGCAGGTCCTGTCTGAGCGGCAGAGGCCATGGGTCCCCTGAGATCATTTCTTGGAGTTCTGGGTACCAAGCTCTTCTTGGCCAATCCGGAACAATGAGTATAGTTCTTACTCCTCTCCTTCTTATTATTCTCATTACCCTGGGTAAGAGAGGCAGAGAAGGGAACACATACACCGACTGGTACACCCACGGTGTTACCAGAGCGTCCACAGCTATCGCCTGAGGGTCCCTTGACCTGGCGCAATATCTTTGTAGCTTTTTGTTGAGGCGGGACGCCATCATGTCCACCTGTGGCCTTTCCCAATGGTGTACAATCATTTGGAAGACTTCTGGATGAAGTCCCCACTCTCCCGGGTGGAGGTCGTGTCTGCTGAGAAAGTCTGCTTCCCAGTTGTCCACTCCGGGAATGAACACTGCTGACAGTGCTAACACATGATTTTCCGCCCATCGGAGAATCCTTGTGGCTTCTGCCATCGCCATCCTGCTTCTTGTGCCGCCCTGTCGGTTTACATGAGCGACCGCCGTGATGTTGTCTGACTGGATCAGCACCGGCCGGTGTTGAAGCAGGGGTCAAGCCTGACTTAGGGCCTTGTAAATGGCCCTTAGTTCCAGAATATTTATGTGTAGGGAAGTCTCCTGACTTTTCCATAGCCCTTGGAAGTTTCTTCCCTGTGTGACTGCCCCCCAGCCTCGAAGGCTGGCATCCGTGGTCACCAGGACCCAGTCCTGTATGCCGAATCTGCGGCCCCCTAGAAGATGAGCACTCTGCAGCCACCACAACAGCGACACCCTGGCCCTTGGAGACAGGGTTATCCGCCGATGCATCTGAAGATGCGACCCGGACCACTTGTCCAACAGAACCCACTGGAAGATCCTTGCATGGGACCTGACGAATGGAATTTCTTCGTAAGAAGCTACCATCTTTCCCAGGGCTCGCGTGCATGATGCACCGACACCTGTATTTGTATTAGGAGGTCTCTGTCTAGAGACGACAACTCCTTGGACTTCTCCTCCGGGAGAAACCCTTTTTATCCTGTTCTGTGTCCAGAACCATACCCAGGAACAGTAGACGCGTCGTAGGAACCAGCTGCGACTTTGGAATATTCAGAATCCAGCCGTGCTGTTGTAGCACTTCCCGAGATAGTGCTACTCCGACGAACAACTGCTCCCTGGACTTCGCCTTTATAAGGAGATCGTCCAAGTACGGGATAATTATTTCGCCCATTACCTTGGTAAATACCCTCGGTGCCGGGGACAGACCAACGGCAACGTCTGGAATTGGTAATGACAATCCTGTACCACAATTTTGAGGTACTCCTGGTGAAGAGGGTAAATAGGGACATGCAGGTAAGCATCCTTGATGTCCAGTGATACCATGAAATTCTTCAGGCTTGCAATAATCGCCCTGAGCGATTCCATTTTGAACTTGAACCTTCGTATATAAGTGTTCAAGGATTTCAATTTTAGAATGGGTCTCACCGAACCGTCTGGTTTCGGTACCACAACATTTTGGAATAGTAACCCCGGCCTTGTTGAAGGAGGGGTACCTTGATTTCACCTGCTGGAAGTACAGCTTGTGAATTGCCGCCAGTACTACCTCCCTTTCTCCGAGGGCAGCAGGCAAGGCTGATGTGAGGTAACGGCGAGGGGGAGTCGCCTCGAACTCCAGCCTGTATCCCTGTGATACTACTTGCAGAACCTAGGGATCCACCTGTGGGCAAGCCCACTGGTCCCTGAAGTTCCCGAGACGCGCCCCCACCGCACCTGTCTCCACCTGTGGAGCCCCAACGTCATGCAGTGGACTCAGAGGAAGCGGGGGAAGATTTTTGATCCTGGGAACTGGCTGTCTGGTGCAGCTTTTTCCTTCTTCCCTTGTCTCTGTGCAGAAAGGAAGCGCCTTTGACCCGCTTGCGTTTCTGAAGCCGAAAGGACTGTATCTGAAAATACGGTGCTTTCTTAGGCTGTGAGGAAACCTGAGGTAAAAAAAATTCTTCCCAGCTGTTGCTGTGGATACGAGGTCCCAGAGACCATCCCCAAACAATTCCTCACCCTTATAAGGCAGAATCTCCATGTGCCTTTTAAAGGCAGCATCACCTGTCCACTGCCGGGTCTCTAATACCCTCCTGGCAGAATGGACATTGCATTAATTCTGGATGCCAGCCGGCAAATATCCCTCTGTGCATCCTTCATATATAAGACGACGTCTTTAAAATGCTCTATGTTAGCAAAATATTTTCCTGTCTAGGGTATTAATATTATCTGACAGGGTATCAGACCACGCTACAGCAGCACTATTTATGCTGAGGCAAATGCAGGTCTCAGTATAGTACCTGAGTGTGTATATACAGACTTCAGGATAGTCTCCTGCTTTTTATCAGCAGGCTCCTTCAAAGTGGCCGTATCCCAAGACGACAGTGCCACCTTTTTTGACAAACGTGTGAGCGCCTTATCCACCCTAGGGGATATCTCCCAACGTGACCTATCCTCTGGCGGGAAAGGGTACGCCAGCAGTAACTTTTTAGAAATTACCATTTTCTTATCGGGGGAACCCACGCTCTTTACACACTTCATTCACTCATCTGATGGGGGAACAAAACACTGGCTGCTTTTTCTCCCCAAACATAAAAACCCTTTTATGTGGTACTTGGGTTCATGTCAGAATGTGTAACACATTTCTTATTGCCGAGATCATGCAACGGATGTTCCTAGTGGATTGTGTATATGTCTCAACCTCGTCGACACTGGAGTCAGACTCCGTGCCGACATCTGTGTCTGCCATCTGAGGTAACGGGCGTTTTTTGAGCCCCTGATGGCCTTTGAGACGCCTGGGCAGGCGCGGGCTGAGAAGCCGGCTGTCCCACAGCTGTTACGTCATCCAGCCTTTTATGTAAGGAGTTGACATTGTCGGTTAATACCTTCCACCTATCCATCCACACTGGTGTCGGCCCCACAGGGGGCGACATCCCATTTATCGGCCTCTGCTCCGCCTCCACGTAACCTTCCTCATCCAACATGTCGACACAGCCGCACCGACACACCGCACACACACAGGGAATGCTCTGACTGAGGACAGGACCCCACAAAGTCCTTTGGGGAGACAGAGAGAGAGTATGCCAGCACACACCAGAGCGCTATATAATGCAGGGATTAACACTATAACTGAGTGATTTTTCCCCCAATAGCTGCTTGTATACACATATTGCGCCTAAATTTAGTGCCCCCCCTCTCTTTTTAACCCTTTGAGCCTGAAAACTACAGGGGAGAGCCTGGGGAGCTGTCTTCCAGCTGCACTGTGAAGAAAAAATGGCGCCAGTGTGCTGAGGGAGATAGCCCCGCCCCTTTTTCGGCTGACTTTTCTCCCGCTTTTTTCATGGATTCTGGCAGGGGTAATTTATCACATATATAGCCCTGGGACTATTTGCCAGCCAAGGTGTATTTTATTGCCCTCAGGGCGCCCCCCCCCAGCGCCCTGCACCCATCAGTGACCAGAGTGTGAGGTGTGCATGAGGAGCAATGGCGCAGAGCTGCAGTGCTGTGCGCTACCTTGTTGAAGACAGAAGTCTTCTGCCGCCGATTTTCCGGAACACTTCTTGCTTCTGGCTCTGTAAGGGGGCCGGCGGCGCAGCTCCGGGACCGAACATCGAGGTCGGGTCCTGTGGTCGATCCCTCTGGAGCTAATGGTGTCCAGTAGCCTAAGAAGCCCAAGCTACCACCAGTTAGGTAGGTTCGCTTCTTCTCCCCTTAGTCCCTCGTTGCAGTGAGCCTGTTCCCAGCAGGTCTCACTGTAAAATAAAAAACCTAAAATATACTTTCTTTCTAGGAGCTCAGGAGAGCCCCTAGTGTGCATCCAGCTCAGCCGGGCACAAGATTCTAACTGAGGTCTGGAGGAGGGTCATAGTGGGAGGAGCCAGTGCACACCAGGTAGTCCTAAAGCTTTCTTTAGTTGTGCCCAGTCTCCTGCGGAGCCGCTATTCCCCATGGTCCTTACGGAGTCCCAGCATCCACTTAGGACGTCAGAGAAATACAAAATATTGTAGTTTAATTTGTTAAAAATGTAATAACTGAAGCAAGTATCTACCCCTGTACATGATATCCCCTACCTGTGGGGTGCGTGGGCACCTGGATCCAGCATACACCTTATCTGCCTCTGGGAGAGTCTGCCAAGCACACACCAAGGTGCCGCCGACCGGTAGAGACGCCCGGCACATTTTTATTTTTTATTTTTTTAGCAAAATGCTCCCAAAAAGTAAAAAAAAAAAAAAAAAACAAGTGGATCTGGAAGGTGAAAATTGTGTCCCATTAAAATTTGGGATTGCAATTTATTTCCGACAGACCAGAGCTTGTGCAAATGAAAGATGGTTTTGCTCATTAGCGTGCTTTTTTGGTTTGCTAACGAACCTGAATAATCCCCCTTAGTCTGTTTCCTGGTTCATTAATGAGCTAAACTATGGGTAGATCCTAATTGGCGACTTTTGGGACACCCTATACTGGAGATCCCGGAGCGGTGAGTAAAAGTGGCGTATAGATTTGTGGCATCACAATACAGGGGTTGGGGCTACGTTGACGCGTTTCGCAGCAAATCGGGCCAACAAGCTCCTGTCTACTTCACTGGGGAAGTAGGTGCAATCCGGGATGGTTCCCTGTTTATGGAGAACTCCCAGGAAATATGCGAGTCTCCAAAATATTGCAGGACAGCAGGTGAGAATGGTGTACTAAGTGTGGGGGTACACAGTCAAACATTTCTGTTCCAGAGGACTTTTATCTTCTCTCATCCTCTCTTTGGGGCTAATTCAGACCTGTTTGCTCGCTAGGTTTTTTTTTGCAGTCCTGCGTTTGCATAGTCGCCGCCCATAGGGGAGTGTATGTTCGCTTTGTAAGTGTGTAAACGCATGTGTAGCAGAGCTGTACAAACAGATCTTGTGCAGCGTCTGAGTAGCCAAGGACTTAGTCGCTGCAAATACTTCAGCCTGTCCGGGACCGGAATTGACGTCAAGAACCCTCCCTGCAAACGCTTGGACACGCCTGCGTTTTTCCAAACACTCCCAGAAAACGGTCAGTTGCCACCCAAAAATGCCCTCTTCCTGTCAATCTTCTTGCTATTGCCCGTGCGAATGGATCCTTCACAAAAACTCATCGTTGAGCGGCTATCTGCTTTGTACCCGTTGTTCGCTCGTTCATTTTTTTCGCTACGGAACGATTAGTCGCAAACTGCGCATGCGCAATGTCCGCAGCGCGCCTGCACCAAGTAAATTAGCACAAAAGTTTGGTATTTTACTCACGGCGTAACAAAGTTTTTTCATCGCTCTGATGATCGGAGTGTGATTGACAGGAAGTGGGTGTTTCTGGGCGGAAACTGTCCGTTTTCTGGGAGTGTGCGGAAAAACGCAGGCGTTTCAGGGAAAAACGCGGGAGTGTCTGGAGAAATGGGGGAGTGGCTGGGCGAACGCTGGGTGTGTTTGTGACGTCAAACCAGGAACGAAAAGGACTGAGCTGGTCGCAGTGGCTATTCAGAAACTGCGGTGTAATCGTTATGAGAAAATTAGCAAATCTTTCGTTCGCAATTCTGCTATGCTAAGATACACTCCCAGAGGGCGGCGGCTTAGCGTGTGCATTGCTGCTAAAAGCAGCTAGCGAGCGAACAACTCGGAATCACCCCCATTGCGGTGCATACACATGCGCAGTTTAGACCTGATTGCCCGCTTGTACGACAACGCAGCCTAACAATCAGCTCTGAATTAGACCCTTTATCTTCTCTCAGCGAGAGCATTACTTTTCTTATCACCAGAGAAAGTTAATTTCCTGGTGCAGAATAACGAATTAAACTTATTTGTTAGCAAGATAATGGGGCTCCGGCAGACAGAAAAACAATTACACTTACAACCAATAAAAATAAAATGATGCTAATTCCAAAACATTTCCCGGAATAATAAAGCTTTTAAGACAATTACTTATCTACCTACCAAGTCTGATGCTTCCGCTCACTGCAGTGAAAAGCACTAATGATAATGTTGAGTATGTACTAATGAGGCTGCTCTAGACTTCTCCATCTTAATAAACTGCTATTAACACATTTTCACTTAGAAATAAAACAAAAAGCTCCGAATCATCCAAAGCTGAGGTACCGAAAACGACTAAAGGTCTGATTTACATTTGTACGCAAACCCGATGATTTGCGTACAAATACGATGTTTGGAGGTCTATTCAATCATGAGTGACATGCACCAATGTTTGGGGGGCAGCACCGGGCACCGTTCTTCAAAACTGTGGAGTGACACCCCCGCTTTGAGGGCGAGAGACGGGTCCAGGGTCTGTGTAGTCGAATGCAGACTTCCTGGGCCCCGGGTGTCCGGATTCTGCGGCTAGCCTGAGTAGGATTCAGATTACGCAGGCTGGCCGATGCCTAAAACCATCGGGAGATGGTCACGATGGTGATCCAAGGCTGCCTCTGCACTTGGATTCTCACTAATGATAACAGGAGGTGTCAATCTCCTGTGGACGCCTCCCGCTGCAATAGAATTTTAAAGACGCAGAATTGCACAGCCGCTTCCTTGTTCCCAGTCCAGGCGGAGTTGCGAGTGGGAGTATTCCGGTTATAAGGGAGACTGGGGCAGCTGAGTAGCAACATATAAGGAATTTCTCAAATGTTGCACATGTTCTTGCAGCAATAATTGCTCACTATTAGTGACTACCATTGTGCTAACAGATGTAACAGTGGACAACGATTGGCACCTAGGAGAAAACACCTGATAACGCTGTGACCGGAATCTCTGCATACTAGGCTCACAAGGGGGGTCATTCCGACCCGTTCGCACGCATCGGTTCATCGCTGCAGTGCAAATGGGTCGGAACTGCGCATGTGCGGCGGCTGCATTGAGCATGCGCGTCATTGCCCAGTGACAGCGGCCAGAATAAAGAATAAAGTGATCGCTAGCACGATCGCAAGAAGATTGACAGGTGGGGAGGTGTACCGGGGCGTCTACTCACCATTTTCCGGGCGTGGAGATCCGAACGCAGGCGTGTCCAGGCGTTTGGAGAGCGGATGTCTGACGTCAAATCCGGGACCTTCATCGCTGGATCGATCGCACAGGGTAAGTAACTGCAGGGCTAGCCTACTTCTGCACAAAACTTTTTTAGCATAGCAGGGCTGCACAAGCGATCTCAGCCCTGCTATGCTAAAATACACTCCCCCATAGGCAGCGTCTAGTTGATCGCACGAGCAGCAAAAAGTTGCTACGTGCGATCAACTCGGAATGACCTCCAAGAGATGAACACACTGGCAGTAAACCTAGTGGATACTTTCTACTAAAGAATGTATCTAGCCAACTATAAAAAAACAGAAGAGCTACAGTATTATATTTAACCAAGCCCTTTAAATCTATGATGTACTATTCTGCACTACTTTTCTATTTGGACTATTTCTAAAACAAAAAAGTCCAACTTTAGATTAATCCTATAAAAACTGTTACCCAGATTTATCAAGCCTTGGAGAGTGATAAATTGCACAAAAGTACCAACCAATCAGCTCCTAACTGTCATTTTCAAAAACAACCTGTAACATGACAGTTGGGAGCTGATTGGCTGGTACACTATCACCGTGCAATTTATCATTCTCCAAGGCTTGATAAATCTGGGCCTGTGTTTAATATACAGATACACGGCATAAATATATACATCAATGCTCAAATCGCCCCAAATAGCCCCCGCTAAATGGAACTACTTTTTGACTGTTACACCTAAGAAGCCGGCAGGTATCAGACATTCAGGCTGATCTGTGAGCTGCTTCTGTTCAGAGGGATTTGACGATGTTTCACTGCAGGTTTTTGAACTGAAAGATCAAACCCGACAGCATCTAGAGCTGCAAAAACCGACTAACGCTGGGTTTCAATTGAAGGTGAAACCCGACAGATGATAAATAGTCGGTTTTTGGACAGCAACTTGACGGCTATCACGGTCTGTTTCCATCGGTTTTAGTTTAGAACCAAAACCGACCTTTAATACATTTACCCCATAGCTCTCAAATCAGGACTGTGCCATATAAATTGGGACCGTTGGAAGGTAAGCCCATAGCCTGATTAAAACCCAATTCGGCCCCAGGCAAGAAACAGGTTTGGAGCACCCTCCAGCTCTTCATACGTAAAAAAAACCCATACATTGTGGCAGGAGAGGTACTTTGACACCTGTAAGCTACACACAGGGTCCTGGGGGTGGATGGGAAGTGTGGATTGACCGGGTTCCCATCCATTTGGCCCAGACCAGGTCTTATAGGCTTCTTAGCGTTATTTGCTGCCCTATGATCATATAGTCGCCGACTACATGGGAGTGTGAATTCGCTGTGCAAGTGTGCGTTCGGATGTGTAGCAGAGCTGCATAAACTGATTTTGTGCAGTCTCTGCGCAGCCCAGGACTTACTCAGCCGCTGCCATCGCTTCTTGCAGATAGCGGCCGGAGCTGACGTCAGACACCCTCCCTTCAAATGCTTTAACACGCCTGGGTTTGTCCGGACACTCCCTGGAAACGGTCAGTTGCCACCCACAAATGGCCTCTTCCTGTCAATCACCTTGCGATCGCCCGTGCGTTTGGATTTTTCGCACCATCCCGTGGCTGACTGGCGAACCCCATTACTGCAGTCCGTCGCGCCTGCGCATCGTGGAGCATACAGATGCGCAGTTCAGATCTGATAACACGCTGTGCGAAAACGCACGGCAGCGATCGGGTCTGAATTACCCCCTACATTCAATGGCTGCCGTAAATATCTTTGCGGAACAATTCAAAACGGGTCACACGATCCAGCTGGGTAGGAGGTGGTTATAGAATATGGGATCGGATCTGAAGATCGACACTGTCTAGGTCGACAATGTTTAGGTCGACAGTCACTAGGTTGACAGGGTTGGAAGGTCGACAGGGTTTCTAGGTCGACATGTACTAGGTCGACAGGTCAAAAGGTCGACGTGAGTTTTCCCCATTTTTTTTATTTATTTTACTTTTTCATACTTAACAATCCACGTGGACTACGATTGGAACGGTAATCTGTGCCGAGCGAAGCAATAGCGGAGGCACCTTGCCCGAAGCGAGCCATGCAAGGGGACACGGTGCACTAATTGGGGTTCCCGGTCACTCTACGAAGAAAACGACACCAAAAAAAATCATGTCGACCTTTTGACCTGTCGACCTAGCACATGTCGACCTAGAAACTCTGTCGACCTTCCAACCCTGTCGACCTAGTGACTGTCGACCTACAGTGGTTGACCTAAACATTGTCGACCTAGACACTGTCGATCTAATGATCCCCACCCCATAGAATATATAGGGACTGACGGGCGGGTCGGACAAGTGCACAAGTTTCTTATAGGCCTTGGGAAAAACACATAAAACTGTGAAAGGACGCAGAACCCTGACACTGCGGTGTAGTATCTTGTCAGCGCAATGCTCAGCGTGGTAAGGACAATCTAGCACGCAGTGAAAGGAGGACACGTCAGCCACTGCTATTCCCTCTCTCTCATGTTTTCTAATCCGAACAAAGATCCCGCGGAATAAGTGACAGAATGAGCACAGGATAGAACACATCAAACTGCAACGAATTCAGGCATCTTATTAAGTCCTATCAAAGCTTTCTTCCCCCCACTTAGAACAGCAGGAATTATAATATAGACGCTTAATTGTCTTATTTTCATATTTTAAAGATGAGAAAAAGAGGTTTACTTTAAATATGCATTATTTTCTTCTAAACTAGCAGCAAATAACTTTTTACCCTATAGAATTGCCCCCAAAAAGTGTCATAATACACGGTAAACAAATATATGGAATATCCTGTAAAATATATCCTTATATTTGGAGAGTAGTGAAATCACTTATGTAACATATAGCCTTATATTTGGAGAGTAGTGATGGCACTCGTGTAAAATATATTCTTATATTTAGAGAGTAGTTATGGCACTGGTAAAATATATCCTTATATTTAGAGAGTAGTGATGTCACTCATGTAAAATATAGCCTTATATTTGGAGAGTAGTGATGTCACTCGTAAAAAAAAGAGCCTTATATTTGGAGAGTAGTGATGTCACTCATGTGAAATATAGCCTAATATTTACAGTGTAGTGAAGTCACTTGTAATATATAGCCTTATATTGAGTGAGTAGTGATGTCACCCATGTAAAATATATCCTTATATTGAGACTAGTGATGTCACTCATGTAAAATAAAGTAGAGATGAGCGGGTTCGGTTTTACTCGGTTCTCAAAACGGCATCTTATTGGCTCACGGATGTCTCTTGTTTTGGACAGCCAATAAGATGCTGTTTTGAGAACCGAGTAAATTCGAGTAAAACCGAACCCGCTCATCTCTAAAATAAAGCCTTTTATTTAGATGGCACTGATGTCACTTATGTAAAATATATCCTTATATTTTGAGAGTAGTGAAGTTACTAGATGTTTGGCTAGCCTTGATGGCAATTGATTAATTGTGTAAGATAAATACATATTGTATATACACATTTTTTTCCCTATACATTCATTTTAATTCACTGCTCATTACTTGAAATATATAAATGAGGCAATGTTATTTATCTTCTACATTTTTGCAGAACAAGTCAGCTTTTAGTGGTTTAAATAAACAAAAAAATATATTAATGTCCTGAAGTGACGGAGGCAAAGCCAGACTTCAAGATGCATTTAGAATCTGGAATGATTTGGAAAATGCTGTCCTTATGTGATCCGATGGACCTCGAGCAACACTGCGAAGACGACTGGGAGAATGATGCAGTGACCAGTTATGCAAACAGGTAGAGACCCAACAAACTAACACCTGGAACTGCAGGTAACAAGGCTTCTACTAGGTATTAAAACAAGGGGAATACTTGTGTAACGGCAGTCTGTTTTCAAGTGTAATTAATTATGACGTATTATACAGTAGTTGTTGTTTTTGGGGGTTGATTTTAAAGATTTTGCACAATTTGATTCCATGATGCTTTAAAGCAACTCATAGTTTTAGCTTCTGTATTTTATAGGTCTAGATAATAGATGGGGTATTGACAGGTCTAGATACAAAGCAGCAACTTTGTGGGCCATCCATGAGGACAATGAGTTATTGTGTAGTCTAGATAATAGGGGCCATATGCAATTGCGGTCGAATTGCCGCAAATGTCGAAAAACGGGGCATTTTCGACACAAAAAAATGATTCGACAATGCAATACAGTACTTTTCGACAAAAAAACGGCCGTTTCAAATTCGACTTTTTGCAATTCGACAGTTGTCAAATTCGACATGTCTGCAATGGTAAAAATGCGGCTTTTCGACAAAAGTATATTCAATTGAAGAATGTCGATTCGACAACAGTGCTTTTCGACAGTCATTTCGTCAATTTCAGTCCGCCTCATTTTGCTGGCGGAATCTAATAAAAAATTTTAAAAACATGTTTTTTTTGGTGTTTTTTTTATTGCTAATAGTATATCTATTTATATTAGAAGGGATTATGTACTTGGTTTGTCTATTAGGAGCCACAAGTATTATTTATATATTTTTTAAAAGAATATTATTATTTTTTACTGACTAAAATAATATAGAGAGATCAGAGCATGTTTTTCAGCGGGAAGGGGTGGGAATGGGTTAAAACCAAGAAAAAAAAAATGAGTGGGGTCCTCCCTCCTAAGCATAACCAGCCTCGGGCTCTTTGAGCCGATCCTGGTTGTAAAAATACGGGGGGGGAAATGACAGGGGATCCCCCGTATTTTCACAACCAGCACCGGGCTCTGCGTCCGGTCCTGGTGCCAAAAATACGGGGGACAAAAAACGTAGGGGTCCCCCGTATTTTTAACACCAGCACCGGGCTCCACTAGTCAGAGAGATAATGCCACAGCCGGGGGACACTTTTATATAGGTCCCTGCGGCCCTGGCATTAAATCCCCAACTAGTCACCCCTGGCCGGGGTACCCTGGAGGAGTGGGGACCCCTTAAATCAAGGGGTCCGCCCCTCCAGCCACCCATGGGCCAGGGGTGAAGCCCGAGGCTGTCCCCCCCATCCATGGGCTGCGGATGGGAGGCTGATAGCCAAGTGACAAAAATAAAGAATATTGTTTTTTGTAGCAGAATTACAAGTCCCAGCAAGCCTCCCCCGCAAGCTGGTACTTGGAGAACCACAAGTACCAGCATGCGGGGGGGAAACGGGCCCGCTGGTACCTGTAGTTCTACTGCAAAAAAAATACCCAAATAAAAACAGTACACGCACACCGTGAAAGTAAAACTTTATTACATACAGGGAACTTTGCGGTCAGCGGTTGACCGCGAGTAACCTTGCCGCTGACCGCAAAGTTCCCACCATTGAAGATAATGGAGCGGCATAGTGCTATGTTCGTCTGACAGCTCAGACGCGCACAGCCAATCAGGAGAGTGACACGATGTGGCGCTCCCTGATTGGCTGAAGGGACCCTCTGTGACAGGAGTCACGGGGGGGTCTCGGCATTCGGGGAAAGGGGTCCCATGTGTAAACATGGGACCCCTTTCAGTGCGTGGATCGGGTAATGCGTTTTATTATTTTGCCAAGTACGTGGATTACAAAAAAGAAGAGGACCGATCTACACTGGATTTTTGTGAGTATAATTTTATTTCCAGGTACACCGTGGATTCTATGTGGAGAAGGGGACCGAGTCGGCGTGTGAACATAGGTAAGTATGTGTGTGTCGGCATGTATGTAATAAAGCTTTACTTTCACGGTGTGCGTGTACTGTTTTTATTTGGATATTATTTTTGTAGTAGAACTATAGGTACCAGCGGGCCCGTTTCCCCCCCGCATGCTGGTACTTGTGGTTCTCCAAGTACCAGCTTGCGGGGGAGGCTTGCTGGGACTTGTAGTTCTGCTACAAAAAACAATATTCTTTATTTTTGTCACTTGGCTATCAGCCTCCCATCCGCAGCCCATGGATGTGGGGGACAGCCTCGGGCTTCACCCCTGGCCCTTGGGTGGCTGGAGGGGGGGGACCCCTTGATTTAAGGGGTCCCCACTCCTCCAGGGTACCCCGGCCAGGGGTGACTAGTTAGTGATTTAATGCCAGGGCCGCAGGGACCTATATAAAAGTGTCCCCCGGCTGTGGCATTATCTCTCTGACTAGTGGAGTCCGGTGCTGGTGTTAAAAATACGGGGGACCCCTACGTTTTTTGTCCCCCGTATTTTTGGCACCAGGACCGGACGCAGAGCCCGGTGCTGGTTGTGAAAATACGGGGGATCCCCTGTCATTTTTTCCCGTATTTTTACAACCAGGACCGGCTCAAAGAGCCCAAGGCTGGTTATGCTTAGGAGGGGGGACCCCACGCATTTTTTTTCATGATTTTTTACACACTTTTGTGTTGTCCATGTAGTCGAATCCAGGACGCACACTATCGTCAATTGGTCCGTTTTTCGACAGCTGGACTGTCGAATCCGTTTTTTATTGAATATGTCGAATTCGGGTCCCGGTGGGAGGGTGTGTGACTGTCGAATTGTGTCGAATTTTAAAACGGTCGAATTCCAGCCGGAATTCGACCGCAATTGCATATACCCCTAGATGAGGTATGGCGTGGTCTAGATACTACACAACATTCTTGTGGCCTGTCCATGATGAAAATTAAGTATTTTTTTGATCCCAGGCAGCCATCTTGTGGCCAATCCATGAGGAAAATATGGTATAGATTGGTCTAGATAATATAGGCACTATGAAGATGTTTAGATACAAATCAGCCATCTTCTGGCCTATCTATGATGAAAATGAGGTATGGAGTGATCTAGACACAAGATATAGCATGGATTGGTATAGAAACAAATCAACCAACCATCTTTTGACTTATCCATGAGGAAAATTAGGTATGGAATGGACTAGAGTCAGACAAGATGTAGTATGGATTGGTATACTGTAGATACAAACCAACCAACCAACCAACCAACCAACCATCTTATGACATATCCATGAGAAAAATGAGGTATGAAATGGTCTTGACACAAGAGGTAATATGGATTGGTCTAGATACAAACCAGCCATCTTATGACCTATCCATGAGGAAAACAAGGTATGGAATGGTCTAAATACTTAGCAAGCATTGTGTGGCCTACTGAAGTCACGACTTTCAGTTACTTTGAGCTAATGAGAAACACATGAAGACCACAGATGCACATGCGCCATGAAATGGTGGGAAGACGTCTCCTTACCTTCCCGCAGTGCTTGCACTTTCCCTCCTGCCGCCGTCGATGGACCCAATGATGCCTCACCAGATTCTGCTGGTTAGAACAACAAGAAAAATGTCTGACCTGAGAAAAAACCATTAGAGCGTGGGTCAGGTTTGTACCTTAGGGTGGGCACAGTCAGCAAAATATAGAAGTGACGGAGGGACAAGGTGGCTGTGACAGATAAACCTAATCTCTCACTGATGCCTGGACTAGTTATTATTTTCAGTACATTTTTCTATGAGTATCTATATTTTGTTATTAGATGGCATAGTTGATGGGGTAATTGGTGGTAGATGTGGACCTCACATGAGGAACCTCTTTCTGGTGTTATGGAAACGGTGATACAGCCATATTTTAGTTCATCCCTGGAACAACCACATTTTCACAGCACTGAGAAAACATGTGAAAGAGAAAATCCACGATGGTGGTAAAATAACTGCTATTTGTTTTGCCCCGGCGCATAGGGGCATTATATAAATCAAGTACTATGAAAGTAATAGCATACACTTTTAAGATTACAGTTCACACAAAATGGCTGCTTCCCACAGATTATGTCAATGCCAATAATAATAAATAAAAAACTGTAAAAGCACAAAGGCACATTAAACGATGGCAGTGAGAAAGACTGAATTTGAAAAGGAATTAAGTCGAGGTTATTTCTGGCCGAATTTTATCTAAAGGTATATAAAGGATTCGATGATTAAACCTAGCTAAGCCTTCTGCGGAGCAATTTGGGCGAAGAGGCCTTCTCTATTCATGCAGGTTATCGTTGTACCAAGAACCTAGACCAATTGCTATAAACTAGGTAGCACAGTGGTTATCACTGCTGCCTCTCAGTGCTTGAGCCATGAGTTTGATTCCGACTGAGGCCCCATATGTGTGTAGAGTTTTTATGTTCTCCCTGTGTTTGCGTACGTTTCCTAATTTGTTAACATTTAGATTTTGGGTGTTTTTCTGGGTTTTTTTTGCATAATTCCTCCCGCTAATAGTAAAATGATAGCTAGGCCTCAGAGAATTCTGCTTTGATTTACATATGTGTCCCTCTCAGGGATCTCCGGAGTTACATGAAGTTCTTGCACGGAATCTGAGTTGAGTTCCGCGGCTGTCTCACACACACACACCTACCTCCCTTGGCGTCCGGGACGTCCCATCACGAAAAGTTGGCTTGCATCTAAAATTAATCTGAATCCAGAAAAAAAAAAAAAATAGGTTGTCTGATTAAAGTCAATTAAACAGCTACAGATGTGTCCTCAAACATCTAGCCTCAATACGCCATGTACCGCGAGAAGCCAGGATTAAGTGAGGCGGCAGTTTCCGGGGGGAACTCTGCTAACGCCAGGCGTCTTTTTTATGCCGAAATTGCATCTTATTCGCATTGCTATGTGAATAAGATGCACAAGCAGACTCTGCTGATTAAAATAATATGCAACATGCCTATATTCTGTGTGCAACTGTGACTGTATCTGCATAGGAAATGGTATGTTACAGTGTTTTCCAGGAACACACTGTAACGTAGCATTTTGTATGCAGATACAGCCACAGCCCCACACAGAATATAGGCATGCCGCATATCATGCTAATCAGCAGAAGCTGCTTGTGCGTCTTAATCATACAGCACAAAGCGCAAGAAGACAAAAAGACGGCCGGCGTTAGTAAACGTGCTCACAAATAAGTACGACCAGAAGGGCTGTTTAACGTGACTGCAGCAAGGATGTAGGACACATCTGTATGCAAAAATTCAGAGTCTTTTTTTCTTTGAGTAGAAACCACGTCTCTGTTCTACATAACTTTATTGGTCCAACAATAAATGAGGTAAAATTATTTTTTTTTTAAACTGCATAATTCTGACAAAAGAAAAAATCTTTATATGCTGTGGTCTGTAGGTGGCGACATCCTACCTTCTCTAGCTGATCCATGCAGGCTATGTGTACCACGATCTTGCAGGCTGCGCACTTTCTCCGCACGGCAGATTTCTGGCCAAAGAAGAAATGTACGACAGAAGTTATCACGTCCTGCAATATACTGCGTAACGGACAAGTGGGTGGAGTTTTAAACCTTCTCTGATTGCTTATGAAGAACAAACAAATAATGCAGGTGCAGTGACATATTTAAATTCTGAAAGTGCAACGGTCGCCCCACATTGTGTATTTAATGTAGGACACGTCTAATTGGATTAAATAAATCACACTCTGTCACTGATGACCTTACACTACTATGCAGTGGTAAGGACCGCTATAATAGCTGATTAGTCGGTCTCCCTTTCTCATTTGCATATGGGGGTCATTCCGACCTGATCGCATGCTGCGATTCGTCGCAGCCGTGCGATCGGGTTGGAACTGCGCATGCGCTGCGCCCGCATTGTGCAGGCGCGTCGTTGCCCAGCGCAGCGACGCCACTAGCGAAGAAAGTGGTCGCAGCGGCGACTGCAAGAAGATTGACAGGAGAAAGGCGTTCCGGGGCGTCAACTCACTGTTTTGTGGGCGTGAAGATCTCCGAACGCAAGCGTGTCGAGGCGTTTGGAGAGCGGATGTCTGACGTCAATTCCGGGACCTGCAGCGCTGGATTGATCGCACAGGGTAAGTAACTCATACCCTGGTCTTGTTTTACACAAAACTTTTTTTGCATAGCAGGGCTGCACAAGCGATCGCAGCCTTGCTATGCAAAAAACACTCCCCCATAGGCGGCGTCTAGTTGATGGGACGGGCAGAAAAAGTTGCTACGTGCGATCAACTCGGAAACCCCCATGATGCCACCAGCAGCGAAGAATAGGAAGCTGAGCAGCAGGTGTTATAAAGCTGAATGAAATGGGAGAGGGTGGTCTGCATCTTCTGTAACACTGGGCCTTATTTAGTTTCAGCCACAGGTGCAATCCCAATTTGCTATATATATTTTTTTTAAATTGCATGTCTGCGACCTTTCCTGAGTCACTGGCATCTGCATATCTTGAGCAGTGCCTGTTGCCCTTGAATTTAGATTTAGCTCTGATTCGTCGTCCGGTTTTGGATTGGATTTTTGTTTCAAATATTGACAGAAAAAGCTAAAATCACATAATCACATAATCTGGGCCTTACTTTGTTCCTAGAGTATTATTAACCTCAATAACATAAATTTATAGTAATTTCCACTACTGGTTACTAATGGGCCCTATACATTCGGCGATCCGCTGCCGAGCTGCCCGAAGGTGGATACGGCCGACGGGCGACCCCGCGGCGGGGGGAGGTGACGGGAGGAGTGAAGTTTCTTCACTACCCCCGTCACCCGGCTCCATAGCAGTGCATGCTAACATGGACGAGATTGTCCATATTGGTCTGCATGCATAAGCGACGGGGCACCAACGATTAACGAGTGCGAAGCCGTGCATCGTTAATCGTTGGTGCCTACACACTGCACGATATGAACTAGTTCTTGTTCATTAATGAACGACAACGTTCATATCGTGCAGTGTTATCTGCCAGTGTGTAGGGCCCTTCAGCGACAGAGCAGCAGCACAAACACGCGGCAGTTTATAGTACATCTATGAAACGTTGCCACAGCGTACTGGGGTAAAGTGCACCATACAATTTAAACCAGGGATGGGGAACCTTTGGTCCTCCAGCTGTTGTTGAACTATACATCCCAGCATGCCCTGCAACAGTTTTAGCATGGCCAAATAGCAAAACTGTAGCAAGGCATGCTGGTATGTGTAGTTCAACAACAGCTGGAGGACCGAAGGTTCCCCATCTCAGATTTAAACAATAGGTATAGTTTTTTATTTTTCAGTTTTTTAGCTTGCAGCTTGGTTCAAACTGCGTAGATCACAGGGCTTATAGATGCATGTGAACAAAGCGCACTAGGGTAAAGCGCACCAAACAGTACAATTGACAGCAGAGTACAGCGCAGCGTACAGCAGCGTGCCCCTATACACAGTCACTATACAGAGCACAGCCACTTGTGAGTCTGGAGTCTCTGGACACAGCACAGCCAAGTATAGGGCAGCGTGCCCCTACATACAGTCACTACACTGCACACACAGCCAGTCTCTGGATAGGCACAGCGCAGCATTCAGCAGCGTGCCCCTATATACAGTCACTATACTGCACACATAGCCAGTCTCTGGATAGGCACAGCGCAGCATTCAGCAGCGTGCCCCTATATACAGTCACTATACTGCACACATAGCCAGTCTCTGGATAGGCACAGCGCAGCATTCAGCAGCGTGCCCCTATATACAGTCACTATACTGCACACATAGCCAGTCTCTGGATGGACACACGGCAGCATTCGGCAGCGTGCTCCTATATACAGTCACTGTACTGCACACATAGCCAGTCTCTGGATGGATACAGCGCAGCATTCGGCAGCGTGCTCCTATATACAGTCACTGTACTGCACACACAGCCCGTCTCTGGATGGACACAGCGCAGCATTCGGCAGCGTGCTCCTGTATACAGTCACTATCCGACACACACAGCCAGCATGTGGATGGGCACAGCGCAGTATTCGGCAGTGTGCTCCTATATACAGTCACTACACTGCACACACAGCCAGTCTATGGATGGACACACCGCAGCATTCGGCAGCGTGCTCCTGTATACAGTCACTATACTGAACACACAGCCCGTCTATGGATGGACACACCGCAGCATTCGGCAGCGTGCTCCTATATACAGTCACTATACTGAACACACAGCCAGTCTCTGGATGGATACAGCGCAGCATTCGGCAGTGTGCTCCTATATACAGTCACTATACTGCACACATAGCCAGTCTCTGGATGGACACACCGCAGCATTCGGCAGCGTGCTCCTATATACAGTCATTGTACTGAACACACAGCCAGTCTCTGGATGGATACAGCGCAGCATTTGGCAGCGTGCTCCTATATACAGTCACTGTACTGCACACACAGCCCGTCTCTGGATGGACACAGCGCAGAATTCGGCAGCGTGCTCCTGTATACAGTCACTATCCGACACACACAGCCAGCATGTGGATGGGCACAGCGCAGTATTCGGCAGTGTGCTCCTATATACAGTCACTATACTGCACACACAGCCAGTCTATGGATGGACACACCGCAGCATTCGGCAGCGTGCTCCTATATACAGTCACTATACTGAACACACAGCCAGTCTCTGGATGGATACAGCGCAGCATTCGGCAGTGTGCTCCTATATACAGTCACTATACTGCACACATAGCCAGTCTCTGGATGGACACACCGCAGCATTCGGCAGCGTGCTCCTATATACAGTCATTGTACTGAACACACAGCCAGTCTCTGGATGGATACAGCGCAGCATTCGGCAGCGTGCTCCTATATACAGTCACTGTACTGCACACACAGCCCGTCTCTGGATGGACACAGCGCAGAATTCGGCAGCGTGCTCCTGTATACAGTCACTATCCGACACACACAGCCAGCATGTGGATGGGCACAGCGCAGTATTCGGCAGTGTGCTCCTATATACAGTCACTATACTGCACACACAGCCAGTCTATGGATGGACACACCGCAGCATTCGGCAGCGTGCTCCTATATACAGTCACTATACTGAACACACAGCCAGTCTCTGGATGGATACAGCGCAGCATTCGGCAGTGTGCTCCTATATACAGTCACTATACTGCACACATAGCCAGTCTCTGGATGGACACACCGCAGCATTCGGCAGCGTGCTCCTATATACAGTCATTGTACTGAACACACAGCCAGTCTCTGGATGGATACAGCGCAGCATTCGGCAGCGTGCTCTTATATACAGTCACTGTACTGCACACACAGCCCGTCTCTGGATGGACACAGCGCAGCATTCGGCAGCGTGCTCCTGTATACAGTCACTATCCGACACACACAGCCAGCATGTGGATGGGCACAGCGCAGTATTCGGCAGTGTGCTCCTATATACAGTCACTATACTGCACACACAGCCAGTCTATGGATGGACACACCGCAGCATTCGGCAGCGTGCTCCTGTATACAGTCACTATACTGAACACACAGCCAGCATGTGGATGGGCACAGCGCAGTATTCGGCAGTGTGCTCCTATATACAGTCACTATACTGCACACACAGCCAGTCTATGGATGGACACACCGCAGCATTCGGCAGCGTGCTCCTATATACAGTCATTGTACTGAACACACAGCCAGTCTCTGGATGGATACAGCGCAGCATTCGGCAGTGTGCTCCTATATACAGTCACTATACTGCACACATAGCCAGTCTCTGGATGGACACACCGCAGCATTCGGCAGCGTGCTCCTATATACAGTCACTGTACTGCACACACAGCCCGTCTCTGGATGGACACAGCGCAGCATTCGGCAGCGTGCTCCTGTATACAGTCACTATCCGACACACACAGCCAGCATGTGGATGGGCACAGCGCAGTATTCGGCAGTGTGCTCCTATATACAGTCACTATACTGCACACACAGCCAGTCTATGGATGGACACACCGCAGCATTCGGCAGCGTGCTCCTATATACAGTCACTATACTGAACACACAGCCAGTCTCTGGATGGATACAGCGCAGCATTCGGCAGCGTGCTCCTGTATACTGTCACTATACTGCACACACAGCCAGCATGTGGATGGACACAGCCAGCCTAAACATCAAATGGCAGCGTTCCTGCACTTTTCCTGCCGTTTTCCTGTATTTGAATAAATGGGTGTTATGCACATTTGTGACCAATCAGACGCAGTCATCATTATCAATGTTGCAGTCATTATTAACATTACCATTGCACCAGTGTCAGAGCACACGAATCTCAGGGGAGGGAGGAAGAGGCTGAGTTTGAGACTCTTTGTCAGTCATGTTAATCTCAAACTGCAAATTCACGCACACATCACGCCCTTAGTGTACTTTAACTGTGACTGTACTCTCACCATGATGGGACACACACCCACTTCTTGCGACCTCACGCCCCACTGCGGCCCAGGTCTCGGCTGTGTGATCCATGCATCTCACCCTGCCTCTGAATAAGGCTCACTGGTGACAATATAATCCTGTTTAACACTATGGAAGCTTTCAATGCCCTACAGCAGAGGTTCTCAAACTCGGTCCTCGGGGGCACACACAGTGCATGTTTTGCAGATCTCCTCACAGAATCGCAAGTGAAATAATTAGCTCCACCTGTGGACCTTTTAAAATGTGTCAGTGAGTAATTAATACACCTGTGCACCTGCTGGGTTACCTGCAAAACATGCACTGTGTGGGGTCCTGAGGACCGAGTTTGAGAACCTCTGCCCTACAGAGTCATAAAAATCCCATGGGCACAGTCACAGTTATCTTAAACAAATGAAACTAGACTAGATAACCCTTAATAAGCTGTTGCCATGGCAATACGTTTTATTTACACTTGAGTGACCATTTGGTGGAATTTTTTTTTTTTTCTTTTCAGCTTTTCAACAGAAAATGAAATGTATTGTTTCGAAACTTTCATTAAAAATAAAGGTTATTACAATGTGTATTACCCTTCTTCATTTTTTTTATAACCTAATAAATGAAATTACTTCTTCAAACACAAGGAAATAAATCCAGTCGCTCCCTTGTTAATTGATGTCTCCGGGGACCACGGATGAAACCGACGTGGGGAACGTCCTCCATCCGCAGACATATCACACAATACGGCAGGTCCCCTCCGCAGGGGGAGAGGGCCAAAATCATACACACTAATTATTCTCCATGGCAACCCACACTGCCATGGCAACTGCCTAAAAATCTGCCGTTCGGTATTGGGGGGCTAGTCAGTTTATAAGCTTACTGCAAGGGATGAGCAGAGCTAGAGGAGCACAAACTTCCAGAGAACGGAGACGAGGTTACACTAGGGATAAAGTATTTTGGGACAAATATTGGAAATACACAAGCAAGGTTTCCTTCAATCGTTTTTGGCGGTCCTATTTAGGTAGATCTCATGCACCAACTCCCCACTATATTTCTTTTCTATGAATTCTCTTCTTCAATACATATTAACTGATAAAGAATAATAATGGTGGAAGAATTAGGGACACCATGGCTGCAGAGGGAGGGGGGTGAATGTGGGGCACTGGGCCGAGAGAGGGGTCCCTGCTCTTGGAAATCGAGGACAGTTTCTAGCAATGGTTCTCTAGTGGGCTGTCGTAGGTAAATACACGTTGGGGGTAATTCCAAGTTGATCGCAGCAGGATTTTTTATAGCAATTGGGCAAAACCATGTGCACTGCAGGGGAGGCAGATATAACATGTGCAGAGAGAGTTAGATTTGGGTGGGGTGAGTTCAATCTGCAATCTAATTTGCAGCGTAAAAATAAAGCAGCCAGTATTTACCGGGTGTACTAGGGCTGACCGGCGGTCTCCTGACCGCCGGTCAGCTTACCGACGCCGGGATCCCGGCAGCATACCGACGCAGGGATCCCGGCAGGGAGGGGCAAGTGCAGCAAGCCCCTTGCGGGCTCGGTGGCGACCTGCGGTCGCCACGGGTTCTATTCCCACTCTATGGGTGTCGTGGACACCCACGAGTGGAAATAGTCCCTGTTGGTCGGCATGCCGACATCGGGACAGTGACCCGTCGGGCTGGTGGAGGAGGTCATGTGACTGTCGGTCAGCTGACCGGCGGTCACATGAATACCACCCGTATTTACCCTGCACAGAAATAAAATAACCCACCCAAATCTAACTCTTTCTGCACATGTTATATCTGCCTCCCCTGCAGTGCACATGGTTTTGCCCAATTGCTATTAAAAATCCTGCTGCAATCAACTTGGAATTACCCCCGTTATGTTCTCCATTGCAACCAATTTATGTCACTGTTCAACTGGCAGAAGACCTATGAAACGTAATATCTGATTGGTCGTTCTATAATGCAGCATAAACGCTATTTTAATTATTTAACTGCCACACGATTGTACTCACTGAAAATTTGACTTGACAGTTCTCCTCTCCCAGATAACACAGGTCTCCCGATACATTGGTCTCCTGCCAAAGGTGCTCGCCGTTCACTGCGTTCTCCTGCACGGCAAACAGCACAACAGTTATCACCATTTATTTCTGCCCACTGGCGCACAGAGGAATATATGCAACATTTAACATTAATGGTATTTATTCTAACAAGGCAAAGAAATTTACAAACATTTCCTCCATATATCCAAAGTATATACACTCTATATACTTGGACACTCTATATACTTGCGCACCACCGTGCCCGCAGCGTGGCGAGCGCAGCGAGCCCGCAAGGGGCTCATTTGCGCTCGCCACGCTGTCGGTATGCCGGCGGTCAGGTTTCCGGCGCCGGTATGCTGGTCGCCGGGAGTCCGGCCGCCGGCATACCATACTACACCCCACCTACAGGATGCAGCAATTGTATGTGCTAAAGAGATATTTGTAAGCCTGGAGGCTACCACCTCATTTAAAAGCCAGTGATATCGCTTAGGATAGGTAAGACAAGCCCTGATTCCTAGCAAATTGATTGACTGCATTTAAATACAGATGGTGCCTGAACATAAAGTGTGAGATTTGCAAATTAGTGAGATTTCCATGTTGGTTTTGCATTGCAAAAAATGCAGCTTTAAATCTTAGTGATAAGTCCCCGAAATCGCAGCACTTTGCAAATCTCACACTATTTTACATGTAAGCATAAGGGGTATATGTACTAAACAACAGCTCTGACTGCTGTGTTTACTGTAAAAGGGCAATAATAATAAGGGGTCTATTCATGAAGCAGTGGAAAGTGTGGAGAAATGAGCCAGTGGAGAAGTTGCCCATACCAACCAATCAGCATTGAAGTAACATTTATAATTTGCATACTATACAATTGTACGGAGCAGCTGATTGGTCGCCATGGGCAACTTCTCCACTGGCTCACTTCTCCACTCTTTTCATTGCTTTATGAATAGACCCCTAAATGCTAAATCCAATGCAAGGCCTGTTTTGCAATTATTTTAATTGCCTTTTTAAATCCAGCAGGTCAAAGCCGTTGTTTAGTAAATAATAAATATACCCCTAAATGTATCCCAGATTCACAGTGAATCATATAAGCCGCATTCTCAGAAATACAGCTTCATGTCACAAAATGGTTGCCTCCAATGAGGTGAATAAATCAAACACATGACAGTTGGTAGCTGATTGGCTGGAGCACCATTTATCAAATAGTTAAAACTCATTAATAAATGGGTCCCTTTACCTGTAATAATGCAATATAATATGGGGGGAAGAGAATTTACAGTACATGTTGAAGGTTTACATTAGTGTGTCAGACCCCCCAAAAAACAAGAAGACCGTACAGTCCAGTCGAGGCTGGTGCGAGGCTCTTTCAGGGGTCCATTTGAGATGGATAGGCTTGGGCAGTGCACAGTAGCCAGGTGTTGAAGTCCAGAGCGGGAAATGGCTTTCCTACGGTATAACAGAAAAAAGCAATAGGTCAGCAATAAAATGACTAACAAATCCAAAAGCAAGGACTAAAAAGACAAATATACAAGGATTAGTAACACTGGAATATACAATTTGTTGCACATAACACTGACTAGGTAACTTATATATGAGAGGCTCACTAATTTAATTTCCAGTGAAATTCACCTCAGTGATGTCACTGGTTCGTAGTAAATTGATAGTCTGCCTTCTCATGCATACTGATTCAGCACACACAAAATGGCTGCCTCAGTGATGTCACTGGTTCTTAGTGATTTGATAGGCTTCCCTCTTGTGAATACTGGTTCAACACACAACATGGCTGCCTCAGTGATGTCACTGCTTTCTAGCGAATTAATAGGCTGCCTTCACATGCATATTGATTCAGAACATAAAATGGCTTCCTCAGTGACATCACTGGTTCTTAGTAAATTGATAGGCTGCCTTCTCATGAATATTTTCAGCATAAAAAATAGCTACCTCAGTGATGTCACTGGCTCGAACTGAATTGATTGGCTGCCTTTATGTAATTACAGGTTCAGCGCACCACATGACTGCCTTAGTGATGTCACTGGTGTGTAGTGAATTGCTAGGCTGCCTTCTCATAAGTTCTGGTTGAACACCAACAAAATGGCTGCCTCAATGATGTCACTAATAGCGAACATATGTCTTCTCATAAATATTAGTTTAGCGCACAACATGGCTACCTCAGTAATGTCACTGGTTTGTAGTGAAATGATAATCTGCCCTCTCTATTAATACTTGGTTAGCAAACAAAATGGCCGCCTGCTCCGTGTGTAGATGACAGGTGTGCATTAATTTAAATTAGACAGCTCCAGCAAATTTAGGAGAGAGTGTTCTAATAATCATAGAATGCATCTTAATACGTCATTGTGTGGCTGGTGCTTCTGCTTTTTTTTTGTACACCTGATCCTACCCTGGTCACACACATGGATACTGACAGAATGTTCTCATTATAGAACCTAAATATACAATTCATCAGACTTCAATTTCCAGGCAGCTGCCTAGAAAGCAATTTTATCTAGACAGAGAAAAAAAAATGGAATCCATTAAGTTTCCATGAAGGATTTGTTTTCTAATCGGACACACCAAAAGATTCACAGAAACAGCAGCTGGTTCCAAAGGGGAGGGGAGGGGGGATTACAAATGTAGGGTCATCTGTCCTAAACGCTTCCTATGTCGGGTTTAGCTATTGTTGGTATGTCCCTGATTCATTTCTAATTTAGTGCCCGTTGATTAAGCTGAAAATCCATTTTATCATACATCAAAATCCTTGTTTATAGCCGCTGTCAAACAGGCGACACCAGTGTGCCCAGAATATTTTCAATCTTTAATGAAACACCCCGTGTGGTCAAATCATAAATGTCGACTTCTCAGAGTGAAACGGGGCGACTTGTGCCACTTGTGCCCTACACAATCTGCACCAACGTCTCCCTAAATATGTAAATGTTGAAAATTGCACCATTTTTGAGGAAAATAGAAACACAGGGGCCCATTTATCAACGCGTTTTAGCTATTTAAAACTCGCTACATATGATAAATGATGCTTCAGCCAATCAGCTCCTAACTGTCAGTTTTCAAACACATGACAGGAGTTGATTGGCTGGAGCACCATTTATCATACACCACGAGTTTTAGCTAAAACTCTTTTGATAAATGGGCCCCACAATTTTAATACTTGTGATTTATGGCCATCCGTGGGGACAGCTGGGGACTGCTCAGCATTGTGTTGTAATGATGATGGGCCTATATTTGTGAGGAGACCTGGAGCTGTAGTCCTATACACCTCACTGATAATCTGGCCCTGGCAGCGACATTGTCAAAACAAAAGTAAAAAATGAACAGTTTTTGTGGAAGCCTGTCAAATTTTTATTGTAAAGGATAAGGTAAGGATGGCTGGGGGAGGTTAGCGGCCAAATTACTACATATATTCAAATCCATAGGACATATATCTGACGTCTCTAACTCTCAAGTAGAGACAACTTTAATTGATTATTATATAGACTAGTTACCAGCACGTCAAAATAACGGAACAACATAACAGTAATGTCAGTACCGGCGACTGTGCAAGGCCGAAGTGAGCAACACTTGAATTACTCCGTCAGACGCCATCTAGTGGCTACCGACGTGCACAGCACTTGAATTTTCCCCATAGAGGTGAGGAACAGCATTAACCTTTTATTATGTTGAATAAGCAGCACCGAATTAATCAGAAGCTACTATCATCTGTGGTGATGAATCTTCTCCTTGTCAACTCGCCCCTGAGGCATGCAATCTGAAAAAGCCTAATAATAAATTTGAAAATCAGTTTAATGCCACGAAAAAATAAATGTGTGAATTTTCCCTTCAAATTGACAACTTGACCCAAACACCTTTCCCTATCAGACATCCTGACGGTGACTAAATATAGCCTGCCATCATTCTCAGTCAGTGGCGGCCGAGACTGGTAGGACCCCCTGATATTAGACTGGGCGGCTAAATTTCAGGGCCACTGAGATAGATTAGCCCCGTGGTCATAAATCTTATCCGCTATCTGTGAGAGCTGGGAATTCATCCCCCAAATCAAGGACACATATAAATATAGTTTCCAGGGCTGCCTCCAGCAGATGAACTAGTAATAACCTCAGTGAGTCATGGCAGTATCCAGGTTTTCTCCAGTGGGACCGCTGTCAGGAGAAAGCAGACAGATGGGCCCAACCAACCGAAAACGTTAGTGGGGATAAAAAGAACGAGAGACAAAAAAAAAAAAAAAGAGAGAGTCTCAGACGCACAAATGAAACAAACTAGAATACATCATATTGTGACGACGGTGACAGGAAGATAGCATGGAAACAAAAAAAAAAAGGGAGACAGATCGTTGGAATAAGGAGGTAAGGGTGAATTGTTTAAAAAATGCAGACGACAAACATGTTGCAGTGCGTGGGCCAAACAGGGCGCAACCTCCGATATTAGGGTGGATCATTATCAGGCACGGCGGGCGATTTGGTCAGAGGGTGTCCGCAACCAGGCATTAGAGTGCTATCGCCCAACCACATGGACAAGCTACAGTGGCGGCTAAAATTATGCCGCCATTTGGTTCGTAGGCCTGATTTTCACATGGCTTGGCCACCTACGTGTGTCACCAAGCAAGAAGAGCGGCGTGTGTGGGCATCTTTAGGCAACGGTAACAAACAAAAAACGCAAACAAATGAATAAAATACAAAACAACAAGACCTACTAAAAAGACATTACATCATAATACGATTTAGTTCTACCTGGTCCCTTAGTAGGGAAGGACTGGTAAGACTGGTAAACGAGGCTGTGGTAGCTTGTAAGTGCGTTATTTACAGTGCTAAGGCTGTGTCTCCAAAAAACGGTCCTAATAGGCCGCTGACAGGCCAGGTACTAAGGATATCCTTGTATGAGCACAGGTGGCTTAATTATTACCTCAGACATTTCATTCACCCACCTATGCTGAAACTGGGATATTCCTGATGTCTGGAGTGTTAGGGTGCCATGAGGACTGAGTTTGGGATACACCGTGCTAACGGGTCTGTTAAACTAATATTTAGGCACACGAACTGAGGGTGCTTAATACTGCAGATATCTTCTGTGTCAAACCCATGTACTGAGGAAAATCAGCGTCCCCACAGCACAGAAAACAGGACCCAGAGAGGGCCAGATTTTTTATCTCACATTTGCCAGCTGCAGTGGACCAACATGTCCCAATAGTCAACGCCAGCTTCTGGTTAGTCAGAGATACTGGGTCTTACAGCTGGAAAGCAAGGTTTTTCTTATCCTGCCGTACAGGATTTTAATCAATTAGAGAGGAATCATATGTTTGGAGCCTTTGTTTTCCGCTATGTTGTATGCTGACAGGAATATTTTGGAAAATAGCTTCGCCAGTTTCATAAGGTGGCCTCTTGAGACACTGGTGGTCATTCCGAGTTGTTCGCTAGCTGCATTCGTTCGCTGTGCAGCGATGATGCAAAAAAACGGCACTTCTACGCATGCGTATGCTGCGTACTTTTACAACGAACGATGTAGTTTTACACAGGGTCTAGCGATGCTTTTCACTCGCACTGGCAGCCGCAGAGTGATTGACAGGAAGAGGGCGTTTCTGGGTGTCAACTGACCGTATTCAGGGAGTGTTCGGAAAAACGCAGGTGTGGCTGGGCGAACGCAGGGCGTGTTTGTGACGTCAAATCAGGAACTGAATGGTCTGAAGTGATCGCAAGCGCTGAGTAGGTTTGAAGCTACTCTGAAACAGCACAATTTTTTTTTGTAGCCGCTCTGCGATCCTTTCGTTCGCACTTCTGCTAAGCTAAAATACACTCCCAGTGGGCGGCGGCATAGCGTTTGCACGGCTGCTAAAAACTGCTAGCGAGCGATCAACTCGGAATGACCACCACTGTCAAGTAACTGGACGGACCCAAAACAAGTGGGTTGCCCAACAACGACCCAATCAAAGGGCCAAATTCAGACCTGATCGCACCTCTGCGAATTTGCAGAGGTTTGCGATCAGATAGTCGCTACCTGGACAGAGTGAAAATCTGCTCCGTGCAAGTCTGCGTCCACCGTGCGAAAACTTTTGCAAACACCGGTCAGCTGTAAATCCGTTCGCACAGGACCTACTCCTACACTGCGATAGAATAAGGCTGATCGGGGCCGAAGCGGACGTCACACACCTTGGGCACGCCTGCGTTTTTACTGATACTCCCAAAAAACGGCCAGTTACCACCCCCAAACATACGCTTCCTGTCAATCAGCCTGTGTTCGCCTGGCGATAAAAAAAGACGCAGGATTTTTTTCCTCAGTTTGGCGATGCGCCTCCGCATTACGGTCCGTACGTATGCGCAGTTGTTCGATAATTGGCCGCTGTTCGATTTTGCACAACTGCGACCGGGTCTGAATTAGGCCCAGTCACAGTTATATGGTGCATGTCCGACAATGTGAAGCAGAAACTATTCAAATCTGGGTCCTGGGACAATGTGGCTATAAGCTGGATCTGAACGTGTATTAAAGAGAAATATAGTACTGTATACAGGCTATGGGCGTTCTTCCCAATTCATCCAATATCTACCGGAGGGACTGCAGTACGGAAGGCGCCCTACTACACACTGAGGATCTACCTTGTCCGATACTAGATTGTCCTATAACCCTCTTTACAGAGCTTCCATACACATACCCTTTTTGGGCCATATGGTAAGAGATGCCTGCTATGACTAAGACAATCCGCCATGGGTAATGACTACCTTTAACCTGAATTTTGCATCTTATTGGCATACAAATTTCGCTTATAGGACATGTGGGGTCCCCACACACACAGAGGTGCCCCACACAGGGTCATTGCATAGAACCGATGCACCTGGGGCTGCCACGGCTCTGTGTTCTGCATGCACAGTCAGTGCTGCATATGGGGGGTAATTCCAAGTTGATCGCAGCAGGAAATATTTTAGCAGTTGGGCAAAACCATGTGCACTGCAGGGGAGGCAGATATAACATGTGCAGAGAGAGTTAGATTTGGGTGGGTTATTTTGTTTTTGTGCAGGGTAAATACTGGCTGCTTTATTTTTACACTGCAAATTAGATTGCAGATTGAACACACCACACCCAAATCTAACTCTCTCTGCACATGTTAAATCTGCCTCCCCTGCAGTGCACATGGTTTTGCCCAACTGCTAAAAAATTTCCTGCTGCGATCAACTTGGAATTACCCCCATAGTGAAGAGTGGCTCCCGGTTCCCCTTATCAGCTTCACGTGGCGCTGATGAGGAGAACCCAGGAGCCGCTCTGCACTGTACAGTACGCACTGTGCAGAGCTGGAAGCATTCATACAGGAGCCGACCACAGGAGGTGAGTACTCAAGGGCACTTTTCTGCATACCATACAGAAGGGAACGGTGTAGCAAATTGGAGGTGGCACTGTAAGGCATATAGGAGGGGTACTGTCAGGCCCGGCGAAAGGGGGGTCAAAGGGGACACCCGGCCCGGGCACCAACGTAGTGAGGGTCCACAAGGGCCAGCGGCGGCAGCAGCATGGCATGGATTTAAATAATTATATAGCTGGCAGCATTGCGCAGTGCGCCCACTGTGTACTTAAAAGCATTTATGAGCAATAGCGGCCCACCCTGGGGTAACCCCTCACTGCCCCCAGCCCCAGCTGTCCTGAACGCTGAGATGTATCAAGCCTTGGAGAGAGATAAAGTGGTTAAGATGCCAAAAGCAATCCATCATCTTCTGTCATTTCGAAGACTGTGCTAGATAAATGACAGTTAGAAGCTGATGGTTTCTCTGGGCAACTGCTCCACTTTGTCGTCAAGGCTTGATACATTTCCCACACTCACGAGTTCTCAGCTGTACAAAATGTTAACATGACCCCCGTTACACCGTCCTTCTCTTCTCTCTGTACCTCCAGCTATGTGCATTTCCAAAACAGAAGGCGATTAGAAGACCACCACGAGGCTCTGTCAGCAATCGCTGGCTCCTAGGATTTGCCTTGGCGCTATCCAACCCTTTGGCCTAAGCGCCGAATTCCCAGAGCCAGTGTGTGTCTAGCTGTATGCACTATGATCCAAAGTTTAAGAAAAGTATCCTGCGGAGAACAGGGGATGACGGCTAAGAGACAGACTTCCAAATGTTGTTGTGATCCAAGAGAGGCTGCAATAAACAACAACAAAAGAGAATAACGTAATCTTTGACATCGCACTAAGGGGGTCTTGCGGCCGCTGCGACCCTTACAGTGATGAGTAGATCCCTGCCAGTGGGCTAGCCCTGTGCTGGGCATCCCCCCGCATGTTTGTGTGGCTGATCGTAGATGTGCTATTTAGGCCCTAAGTGTATATCCACACATTCTTTGACATCAATACTGAGGAATCCCTGTATCTTCTGTCACTCCATCTCTGACCTTTACATCATTATGCCTATAGCATAATCTGAGCGGGGCCAAGTCACGCCAACCCAAATATGGCAGACAGCAATGCACAGAACAGGCTGACACCAGACTCTCAGAGCCTTGGGTCATAGCCTGCGAGATGCAGGCACGGACGCTGCAACAGCACATTAGCCCGTATTGTTAAAGTAGCAATAATTTAAAGGGCAAATCCAACATGAGTTTGTCTTTAGAATTATTAGCGCTCTAAAAATACTGGCACAGCCAATGGGATTGCAGGAGGAAATGACATAAGGCCTGGCCTAAAACATAATTTGTGGCAGTACTTGTTAAATATGCCTGGTTAATCTTGGCTAAAGGTAGCAGTCTAAGGCTATATAGCTGGTGGCACCTGGTGGCAGTTTTCACTGACGATGTCTGCTCTTTGCAGGTTATTACATATACCCCATAATAAAAGTAGGTTCACTGCATCCCAAAAGTAGCATTGGCACAAACTTCAAGAACGATTTTGAGGCTTTCAAATTTTTGAAAGCCTCATATAGTTCCTCATGAAATACATTTCTCCAGGCCATGAAAGGTGAAATTAATACTCTAAGATTTTTAGAATACTCAAATTCTTTCATAAATGCCCTTCAACAGCCTTTCATTAGACTTTTGGAACTTTTGTGATTTTCTGCAACTTTTCTTACTTAAAGCACCCACTTACACGTGTAGCAGCTCTCTGCTCCAAGATGGCAACCAGCGTTGGGGAATGTCTTCCCTTCTGGTAGTTGGGCCTCTTGGAGCATTCCTTTCTAGGGCCAGGCTGCGTGCCCTCATAATATATCCTAATGCAAATGTTCATTCTGCAGGGTGAGATATGTAAATGCGATTCAATGTGTGGACAATGCAGTGTGCGGCTGCAGTGTCTCTTTTCACCAGCAATGGGACTATTTGTGGACTTTTCATAGGGATCATAAATCCCGTATGTGCAATTTATGTACTTTTCATGTCCATATGTTGCAAGTAAATACATTTATAGGTACTGAAATATACATGTAATAAAAACACACAAATGCAACTGTTCCGATCTACCCTCACTCTCATTGTTAATTTAGTGCATTGAATGTTGCTTGAGCAAGCAGCATTTTAGGACAAAAATGCAAAAGTTTGAATAATTAAAGTGCTAAAAGTAATAGAAGGCAGAACTCTCCAGTGACCATTCTATACTTTAGCATTTTGCAGGGATGATTTCCCAAATCAGGGGTACATCTATGCTAGGCAAATAGGTGCACTTCCTGGAGAAGGAGTGGGGAGCAGGGGGTGTGGGGACGGGGGTTGATGGGATTTGCGTCATTGTGGCCCTGTATCGCATTGCCGCAGGTCATGCTGTCAGGTACTGCCAAAATGACGTGAGCTACAAATCTAATAATTACACTCCCGTCATGGACTAGGGAAAGAGTAGTTAACGTAAGGTACATTTGCACGTAAGTTAAAGTGAAGAGTTTACACAGAGTGCTTCAGTCACACACTTCCGTTGGTTATTCAGCAACGGGAATAGACACAACCACTGGTCAATATGCCGCGGACTCCACTACTTCATACCTGTCTACCTTCCGCAATGTCTGGGGGACACACAAAATTTTGAGCAGTCCCACGGACTCCTGAAAGCTTTGGTCACCCTTTCTAGTGAGATGGGCAGCACAATGACTCGATTCTCAAAGAATGAAGAGCACTCAACATCTGGATGTACTGTAACAAGCCACTCAGCAACTGGATGTACTGTAACAAGCCACTCAACAGCTGGATTCACTGTAACAAGCTACTCAACAACTGGATGCACTGTAACAAGCCCCTCAACTAGATGTACTGTAACAAGCCCCTCAACAACATGATCTACTGTAACAAGCCACTCAACATCTGGATGTACTGTAACACGCCACTCGGCACCTGGATGTACTGTAACACGCCACTCAGCATCTGGATGTACTGTAATAAGCCACTCAATAACAAGATGTACTGTAACAACCCACTCAAAAACTGGATGTACTGTAACAAGCCCCTCAACAACATGATGTACTGTAACAAGCCACACAACATCTGGATGTACTGTAATACGCCACTCAACATCTGGATGTACTGTAATACCTCCACTCAACATCTGGATGTACTGTAACACACCACTCAACATCTGGATGTACTGTAACACGCCACTCAGCATCTGGATGTACTGTAACACTCCAATCAACAACAAGATGTACTGTAACAAGCCACTCAAAAACGGGATGTACTGTAACAAGCTACTCAACAACAAGATGTACTGTAACAAGCCACTCAACAACAGGATGTACTGTAATAAGCCACTCAACAACTGAATGTACTGTAACAAGCCACTCAATAACTGGATGTACTGTAACAAGCCAATCAACATCTGGATTTACTGTAACAAGCCAATCAACATATGGATTTACTGTAACAAGCTACTTAAAATCTGGATGTACTGTAACAAGCCACTCAACATCTGGATGTACTGTAACAAGTCACTCAACAGCTGGATGCACTGTAACAAGCCACTAAACAACAAGATGTACTGTAACAAGCCACTAAACAACAAGATGTACTGTAACAAGCCACTAAACATCTGGATGTACTGTAACAAGCCACTCAACAACAGGATGTACTGTAATAAGCCACTCAACAACTGGATGTACTGTAACAAGCTACTCAATAACTGTATGTACTGTAACAAGCCACTCAACATCTGGCTTTACTGTAACAAGCCACTTAAAATCTGGATGTACTGTAATAAGCCACTCAACATCTGGATGTACTGTAACAAATCACTTAACAACTGGATGTACTGTAACAAGCCACTCAAAACTGGGTGAACTGTAACAAGCCACTCAACATCTGGGTGTACTGTAACAAGCAACTCAACAGCTGGATGCACTGTAACAAGCCACTAAACAACAAGATGTACTGTAACAAGCCACTCAACATCTGGATGTACTGTAACAAGTCACTAAACAGCTGGATGCACTGTAACAAGCCACTAAACAACAGGATGTACTGTAACAAGACACTCAACTGGATGTACTGTAACACGCCACTCAACATCTGGATGTACTGTAACAAGCCACTCAACAACAGGGTGTACTGTAATAAGCCACTCAACAACTGGATGTACTGTAACAAGCCACTCAATAACTGTATGTACTGTAACAAGCCACTCAACATCTGGCTTTACTGTAACAAGCCACTTAAAATCTGGATGTACTGTAACAAGCCACTCAACATCTGGATGTACTGTAACAAGTCACTTAACAACTGGATGTACTGTAACAAGCCACTCAAAACTGGATGAACTGTAACAAGCCACTCAACATCTGGGTGTACTGTAACAAGCCACTCAACAGCTGGATGCACTGTAACAAGCCACTAAACAACAAGATATACTGTAACAAGCCACACAAAAACTGGATGTACTGTAACAAGCCCCTCAACAACAAGATGTACTGTAACAAGCACTCAACTGGATGTACTGTAACAAGCCACTCAACAACTAGATGTGCTGTAACAAGCCACTCAACATCTGGGTGTACTGTAACAAGCCACTCAACAACTGAATGTACTGTAACAAGCCCCTCAACTGGATGTACTGTAATAAGCCACTCAACATCTGGATGTACTGTAACAAGCCACTCAACATCTGGATGTACTGTAACAAGCCACTCAACAAGATGTGCTGTAACAAGCCACTCAAAAATGGGATGTATTGTAACAAGCCCCTCAACAAGATGAACTGAAACAAGTCACCCAGCAACAGGATGTACTGTAAGAAGCCACTCAACAACTGGATGTACTGTAATAAGCCACTCAACAACTGGATGTACTGTAACAAGCCACTCAATAACTGGATGTACTGTAACAAGTCACTCAATAACTGGATGTACTGTAACAAGCCACTGTACATCTGGATTTACTGTGACAAGCCACTTAAAATCTGGATGTACTGTAACAATCCACTCAACATCTGGATGTACTGTAACCAGCCACTTAACAATTGGATGTAATGTAACAATCCACTCAACAACTGGATGTACTGTAACAAGTCACACAAAAACTGGATGTACTATAACAGGTCAACTCAATCCTTAAAACTCACATAATTCTGTAAAATAAAATGAGTCATACTCTGGTGACCACAGAAAAGCAGAATTCTCTTATCTCTGGAAACATGCAACTATTATACTAAACCTCCGACCCTGACGGAAATCACTGCATACTGTAGATACTACTCATCCTTTTGCCTGCTAGTATGTCAACAACAGTAGTACTCCCACAGTTGTTATTAAATAAAGTCCACAAAGAAAGAGAAAATAAAGTGCCAATGCACACTCTACAATACCAAGTAATGCTAGTCAGAATCTCCTATATATTAGCCCAAGTCTGTGACTCTGTGCTGTAACGCTGGGCGGAGTTACAGTGGTGGGTGGAGTTATTCAAATGAGTCACAGAACTGGGCAAATCTATAGGAGACCAGCAGCAGAAGCAGATGGTATGGCCATGTCACAGGAAGGGGCGCATACCTCCCAGCTTTCTTCAGGCAGGAGGAGGGGGACACACACACACACACACACACACACAAAACACCACACGACAAAAGGGGCGTGGCCAACGAAAGGGGCGTGGCTTCACGGGAGGGCACCCGTTTTCGTCAGTGAGGGGGCATGCCCAGCACTCTGTGAGCTGCTGGCATGCCCCCAGGGGCAGATTATGAGTCCGGGGGGCCCAGGGCACTTAAGACAAGGGGCCCTATCTCATTGCTGTGCCTGCTGTGGGATCAGGGGCGTGGCCTAATCGCGCCCGCGAAGCCACGCCCCCTTATGCATATTCCTGGAATATTTTTTTAAATGGAATTTTGGCCCCTCAGCTAGGGGTAAATACAGAGGAGGTGGTCGCTCCCCTCTACACACCCGCACAGGCAGAAGAAAGCAGGGAGACTGCTGCCTCCCTGCACCACCACAGACCTGCCAATACGCAGCAGCGTGTGCTGACTGTAGCACAATGCTGCCGCTGTTGCTGGCAGGACGGGGGAGCTTCTGAGCTGGGACAGAGCTACTCCAGCCAGGGGGCCCCATAAAACTGTGGGGCCCCTACGTACCCCCGTCTCTGCTGCTGGAACCCCCCCTTAATCCGTACCCCCTGATGCCCCCTCTCCCTCTGTCTCCACTAAATTCACCGCTGCTCTAAGCAAAACAGAGAGTACAGGAGCTTCCCAACTGCCCCCCCCCCCCAACACCACCACCACCGCGGGACACTGTGGCCCACGGGTGGGACAGCGGGACAGATCCTAAAAAATGGGACTGTCCCGCGAAAATCGGGACGGTTGGGAGGTGTGGGGGTGTGTGAGGGGGTATGCCGTACAGACAGACGGGCACCGGCTCACTGTGTGCTTGACCCCCCACATCAGCATGCTCAGCAGGGACTCTCTGGCGCGGAGGAGCGTCACTTTCTGGCACACTCCACGCTTCTTAGCTGCAGTTTTGTGGGGCACCTGCCGCTGTGCAGGTTCCATACTGCCTCTGTTATCTCCAGCCCCGGCAACCCCACCGCTAGCTGCAGTGCTGCCGCCCGCAGTGAGGTGCGCCCAGCTCCTTCACACACTTTAGCTGGCGGGCAGCGCTGCAGAAGTTCGCGCTGCTTGCAGGCTCCGACCCCCTCCTCCCTCCAGCCACAGCGTCTCCTGGGGGCTAACCAGTCACTCCCAGTCTCCCCTTACCACAGTGCCCGGCAGCTGCTCGAGGTCTGCGGTGTGTGACTGAGGAGGGTGGGAGGGATGCGGACAGGCAGAGGAAGCAGGACTTCAGCCTGAGAGAGTCAGCCATGCCAAGTCTCCACCAGCAGCAGATCCCAACAGGTTGGAGTGGAACAGCAGCAGCCAGCAGCAGTGACTCCGGTAAGACACATCTGTCTGTCACCACTGTTCTGTCCCTAATACAGATCTCTCCCGTGCCCTGTGTTCTGTCATGTCCCTGTCACCGTTATCCTGGCCCTGTCACCCTTATCCTGGCCCTGTCACCCCTATCCAGGCCCTGTCACCCCTGTGCTTGCCCCGTCAACCCTATACTGGCCCTGTCACCCCTGTCCTGGTCCTGCCGCCCCTACCATGGCCATGTCACCCCTCTCCTGTCCCTGTAATTTCTGTCCTGGCCCCATCGCCCCTGTTCTGGCCCCGTCACCCCTGTCCTGGCCCTGTCACCCATATTCTGACCCTGTCACCCCTGTCCTGGCCCCGTCACCCCTGTCCTGGCCCCGTCACCCCTGTCCTGGCCCTGTTACTGCATACCTTTTTGGCAGGTACACTACCCGTAGCGCCTCCAGACCCCTCCCCAATGCACCACACCTCCGCACCTTCCCCTCTACCACATGCGGCACCGCACCCCTCCCCCACACGCTGTGCCTCCAGACCCCCTACACCACCCGCGGCTTCCACTCCTCCGCCCCTCCACCACCCACAGCACCTCCAGACCCCCTCCACCATCCACCCCCCATATATGTCTCTCCCCACACCTGCCCCCCCTCCACCCGCAGCATCTGCAGACACCCTCCTACATCCGCGGTGCCCCCCTCATCCACCCCTCCCCCACCTGCCCCTCCACCACCTGCAGCACCTCCGGACCCCCTTCCCCATCCGCCGCACCACCTGTACCTGCCCCTCCCCTACTCACGGCACCTCCGGACCCCTACCCCACCCCCGCCCCTTCCCATCCCACAGCACCTCCGGAACCCTTCACCCATCCGCAACATCCCCGCACCTGCCCCTCTCCCACCCTTGGCACCCCTGCCCTTCCCCCACCGGCAGTGCCTCCGGACCCCATCCCCCATCTGCAGCCCCCACTCCTCTGCCCCTCCCCCACCCGCAGCATCTCCTGACCCTTCCCCATCCGGGCCCCCCAGCTTCCACCCCCCTCTACCCGCAGCATCTACAGACACCCTCCCCCATCCACAGCCCCCCCCCCGCACCTGCTACATTCTGTACATTGTGCCCTGCAGGTGCTGTTCACGCCATCGCAAGGGGCTGCGCCTCCTTCACCATCGCACGCCCTTTCATTGTGCAATATTTAACCACTAACAAAGGAATGCAGGTGATACTCCATATAACACAAATATTGAACCCCAGAAAGGCATGCAAGGGTTAAGGGGGCGTAGCCCCTTGCGATGGTGTGAAGAGCGCCCGTAGGGCGCGATGAAGCACCTAGTAATTATAATAAACTCTGGAATCTAACATCGAGCAAAACCATGGTTCTTTGCATACTTTCTGGCCACAAATACTAGCCCACCAACCAACATCTAGGTGACCTCGTCTCTGATGGGTCTTAAATACTAAGTCCGGGGCACGAAACCCCACCAAGCCGGCGAAGACCAGCCACCCCAGTGCAGAAAAATAGTGAGAGACTAAGGTGTTAGTGAGTGTTAATAAGAAATACGTAAAAGCTATGTGTTAAAGGGTGTTACACAGACGAAAAGTGTTAATTAAAAAGCTACAAAGTGTAATTTTAGTAGAATAATTATTAGAAAGTGTTACAAAAGTGCTAAATTAAAAGTTATAGTGTGCCACTCCAAAGCAACCCAGCCACACCAACCTAGTGGGCACCTAGACGCTGGTTGGTGGACTGTATGTTTTGACCAAAGGGTCTGGGACTGAGGGTCGACAGCACAAAGGTCGACACACCTTAGGTCGATGCCAATTGGTCGACACACCTTAGGTCGACATGGACAAAAGGTCGACAGGAACAAGGTCGACATGGAAAAAGGTCGACATGAGTTTTTTATGTTTTTTTGGTGTCGCTTTCTTCGTAGAGTGACCGGAAACCCCAATTAGTGCACCGCTTCGCTCGCCATGCTTCGGGCATGGTGCCTTCGCTCCGCTACCGCTTCGCTCTGCACACTTTACCGTTCCAATCGTAGTCCACGTGGATCGTTAAGTATGAAAAGGTTCAAAAAAAAGAAAAAAATCGTGAAAACCTCATGTCGACCTTTTTCCATGTCGACCTTGTTCCTGTCGACCTTTTGTCCATGTCGACCTGTTGTCCATGCCGACCTAAGGTGTGTCGACCTAAGGTGTGTCGACCTTTGTGCTGTCGACCTGGAGTCCGGAAACCTTGACCAAAGTACCTCGAATTTGCTCTATGTTAGATTGTAGAGTTTATTATAATTATTATGACTAGCAGTGCTTGGTATTGTATAGTGTGCATCGGCACTATATTTTCTCTTTCTTTGTGGAACTACAAGTCTCAGCATAATAGCACCTCTTACTATGGGCCTAATTCAGACCTGTTTGATCGCTAGGTTTTTTTTGCAGTCCTGCGTTCGCATAGTCGCCGCCCGTAGGGGAGTGTATTTTCACTTTGCAAGTGTGCGATCGCCTGTGTAGCAGAGCTGTACAAACAGATTTTGTGCAGTCACTGAGCAGCCCAGGACTACTCAGCCGCTGCGAACACTTCAGCCTGTCCAGGACCGGAATTGACGTCAGGAACGCTCCCTGAAAACGCTTAGGCACGCCTGCGTTTTTCCAAACACTCCCAGAAAATGGTCAGTTGACATTCACAAACGCCTTCTTCCTGTCAATCTCCTTGCGGTCGCCCGTGCGAATGGATTCCTCGCACGAACCCATCGCAGAGCAACGAACCGCTTTGTACCCGTGCAACGCGCCTGCGCATTGCGGTGCATAATCATGCGCAGTTCTGACCTGATTGCAGCGGTGCAAAACACGCTAGTGAGCGATCAGGTCTGAATTAGGCCCTAAGTGTGTAATTAGGGTGTGCAGTCCAAGATTCCCCTCCCTCATATTAAATAAAGTCATCAGGATTTCAGTCGATGCTTTTCCCACTCGGATTTTAAAGCATAACACTGCCTGGTGCGGAGACTGAATTTCTAGGTGCACAGAGACTCTTTCACTGTTGATGGATCTTATCAGTGTAAAGGCCCATACACATTAGACGATGTCGCTCTAAGAGCGGCATCGTCTAACGTTTCTCCCTCCCGGGCCGGCCGGCCGGCGGCCGCCGCCTGTACGTACTGAGCGATATGACAGCTCATATCGCTCAGTGACGTCACGCCCCCGCCAGCCCTGCATGAAGGTCGTGGACGACCGTCCACATCCTTCATGCATGTCCCACCGACAGCGACGATCGTTGCCGACCCGCGGGGCCGCGCATCGTCCGTCGCTGGCGGCATACACACTTACCGATTAAATGAGCGACGTCGCTCATTTAATCGGCAAGTGTGTACGGACCTTTAGACAGACTATTTGGCATATCACGTATTAATGTGTAGTCTTAGAAGCACCGATATAAAAGAGATCAACTGTTAAAACGGTATTAAACTAAACTTCAGACACAATTAGTAGAGGGTTAAGTTGTATGGTCTGTTTCCGTGGATAAACCACCTGGAACTATTCCACTATAGATCAATCCGCAAGCCGCTCTGATGCTGCAATCAATCCTTATTTCTGCAACTTGAATCGCATTACTGACCCAAATGTGCAGGTTCGTTTTGCGTTTTAAGAAAACGGCTGCTTTAAATATAGCGGCTAAATCGCTGAAATCTCACCGCTGACCGCAACTGGCGGACTATCATATCTGTGCCACTGAGTCTGTCAGACTTTCCTCTGTGAATTTCAGTAAGGTCTTTTCATCATCCAGGAAAAGTTGTTTATGTTCCTGTCCTTGCGGACTACAGCTGATCTCTCAATAAAATACAATCCGGCGCATAGCTGTGACGCATCCAAGGCCAATGCATATGCACCTGAATTATATAGATCATTGAAAAGCACATAGTATTGCATTAAAGTGACTTAAGATGTGGGTCAGACATCTGCAGATATAAGGCAGGATGTGACAAGCAACTCTTTCAATTTTTTTTTTTTTTAGTTAAGTAGAGCTATTGTGAAATACAACATTAAGGAAGACAGAACACTTTCTCCTTGACAACGAGCCAAAATATGTTTTACAGCTTGCAGTAGTTCCTCTTTAAGTGAAAGAGTGCCATCATATCTGGGAGTATCCACAGCTCTGTTCTGACTCTTACGGGGACATTTACTAAAGGTTATTTTTAATCGATTTTAATCTATTTCAAATAGATCTAAATCGATCGACATCGACGCAGCGTTTCAGAGGCCAAATCGCACATTTACTAACACTGAAAAATCGTCTCTTAGTAAATGTGTTACTTAGCGCCTGAAAACCAACATCGATGTTGACCGATTTAGTTCGATTTGAAATCGGTGAAATCGACCTTTAGTAAATTTACCCCTTACGCTTACAACGGTGACACCATTACACCTCACAAATCAGTGTTATTTTCTGCTACTTTGCTAATTGCATCACACAGTGTGATAAACACCTACACACCTTGGTAACGCCTCGACGCCAACTTCGCTTTCGGAAGTGTCGCTGCTTGATGAATGAAAATCCTCCGCTCTCTCCTGATGACGGCACTGTTGACTTGTGTGGTTGAGTAACTTACAATCCAGCCATATGTCCCACAGCAGCTGTTCTACACTCTGAATCTTAGCAGATCTCAATGTACACCGTTTAAGTTCTTTCACTGCAAACCGTGGGTTTACTCTAACAGGTGCTGTGCTGGATTTCCTTCGACTCTCTGCGTTTTTCTTGCTCCGGCACGCCTGCATCGAAACCCTTCGCTGCGTCAGCAGTCCCAGCGAGGGGCCTCCAGCCCCTGACTTACGTCTGACTTTCGATGCACTCATACCCACCCTCCGATCCGATTCAGGCGGACATGATTTGCTGAAATGTCGATGGAAAAAGTCCTCCATGGTTGCTAAAGAGGCGAGGATGGGGTAGGAAGACCAGGATATGTCCGTGTTTTGGCTAGACAAAGCCTCCACGGATATACAGGCACAAACGTTCTGCACGCTGCTGGTTGACTGGTTATATGGAGCAGTTTGCAGACCATGCAGTGAGACTAGAGATTTGTTTAAAGGTCCCAGCATTCACTTTTGCACCCAATTGAACGTAACGTCAGCAACGTTCACCTTTGCCCCACTGGAATGAGCGCTTATGACAATCTCCTTACTATGGAAGTAGCACAGAGCTTAACCTGTAGTCTTAACTTTTGCAAAGTTCCAGAAACACTCGGTTGTTCCAGCTGAAATAAACAGGAGTAGAGAAACACTGATAGAACAGGGCCGGTATTGTCAAAGGGGTGAATCAGATTCCAGTCCTGCAAATGAAAAATCTAATTGCTCTGGGTAACACTTCCATAGCCGGAGCAGAATATGGGAATCCTCAGCTGACCTGTGTTTGCATTGCACGGGAAGGAATTTTGCTGCCCGTCTTTGGATTAGATCTCCGGGGGCTTAAAAGCTGTGAGTTAGACAGGTTGCTTCCAAATTTATACCCAGCTGCGCAGTTACTAACGGGCTCTGCGTCCGCCTTTGATAATGTGGTTGCTGGCAGAAACTGCCTTTGCACGTCTTAAGGAAGAGGAAGGCGTGTGTCGCAAGATTGGGGTTCTGTAGAAGCGAGCAAATCCATGAAATCGGATCACACTTCCAAGGAATCATAAGACCTAAGATAATTTAACAATTATGCCAATGATACAAATCTAAAATGCTTTACTAACTGTACCCTGGGTGCCCTAACCCTCAGTGAAATACCTACTTGCCCTCTCATCTACAGCAAACCCAGTGCCACGGCTAGGGTGCCCTAAGCCTTAGTGCCTCACTACAATGACCACTTGCCCTCTCATCTACAACAAACCCAGTGCCACGGCTAGGGTGCCCTAAGCCTTAGTGCCTCACTACAATGACCACTTGCCCTCTCATCTACAACAAACCCAGTGCCACGGCTAGGGTGCCCTAAGCCTTAGTGCCTCACTACAATGACCACTTGCCCTCTCATCTACAACAAACCCAGTGCCACGGCTAGGGTGCCCTAAGCCTTAGTGCCTCAGAGCAATGCCCATTTGCCCTCTCATCTACAAACAACCCACATGCCCTAAGCCTTAGTACATCACTACAATGCCCACTTGCCCCCTCATCTACAACAAACCTCAGCACCTCAGTGCACTGCCCGCTTGACCTCTCATATACAACAAGCCTGGTGCCACAGCTAGGGTGCCTTAACCTTCAGTTTCTCAATACAATGCCCACTTGCCCTCTCATCTACAGCATACCCGGTGGCACAGCTAGGATGCCCTAACCCTCAGTATAATGCCCACTTGCCCTCTCATCTACAACATACCCGGTGGCACAGCTAAGGGTGCCCCAACCCTCAGTACAATGCCCACTTGCCCTCTCATCTACCATATACCCGGTGGCACAGCTAGGATGCCTTAACCCTTAGTACAATGCCCACTTTCCCTCTCATCTACAACATACCCGGTGGCACAGCTAGGGTGCCCTGAACCTTAATGCCTCAGTACAATGCCCACTTGCCCTCTCATCTACAAAACGCCTGATGCCACAGCTAGGGTGCCCTAAGCCTTAGTGCCTCAGTACAGCGCCCACTTTCCCTCTCATCTACAAGTCCAGTGCCACAACTAGGGTGCCCTAAGCCTTAGTGCCTCAATGCAATGCCTACTTGCCCTCTCATATACAGCAAACCCAGTGCCACAGCTAGGATGCTCTAAGCTTAAGTGCCTACGTATAATGCCCACTTGCTCTCTCATCTAGAACATACTCGATGCCACAGGAATTCTCTATGGATGTAACCAGTATCCGATACATGAGCACAAAACTGCATGTGATAAATCAAATTTCTCTCTGTGAATCTAAACTTGAGTTAACCCTTCACGGGAAGGAGCAACCTTGCTTCAAGCTTTTAAATCATTGCAGCATTGCAGAACGGTTTCCGGTGCGCGCTCACTGTTGGCAAATTCCGTGGACTATTCAAATCATGTAACAGCATCGTTGCCCAACAGCAGAGTGGGACTTCTCTAGCTGTTTCCCAAACTACAGAGAAACAAACACATCCGTATGGACCTTTTGAGCAAAATATGAATTGTTGCCAGACTATAAGTCTCTGCATATAAAGTAATTTGCAAGGCCGAATACAAATAAAAGCATCTGCCTTAAACTGACAAAAAGTAAGATGTTCTACTGCTGTAGTTTAGCCGGATGAAATAACATCGGCAGCCGGTAGGTGGACGCCCCTTAAACTGACCGGAGACCCCGTGTCGACAAGTCGTGGTTCCAGGTGTTGTTATAAACTAGGCTGCTTCATTTTCTTCATAGCTATTTCCTTGCAGGGTACTGCAAAGCTCCACCATCAGAGGCCTCCTTATAGCATAAGTAGTCACCAAACCAGATGGATGTCTCCGATAGCACCTTCATCTACTGGTCAATTCTGGACGCTTGAGTTGCAATCCCAGATCTGAAGCTTGCAAAGCAAATCCTCTGTGCCTTTTTCTCCCCCGTCGCTCCTTCGTCTATGGGAATTTTCTGATCAAGTTTTGGACTTGTGGACTTACAGCAGAAGATTGACGTCAGATTGCACATTACGTTCTAGATGTCCTTCGTAATGAGGGGGCAGCATACAGGCAGCTGGATGTTATTCAAGGAACCAAAGTCCATTGGGGACATTACTTCTTGCTCGGGAATGCTGATCCTCCTGTGGATTTATTATGACCAGGATTTTGTGTGCATTCTTCCCGATGCTCTCTGCTCCCTGATCCAACCAAGACCTCTTGCAACTTTTCTCATGCTTTCTGCCCTAACAACAGCAAACTGCTCTCTCTCTCTCTCTCTCTCTCTCTCTACTTCCTCCAGTATTTGCAGAAAAGTCACGGCTGCAGAGATTTTCTGCTGCACTTCCTGCCTCCAGACCAAGCTGTGCTCTAGATGGTACATCACTTATATTCATGTTTACATTTATATTTTTATATTTAAGGATCGAATAGTTGCAACTTTTTGCTATCAAGAGGTTTTGCACCAGATAGATTGCCTAATTCATAGCGCCTAATTCAGACCTGATCGCAACAGGAACATTTTTCTCTAATGGGCAAAACCATGCTGCACTGCAGGTGGGTCAGATGTAACATGTGCAGAGAGAGTTGGAGTTGGGTGGGGTGTGTTCAAACTGAATCTAAATTGCAGTGTAAAAATAAAGCAGACAGTATTTACCCTGCACAGAAACTAAATAACCCACCCCAATATAACTCTCTCTGCACATGTTACATCTGCCCCACCTGCAGTGCAACATGGTTTTGCCCATTAGAGAAAGTTTTTGCTTTTGAATTAGGCCCTTAGGCTGTATGTAGCAGACTTCTTTATTACACAGGGTAAGATACTGTAAATCACAAGGTGTGATACAACCAGAGTGCTAGAATATGGTAGAAATTCAGAGGGCCTCATTCACAATGAGTGTAGGGGCCTATGCGCAGTCTCCACGTGGGGCCGTCCCTCTTTCGCCGGCGCAGTTGCAGAGTAGGTTCTGTGGCCGTCTACTGCACCTGTGCAGATCTTTGGGATGAATGGTAAAAACGTAAATTTCCCGGTGATATCTGCAGCGCCAGAGGAGAGGTAAGTATAGTCTATAGGTGCAGGGTGTGGGCCTGCTGGAGAGCCAGGGGCCTGTGTGCACCCATTATAGGTGGTCATTCCGAGTTGATCGCTCGCTAGCAGTTTTTAGCAGCCGTGCACACGCTATGCCGCCTCCCACTGGGAGTGTATTTTAGCTTAGCAGAAGTGCTAACGAAAGGATCGCAGAGCGGCTGCAAAGTTTTTTTGTGCAGTTTTAGAGTAGCTCAAAACCTACTCAGCGCTTGCGATCACTTCAGACAGTTCAGTTCCTGTTTTGACGTCACAAACACGCCCTGCGTTCGCCCAGCCACGCCTGCGTTTGCCCAGCAACGCCTGCGTTTTTCCGAACAGTCCCTGAAAACGGTCAGTTGCCACCCAGAAACTCCCACTTTATGTCAATCACTCTGCGGCCAGCAGTGCGACTGAAAAGCTTCGCTAGACCTTGTGTGAAACGACATAATTCGTTGTAATAGCACGTCGCGCGAGCGCATTGCGCCGCATACGCATGCACAGAAGTGCCTTTTTTTGCCTCATCGCTGCACAGCGAACAAATGCAGCTAGCGATCAACTCGGAATGACTCCCATAGTTACGCCCATGCTCATACTTACCAAACTTCTTTGGTAGTAATACGCACCTAAAGCTGCGTAAGTGCCCCTAACTTTTAAGGCAGAGCACGCAGGTTCATGTAGCAAAAATATCAACATTTACAGAGGAGCAGAAGTTTTTATGACCAATGGGAGACCTTGGCTGTGGTACGGGCGTTCCTGGCAAGATCAGGTGCTCCTGTGGCGCAGCACATATTTAAGACAAAAAAAACCATATGGGCAGCACATTTTTGAAAGCGCTTTTTGTTAATAGATGGGCAACTGGCGTCACCACTCTTGTACACTTGAATTTTACCCCCGCGGGCCAAGATCACCACGTTAAAACGTTACCACTAAAAAAGGAAAGCAAAGCCCCTTCTATCACATCTCACCCTTATCCATCATTTCAATTCTGAAACTTTTATTCCTATATTCCGCTCGTTTAACCCTTGCTCATGTTTCATACACTGGTAAGGGAGCCGTGATCTGTGGACATATATCTACCCGCACTGGGGCTAAATTAGATCCCAAAGTATCTGCATCCTGATGAGCAAAGCACCGACGTACAGTACTTTGGCGTATATGCAGCACCCGTTCTACGCGTGCGCAGACGGGTCCTGGGACACAGGACGCAGTTCCGGCATAAGACTCTCAGTGAATGGCAGTCTGATGCCGCTTGGGGGTGGGATGGGTTGGCGACTGCATCCATTTGTAAAAACGTAAGGCGTGTCACCACTGTTTAGGGGGCAGGATGAGCCCAGGATCTCCGTCGTTGGACAGAGATTTCCTGGCCTCTTATGAGGATCTATGACGGGCACTTTGCACGACCCAGTCGGCCCCGCAATTAGCCCAATGGCGTAGCAGTGATTTGGGGGATCACTACTGCAGCAGGAGACGACTGCTTGTAATAGACACTTCCTGCTGCATTTACTTACAAAGCTATCGCTGCTGCTTGAAAGGAAGTGATAGCATCTCCAACCACACCTGACTGAGCCCCACTGACCTTTATTCACAGCATAGTTAAGGTCGATTCATGAAAAGTGCCACCACCTCGGATCTCATTTATTGTGTGGATTAAAAGCCTGCAGAGCAAAAAGCGACTTCCTAAATTAATAATACGCACCCCTGCCAGCTCTCTACAATAACAAAATCTCGTTTTCATGGATCTTGTATTTACTCTGCATTTTGACACGCAAATTCGTAGACGTAGGAGCACGCTCTGCACCATGGGTCTTCAACCTGTGGCCCTCCGGCTGCTGTGGAACTACACATACCAGCATGCCTTAATAGCAAAACTGTGTCAGGGCAGGCTGGCATGTGTAGTTCCACTTGCAGCTGGAGGGCCGCAGGTTGAAAACCCATGCTCTGCACCTAGACATTTCTAAGGTAACAAAAGGTTTGTAAATGACCTTACTGTTAAAGAGGAAATTTATAAAGTGGAGAGAGATAAGGTAATAACCGATAACCAAACACAGCCTGTAACATGGCAGCCAGGAGCTGATTGGCTGGTAATTTATCTCTCCCCAAGCTCTGATAAATATCTCCCCTTGAGTTATTTAGGAAGCAGAAACAAGAGGTCAATGTGAAGCAAGATTAACGGGGGGGAGGGGGGGGGGTTGTCTTCGTGTCTTGCTGCGCACTTTTCGATAGGACGCATTTTCACCTTCATCTTGCACTGTGGCGAAGCGCGTTACAGTTCTAGGTGTACATCAGGGAAGAGTCACACGCACAAAACAGTAAGAAGGTTCTAAACTTACACTTTGATGTAATGTTGACCGTTTTGCACACTGCACATCTACAGATTCCTCTGACTCTAAGGGGCATATTTATTATAACATGCGCCCGGCCTCTGAAGATGAACAATCATTATCGACACATATTGCAGCAATAAGGATTCTTTTTTCTCTTGCGTGTATTCATTTAAATCACTGGGACATGGGCTGCGATAAATGCAGCCCCCGGATCACTATAAAGGGACCGCCGTGCGCTTCCGGATCTTCTGCAGCCGACCCGAGAGGGATCGTAAGATCCCCCTATTGCAGGGCTGCCCAGGTGCAGATAACATGCTAATGCCATCTAAAGGCGGCGCCATCCCACGCATGCAAGACGCACAAAGCTTCGAGTTGCAGATATGGGGCAGATGTATTAAGCCTGAAGAAGTGATAAAGCAATGATAAGTACAAGGTGATAACGCACCAGCCAATCAGCTCCTAACTGCCAATGGACATATTGGAGCTGATTGGCTGGTGCGTTATCACCTTGCACTTATCACTGCTTTATCACTTCTCCAGGCTTAATACATTATTGTTAAATACTGTCCACTAGAAAAATAAGATTTTACTCACCGGTAAATCTATTTATCGTAATCCGTAGTGGATGCTGGGAACTCCGTCAGGACCATGGGGAATAGCGGCTCCGCAGGAGACTGGGCACAACTAAAGAAAGCTTTAGGACTACCTGGTGTGCACTGGCTCCTCCCTCTATGACCCTCCTCCAGACCTCAGTTAGGATACTGTGCCCGGAAGAGCTGACACAATAAGGAAGGATTTTGAATCCCGGGTAAGACTCATACCAGCCACACCAATCACACCGTATATCTCGTGATACTATACCCAGTTAACAGTATGAAATATAACTGAGCCTCTCAACAGATGGCTCAACAATAACCCTTTAGTTAACCAATAACTATATACAAGTATTGCAGACAATCCGCACTTGGGACGGGCGCCCAGCATCCACTACGGACTATGAGAAATAGATTTACCGGTGAGTAAAATCTTATTTTCTCTAACGTCCTAAGTGGATGCTGGGAACTCCGTAAGGACCATGGGGATTATACCAAAGCTCCCAAACGGGCGGGAGAGTGTGGATGACTCTGCAGCACCGAATGAGCGAACTCTAGGTCCTCCTCAGCCAGGCTATCAAACTTGTAGAATTTAGCAAATGTGTTTGACCCCGACCAAGTAGCTGCTCGGCAAAGTTGTAAAGCCGAGACCCCTCGGGCAGCCGCCCAAGAAGAGCCCACCTTCCTCGTGGAATGGGCTTTTACAGATTTAGGATGCGGCAGTCCAGCCGCAGAATGTGCAAGTTGAATCGTGCTACAGATCTAGCGAGCAATAGTCTGCTTTGAAGCAGGCGCACCCAACTTGTTGGGTGCATGCAGGATAAATAGCGAGTCAGTCTTTCTGACTCCAGCTGTCCTGGAAACATAGATTTTTAGGGCCCGGACTACGTCCAGCAACTTGGAATCCTCCAAGTCACGAGTAGCCGCAGGCACCACAATAGGCTGGTTCAAATTAAAAGCTGAAACCACCTTAGGGAGAAATTGGGGACGAGTCCTCAATTCCGCCCTATCCATATGGAAAATCAGATAAGGGGTTTTACATGATAAAGCCGCCAATTCTGACACACGCCTGGCCGAAGCCAAGGCCAACAGCATGACCACTTTCCACGTGAGGTATTTTAAATCCACGGTTTTAAGTGGTTCAACCAATGTGACTTTAGGAAACTCAACACCACGTTGAGATCCCAAGGTGCCACTGGGGGCACAAAAGGGGGCTGAATATGCAGCACTCCCTTAACAAATGTCTGAACTTCAGTTTCTGGAAGAAAATCGATAGAGCCGAAATCTGGACCTTAATGGAACCCAATTTTAGGCCCATAGTCACCCCTGACTGTAGGAAGTGCAGAAAACGGCCCAGCTGAAATTCCTCCGTTGGGGCCTTCCTGGCCTCACACCACGCAACATATTTTCGCCATATGCGGTGATAATGGTTTGCGGTCACTTCTTTCCTAGCTTTAATCAGCGTAGGGATGACTTCCTCCGGAATGCCCTTTTCCTTCAGGATCTGGCGTTCAACCGCCATGCCGTCAAACGCAGCCGCGGTAAGTCTTGGAACAGACAGGGCCCCTGCTGCAGCAGGTCCTGTCTGAGCGGCAGAGGCCATGGGTCCTCTGAGATCATTTCTTGAAGTTCTGGGTACCAAGCTCTTCTTGGCCAATCCGGAAAATGAGTATAGTTCTTACTCCTCTTCGTCTTATTATCCTCAGTACCCTGGGTATGAGAGGAAGAGGAGGGAACACATAAACTGACTGGTACACCCACGGTGTCACTAGAGCGTCCACAGCTATTGCCTGAGGGTCTCTCTCTTTCTAGCTTTTTGTTGAGGCGGGACGCCATCATGTCCACCTGTGGCCGTACCCAGCGATTTACAATCAGCTGAAAGACTTCTGGATGAAGTCCCCTCTCTCCCGGGTGGAGGTCGTGCCTGCTGAGGAAGTCTGCTTCCCAGTTGTCCACTCCCGGAATGAACACTGCTGACAGTGCTAACACGTGATTTTCTGCCCATCGGAGAATCCTTGTGGCTTCTGCCATCGCCGTCCTGCTTCTCGTGCCGCCCTGTCGGTTTACATGGGCGACCGCCGTGATGTTGTCTGACTGGATCAGTACCGGCTGGTTTTGAAGCAGGGGTCTTGCCTGACTTAGGGCATTGTAGATGGCCCTTAGTTCCAGAATATTTATGTGTAGGGAAATCTCCTGGCTTGACCATAGCCCTTGGAAGTTTCTTCCCTGTGTGACTGTCCCCCAGCCTCGAAGGCTGGCATCCGTGGTTACCAGGACCCAGTCCTGTATGCCGAATCTGCGGCCCTCTAGAAGATGAGCACTCTGCAGCCACCACAGCAGAGACACTCTGGTCCTTGGAGACAGGGTTATCAGCCGATGCATCTGAAGATGGGAACCGGACCACTTGTCCAACAGATCCCACTGAAAGATTCTTGCATGGAACCTGCCGAATGGAATTGCTTCGTAGGAAGCTACCATTTTTCCCAGGACTCGCATGCAGTGATGCACCGAGACTTGTTTTGGTTTCAGGAGATCTCTGACTAGAGACGACAACTCCTTGGCTTTCTGCTCCGGGAGAAACACCCTTTTCTGATCTGTGTCCAGAACCATCCCCAGAAACAGTAGACGTGTCGTAGGAACCAGCTGTGACTTTGGAATATTCAGAATCCAACCGTGCTGTTGTAGCAACTCCCGAGATAGTGCTACCCCGACCAACAACTGCTCCCTGGACCTCGCCTTTATAAGGAGATCGTCCAAGTATGGGATAATTAAAACTCCCTTTTTCGAAGGAGTATCATCATTTCGGCAATTACCTTGGTAAATACCCTCAGTGCCATGGACAGACCAAACGGCAACGTCTGGAATTGGTAATGACAGTCCTGTACCACAAATCTGAGGTACTCCTGGTGAGGAAGGTAAATGGGGACATGCAGGTAAGCATCCTTGATGTCCAGTGATACCATGTAATCCCCTTCCTCCAGGCTTGAAATAACCGCCCTGAGCGATTCCATCTTGAACTTGAACCTTTTTATATAGGTATTCAAGGATTTCAAATTTAAAATGGGTCTCACCGAACCGTCCGGTTTCAGTACCACAAACATTGTGGAATAGTAACCCCTTCCTTGTTGAAGGAGGGGTACCTTGACTATCACCCGCTGCGAATACAGCTTGTGAATTGCCTCCAGCACTGCCTCCCTATCCGGGGGAGCTGTTGGCAAGGCAGATTTGAGGAAACGGCGAGGGGGAGACGTCTCGAATTCCAGCTTGTACCCCTGAGATACTACTTGTAGAATCCACGGATCCACCCGTGAGCGAGCCCACTGGTCGCTGAAGTTCTTAAGACGGGCCCCCACCGTACCTGGCTCCGCCTGTGGAGCCCCAGCGTCATGCGGTGGACTTAGAGGAAGCGGGGGAGGGCTTTTGTTCCTGGGAACTGGCTGTATGCTGCAGCTTTTTTCCTCTGCCTCTGGGCAGAAAGGACGCGCCTTTAACCCGCTTGCCTTTCTGGGGCCGAAAGGACTGTACCTGATAATACGGTGCTTTCTTTGGCAGTGAGGGAACATGGGGTAAAAATGCTGACTTCCCAGCTGTCGCTGTGGAAACGAGGTCCGAGAGACCATCCCCAAACAATTCCTCACCCTTGTAAGGCAAAACTTCCATGTGCCTTTTAGAATCTGCATCCCCTGTCCACTGCCGCGTCCATAAACCCCTCCTGGCAGAAATGGACATTGCGTTTATTTCAGATGCCAGCCGGCAAATATCCCTCTGTGCATCTCTCATGTATAAGACTGCGTCTTTAATATGCTCTATGGTTAGCAATATAGTGTCCCTGTCTAAGGTATCAATATTTTCTGACAGGGAATCTGACCACGCAGCTGCAGCACTGCACATCCATGCTGAAGCAATAGCTGGTCTCAGTATAATACCTGAGTGTGTATAAACAGACTTCAGGATAGCCTCCTGCTTCCTATCAACATTGACACAAAGATATATGGACTAGAAAATAGCGCTTGGTGGAATAAAGCGGCCTAGATCATTTCTAGTGATTCCCAATCACTATGCATAAAACTGTAAAGAGTAAGTAATTGAAAAAATCTTTGGCGCTTACCACCTTTATGTTAAATTGCATATAAATGACCTTATTCTTAAAAATCTGGAGAAATAATAGAAAAGTCTTATGTAAATGTTCCAAATAAGTTCTCTGCAAACGACTTTGATCTTGCTTTCATCCAAATTTCTTTAAACCTTGGTATTCTTTATGGGTATATGCTCATGTAAACAAAAGAGAAAACGATATATAGTGTAGTATTTTTCTTAAAAAAATGTTGTTCAAATTTATTTTATAAAGCATATAAAACACATATAAAAGGATTTTTTATTTTTTTTCCATCCAATTAAAAAGTATGGTCCTTCACTTTACATATATATGATTGGAACCGTACCGTGTCAAGCTCCCAGCATGGAGCAGTGGAAAGAGCAAAAGATTGGAGTCTCCGGAATTCCTCCTTACTCCCTCCAGGCTAAACACCGGCAGCTGGACCAGGCAGGCTCCTTTCCAAATGTGGATGCAGGTAGATGGATCAGATAACCCCCAACGCGTTTCGAGTTCCTAAGAACTCTTCCTCAGGGCTGAATGATCCCTACCTGCATGCATCCCTTTTTATACTGACATTGACCCGGAAACAAAACATCAATTTCCTGTTTTACAGATTAAAAATATTATTGTAAAAACAAATAAAGGAATCCATAAAACAATTTATCCTTTCTTTACAGATGATCTATTTCATAATAATATATATATTTGTGTTTAATTTACATGTGGACCTTAAGTATTTCCTGTAGGTCACCTGCAGTTCACAATGATTTCACACCAAAGCACAACATTTTTAATTCTCCCATTACTTTCCCAAGCTTATTTTCTATTAAAACAATGATGAAAATGGTCAAATACAAATAAATATCTGAGTTAGGTCGGAACGCTATGCGTTCCACTGCGGCCCCTTCCCGGAAGTTCTATGCGTTCCACCGGCCTTTGCGGTGACGCACTTCTGCTTGTAAATCAGAACGCTGTGCGCTCCACTGACGCGCGCCCGGAAGTTCTATGCGTTCCACCTCTAAAAAACAGGGAGGGAAAGTAAAATTCTCATTGGAGACTGAAGACACTACGGAGAGTGAAAGTGATGATAATTCAATTATAAATGAACATGTACCTAAATCACACAGATCCAAAAACCAAGAAGAATTAATTCCTATGAAAAGAAAGACCATCTACTCACCAATTACGAGACATAACAACAATTATGACCCAAGTAGAAGGGGGGATACACGACAACAATTCAGAAGGAATACCCCCCATAACAGCAATAATGAAGAATGGACATTCCCACGTAAATATAATAGACGGAGAGATTCGTTTAGGGATGATTACTATAGAGAGAATAGATACCGACCCTATAGAAGGGATGAATTCATCCCACGTAGAAATTGGGCACCCTCGAGATATGAACGGATGGGTGATTATGATCGATATAACCCTGAATCTTTTTTAGAGAAAGGATGGAGACCATTCCCGAGAAAACGGTGACTCAGTACCATCAACAGAGGAACAAATGGAAATATAGAGGCACAAGGGGGGGAGGGAAACAATCAAAACATAAACAAAGATTAAAAAAGAAGAAACCAAAAAGCCATATCTCCCCAAAGAAATGTAAGATCTTCAATATAAGTGAAAAAAATCTCACCGAATCAGAAGAAAAAATTCTGGAGAAAGGACTGAAGTTTGCCCCAACGGCCAATATAGATCCATTTAAGCTGTTCGTAGATACAGAAAAATTTATAAGAAAGATCACATTGAAAAAGTTCTTCAAGATTAAAGAAATAGAGAATACAACACCGGGACGGGAGATCATCCAAGACACAGAAACCAGTTCTTTCCGAAAAAAGTCAACATTCTATCCGGCTCAAATAAAGGGAAACTATATAAAAGTTTTCAGTAAATTAGTCGAGGAAGACTTTAAGAATTTAAAGCATAAACAAATCAAAAGTAATTTGACTAAGAAAGAAAAACAAGCACTAAAAAAACTGTCGAAGAACAATTAAGTGGTAATTAAGCCGTGTGATAAAGGGGGAGGGGTTGCTATTATGAGCAAAGAATTCTATGTAGGAGAAATTCAACGTCAATTAAAGGATGAGAAAACCTATAAGAAATTAAAAACGGACCCTACAAATCGCATAAAAACCGATTTTCAAAAATTCTTATCTAAACATCTAGAGAGTGAAGCTATCACAAAACAGGAATTTGACTTTCTCCTAATAGAACACCCAAAGACCCCAAGTATTTACATCCTGCCGAAGGTGCATAAGGATACATCGGCACCCCCAGGCAGACCAATCATAGCAGGTGTTGGGAGTCTTACTAGCAATCTGTCAGAGATGATAGATTGTTTTTTACAACCATTGGTCATAAAGAACAAGTCATATATCCAAGATACTACTGATATTATCAACAAATTAGAAAATGTACCAGTCTCAGACAGTACCCTTTTAGGGACTGCAGATGTAACATCATTATATACGGCCATTGAACATGAAAAAGGCATAGAGGCAGTTGGTTGGTTTTTAGATCAATCCACCATTCCTTCAAAAGTAAGAGATTTCATTATTGAAGGTATTAGATTTATACTTAAAAATAATTATTTTTTCTTTGAAGGCGAATATTATATACAACTGATGGGGACTGCCATGGGGACCAAGTTCGCGCCTAGCTACGCTAACCTCTTCATGGCGCATTGGGAGAACACCCATGTTTGGGGGAATGTGGCTATGGCGTCGAGCTTGGTCCTCTGGCAGAGATTCATCGATGATATTATACTGTTATGGGAAGGTTCAGAGGACGACCTATTAACATTATGCCATGATTTCAATATGACCGATGCAGGCATCCATTTAACTTTTGATATTAGTAAAACAAGTGTCAACTTTTTGGATGTTACTGTCTACAAAGAAAATAACCAATTAAACACCAAAGGATATACGAAACCAACAGATTGTCAACAGTATATAAGTAAGGAGAGTCAACATCATCCTAACTGGATTAAAGGTATACCGAAAAGCCAATTGACACGCATAAAAAGAAATTGCAACAATTCAGCAGAATATATCCAACAAAGTGAAGCTATGATGGAAAACTTTCGATCACAGGGTTACACAGAAGAACATTTAAAAAAAGCAAAGGAGGAAGTGGAAGCGATGAATAGAAGAGACCTACTACGAAAAAAGAAACCTAATCATAAAGGAAAAGATAGCCATAATTTGGCCTTCATCACCACCTTCGGAGCCAACTATAAAAAAAAATAGAATCAATCATCCAAAAACATTGGTGTATCCTTAGAAAGGATCCGGTACTGAAGGAGATAATTCCAGATACCCCTAAATTCATTTATCGGAAATCAAATAATCTAAAATCCAATTTAGTAAGAAGTGCATTACCCTATCATCAAGTAAACCCGATAAGATCAGAAGGTTTCTATAGATGTGGGACTTGCACTATGTGCAAATCAGTCCCGGGTAATAATCAAAAAACCACTAGTTTCCATATAGGGGATAAAGAATATAAGATTAGGAATTTTATAACATGCCACACCAGCAATGTAATTTATTTGATCGAATGCGATTGCGGACTGCTTTACATAGGCCGCACATCAAGAGCGTTAAAGACCCGTATGGGAGAACACGTTAGAAATATCGGTAAGGGATTAGAAACCCACAATTTGTCCAATCATTTTAAAATAAAACATAAATGTAGGACAAGTGCAATAAAACGTTTCTTAGGGATCCAACACGTGAAAATAAATTGGAAGGATAGGGATTCAGAAAGTATGTTGGCGAGGACCGAAATGAAATGGATCCACAATTTAAGAACTATTGCCCCTGATGGATTAAATAAAGAATTTGAAATCAAATCGTTTCTTTAATGTAACTTAATTTCAAACAGTGTGTATTTTAGGATAAAAAGTAAGAACTATATCCAGTATCTGATTATTTATTGTGATAGACATATATGGGCTACTACACAATATTTAGAGATTTTATTGATAACACTATGTATAACCAGGAAGTAATATTGATGAAATGCAGCCCACTTTCATTTTTCATTTTTGATATGTCTGTTATATTAGGAAAACTCCCTATAGCACTTATTTTAAAAAGTGATCAGTCATTGTGACATAAATAGTAAGGTGTAAAAACTATTATCAGTGTATTTGTGAGCTGTATAACATACTATAAGTCTCCGGGCGGAAGTGCGTCACCGCAAAGGTCGGTGGAACGCATGAGACTTCCGGGCGCACGTCAGTGGAACGCATAGCGCTCCGGTCCACAAACGGAAGTGCGTCACCGCAGAGGCCGGTGGAACGCATAGAACTTCCGGGCGCGCGTCAGTGGAGCGCACAGCGTTCTGATTTACAAGCAGAAGTGCGTCACCGCAAAGGCCGGTGGAACGCATAGAACTTCCGTGAAGGGACCGCAGTGGAACGCATAGCGTTCCGACCTAACTCAGATATTTATTTGTATTTGACCATTTTCATCATTGTTTTAATAGAAAATAAGCTTGGGAAAGTAATGGGAGAATTAAAAATGTTGTGCTTTGGTGTGAAATCATTGTGAACTGCAGGTGACCTACAGGAAATACTTAAGGTCCACATGTAAATTAAACACAAATATATATATTATTATGAAATAGATCATCTGTAAAGAAAGGATAAATTGTTTTATGGATTCCTTTATTTGTTTTTACAATAATATTTTTAATCTGTAAAACAGGAAATTGATGTTTTGTTTCCGGGTCAATGTCAGTATAAAAAGGGATGCATGCAGGTAGGGATCATTCAGCCCTGAGGAAGAGTTCTTAGGAACTCGAAACGCGTTGGCGGTTATCTGATCCATCTACCTGCATCCACATTTGGAAAGGAGCCTGCCTGGTCCAGCTGCCGGTGTTTAGCCTGGAGGGAGTAAGGAGGAATTCCGGAGACTCCAATCTTTTGCTCTTTCCACTGCTCCATGCTGGGAGCTTGACACGGTACGGTTCCAATCATATATATGTAAAGTGAAGGACCATACTTTTTAATTGGATGGAAAAAAAATAAAAAATTCCTGCTTCCTATCAGCAGGCTCCTTTAGGGCGGCCGTGTCTGGAGACGGTAGTGCCACCTTCTTTGACAGGCGTGTGAGCGCTTTATCTACCCTAGGGGATGTCTCCCAACGTGACCTACCCTCTGGCGAGAAAGGGTACGCCATTAGTATCTTTTTAGAAATTACTAGTTTCTTATCGGGGGAAGCCCACGCTTCTTCACACACTTCATTTAATTCATCAGAAGGGGGAAAAACCACTGGTAGTTTTTTCTCCCCAAACATAATACCCTTTTTTGTGGTACCTGGGGTAATATCAGAAATGTGCAACACATTTTTGCCGTAATCATGTAACGGGTGGCTCTATTGGAATGTACACTAGTCTCATCATCGTTGACACTGGAGTCAGTATCTGTGTCGACATCTGTGTCTGCCATCTGAGGTAGCGGGCGTTTTAGAGCCCCTGATGGCCTTTGAGACGTCTGGGTAGGCACGGGCTGAGAAGCCGGCTGTCCCACATCTGATATGTCGTCAAACCTTTTATGTTCCTTTTATGGGGCAGTACGGATGGTGTAATGGTTAGCATTACTGCCTCACAGCACTGAGGTCATGGGTTCGATTCCCACCATGGCCCTAACTGTGTGGAGTTTGTATATTCTCCCCGTACTTGCGTGGGTTTCCTCCGGGCACTCCGGTTTCCTCCCACAATCCAAAAATATACTGGTAGGTTAATTGGCTCCCAACAAAATTAACCCTAGTGTGAATGTGTGTGCGTGGACATGAGATAGGGAATATAGATTGTAAGCTCCACTGGGGCAGGGACTGATGTGAATGGCCAAATGTTCTCTGTAAAGCGCTGCGGAATATGTGTGCGCTATATAAATAACTGGTAATAATAATAATAATAATAATAATGTAAGGAGTTGACACTGTCGCGTAATTCCTTCCACATATCCATCCACTCAGGTGTCGACCCTGCAGGGGGTGACATCACATTTATCGGCACCTGCTCCGCCTCCACATAAGCCTCCTCATCAAACATGTCGACACAGCCGTACCGACACACCGCACACACACAGGGAATGCTCTGACTGAGGACAGGACCCCACAAAGCCCTTTGGGGAGACAGAGAGAGAGTATGCCAGCACACACCAGAGCGCTATATAAAACAGGGATACACACTACACAGTGATTTTACCCCTTATAGCTGCTTATATATCACAGATTGCGCCTAAATTTAGTGCCCCCCCTCTCTTTTTTACCCTATGTAGTCTGGAACTGCAGGGGAGAGCCTGGGGAGCGATCTTTCCAGCGGAGCTGTGAGGGAAAATGGCGCCAGTGTGCTGAGGGAGATAGCCCCGCCCCTTTTCCGCTTTTTTTATACAGTTATGGCAGGGGATTTTACACATATATAGTCTTAAAGGCTATATTATGTGTTAATTTGCCAAGTAAGGTACTTATATTGCAGCCCAGGGCGCCCCCCCCCCTCCCCCAGCGCCCTGCACCCATCAGTGACCGGAGTATGTGGTGTGCCTGGGGAGCAATGGCGCACAGCTGCAGTGCTGTGCGCTACCTTAATGAAGACCGAAGTCTTCTGCCGCCAATTTCCAGGAACGTCTTCTTGCTTCTGGCTCTGCTAGGGGGACGGCGGCGCGGCTCCGGGACCGGACGACCGAGGCTGGGCCTGTGTTCGATCCCTCTGGAGCTAATGGTGTCCAGTAGCCTAGAAGCCCAAGCTAGCTGCAAGCAGGTAGGTTCGCTTCTTTCCCCTAGGTCCCTCGTAGCAGTGAGTCTGTTGCCAGCAGATCTCACTGAAAATAAAAAACCTAAATATTACTTTCTTTCTAAGAGCTCAGGAGAGCCCCTAGTGTGCATCCAGCTCGGCCGGGCACAAAATTCTAACTGAGGTCTGGAGGAGGGTTATAGAGGGAGGAGCCAGTGCACACCAGGTAGTCCTAAAGCTTTCTTTAGTTGTGCCCAGTCTCCTGCGGAGCCACTATTCCCCATGGTCCTTACGGAGTTCCCAGCATCCACTTAGGACGTTAGAGAAACTATGGGAATCATTGATTGGGGGGTTGGCGGCAGGAAAGCAGGAGATATCTTTGATTTTAAGGGTAGAATTTATTAATAGGCCCCTAAGCGACAGTGGAGAGCGGATAGTAGCCTTGATGTGTGCCGGGGCAGATCACGCAGGTACTCCAGTGGCATTTTGCTGCATGCATAGTCAGCTCTTTATAAATCAGTCCCAACAAGAGCAAAATCTGCTTTGGTTGAGTGCATAAGGGGTTAATGTGATCTGGCTGGTATCACGTTCGGGAGGGCCTGCGATCTGTGATGCAATTTATCTTGGCCTAGTTAAAGCAGCCAGACTCTAGACGCCTGGTTCCTGCAGGAGCTGTCCTGCATGGCTAATTTCCTGGTAGAGTCTGCGTCTGCCGCTGTTCTGTATCTGACGGCTTGCTCATTACTATCCATCTCATCCCTGCTCTATAGAAACACTGATCACACAGCTCGTGTCGGCAGATGAGCAGCCCAGGAGGAAATTAACTTGCAGCAGCCAGTGTTTTCTGTCCACATATAGGCCCTCATTCCGAGTTGTTCGCTCGCTAGCTGCTTTTAGCAGCATTGCACACGCTAAGCCGCCGCCTACTGGGAGTGTATCTTAGCTTTGCAGAATTGCGAACGAAAGATTAGCAGAATTGCGAATAGAAATTTCTTAGCAGTTTCTGAGTAGCTCGAGTACTCCTACACTGCGATCAGTTCAGTTAGTTTCGTTCCTGGTTTGACGTCACAAACACACCCAGCGTTCACCCAGACACTCCTCCGTTTCTCCAGCCACTCCCGCGTTTTTTTCCGAAACGCCTGCGTTTTTTCACTCACACCCATAAAACGGCCAGTTTCCGCCCAGAAACACCCACTTCCTGTCAATCACACTCCGATCACCAGAACGAAGAAAAATCCTCGTAATGCCGTGAGTAAAATATTTAACTTTTGAGTAAAATAACTAAGCGCATGCGCTCTGCGAACATTGCGCATGCGCAGTAAGCGACTAATCGCAATATAGAGAAAATCGGCAACGAGCGAACAACTCGGAATGACCACCATAGGCCGGCGAGCGTGACACAGTTACCTATCAGCCTATTAGGTGTCCGCTTTACATGGAACAACGTAAATGCCACGCTGGTCACACAAGACTTACAAAGCACCCCTGCTCTACTTCCGGTGATGTCACTTACAGATATGGACACCGGCTTGGGCCCATTTGTGTCACGAGTACAGGACATTTGCCACAGTTATGCCCACTAAGGTGCCGCAAACATCATTGCCCATTTCCCACCTACCTCTGCCTTTTCGGTGATATTCGCTTTGTGCCACCACTGCTCTGTGCAATAGAATTGCTATACGCATACAGCATATATTTATTGCAGAGTAGCGCTCCATAACCTAGAATGAGGACACGCACTATGGGGGTCTATCCGACCCGATCGCTCGCTGCAGTTTGTCGCAGAGCAGCGATCGGGTCGGAACTGCGCATGCACCATCGCCGCAGTGCGCCGGCGCATGGCAGCCGTCGCTGCCTAGCGATCGCCTCTGAGACAGAGGCGGCCGCTGGGCGGGAGGGGGCTGGACGGCGGCGTCAAGCCGCCGTTTAGGGGGCACGGTTCGGCCAACGCAGGCGTGGCCAGACCGTTGGGGGAGGCGGGCCGCTGCGGCCAGTGGCAGCGACAATCAACTCCCGGCCAGCCGCAGGAGCTGTGCTGGCCGGGAGTTACTCCACAAATACAAAAGCATTGCCGCTGATGCTTTTGTATTTGTGCGGGGGGGGGGCAGGGCCTGACATGCGGTGCGGACTAGCCCTGTGTTGGGCGTCCCCCCGCATGTCAGTGAAGATGATCGTAGCTGTGCTAAATTTTGCACAGGTACGATCAACTCGGATTGACCCCCAATGTCAGTTGGCATTAGTTGCCCCGCCAATAATAAATTCCCAAAATACAGTAACTATGGTCCATCAATATATTTATTATTTTTGGGAGCCGTGAGTATTAATAAGCAGCGGCAGGCTTCCCAGGCAGGGCTGCTGCGATAGCAGGGAAGTGGCTTCCCATGGGCAGTGCTCTTTGCTATTGCAGCCCGGACTGGCAGTCCCAGGGAAACCACCTCCCCCTGGTGCTGCCTATCCAGCATGTGATTAGCAGGGAACGCTTCCATTGGGAAGCCACTGTTACTGCTAGCCTGTCCATGCAGGTGATGGATCTTATTGGGGGGCTGCAGTCCTATGTTATATCTGTCATCGTTAATAAGTCACAAAGCAATACATATCTTTAATGTGACTTTATTACACAATTTCAACAAGCTGGCCGGCCCGAGGGATCTCTATTTTTTTTGTCTGTTTTCCAGCGTGATTTTGGCGAGTAGTTAACCCGACGATTATTAAATACGGTGATGTCTATTCAAGCAGTGAATAGTTTTACTCCATTATATCCGTCTATTTGACACTTGCCAGTTACCAACCTACCCCCACCACCCAACTTACAAAGCCTACGTAATTTTGGGGTGTCCAGCAACAGCTAACAAAGGGGTCGATTCTATTCGGCAACTAATGAATAGCGCCGGGAATTAGCTCCCGACGCTATTCAATTCAGCAACTAATTACCTGCAATTGTCGGGAATTCTTCTCTCATCCCCGGGGGATGAGAGAAAAAACCCGACAGAAGTGCTGCCTCGCGGCCGGCGCGAGGCTGATTCTGTCGGGAATCTGCCTCGCGCTGTAGAGTTAAGTTGGAGAATGCCCGTTCTCCCGACAATTCAACCTGTTTTGTCGGCGAGAACGGGCCATCGCCGACGTAACTAGTTGCTGAATTGAATAGCGTCGGGAGCTAATTCCCGGCGCTATTCATTAGTTGCCGAATAGAATCGACCCCAAAGAGGGTAATTCAGACCCAGCCGCTGATGCGGCCCGCAGTGCAGTTTGCTGATGATGGCAAACTGCGCATGTGCAGCGGCCGCATGGACAAACACACTGCGGTCGCATCCCCGATGAATGTGACCACAACGTGAGTTACAGCGGTGTGCGTTTTCAGAGCGGCGATGCGGCATTGAAAGGGCAGGGCATTCCGAACGGGGCAGGCCGGGACCGTTTTCGGGGTGGCTGCATAGAACAAATGGCCGCTGACCACCTGACTGCGCAGCCAGGGGTCAACCTTAGATCTGATGCGTTTGCAATTACATTGCGGATGCATCGGGAGGCGACCTCACCCTGTGCAGGGGGGGCCCCCAGCGAACGTAGATCTGGCTGCGTATACAGCCATCTGCGTTCAACTCGGAATAAACCCCAATGTCTTTGTAAATGTTTGTTACAAGTGGATACACAAGAGATGTGTTCCTTAAGTGTAGAGAAATCAGAATCTTACGGTATCAATCATTTACAAAACCTAATGTAGGGTTTTCACGCCCCTGTTCCGCACAGACACCTCATATTCCACACAGTATGTCAGCAATTTAATATTCTACTTTAAGTGCCTGCCTGGAAGATTAAATAATACAACAATGCAGAATCTCCTAATGACACGTTTCTCTAGGAGAGCTTTCACACCTATTACTGCAAATGCATGTATAATTCATCTAAGCACCGCTAATAGTGAGAATAGTGTCTGTAATATAACTCATTACTGAGCCTCATGAGTACAATCAGGTCCATATTTAACACCGTGAGAATAAATCGTCCTAAAAGACTGCGGGTTTACCTGTCACCTGCACACGGTGCTGGAAGAGGATGCAGACTGTCAGGTCACTAGGGACATTACGGAGGCACCAGGAACCTACGAGGCTTATTCTCATGAATACTGGTCAGTCCGCAAATGGCTGCTGTCATGGGTGCGCATGCGATGCACTAAATGGCTGAGGCACGGGGCAAAATTCTCCCTGGTGACCTCACATTGCTTGATTTGGAGCAGTGTGGCTGCATCACTGCCAAACCCCATAGGTTTATAGTGCAAGATGGCCGCCTTTGTGCTAAATGGATGTTCCTTGATTGCCCATGTGCCCCAATGGACAAAAAGTCGTAGACCAGGCTAAACCGAGCACTATTTTAAGAGGAAAACTGAATGAAAAGGGTAGTTGTAAAGTTACACCTTGATGCATACCTAGTTTTTCAACCTACCTGAGGGAAATCTGATTATTTGACTCATAGCTCCACCCCCAAGATACTGCGCAGTGGGTGTGGAGTCATGAGGGCGCGATTTCTTCTCTGGTGTGTTAGGAAGAGTTCCAGCATGTTCCAGCAGGGGGTGGGTGAGGATGCACATTGCTTTTTGATGCCCTATCTGTACGATACATCAGCCTGATAAAGAACAGAAACTGTACCATGTCACTGACTGACAGATTCCTTGGGTTAAATTTACTAAGACCAATCAGATTCCAGGTATTATCTTCTAGAAGGTGCTAGAAAAATGAGAAGTAAAATCTGATTGGTTGCTATGGGCAACAGCCCATCTTAAATAGAACTGCCATCTTAGTAAATTTACCCCTTTGTCCAGCAGTCTAGCCGCTATCTTCCAGTCAGAAACCGTCTCGGACTATGGTTATAGAGAATTGGATCCTGAGGCCAAACTTCCATGGTAACTCTTCCCCGTTCTTCAAGACATAGATTTGTCATTTCGCTGTGATTGGCCAAGCTGGAGAAGCTGGGATTGTAAATGGCGGTCAGGATAGAGCAGTATGGATGGTGTAATGTAGTGGTTCTCAGCCTTGGTCCTCACCCTCAAAGCACTGAGGTCCTAGGTTCAATTCCCACCATGGCCCTAACTGTGTGGAGTTTATATATTCTCCCTGTGCTTGCGTGGGTACTCTGGTTTCCTCTCACATTCCAAAAATATACTGGTAGGTTAATTGACTCGAAACAAAAATATACCCTAGTGTGCAAGTGTGTCCGTGTCCATGGGCCAAGTGGTTCTTATCTGCCGTCACAGTCCATGTTTCTATAAGACTGGGGTCAGTTTAGAAGGGGGACCCTGTACTTGCTGTCTATCTGTTATAGCAGGCATTCCCAACCACGGTCCTCAAGGCACACCAACAGTGCAGGTTTTAGTGATATCCAGGCTGCAGCACAGATGGTTAAATCAAAATAACTGAGCTACTAATTAAGTCACCTGTGCTGCAGCCTGGATATCACTAAAACCTGCACTGTTGGTGTGCCTTGAGGACCGTGGTTGGAAATGCCTGTGTTATAGCATCCCAGATTGTCTATCACTGTGGCTTCTGGTGGTGGAATCATGTACTCCTTAGTTATGGGTCAGAAATGGTAGGAGTACCACACAGGATAACTGAGGATGGTTTCCATCACTTTGCTCATCTTCCATCTGCTGATGGAAACATCAAGCATGTAAGTTCCTATTCAGACACTGGCTATTCATTAACAGATACTGATATAACAAATTCCGCAGACGTTTCCAAAGAATATTTCAGTCATTCCCACCAGTCCCTTCCCCATCAGAGGTTACACTCTATAGTTCCTATCACAGGGGTAGGCAACTTGCAGCAGCCCAGCGGCTGCTGAACTACACTTCCCAGCGTGACCGGCCACAATTTTGCTTTTAAAGCATGCTAAAACTGTGGAAGGCCATGCTGGAATATGTAGTTCCACAGCAGAAGGAGTGCTACAGGTCGCCTACCCTTGTACTATAACATACACACTAGAGTAATTTCTTTTTCTTTTGGCAGAAGCCAGTTTACTTATCAGTATGTTTTTGGAGTGTCGGAGGATGCTAACCACTACAACATCCGTGCTGCCCTTTTATACTATATAACTATATTAATATATAATTTTACAGTGATTTTATGTTCCCAAATGGTGTAACAAGCAGGCTGCAGTACCACTAAAGACCACCGGGCGGTGACTGAGATCTCCTGCATAATTACTTGCATATTAAGTTTGTGAATTATTAGCAATCCAATTTACAGTAGTGTGTACATAATATGTATGGAATCAATATTTCACAATGTAATGTGGCATCTGACGCAAGAAGTTGCGGATTAGCACTTGTGAGATTTCTGTGTGCTACCTGTAATTGATCCCATTGCACTTTTAATATTGCCCCAACCTCTGGCCAAAATCCTTGAAACTTTTTGATAGCATTCTCTGTAGTTATTGATTGATTCACCTATTCTATGGCTCTATTAAATGACAAGATGGATTAAAGAATGACTTCAACATTGACGTAATGTGGTCCCCATACATAATTCCTTGTTACATAATTTCTTCAATTATAAAGTATCGATAAGTATTGATGATATATCCTTTAAATAGTAATCATTTTTATTTCCTATACTTCGGTAAATAATTATCTCCTTTCCAAAACTCTCTGGAGTCAATACAAATATGGTTGACAGACAGCCAGATGCAAGGCCTCAGACTATCAGCATGCCATGTGATGTCAGAGTGGGAAGGATGTTACTCTGAAAACAGAGCTCAGATGGGCATTCCAATGTCTCACTGCTCACTACATCATATGCCTTGCGACAGTGGTCACTATGGAGGCCACATCACTGTGCAAAATCTTCAGAATGAAAAAATAAGAATTTACTTACCGATAATTCTATTTCTCGTAGTCCGTAGTGGATGCTGGGGACTCCGTAAGGACCATGGAGAATAGCGGCTCCGCAGGAGACTGGGCACATCTAAAGAAAGCTTTAGGACTACCTGGTGTGCACTGGCTCCTCCCCCTATGACCCTCCTCCAAGCCTCAGTTAGGATACTGTGCCCGGACGAGCGTACACAATAAGGAAGGATTTTGAATCCCGGGTAAGACTCATACCAGCCACACCAATCACACCGTACAACTTGTGATCTGAACCCAGTTAACAGCATGATAACAGCGGAGCCTCTGAAAAGATGGCTCACAACAATAATAACCCGATTTTTGTAACAATACTATGTACAAGTATTGCAGACAATCCGCACTAGGGATGGGCGCCCAGCATCCACTACGGACTACGAGAAATAGAATTATCGGTAAGTAAATTCTTATTTTCTCTAACGTCCTAAGTGGATGCTGGGGACTCCGTAAGGACCATGGGGATTATACCAAAGCTCCCAAACGGGCGGGAGAGTGCGGATGACTCTGCAGCACCAATTGAGAGAACTCCAGGTCCTCCTCAGCCAGGGTATCAATTTTGTAGAATTTTACAAACGTATTTGCTCCTGACCAAGTAGCTGCTCGGCAAAGTTGTAAAGCCGAGACCCCTCGGGCAGCCGCCCAAGATGAGCCCACCTTCCTTGTGGAGTGGGCATTTACAGATTTTTGGCTGTGGCAGGCCTGCCACAGAATGTGCAAGCTGAATTGTACTACAAATCCAACGAGCAATAGTCTGCTTAGAAGCAGGAGCACCCAGCTTGTTGGGTGCATACAGGATAAACAGCGAGTCAGATTTTCTGACTCCAGCCGTCCTGGAAACATATATTTTCAGGGCCCTGACAACGTCTAGCAACTTGGAGTCCTCCAAGTCCCTAGTAGCCGCAGGCACCACAATAGGTTGGTTCAGGTGAAACGCTGAAACCACCTTAGGGAGAAACTGAGGACAAGTCCTCAATTCCGCCCTGTCCGAATGGAAAATCAGATAAGGGCTTTTACAGGATAAAGCCGCCAATTCTGACACGCGCCTGGCCCAGGCCAGGGCCAACAGCATGACCACTTTCCATGTGAGATATTTTAACTCCACAGATTTAAGTGGTTCAAACCAATGTGACTTTTGGAACCCAAAAAACTACATTGAGATCCCAAAGTGCCACTGGAGGCACAAAAGGAGGCTGTATATGCAGTACCCCTTTTACAAACGTCTGAACTTCAGGGACTGAAGCTAGTTCTTTTTGAAAGAAAATTGACAGGGCCGAAATTTGAACCTTAATGGACCCCAATTTCAGGCCCATAGACACTCCTGTTTGCAGGAAATGTAGGAATCGACCCAGTTGAATTTCCTCCGTCGGGCCTTACTGGCCTCGCACCACGCAACATATTTTCGCCAAATGCGGTGATAATGTTTTGCGGTTACATCCTTCCTGGCTTTGATCAGGATAGGGATGACTTCATCCGGAATGCCTTTTTTCCTTCAGGATCCGGCGTTCAACCGCCATGCCGTCAAACGCAGCCGCGGTAAGTCTTGGAACAGACAGGGTCCTTGTTGGAGCAGGTCGCTTCTTAGAGGTAGAGGCCAAGGATCCTCCGTGAGCATCTCTTGAAGTTCCGGTTACCAAGTCCTTCTTGGCCAATCCGGAGCCACGAATATAGTGCTTACTCCTCTCCATCTTATCAATCTCAGTACCTTGGGTATGAGAGGCAGAGGAGGGAACACATACACTGACTGGTACACCCACGGTGTTACCAGAGCGTCTACAGCTATTGCCTGAGGGTCCCTTGACCTGGCGCAATACCTGTCGAGTTTTTCCCAACGGTTTATAATCATGTGGAAGACTTCTGGGTGAAGTCCCCACTCTCCCGGGTGGAGGTCGTGCTGAGGAAGTCTGCTTCCCAGTTGTCCACTCCCGGAATGAATACTGCTGACAGTGCTATCACATGATTTTCCGCCCAGCGAAGAATCCTTGCAGCTTCTGCCATTGCCCTCCTGCTTCTTGTGCCACCCTGTCTGTTTACGTGGGTGACTGCCGTGATGTTGTCCGACTGGATCAACACCGGCTGACCTTGAAGCAGAGGTCTTGCTAAGCTTAGAGCATTGTAAATGGCCCTTAGCTTCAGGATATTTATGTGAAGTGATGTCTCCAGGCTTGACCATAAGCCCTGGATATTCCTTCCCTGTGTGACTGCTCCCCAGCCTCGCAGGCTGGCATCCGTGGTCACCGGGACCCAGTCCTGAATGCCGAATCTGCGGCCCTCTAGAAGATGAGCACTCTGCAACCACCACAGGAGGGACACCCTTGTCCTTGGTGACAGGGTTATCCGCTGATGCATCTGAAGATGCGACCCGGACCATTTGTCCAGCAGGTCCCACTGGAAAGTTCTTGCGTGGAATCTGCCGAATGGGATTGCTTCGTAGGAAGCCACCATTTTACCCAGAACCCTTGTGCATTGATGCACTGAGACTTGGCTCGGTTTTAGGAGGTTCCTGACTAGCTCGGATAACTCCCTGTCTTTCACCTCCGGGAGAAACACCTTTTTCTGGACTGTGTCCAGGATCATCCCTAGGAACAGAAGACAAGTCGTCGGAACCAGCTGCGATTTTGGAATATTGAGAATCCAATCGTGCTGCCGCAACACTACCTGAGATAGTGCTACACCGACCTCCAACTGTTCCCTGGATCTTACCCTTATCAGGGAATCGTCCAAGTAAGGGATAACTAAAATTCCCTTCCTTCGAAGGAATATCATCATTTCGGCCATTACCTTGGTAAAGACCCGGGGTGCCGTGGACCATCCATACGGCAGCGTCTGAACTGATAGTGACAGTTCTGTACCATAAACCTGAGGTACCCTTGGTGAGAAGGGTAAATTTTGACATGAAGGTAAGCATCCTTGATGTCCCGAGACATCATGTAGTCCCCTTCTTCCAGGTTCGCAATCACTGCTCTGAGTGACTCAATCTTGAATTTGAACCTCTGTATGTAAGTGTTCAAAGATTTTAGATTTAGAATCGGTCTCACCGAGCCGTCCGGCTTCGGTACCACAACAGTGTGGAATAATACCCCGTTCCCTGTTGCAGGAGGGGTACCTTGATTATCACCTGCTGGGAATACAGCTTGTGAATGGCTTCCAAAACTGTCTCCCTGTCAGAAGGAGACATCGGTAAAGCCGACTTTAGGAAAACGGCGAGGGGGAGACATCTCGAATTCTAATTTGTACCCCTGAGATATCACCTGAAGGATCCAGGGGTCTACTTGCGAGTGAGCCCACTGCGCGCTGAAATTCATTGAGACGGGCCCCCCACCGTGCCTGATTCTGCTTGTAAAGCCCCAGCGTCATACTGAGGGCTTGGCAGAGGCGGGAGAGGGTTTCTGTTCCTGGGAACTGGCTGATTTCTGCAGCCTTTTTCCTCTCCCTCTGTCACGGGGCAGAAATGAGGAACATTTTGCCCGCTTGTCCACGAAAAGACTGCGCCTGATAATACGGCGTCTTCTCATGTTGAGAGGCGACCTGGGGTACAAACGTGGATTTCCCAGCTGTTGCCGTGGCCACCAGGTCTGAAAGACCGACCCCAAATAACTCCTCCCCTTATTAAGGCAATACTTCCAAATGCCGTTTGGAATACGCATCACCTGACCACTGACGTGTCCATAACCCTCTACTGGTAGAAATGGACAACGCACTTAGACTTGATGCCAGTCGGCAAATATTCCGCTGTGCATCACGCATATATAGAAATGCATCTTTTAAATGCTCTATAGGCAAAAATATACTGTCCCTATCTAGGGTATCAATATTTTCAGTCAGGGAATCCGACCACGCCAACCCAGCACTGCACATCCAGGCTGAGGCGATTGCTGGTCGCAGTATAACACCAGTATGTGTGTAAATACATTTTAGGATACCCTCCTGCTTTCTATCAGCAGGATCCTTAAGGGCGGCCATCTCAGGAGAGGGTAGAGCCCTTACAAGCGTGTGAGCGCTTTATCCACCCTAGGGGGTGTTTCCCAACGCACCCTAACCTCTGGCGGGAAAGGATATAATGCCAATAACATTTTAGAAATTATCAGTTGTTATCGGGGGAAAACCACGCATCATCACACACCTCATTTAATTTCTCAGATTCAGGAAAACTACAGGTAGTTTTTCCTCACCGAACATAATACCCCTTTTTGGTGGTACTCGTATTATCAGAAATGTGTAAAACATTTTTCATTGCCTCAATCATGTAACGTGTGGCCCTACTGGAAGTCACATTTGTCTCTTCACCGTCGACACTGGAGTCAGTATCCGTGTCGGCGTCTATATCTGCCATCTGAGGTAACGGGCGCTTTAGAGCCCCTGACGGCCTATAAGACGTCTGGACAGGCACAAGCTGAGTAGCCGGCTGTCTCATGTCAACCACTGTCTTTTATACAGAGCTGACACTGTCACGTAATTCCTTCCAACAGTTCATCCACTCAGGTGTCGACCCCCTAGGGGGTGACATCACTATTACAGGCAATCTGCTCCGTCTCCACATCATTTTTCTCCTCATACATGTCGACACAAACGTACCGACATACAGCACACACACAGGGAATGCTCTGATAGAGGACAGGACCCCACTAGCCCTTTGGGGAGACAGAGGGAGAGTTTGCCAGCACACACCAAAGCGCTATATATATACAGGGATAACCTTATAGAAGTGTTTTTCCCCTTATAGCTGCTGTATTGTTAATACTGCGCCTAATTAGTGCCCCCCTCTCTTTTTTAACCCTTTCTGTAGTGTAGTGACTGCAGGGGAGAGCCAGGGGAGCTTCCCTCCAACTGAGCTGTGAGGGAAAATGGCGCCAGTGTGCTGAGGAGATAGGCTCCGCCCCTTTTTCGCGGACTTTTCTCCTGCTTTTTTATGGATTCTGGCAGGGGTTAAAATTCATCCATATAGCCCTGGGGGCTATATGTGATGTATTTTCGCCAGCCAAGGTGTTTTTATTGCTGCTCAGGGCGCCCCCCCCTAGCGCCCTGCACCCTCAGTGACCGAAGTGTGAAGTGTGCTGAGGAGCAATGGCGCACAGCTGCAGTGCTGTGCGCTACCTTGGTGAAGACAGGATGTCTTCTGCCGCCGATTTTCCGGACCTCTTCTGTCTTCTGGCTCTGTAAGTGGGCCGGCGGCGCGGCTCTGGGACCCATCCATGGCTGGGCCTGTGATCGTCCCTCTGGAGCTAATGTCCAGTAGCCTAAGAAGCCCAATCCACTCTGCACGCAGGTGAGTTCGCTTCTTCTCCCCTTAGTCCCTCGATGCAGTGAGCCTGTTGCCAGCAGGTCTCACTGAAAATAAAAAACCTAAACTAAAACTTTCACTAAGAAGCTCAGGAGAGCCCCTAGTGTGCACCCTTCTCGTTCGGGCACAGAGATCCAACTGAGGCTTGGAGGAGGGTCATAGGGGGAGGAGCCAGTGCACACCAGATAGTCCTAAAGCTTTCTTTAGATGTGCCCAGTCTCCTGCGGAGCCGCTATTCCCCATGGTCCTTACGGAGTCCCCAGCATCCAGTTAGGACGTTAGAGAAAAAATTAATAGCAAAACAAACAAAGATGTGCAGGAAATGACCAAGCTGCTTCTTACAGTGTCACTCACAGTGTTAATGAAACAAAACAAAAAAAAACGTGATTTGTTCATGGAATTGCTACAGGTATTCCCTCCGCTCAATGGGGGTAATTCCAAGTTGATCGCAGCAGGATTTTTGTTAGCAGTTGGGCAAAACCATGTGCACTGCAGGGGGGGCAGATATAACATGTGCAGAGAGAGTTAGATTTGGGTGGGTTATGTTGTTTCTGTGCAGGGTAAATACTGGCTGCTTTATTTTTACACTGCAATTTAGATATCAGTTTGAACACACCACACCCAAATCTAACTCTCTCTGCACATGTTACATCTGCCTCCCCTGCAGTGCACATGGTTTTGCCCAACTGCTAACAAAATTCCTGCTGCGATCAACTTGGAATTACCCCCAGTGTGTGCCCTGCCAGTCATATAATATAAATGTACAGAAAGCTATGGCCCAATTACATGCTTCCCATTTTAGAACAAATTAGGCAAAGTAAAAATAACTGCACAGTGCACTATGGGCTGAGAAAACTCATATTATATAGATATGTATTTATAGTGTCAGGCTCATGCCTTACTGACGTCACTGATTACCAGTCCATGGTGGCCATTCTGAGATGTTCGCTCGCTAGCTGTTTTTAGCAGCCGTGCAAACGCTATGCCGCCTCCCACTGGGAGTGTATCTTAGCTTAGCAGAAGTGCGAACGAAAGGATCGCAGAGCGGCTACAAAATAATTTTGTGCAGTTTCAGAGTAGCTCAAAACCTACTCAGCGCTTGCGATGACTTCAGACTGTTCAGTGCCTGTTTTGACGTCACGAACACGCCCAGCGTTCACCCAGCCACGCCTGCGTTTTTCCTGGCACGCCTGCGTTTTTCCGAACACTCCCTGAAAATGGTCAGTTACCACCCAGAAACACCCACTTCATGTCAATCACTCTGCGGCCAGCAGTGCGACTGAAAAGCTTCGCTAGACCCTGTGTGAAACTACATCGGCCGTTGTGAAAGTACGTCGCGCGTGCGCATTGCTCCGCATAAGCATGCGCAGAAGTGCCTTTTTTTGCATCATCGCTGCACAGCGAACATTTTCAACTAGCGATCAACTCGGAATGACCCCCATATCTCTCAAAATTTGCTGCAGAACCCTTTGTGACGCCATATAAACAGAATAATGCATATACAATCAAGTGGAGACGAAGCGCGATGTGACTGAGATGCGTACGACTCAGAATCGCCCTTTGATGCATGTGCTCTGTTACACAGAGGGGGTAATTCAGACCTGTTCACTCGATAGGTTTTTTTTTGCAGTCCTGCGTCCGCATAGTCGCCGCCCATAGGGGAGTGTATTTTCGCTTTGCAAGTGTGCGAACGCATGTGTAGCCGAGCTGTACAAACAGATATTGTGCAGTCTCTGCGCAGCCCAGGACTTACTCAGCCGCTGCAATCACAACAGCCTGTCCGGGACCGGAAATGACGTCAGACACCCGCCCTGCAAACGCTTGGACACGCCTGCGTTTTTCCAACCACTCCCAGAAAATGGTCAGTTGCCACCCACAAACGCCTTCTTCTTGTCAATCTGCTTGCGATCGCCCGTGTGAATGGATTCTTCGCACAAACCCATCGCTGAGCAGCGATCCGCTTTGTACCCCCGTGCGACGCGCCTGCGCATTGCGGTGCATATACATGCGCAGTTTAGACCTGATCGCCCGCTGTATGAAAACGCAGCCTAGCGGTCAGGTCTGAATTAGCCCCACAATACGCAGTGCTAAAAATCATCTGTCTGCAAAGTGGGCTACTAAAAAGTAGCGGTGGGGCCGGTTTCTTAATGACATTGGTCACAGCGACAGAAACCTCCTATCTCCGTGATTTACTATGTAGGGCCCACGGCAGTGATAATCAGCTGCCTGGAATTACTGGACGGTAGCTGTAGGGTACAGTAGGCTTATTCGCATGTGCACAGTGGGACTGGAAGCTTTGACTTCAGTTCCACTTGATAAAAAAAAACGTTTCTCATGAGAAAAAGGTCTTTATTTATATAGTACAGCAATTTTGTTTTGTCCTTGTTTCCTCATCTCCTGCTATCACCAGACTGAGATAGCGACAGCAAAAGAAGGACTGTGAACCCCTTTTTAATTTCACCGGCGAAAGAAGACGATAGCACGGTAGAAGCCTTTGGAGGTCATTCCGAGTTGATCGTAGCTGTGCTAAATTTAGCCCCATCCTCGCACAGTGGCGAAGCTTTTGTATTTCTGGAGTAACTCCCGACCAGCCCAGCTGTTAGTCGCTGCCGCTGGCCGCAGCGGCTGCGTGTGACGTCACGCAGCCGCCGCGGCCCGCCACCCCAACGGTCCGGCCACACCTGCGTTGCCCTGACCGTGCCTCCTAAACGGTGGCTTAACGCCGCCGTCCAGCCCCCTCCCGCCCAGCGACCGCCTCTGCCTCAGAGGCGTTCACTAGGCAACGACGACTGCAATGCGCCGGCGCACTGCGGAGCCGGCGCGTGCGCAGTTCCGACCCGATCGCTGCGCTGCGACAAACTGCAGCGAGCGATCGGGTCGGAATGACCCCCTTTGTTAGAGAGAGAGAGCGCTTTTCGCTACATAAAAAAATACGGTACTAAAAAGGGAAGCGAGGCTGTAATTAGAAGTGAGGATCACAGGGTCGACAGTCATTAGGTTGACCACTATTGGTCGACAGTGACTAGGTCGACGCCTGAAATAGGTCGACACGGCCGTTAGGTCGACATGGAAACGGTTGACATAGAAAAAGGTTTACGTAGAAAAAGGTCGCCATGAGTTTTTTATACTTTTTTATGTGTCGTTTTCTTCGTAAAGTGACCGGGAACCCCAATTAGTGCGCCGTGTCCCCTCGCATGGCGAGCAAACTTCGGGCAAGGTTCCTCACTCCGCTACCGCGGCGCTCGGCACAGGTTACTATTCCCAATCGTAGTCCACGTGGATCGTAAAGTATGAAAAAGTTGAAAATAAATATATAATTTTTTTTTAAACTTATGTCGACCTTTTCATGTGTCAACCTTTGCCATGCCGACCTATTGGCCATGTCGGCCTAATGCACGTCGACCAATAGTGGTCGATCTAATGAGCGTCGGCCTAAAGAGCGGATACCCGTGAGAAGATTACAGAGGCAGCAGCTGCAGCAGGTTTATTTCTGGAGGTACGGCGTTCATAGAGAGGCCCCTTTACAGAACAATACACTACCGACTGCACCGCACTATACAGTACTCATGCAAACACAATAAATATCATAAACAAACACTGCTAAATATTTAATGCGCAAACATTATTTCTACAGATCTGCAGATCTACACATGCACAGCTAAAGGTGTTTACTGAATTGTGACATATTTATGGAGATAATGAGCAAGAAAAACACCTTCACTCATGCTCCAAACGCCTAGGAGCGGCAAGACGCTGTCTGTACATAGATCAGCCGTTCCGCAATACAATATTTGAATCGGCTGGAAATGGGCTGAGAACTGGATGAGGCGTGACTGATCGGGAGAGAAATGATCCAGGCTCCTCATTAAAAGGCCATTAATATTGCATGAAAAAGGACGGGGATGAGTCAGTGGCAATAAACAGAGAATACAATGGAATAGTTTAAAAGCAAACAAGCAGCTTTCCAAAACATTTAAAGCGCACCTGTCATGCAGCTTTAGAAGATCTAACATTAATTGTACAGCTTGTGTAGGAGCCTAATTGCAGCGTACAGTTAGGAACACACAGCAGCTGTGAGGCCGGACCCCTGTCTGCGTCATAAATAGCTTATCGCCTCCTATCGGCAGTCTGCTTTCATTCCAAACTGCTGTTTCCAGTGCCGGGCCCCCTTCATTTGTGCACCGTGCACACACCCCAACCACCTACCTCTCCCTTACTCCAATATCGGAATGCCCATCAACCAACGATAGTTAGCGAACATTGATGGTTTTCCGATGGTTTCGGATTCAATGGCAATGCTGTAAATTATTGTTAAGAGTCTACGCTGCTCCACCCACTCACATCCTAAAGCCCTGTCCTAATTCTCTGATTGACTTTGCTGTGCCCGTTCCACACCCCCAAACAGCCACAGCCTATCAACCAGCCTGCGGCTTAGGGGGGCACTGTTATCGATCTTACAGAGATCTACATATGTGCAGTACAGATCCTGTGTCTGCAATGCCCATCAGGAATACTCCTTACCTCTGGCCTTTGGGGGTCATTCTGGCCTGTTTGCACACTGCCTTTTGTCGCAGCCGAGCGAGCGGGTCCCTACTGCACATGCGCCGGCGCTGTAGTGCGCCGGCGCATGCCAGACGGAGGCCAGCCGAAGGCTGTAGCAGGGCTGTGATCGCCTCTGCCTAACTGCTGGGCGGGAGGAGGCGGGAGGAGGCGGAACGGCAGCGTTTGGCAGCCGTCTCGTGGGAGCGGTCCGGCCAACGCAGGCGTGGCCGGACCGAACGGGGGACGGACCACGACGGCTGCAAGACGTAACACGCAGCCGCGGCGGGTTGGGGATCGATGAGTAGCTCCCGGCCAGCGCGCTAAAGCTGCGCTGGCCGGGAGCTACTCTTGAAGTGCAATGCCTTTGCACTTCTGCGGGGGGGGGGGGGGGGCACTGACATGCGGGGCGTACTAGCCCTGTGCTGGGCGTCCCCCCGCATGTCAGTGTGAATGATCGTAGCTGTGCTAAATTTAGCACAGCTACGATCAACTCGGAATGACCCCCTTTGTGTAACCTTCCACAACAGAAACCAAAGGTTTCTGCAGTAAGTTCTGGATTTTTGAAACATTCTGAAATTATCTGCAACTCATAACCTGCATGTCATTAGTAAATGTTTTATTACTTAAGATTTGAAAATAATTTTCGGATTGAAAACTCATTTAATCTAGCATATTCTTCTTGACTCTTACTGGACTTGCACCTGTGATGCCCAATACTACGTACCCATGTGTAATTAAGTGTAAAATGTCAGTCATTGCGTGGAGAACATAAAGACTCAAGTAATGTCTTTTGTGGTGGCAGTGAAATTGTGTATTTATCATAAGTGACCAAAGTGTACAACCATCACGATCCAGCTGTCCCAGACAGCGGTACATAAGGGCACGATTCCAACCTGCCCTTAGATACCACAATCTAGGACAGCTGGTTCATGATGGTGGTGCACTTATGCATGGTAAATACTGGCTGTTTTTGCATGTAGCCCACAAATGCTGGACAGCTTAATTATTACATTGAAATTTAGATTTCAGTCTGTACACGCCCCATTCAAGACCCTTGTTCTTGGTGCACTGCTAACCTGTACATTGGATCGTCTCACAAAACTGCTGCCTCCGCCTTGTCAGGGCGACAGCTGAACTTCAAGATTTCTTCAGATATAACTTTTTTTGCATAAGTATATAGCTCTCTTCCAACTTGCCACCCTGTAATGTCTGCTGATCTGCTCCCCCTGTATATCAGAACCCTGGCTGTACAATCTGAAGAAATGATGAAGTAAAGTCGCCTGAAGGTGAAGCCGTCTGACAGTTTAACTTCATTTCATCTTCAGAATAACACAGATTTACCAGGGTGGATGTAGCCCAGGCTGTGTCTCCTAGCTGCGATGGCTTAAATACATTTCCTTTATATATTTATTTTTTCCTCTTAACAAACGCTCCGAGCTCGCTGTGAGTCTCTGATCTGTTCCCGCTCGGGGTACTGTCATCCATGATGAAATAAAAGCAGGCTTGAAGGAGCCATGGGCCATTGTGTGGGGACATTATCCTGTCCAATAGCGGAACATTTTACATTAACCATTTGTAGATTACACATGCAGGATGTGCATCGTGCACAAATGCAGCTAAACCAAATATTAATTACAAACATGGAAACCGACATTGAAACTCTGGGCCTAATTCCAAGATGGACGATTAGTAAATAGACACCTAAATTAGCCACAAGAGCAGTGGCGTAACTCCTAAAGGCAGTGGAAGTGTTTGCGTCCTTGTGGGGGACGCAAGCGGGTGCACCAGGAAAGGGAGAAAAGCAGTCTAGAGAGCCGGCTCTGGGCCATATACTGCCTGTAACCAGGGGTGTAATAAGAGAGAAGGGGCCCGTGTGCAGTCTCTGTCGGGGGCTCCCTTCTCTATAGCCAGTGGTGAAAGTGAGTAGACTCTGGCGCTATGCCAGAATCTCCTTCGTATGCGCAGGTTCCTGCGGCATTTTGCTGCGGCATTGGGAAAATGGCTGCCTTGCAACACTGCCACGGCCGTCGCGGGGCACCGGAGAGGTAAGTATTGTAGACCATGGGTATTGTAGACCATGGGTGTAGTGTGGGCCTCCTGGAACTAGAAGCATGTTTGCGCCCATCATAGGTACGCCACTGCCTATAACTTTAGAGAGGAAGCACATGGCCATTTACATTTGCACCGCTCCCTCCTGCCGGGGGGCTTTAGCGGAGGAATCTTGTCTCTGGGGTGGAGGGTCATCTTGTCTCTGAGGGGGAAGTGGCTTACATCTGGGCAGCAGGGCTAAAGTTCCACCACTGTCTAAAGCTGTGGTTCTCAAACTCAGTCCTCAGGACCCCACGCGGTTCACGTTTTCCAGGTCACCCAGCAGGTGCACATGGTACCACCAACTGTCACATGTTAAAAATCCACAGGTGACCTGGAAAACGTGAACCGTGCAGTGTCCTGAGGAGCAAGTTTGAGAACCTGTGGTCTACAGAAATACTTAAAGTGCAAAACCTACACCCAGAACTCTCTCCTTGTCATACGTATGACTTCACTTTGAACCCGTTAAAATATTACACTGGCATAAAAATACTTTGGAAGTTCTGGACTCCGTTGCAGGTTTGCAGAAGCGTCATGTCTTGTCACTCATTATCTGGGAATCTCCACTGCAAAGCCTCGCTAGAACCGTAGCTGAGAGGACTTTCACACTTCTACAAACTGGATGCCTGTTACTTTCACACATCTCTCTAATAAACCATCATCTATTTAAAGAAGAATTCGTAAACTGCAAAAACACTCTGAGTCTCAAGGGAGAGAAGTGTAATATAAATGGTGTTATTCCTATTAATTACAGTGGGTAGCTGGAGGCTACAGAATATGCTGGACAGCTGGGTTAGAGATTGGCATTTACTGTTCTGCATACAGCAATTGTTTCAGAAACAGTGGAAAGAATGACTGTATTATGTATTTGCTGTACCACCAGTAATATTGCTGGAATGAATGCAAGTTACAGGAGTCAAAATGATCACTCCATATACAGATGGGTCCACGGTTATCTTGGCTAGTTTGCTGCACCTAGGCACACTATGGTTTATTAGCATGAGCCCTTCATCTATTGTTCTCAGCTGCAATACAATACAGAGAACAATAAAGCAGGGTATTAAGGGGGTCTTTCCGAGATGATCGCAGCTGTGCTAAATTTAGCACAGCTACGATCATTCACACTGATATGCGGGGGGACGCCCAGCACAGGGCTATCCCTCCCCACATGTCAGCGCCGCCCCCCCTCCCCCCTGCAGAAGTGGCGATGCCTTTGCACTTCAAGAGTAGCTCCCAGCCAGTGCAGCTTTGGCGTGCTGGCCGGGAGCTACTCATCGCACCCTGGCCCGCAGCGGCTGCGTGTGACGTCACGCAGCCGCTGCGGCCCGCCCCCAGTTCGGTCCGACCACGCCTGCTTTGGCCGGACCATGCCCACAAACGGCGGCCAAACGCCACCGTTCCGCCCCCCCCCCCCCCCCCCCCCCGCCCAGCGACCGCCTCTGCCTGTCAATCAGGCAGAGGCGATCGTAGCGGGCCGGCGGCACTGCGGCGTCGGCACATGTGCAGTTCTGATCCAATCGCACCTCTGCGATAAACTGCAGCGTGCGATCGGGTCAGAATGACCCCCTAAGTCATTACAGCGGGGAATTAAGTCCGACTGCCCAGTCTCAGTTAATCCTATTAAAGGTCAAGATAAACATGGACCCATCTGTACACAGGGTTAAAATAAGAAAAGGGAAAAGTGCAGTTTTTTGGGGTAATTTTTAGGAATTATAGTGCTACAATGTATAACAACGCCATGGGGCGATAGGCTGAGATTCCACATAATATCAGTGCCTATTGCATTTCGCACAACCATTCCCACTTCCCAATGTTTCTATAGAAACGGCTCCTAGATCCTTTACCATGGATGACATTAATGATCGGGTTCTGGGTACATAAAAGAGTTTTATGTAAAAAAAAAAATGACACTCTAGTTTCAGTGTGTATCAGCAATGAGCAAGCCCCCTCACACATGGCGGAGGGGGTGGGGGTGTAAGGGGAGGGGGGGGGGGGTTATCACATGGGAATCTCACACTGCGATATATGGAAATCTCTCAGGCACAAGTGCCTAGGATACAGATGGAGGCAATGGGGGTCATTCCGACCCGATCGCTCGCTGCAGTTTGTTGCAGTGCAGCGATCGGGTCGGAACTGCACATGTGCCGGCGCCACAGTGCGCCGGCGCATGGCAGCTTTCGTTGCCTAGCGATCGTCTCTGAGACAGAGATGGTCACTGGGCGGGAGGGGGCTGAACGGCAGCGTTAAGCCGCCATTTAGGGGGAGCGGTCCGGCCAACGCAGGCATGGCCGAACCGTTGGGGGGGGCGGGCCGCGGCGGCTGCGTGACGTCTCACACAGCCGCAGCGGCCAGCCGCAGTGACAATTAACTCCCGGCCAGCCGCGGGAGCTGCGCAGGCCGGGAGCTACTCCTCAAATACAAGGGCATCGCCGCTGTGCAATGCTTTTGTATTTGTGCAGGGGGGGGGGGGGCGGCACTGACATGCGGGGTGGACTAGCCCTGTGCTGGGCGTCCCCCCGCATGTCAGGGAAGAAGATCGTGGCTGGGCTAAATTTAGCACAGCTACGATCAACTCGGAATGACCCCCTATATTCCCTATATTATCGTACTAAGCTTGATGGACTCAGAAGTAGCACTTTGTATCTACACTCACTGATACTACTAGGAATCTTAAAGTTTGCAAACTGAAAAATAAAAACACTCAGATTAACCTACTTATGAAAAATACACACACGTTCAGGAAGTAAAGCGTCTAACGTTTATTTTTCTGACGGTGGACGTTGTATTTTTAATAGTTCAAACATATATGTGACCTCTGACCATCCAAAGCACGTACAGGGTCCGAGTCTGCAGCCAGACGAGTTATGGTGAAATGAATGGGTTGCAGATAAGGGGTATGGGACTCAGGGTCGATAGTGTCTAGGTCGACACTTATTAGGCCGACACCTATTGGTTGACAGTGGCTAGGTTGACACTAGAAATAGGTCGACGCAGCCATTATGTCGACACGAACAAGGTTGGCATAAAAAAATCCCAACATGAGTTTTTCATTTTTTTGTGTGTCTTTTTCTTCGTAAAGTGACGGGGAACCCCAATTAGTGCACCGTGTCCCCTCGCATGGCAAGCTTCAGGGAGATTACCGTTCCCATTCGTAGTCCACATGGATTGTAAAGTATGAAAAAGTTCAAACAAATATTATTATTTTAAAAACTCATGTCGACCTTTTTGCATGTCGACTTTGTTCATGTCGACCTAATGGTCGTGTCAACCTATTTCTAGTGTCGACCTATACACTGTTGACCAATGGGTGTCGACCTAAGTGGTGTGGACCCAGAGTCCGGATACCGCAGATACAATGATCTGTTTCTGCATGCAATGTGCCCGCGCGGTGCTGTAGGAGTGAAGTGATCGCTGATGCAGTAAATTCCGCAGAAAAGCAGTCTCCATACAAACGTATCTGGCTGCTTTTGAAAGCAAAAACTGGGGGCCGCAACAGAAGAGCCATAACTGCTGCGTACCTAACCCCCCTTCCCACAGCCTAAACCTATCCCCACCTCCATGCAGCCTAACCATTAACCTCCCCCAACAGCCTAAACCTAACCCCCACCCCCTCAGCTTACCTGTCAGACGGGCTTGCACGTGTTCGTTTGGGATTCTGGCACTGGGCTTGTGACCCTAGGCGGGATGCCGATGTCGTCTGTATTTTGATTGCTAGGATCCTGACAGGATCCCCTTTATAGTATGCACTAGTCTGTCCTGCCCCCTTTTTCCATTGCTCCACCCCCACCATGGCTGCTGTTCTCATAACCCTGCAGTACTCCCACCTCCTTCCACCACATGGACTGGTACAAACATCTCAGCGACCCTAGAATCACTACTAGACAGCACCACCACCCCACCCCCCCACCGCCACCACTCCTCCCCCCCCCCCCCACACACACACACCCCGCTTTACCGGGAGACCTGGACAAAACACTAAGGAGCAAACAGGTAGGTAGTGCACCCACCACCACTGCTGCCTCTCAATTATTTTACTTTAATCAATTCTAGAATTTGCTGAATAACTACACTACCACTGAGGGGGACAATGCCGCCCTCAGCAGCGCTGCTAAGGGGGGAAAATCTCCACCTCTGCGGTGCTAGATGCCCTCCCCTGCACAGTGCCGCACATAGCAGTTATTAAAACAATATGTGGGAGGGGCATGCCCACGCCTCCCCAGATATGGCCACGCCTCCATTATCCAGGCCCATGTGTGTTCTCGATGACCCCCCCATTACATGCTTCCATCTTGCCTATATATAGGATTATATTTTTGAAAAACTATTATTATTACTATGATTATCAACTTCATTATAACTTTGTAGCAGTGGGATATATTTGTTTCGGTTTGCTTTTAATTCCATTTGATGACTTTGTTTATTTATTGCTATTCAATTAGTTGCGTCATAATATTTAAGATATTGTAATAAATAAAACTTAAATAGGGAAGAACACTTGGGGTTATTTTTCTTTTTCACCAAAATCAAATACAACTATTTGGGTCATCAAAACATACGTGTCCTGACTCCGCCAACACAGAGAATCTGATGCTAGATTATCATTGAGCTGGTTTATTGAACTGCAGTGTATTACTTTATATTTAGGCTGATGTCACTTGAATTGCTGCATAAGCAACACAAACATTATGACAAACCCCTAACACAACGGCTCACACATATAACTCTTCTCCATGTGATCTCTCAGAAACCAAACAGCTTAAATGAAACACAGACAGATCAGTTGTCAAAACACCCATTTTCCGGGGGTAACCGCAAATACTTAGTATCCCCTGAATGTAACACAGATGGATCGCAGTAGCAGGGGTGTATCTTCCTATTGGCCAGGGTGGCACTTGACAGGGGCGTCAGCCAAGGGGGGGGGGGGGGGGTCGCCCGGCAGTGCCACACGCACCAGGGGAAAGAATAACATAGTAGTTCTCACTGAGTACATCCCTGGGATCCGGTCTGAAGATCGACAGTATCTAGGTCGACAATGTTTAGGTCGACCAATATAGGTCGACAGTCACTAGGTCGACATGGATGGAAGGTCGACAGGGTTTCTAGGTCGACATGTGCTAGGTCGACAGGTCTAAAGGTCGACATGCGTTTTTCAAAAAATTGTTGAATTTTTTCATACTTAACGATCCACGTGGACTACGATTGGAACGGTAAAGTGTGCCGAGCGAAACGGTAGCGGAGTGAAGGCACCATGCCCGAAGCATGGCGAGCGAAACGAGCCATGCGAGGGGACGCGGTGCACTAATTTGGGATCCCGGTCACTCTACGAAGAAAACGACACCAAAAAAAAAAAAAAATCCTCATGTCGACCTTTAGACCTGTGGGACCTTCCATCCATGTCGACCTATAGTGGTCGACCTAGATACTGTCGATTTGATGAACCACACCCACATCCCTTAGCAGTGCTCATCCACTGCCGGACTCTCAGAAGCGTATTGCACTCTGACACTCTCTGTGACTACAGTCACAATGATGGGGAATATAGCTGGGAAGCGGGGCACTTACAGGTATGGGGAGGGGCGAGGCACCTCCTCTTCCTCATCCGCTCCCCTTCTCATTGGTCCCACGCGGTCTGTCACCAAACAGCAGCCACTACAATCAGCACCAGTCAGCAGTGCAGCGTGACCATACCTGTACATTTTATGCTGTACCGTAGCTGCACTGCATGGTCTATCCTGGCAGTCTGGATCACAGGTTACAAAGAGCTCTGTATGGAGAGGTATCTAGACCAGTGACTGCCTGTCCAGCTGTGTTGAGACTACAATTCCCAGCACACCTTGTCAGTTGGATTTGCTAGGACATGTAGTGCCATCACACTTAGGGGTAAATTTACTAACATTCGTATTTTCCCGTTTCAGGTCAAAGTTCAATCACGAATGACATCGAAAGTGTAAAACTGCAACTTTTTGAATTTATTACGACTAATTTACTAAGCTGTCGTATTCGGGTTTTTCTTTTGTTCCGATGTCGATGTCATTCGTGTTTTTTTTTTTAATTTTTACGGCAGTGATTAGCAAAACACTGCCAACTTTTTTTACAAAGAATCTCGGCCGGATCTGTGTGATCCGTGCTGGGGTTCATTTTTTTTTTTTTTTTTTAAATTAAACACTGTAAAATCCAAAAAAAAAATTGCGTGGGGTCCCCTCTCCTAAGCATAACCAGCCTCGGGCTCTTTGAGCCGATCCTGGTTGCAAAAATATGGGGGGGAAAATGACAGGGGTTCCCCCATATTTAAGCAACCAGCATCGGGCTCTGCGCCTGGTCCTGGTTCCAAAAATACGGGGGACAAAAAGAGTAGGGGTCCCCCGTATTTCTAAAACCAGCACCGGGCTCCACTAGCTGGACAGATAATGCCACAGCCGGGGGTCACTTTTATATAGTGCCCTGAGGCCGTGGCATCAAAAATCCAACTAGTCACCCCTGGCCGGGGTACCCTGGGGGAGTGGGGACCCCTTCAATCAAGGGGTCCCCCCCCCAGCCACCCAAGGGCCAGGGGTGAAGCCCGAGGCTGTCCCCCCCCATCCAATGGGCTGCGGATGGGGGGGCTGATAGCCTTTTGTGATAATGAAAAGATATTGTTTTTAGTAGCAGTACTACAAGGCCCAGCAAGCCTCCCCCGCATGCTGGTACTTGGAGAACCACAAGTACCAGCATGCGGCGGAAAAACGGGCCCGCTGGTACCTGTAGTACTACTACTAAAAAAATACCCAAAAAAAGACAAGACACACACACCTTGAAAGTAAAGATTTATTACATACATGCACACAAACATACATACATACTTACCTTATGTTCACACGCAGGTCGGTCCTCTTCTCCAGTAGAATCCAAGGGGTACCTGTTGAATAAATTACACTCACCAGATCCAGGGTCCCAGGCTCCTCGTCGCATCCATGTGTAATCCACGTACTTGAATAAAATAACAAAACGGATACCCGAGCCACGAACTGAAAGGGGCCCCATGTTTTCACATGGGACTCCTTTCCCCGAATGCCAGAAACCCACTCTGACTTCTGTCTAAGTGGGTTTCTTCAGCCAATCAGGGAGCGCCACGTTGTAGCACTCTCCTGATCGGCTGTGTGCTCCTGTCCTGACTGACAGGCGGCACACGGCAGTGTTACAATGTAGCGCCTATGCGCTCCATTGTAACCAATGGTGGGAACTTTCTGCTCAGCGGTGACGTCACTTTAGGTCAACCGCAGGGCAGAAAGTTCCCACCATTGGTTACAATGGAGCGCATAGGCGCTACATTGTAACACTGCCGTGTGCCGCCTGTCAGTCAGGACAGGAGCACACAGCCGATCAGGAGAGTGCTACAACGTGGCGCTCCCTGATTGGCTGAAGAAACCCACTTAGACATCAGTCAGAGTGGGTTTCTGGCATTCGGGGAAAGGAGTCCCATGTGAAAACATGGGGCCCCTTTCAGTGCGTGCTCGGGTATCCGTTTTGTTATTTTATTCAAGTACCTGGATTACAAATGGTTGCCCCGAGGACCCTGGGACCCTGGATCTGGTGAGTAGAATTTATTCAACAGGTACCCCTTGGATTCTACTGGAGAAGAGGACCGACCTGCGTGTGAACATAAGGTAAGTATGTATGTATGTTTGTGTGCATGTATGTAATAAATCTTTACTTTCAAGGTGTGTGTGTCTTGTCTTTTTTTGGGTATTTTTTTAGTAGTAGTACTACAGGTACCAGCGGGCCCGTTTTTCCGCCGCATGCTGGTACTTGTGGTTCTCCAAGTACCAGCATGCGGGGGAGGCTTGCTGGGCCTTGTAGTACTGCTACTAAAAACAATATCTTTTCATTATCACAAAAGGCTATCAGCCCCCCCATCCGCAGCCCATTGGATGGGGGGGACAGCCTCGGGCTTCACCCCTGGCCCTTGGGTGGCTGGGGGGGGGGACCCCTTGATTGAAGGGGTCCCCACTCCCCCAGGGTACCCCGGCCAGGGGTGACTAGTTGGATTTTTGATGCCACGGCCGCAGGGCACTATATAAAAGTGACCCCCGGCTGTGGCATTATCTGCCCAGCTAGTGGAGCCCGGTGCTGGTTTTAGAAATACGGGGGACCCCTACTCTTTTTGTCCCCCGTATTTTTGGAACCAGGACCAGGCGCAGAGCCCGATGCTGGTTGCTTAAATATGGGGGAACCCCTGTCATTTTTTCCCCCATATTTTTGCAACCAGGATCGGCTCAAAGAGCCCGAGGCTGGTTATGCTTAGGAGGGGGGACCCCACGCAATTTTTTTAGAAAAAATAATCACTTTCCCACCCCTTCCCACTGATATACATGCACGGATCTCATGGATCCGTGCATGCCTATCCAATCACGAATAAAAAAAGCAGGTCTGTTTTTTTTAAGCACTTTTTTACGAGTTGTAATTTTTCACGGCAGTGTTTGTTTTTGCTTTGCACTTCTTAGTAAATGACCGAGATTCATAGTTAAACAGCCGCGTTTTGACCGATGGTGTATTCATTCGTAATTTTTTTGTTGGACTTCCAAAAAATTACGAATGCCCTCATCACTGCCGTGATTATTGCTTAGTAAATTACCAAGATGACACTTTGATGAAAAAACGGCATCTCGGTCAAAATCGGGACCTTAGTAAATTTACCCATTAGAGAGGGGTTTTTAACTGTATGTATGTGTGCATATATCCCCTCGGTGTCCCTGCCTGCACCCTCCTTGTAATTCCCCCTCAGTGACCCTGCCCATACACTCCTGTAATTCCCTTTCAGTGCAGAGGAGCAAACTCTGGGAGGCAACGGAGTCATCTGCCGCCGGGCTCCTGCTCTGTAGGGGGGCACCTCTCTTCTCATTCTGTAAAATCATTCAATTATCTCTTCCTCACTGTTCCCTGCACCTTACAAGTCACACCCTTTTTATTATAGATATATATTTTACAAGTGTCACACTCAGGGTTTGAACCCACGACCCATTGCACTGGAAGCAGACATCTTACTGATGAAGCTATTTGCTCCTGTATAGGAAACCTGAGAATTCTAACTATATGAAGTTACTTCTCTGACAATTACATATAACTTCATATAGTTTTAATTCTCATTCTTCCTGTACAGGAGCAAATAGCTCTATAAGTAAAGTGCCCGCCGTCAGCGTAACAGGTCACGGCTTCTAATCCTGGTTATGACTGCTAAGAAATGTGTGATTTAAAATGAACACTCTCTCTCTGTATATATATATATATATATATATATATACATACGCACACACACATATATTTATCTAAATTTAGGGGGGGCACCAATATTTATCTTGCCTCCGGGCAACTGGGACAAACTTACGCCACTGCCTCAGTGTCCCTGCCCGCACCATCCCTGTAACTGCCCCCTCTGTGACCCTGCCCATACACTCCTGTAATTCCCTCTCAGTGTCCCTGTCCGCACCCTTCCCATAATTCCCCCTCAGTATCCCTGCTCGCACCCTCCCCGTAATTCCCTCAGTGTCCCAGCCTGCACACTCCTCGTAATTCCCCCTCAGTGTCCCAGCCTGCACACACTCCTCGTAAATCCCCCCTCAGTGTACCTGCCTGCACCCTCCTCGTAATTCCATCTCAGTGTCCCTGCCTGCACCCTCATCGTAATTCCTCCTCAGTGTCCCTGCCTGCACCCCTCATCGTAATTCCTCCTCAGTGTCCCTGCCTGCACCCTCCTCGTAATTCCCCCTCAGTGTCCCAGCCTGCACCCTCCCCGTAATTCCCTCAGTGTCCCAGCCTGCACACTCCTCGTAATTCCCCCTCAGTGTCCCAGCCTGCACACTCCTCGTAATTCCCCCTCAGTGTCCCTGCCTGCACCCTCCTCGTAATTCCATCTCAGTGTCCCTGCCTGCACCCTCATCGTAATTCCTCCTCAGTGTCCCTGCCTGCACCCCTCATCGTAATTCCTCCTCAGTGTCCCTGCCTGCACCCCTCATCGTAATTCCTCCTCAGTGTCCCTGCCTGCACCCTCATCGTAATTCCTCCTCAGTGTCCCTGCCTGCACCCTCCTGTAATTCCCCCTCAGTGTCCCTGCCTGCACACTCCTGTAATTCCCCCTCAGTGTCCCTGCCTGCACACTCCTGTAATTCCCCCTCAGTGTCCCAGCCTGCACACTCCTCGTAATTCCCCCTCAGTGTCCCAGCCTGCACACTCCTCGTAATTCCCCCTCAGTGTCCCAGCCTGCACACTCCTCGTAATTCCCCCTCAGTGTCCCTGCCTGCACCCTCCTCGTAATTCCATCTCAGTGTCCCTGCCTGCACCCTCATCGTAATTCCTCCTCAGTGTCCCTGCCTGCACCCCTCATCGTAATTCCTCCTCAGTGTCCCTGCCTGCACCCCTCATCGTAATTCCTCCTCAGTGTCCCTGCCTGCACCCCTCATCGTAATTCCTCCTCAGTGTCCCTGCCTGCACCCTCCTGTAATTCCCCCTCAGTGTCCCTGCCTGCACACTCCTGTAATTCCCCCTCAGTGTCCCTGCCTGCACACTCCTGTAATTCCCCCTCAGTGTCCCAGCCTGCACACTCCTCGTAATTCCCCCTCAGTGTCCCAGCCTGCACACTCCTCGTAATTCCCCCTCAGTGTCCCTGCCTGCACCCTCCTCGTAATTCCATCTCAGTGTCCCAGCCTGCACACTCCTCGTAATTCCCCCTCAGTGTCCCAGCCTGCACACTCCTCATAATTCCCCCTCAGTGTCCCTGCCTGCACCCTCCTCGTAATTCCATCTCAGTGTCCCTGCCTGCACCCTCATCGTAATTCCTCCTCAGTGTCCCTGCCTGCACCCCTCATCAGAATTCCATCTCAGTGTCCCTGCCTGCACCCTCATCGTAATTCCTCCTCAGTGTCCCTGCCTGCACCCCTCATCGTAATTACTCCTCAGTGTCCCTGCCTGCACCCCTCCATGTAATTCTCCCTCAGTCTCCCTGCCCGCACCCTCCCTGTAATTCTCCCTCAGTGTTCCTAACCTTAGTGTCCCTGTGACTCCCCGCTCAGTGTCCCTGCCCACACCCTCCTGTAATTCCCCCTCAGTGTCCCTGCCCGTACCCTCCCCGTAATTCCCTCTCAGTGTCCCTGTCCACACCCTTCTCATAATTCCTCCTCAGTGTCCCTGCTCGCGGTATCCGGACTCCAGGTCGACAGCACAAAGGTCGACACACCTTATGTCAACGCCAATTGGTCGACACACCTTAGGTCGACATGGACAAAAGGTCGATAGGAACAAGGTCGACATGGAAAAAGGTCGACATGAATTTTTCACGATTTTTTTCTTTTTTTGAACCTTTTCATACTTAACGATCCACGTGGACTACGATTGGAACGGTAAAGTGTGCCGAGCTAAGCGGTTGCGGAGCGAAGGCACCATGCCCGAAGCATGGCGAGCGAAGCGAGCCATGCGAGGGGACGCGGTGCACTAATTGGGGTTCCCGGTCACTCTACGAAGAAAACGACACAAAAAAACACATAAAAAACTCATGTCGACCTTTTTCCATGTCGACCTTGTTCCTGTCGACCTTTTGTCCATGTCGACCTTTTGTCAATGTCGACCTAAGGTGTGTCGACCAATTGGCGTCGACCTAAGGTGTGTCGACCTTTGTGCTGTCGACCCTCAGTCCCAGACCCCTGCTCGCACCCTCCCCGTAATTCTATCTCAGTGTCCCTGCCCACACACTCCTGTAATTCCCCCAGTGTCCCTGCCCGCACCCTCCCTGTAACTGCCCCTCAGTGTCCCTGTCCGGATCCTCCTGTAATTCCCCCTCAGTGTCCCTGTCCGCACCCTCCTGTAATTCCCCCTCAGTGTCCCTGTCCGCACCCTCCTGTAATTCCCCCTCAGTGTCCCTGTCCGCACCCTCCTGTAATTCCTCCTCAGTGTCCCTGTCTGCACCCTCCTGTAATTCCCCCTCAGTGTCCCTGCTCGCACCCTCCCCGTAATTCTATCTCAGTGTCCCTGTCCACACCCTCCTCGTAATTCTATCTCAGTGTCCCTGCCCGCACGCTCCTGTAAGTCCCTCAGTGTCCCTGCCCACACCCTCCCTGTAATTCCCCCTCAGTGTCACTGCCCACACCCTCCTGTAATTCCCCCTCAGTGTCCCTGCCCACACCCTCCTGTAATTCCCCCTCAGTGTCACTGCCCACACCCTCCTGTAATTCCCCCTCAGTGTCCCTGCCCACACCCTCCTGTAATTCCCCCTCAGTGTCACTGCCCACACCCTCCTGTAATTCCCCCTCAGTGTCCCTGCCCACACCCTCCTGTAATTCCCCCTCAGTGTCCCTGCCCGCACCCTCCTGTAATTCCCCCTCAGGGTCCCTGCCCGCACCCTCCCTGTAATTCCCCCTCAGTGTCCCTGTCCGCACACTCCTGTAATTCCCCCTCAGTGTCCCTGCCCGCACACTCCTGTAATTCCCCCTCAGTGTCCCTGCCCACACCCTCCTGTAATTCCCCCTCAGTGTCCCTGCCCACACCCTCCTGTAATTCCCCCTCAGTGTCCCTGCCCGCACCCTCCTGTAATTCCCCCTCAGGGTCCCTGCCCGCACCCTCCCTGTAATTCCCCCTCAGTGTCCCTGCCCACACACTCCTGTAATTCCCCCTCAGTGTCCCTGCCCGCACACTCCTGTAATTCCCCCTCAGTGTCCCTGCCCGCACCCTCCTGTAATTCCCCCTCAGGGTCCCTGCCCGCACCCTCCCTGTAATTCCCCCTCAGTGTCCCTGTCCGCACACTCCTGTAATTCCCCCTCAGTGTCCCTGCCCACACACTCCTGTAATTCCCCCAGTGTCCCTGCCCGCACACTCCTGTAATTCCCCCAGTGTCCCTGCCCACACACTCCTGTAATTCCCCCAGTGTCCCTGCCCACACACTCCTGTAATTCCCCCAGTGTCCCTGCCCACACACTCCTGTAATTCCCCCAGTGTCCCTGCCCGCACACTCCTGTAATTCCCCCAGTGTCCCTGTCCACACCCTCCCTGTAAGCCCTCCACCTCATTGCCCCTACCGGCACCCTCCCTGTAATTCTCCCACAGTGTCCCTGACCTCAGCCTATCTGTAACTCCCCCCTCTGTGTCCCTGGGTGGGGGAGGTGGGGGGGCGCTAGTTCCTTACTTTGCCAGGGGCGCTCAGACCCCTAGATACACCCCTGCGCAGCAGATACCTACTGCAATCCTTCCATTCCCGCCTACAGCCAGGGCAGTCAAGAGCCGGGATGGGCCCAGGTACTTTTCAAGGGGTGTGGCATAATCATAAGGCGTAGTCATGTACCCTTAGAAAAAAAGACCAAAAAAATAGTATTTTAAGCACCTCCATGGCCACACTGCTGCCCAGTACACAACATTGTGCGCTGGGCTGAGGAAAAGAGCTGCAGCTGCTGCTGCTAGGTAAGGGGAAGGGGGCCTGGGCCCCTACTGGACCCTCACTGGGCCCCTCCATCAGACCTGGGCCCGGGTAATTTGTGCCCTCTACCCCACTCTCTCGGCACCACTGCCTACAGCCACAGCCCACATAGGCTTCTATGAAGGATGCAATGTTGCCAGATATACCAAGCTTGGCAGAGTTCGGCCCCCGCAGCTAACACCATCTGAAGATGGCGTTAGTCCGCTGTAGCCTATGGGCTACATATCGCAAACTTATCCGACAGAGTGTTCACCCGGAACCCTTCCAGGCAATGGGTGCAGCGTACGCAAGGTCAGCGGGCCACGCGTGCGCATTAGTTCCGCTTCCACTCCGAGCACAGCGCAGGGGCGGGATTCTTTCTGGGCCCCTGTCCCTGCGGTTGCTGAATAATACATTTCCCCGGTATAATCACATACTGCAATGTGATGCCGGATGCGAATATCGCGCCCGGAGCGCATCTGAATTTGCTTTCATGCCTCGGACCGATTGCAAATATCAAATAATGTAAATTTACAGCAGCGTCAATAGTGGGAGGGATAAAAAAAAAACACTCAGCCAATCAGACGCGGCTACTGATCGTCATAATCCGGGGTTGGGCACCAGCAAGTGACACGCCTCCTGACAGGTGCATACGCCTCATTGTTGGGTTCTGCACGGGAAGCATTGGCGTGAACGGGCCTTGCTGTGATTGGCTAATGTAGTTTCAGTAAGAAAGTTCATTTGTAATGTGCAGATGGTCAGGAAGTAAGGCCGGGCAATGTGTAAGAATAGCAACTACTTACTGGATGGTGCAGGTTTGGAGGGCTACGGGGGTCATTCCGAGTTGATCGCTCGCTAGCACTTTTTAGCAGCCGTGCAAACGCTATACCGCCGCCCACTGGGAGTGTATTTTAGCTTAGCAGAAGTGCGAATGAAAGGATCGCACAGCGGCTACAAAATTATTTTGTGCAGTTTCAGAGTAGCTCAATACCTACTCAGCGCTTGCGATCACTTCAGCCTGTTCAGTTCCGGTTTTGACGTCATGAACACGCCCAGCGTTCTCCCAGCCACGCCTGCGTTTTTCCTGGCACACCTGCGTTTTTTCGAACACTACCTGAAAACGGTCAGTTGACACCCAGAAACGCCCACATCACGTCAATCACTCTGCGGCAGCCAGTGCGACTGAAAAGCTTCGCGAGACCCTGTGTGAAACGACATTGTTCGTTGTAATAGTACGTCGCGCATGCGCCGCATACGCATTAGCAGAAGTTACTTTTTTGCCTTATCGCTGCACAGCGACCGAATGCAGCTAGCGATCAGCTCGGAATGACCACCCATGAGCCCTGATTCTAAAACTACAAGTGTTGCCATCATTGCGGAAATGTTCTGTCAACTGCAGAGCTGTTTGGGTATTACTGTGGCTGCGTGACGCAATACCACACATGACTAGCTGTGATACACCTCAATAGCCACACTTCCCTGCAATGCTTTTCCTGGTGAGAGCGGACTGCCACCGAGACTCCAATCAATAGGGTGAAAGCTGCTTCTACGGACTGAATGCTACATAAAAAAACAGGCAACGGCCTACAGAACTGAAAGCAGGAGAAGTGGTACTGTGCAACCGCCCTACTTACGGCAAAATGTGTGGATCATAGGGTCCACAGTGACTAGGTCGACCACTATTGGTCGACAGTGACTTGGTTGACACCTGAAATAGGCCGACACTGCCATTAGGTCGACACGGAAAAAGGTCGACGTGCATTTTTTAATATATTTTTGTGCCGTTTTATTCGTAAAAGTGACCTGGAACCCCAATTAGTGCGCCGTGTCCCCTCGCATTCGGGCAAGGTGCCTCGCTCCTCTACCGCTGCGCTCGGCACGGTTATTATTCCCAATCGTAGTCCACGTGGATCATAAAGTAAGAAAAAGTTCCAAAAATGGTGAAAAACTCATGTCGACCTTTTCATGTGTCGACCTTTGCCACGTTAACCTAATGCGTGTAGGCCAATAGTGGTCGACCTAATGAGTGTCAGGCCTAAGTGCCGTCGACCTAAATACCGGATATTTGAAAAACAACATATACTGAGAATTACGCTCTTCATACAGAGCAAGATACAGTAAGTGGTACTGTGTAATGTTCCTTATATACAAATCGGCTAGCGTAAAGGGGGTCATTCTGACCCGTTCGCTCGCTGCGTTTTAACGCAGCCGAGCGAACGGGTCCCTACTGCGCATGCGCCGGCGCCGTAGTGCGCCGGAGCATGCCAGACGGCCGAAGGCCGTAGCAGGGATGCGATCACCTCTGCCTGATTGACAGGCAGAGGCGGTCACTGGGCGGGATGGGGCGGAACAGTGGCATTTGGCCGCCGTTTCGTGGTCGCGCTCCGGCCAAAGCAGGCGTGGCCGGACCGAACGGGGTGCGGCCCACAGCGGCTGCGTGACATCACACGCAGCCGCTGCGGGTCGGGGAGCGATGAGTAGCTCCCGGCCAGCACGCTAAAGCTGCGCTGGCCGGGAGCTACTCTTGAAGTGTAAAGGCATCACCGCTGTGCGATGCCTTTGCACTTCTGCGAGGGGGGGCCGGACTGACATGCGGGGTGGGCTAGCCCTGTGCTGGGCGTCCCCCCCCTTCCCCGCATGTCAGTGTGAATGATCGTAGCTGTGCTAAATTAGCACAGCTACGATCAACTCGGAATGACCCCCCAAAGAGCAAGCAGTACTGTGCAGTTTCCTATCTGAATGGCGAGTGATACTTTTGTGGCCGATTGCACCTGTCTGCCTGCCTTGTGCATATATGGAAGCGTGCCTATATTCTGCTTTTGGGATGGTCCTTTTGTTTGAACACGGTACTGTCCAAAACAAGCTCCTTACTTCATGCAAACTTCTGTCCACTCACAGACGCCGCCATCCTAACACGCAGGGGGTGTGGCCACAATCACACAAACAAAAAATGATTCTTCTCCCTGCATGGCTGGCTGGGGCCCCTTAAAAAGTCTGGCCTGGGTAATTTGTACCCACTCCCCCCTCTGGCACCCCTGGATATATCTACAGTATCATGGACATAGGGAGTGTCAGAGACTGAGGCTATTTAACCCTACTTTAGATAACTACTATGAATTATCCGCTGCGTGTTGAAACTGGGCCGCAACCCCTGGGAGAATAGATAATGGTAACAGACTCCCTGTTTATGTACAAGTATAAATCTGTTTGCACACACCCCCAGCCCAGGTAATATTACTGATACATTGCAAACCGTCAATCAGGTGTGCAAACAAGGTATTCTACGATGAGACGCAGTGGCGCTACTGTACAGGGCGATTCAAAAGTCGTAGTGCACCCTTTTGTTTTAAAAACTGTGCAGGAAATGGGAAAAACTGAATACTCCTGTAAGGTATGGGTGAGGTGATGCTATCTTTTAGGGTATGTACCGAACATGGGCGCCATCTTGAAATCGGCCATCTTGAATCTAAGTCAGTTTTTTTTCAAATGGAAAGAGGGTCGTGTAACATGTCAAACAACATTAGAATTTGCTGACAAATGTATTGCTGCAAACAGATTTGAAATAGCAGTTACGGTTCAAAAGTTACAACACTTTTTTTGTTGCAGGTAACTGAAGATGACTTTGACAAAAGGGGAGAGAATTGAGGTTACTATTCCCAATCGTAGTCAACGTGGATCATAAAGAATGAAAAAGTAAAAAAAAAAATGAAGGAAAAAAATTGTGAAAAATTCATGTCGACCTTTTCATGTGCCTACCTTTGCCACGTCGACCTAATGACCATGTCGATCTAATGCATGTCGACCAATAGCGGTCAACCTAATGAGTGTCGACCTAAAGACCGGATACCCCTCTGATGGGGGACTTATCCCTGCGCAATGCAGACCACGGTGTTTTACAGCATGCACCCAGTTTGCTTTCAAGACAGAACTCAGTGGCGCACGCAGGGGGGGTTTCCAAGTACCTGGAAACCCACCCTGATGAGCTGAATCTTTCATTTTTGAGATGGAGACATAGCTGTCTCCGTCTCAGTTAAAAGCCGCGATCGCGACCGTGGAGCTGCTGCAATGATGCAGCATCAGAGAGCTACAGTAGCTCTCTGCTTGTAGAATGTCCGGATGGGTGGAGGGGGGAGCTGCTGGCTGCGCATGCTCAGCCACAGCAGCTACCTCCGTCCTCACATTGCTGCCTGTCTGTTCCCAGCCCCTGATGGAACTGTATGTATGTATGTATGTATGTATGTATGTATGTGTGTATGTATGTATGTATGTATGTATGTGTGTTTGCGTCTATCTGCTTGTGTATGTATGTATGTATGTATGTGTGTATGTATGTATCTATGTATGAATATGTGTGTGTGGGTATATGTGTGTGCGCGCGCGTGCAGCGGTCTTTGGGGGTCATTCCGAGTTAAATTTAGCACAGCTACGATCATTCACACTGACATGCTGGGGGACGCCCAGCACAGGGCTAGTTCGCCCCGCATATCAGTGCCCTTCTTCCCCCCCCCCGCAGAAGTGCAAAGGCATCGTACAGCGGCAATGCCTTTAGACTTCAAGAGTAGCTCCCGACCAGCGCAGCTTTAGCGTGCTGGCCTGGAGCTACTCTTCGCTGACTGGCCCGCAGCAGCCGCCACGCCACGCAGCTGCCGCGGAACGCCCACCCCCCTCAACGGTCCGGCCACGCCTGCATTGGCCGGACCGCTCCCCCTAAACGGCGGCTTAACATCGCCGTCCAGCCCCCTCCCGCCCAGCGACCGCCTCTGCTTCAGAGGCGATCGCTAGGCAACGACGGCTGCCATGCGCCGGCGCACTGCGACGTCTGCACATGTGCAGTTCCGACCCGATTGCTGCGCTGCGACAAACTGCAGCGAGCAATCGGGTCGGAACGACCCCCTTTGTGAGTAGATTAATGTATTAAAGTACAAGAGCCATAGTGTACCGACGTTTTGATGCTGCGCAAGGCATTTTTTGCAAGGTGCTATGCTGTAGGCTTGACAAAAACGCCCTGCTCGGTGTTGACACGGTACATTGGTGGTCATTCCGAGTTGTTCGCTATGCTGCGATTTGTTGCTAAATGCGCATGTGCATGGTACGCAGAGCGTTAAGTTATTTAACACAAAACTTAGTAGATTTGCTGGTGTTCGAGCGACGCTTTTCAGTCGCACTGCGGTGAATGATTGACAGGAAAGGGGCGTTTCTGGGTGGTAACTGAGCGTTTTCTGGGAGTGTGCTAAAAAACGCAGGCGTGTCAGGGAAAAACGCAGGCATGCCTGGGGAAACGGGGGAGTGGCTAGCCGAACGCAGGGCGTGTTTGTGACGTCAAACCAGGAACTAAACGGACTGAACTGATCGCAATCTGTGAGTAGGTCTGGAGCTACTCAGAAACTGCAGGAAATTATTTAGTAGCAGTTCTGCTAATCTTTCGTTCGCTATTCTGCTAAGCTAAGATACACTCCCAGAGGGCGGCGGCCTAGCGTGTGCAATGCTGCTAAAAGCAGCTAGCGCGCGAACAACCCGGAATGAGGGCCATTATGCTTTTTGTACTTTTATACATTAATTTACTCACAAAGACCACTGCCTCCTGGTTTCCACTGCACGGAGAGGGTGTGTGTGTGTGTGTGTGTGTGTGTGTGTGTGTGTGTGTGTGTGTGTGTGTGTGTGTGTGTGTGTGTGTGTGTGTGTGTGTGTGTGTGTGTATATATAGTGGGGTGTGTGTGTGTGTGTGTGTGTGTGTGTGTGTGTGTGTGTGTGTGTGTGTGTGTGTATATATATATGTATATATATATATAAATATATATACACACACACACACACACACACACACCCATGCACCCACCCTCCCACGGAAACCCCCCTTACTAAATCCTACGTTTGCCCCTGGAACTCATTCATCACTGACAAGCTGTGGGAAGGTTTTGTCATCCTGCAGAAGCAATAACTGCAAATGTTATCAGACCAAAGATAACTCCTTCCACCGGGCAGCTTCAGACACTATCCAGCCATCAAAGCACAATATTGTCCAGGTAACTGCAATCCGTGATGTTATATAAAAATATACTTAGAAATATTAAAGAAGAAATCCAGAGCATGAAACCCACAGATCTAATACAATGGAATGGAGGGAGCCATTCCCAGGACACTCGTATAGCTCAACATCTAATGGTGACATTGTTATTAAGCCCTTGTTGGTCTCGGTACCAAGCAGAATACACCCAGCAGTAATTCCAAGAGAAACAGTGCTGGGAAATTGTCCGCACATATTGAATGAGTATAGATACTGACAAGGCCTGATTAAGGGTTCTGGCCGCCCTAGCATAATACACTTGTGACCCCAACACTACTGCCGAATTTATATTTGGAGTCACGAAAATGACATACACTTTAGAGACCTATATATAATACCAGCAGCATCCCAGAGACTGATATATAACTCAGAGCTCAATCCAGAGACTGATACAATACACAAAGCATCCCAGTGACAACCATACAATTCAAAGAGCACCTACGTGATGTCATACAATACATAGAGTGTCATAGTGACTGCTGTACATTACAAAGAGCATCCCAGTAACTGCTTTACAGTACAAAGAACAACCTAGTGATTGATAAACACTACAGAGAGCATCCAAGTTACTACATGCAATACAGAGAGCACCCACATGATGTCATACAATACATAGAATGTCACAGTGACTGCTGTACATTATAAAGAACATCCTAGTAACTGCTTTACAGTACAAAGAGCAACCCAGTGATTGATATACACTACAGAGAGCATCTAAGTTACTGCCATGCAATACAGAGAGCACCCACATGATGTCATACAATACATAGAGTGTCATAGTGACTGCTGTACATTATAAAGAGCATCCCAGTAACTGTTTTACAGTACAAAGTGCAACCCAGTGATTGATATACACTACAGAGAGCATCTAAGTTATTGCCATGCAATACAGAGAGCACTCACATGATGTTATACAATACATAGTGTCATAGTGACTTCTGTACATCATAAAGAGCATCCCAGTAGCTGCTTTACAGTACAAAGAGCAACCCAGTGATTGATATACACTACAGAGAGCATCTAAGTTACTGCCATGCAATACAGAGAGCACCCAAGTAACCATCACACAATACAGAGGGCATCCCCTTTACCTATATGCAATATAGAAAGCATCCTACTAACATATAGTACATATGCACACAGCTACTTACCTGCCCAAGGTACCTGTCACCTTTTGTCTCTGCTACAACATTGTCAATTTTTTTATTTTTACCTCCCACATAATGTATCTGTCTGTAGCCCCAGCATTCACACCATGGACAGAGCTCACTGAGGACCAGTCAAACAGTGGGAACCGAGATTTGAGGTATAGTTACCTTCCCCCTCCATCCTTCTCTGTCTTCATACAGTATATATATATATGTGTGTGTACCATAACAAACACCACAAATGTGATATTGAATTTGCCATCGCATAAAGGAGGTGCACTGCCTATTAAATCTTCATGTTTGGTCCTGAAGAAGAGGCTATGAGGTGTTCTGTACCTCTTTGCTGTATTTCTATGTTTTTCCAGACCTGGACCAATTGGATCATACCTAAAATGCAAACCTCAAAAGTCACATATATCCCTTATCAAGATCCCAAATCAATTTGTTGGGAAATTACTTTTCCCGCCTCAATTAGACAGACAGGAGAGCTCCGGAAGGAGATGACAATTACGGCGAAGAGAAAGTACGTAATGGAACTGTACTGCAAGCAGATGTACTAGGGCCATCAGAAAAATGATGTTAAATCCTTCAACAAGAGTATACACTCACAGTTATCCCTTAATAGTCACATAGGACAAATACAGAGGGTCAAAAAAATAAAGTGAGTTTCTTTAAATAGCTGTGAGATGACAAGTGTCGTTTACAATAAAATATACGTCCTTCCCACCAGACAGAGCTGAGGTCAACACCAGTCATCAAAGCAGTGGCATCACGGAGCGGGGAGCTCAGCTGTCACTGCCCACAGCCCGCTTCCGGCAGCTGTGGCATTCCACCCATTCCCAGGGCCGAGGGAGAGTGACAGCTGCCGGATCAGTTACACCAATCCCCACGCCAGCCACACATCTACCCGTCCGCACCGCATCCTATCCGGACATGTCTCAGCAACACAGTCTCGCCTGGAACAATGTGAAGGATTTCAGCCACATAACCTCAACATGGCCACTGGGACTACGAAGCCGCGCTAAGCCGCCCCTGAATCTGGCGTTTTGTACTCGCAGAAAAAGTAGTCACAAGTAATAAAATGATTGGTAATAATAGTAAGAACAGAATGCTGCCGTATAATCTACTGTATATACAGTATAGAAAAATATTAAAATATATATATATATATATATATATATATATATATATAAAAATCCACTATTTTTGAATCTTTTACAGATAACATAAAAAGTTGTGGGGTTTTTTTTTGGTTTAAACCCTGTCTTATTCTGACTAAGAGGGACATGTACTAAGCAGTGCAGTTGCCCATGGCAACCAATCAGCTGCTCTGTATACTTTTATAGTATGCAAATTATAAATGTTACGTCAGTGCTGATTGGTTGCCATAGGCAACTTCTCCACTGGCTCACTTCTCCACTTTTATCACTGCTTAGTACATATCCCCCTAAGTATCTTGTCAGACTCACTGGATACACGTCGGCGTCAGTGGATGGCGTATTCGCCGCCATCTCATTCTTCCATCAGAACTAGCCCCATTTATAAGACGCCGCTTTAATAAACGCTGATTTATCCGCAGCAGACAGAAGAAATAAATGTTTACAGCATCATTTTTAAGTGCGTAAAATATGCTTCAAAGCATTTAATGTGCTCCCCTTACAGCGTACGATAAAGTGCCACACTAAGTAGATGATTTTAATGTACAATTTATGTATTCACTTATTTTAGTTGTTCAAAGATGCACATAATATTTTAACAGGAGATGGATTTAAAATGCGCAGACTTAGGGGGAAACATATCAATGCTTGGAGAGAGAAAAGTGTAAAGAGATAAAGTACCAACCAATCGGCTACTGTCATATTTTAAACTCAACATGGCAGTTAGAACGAATTGGATGGTACTTTGGGGTCTATTTACTAAGCCTTGGAGTGAGATAAAAGTACCAACCAACCAGTTCTTGTCATATTTCAAACACAGCCTGTAAATTGGCAGTTAGGAGCTGATTGGCTGGTAATTTATCTCTGTCTACTTTATCTCTCTCCAAGGCTTCATACATAGACCCCTTTATCTCGCACCATATTCTCTCTTCAATACTTAGTAAATAGACCCCTATGTATCAAACATAGGAGAGAGATATGGGTCCTAAACATTGAGCGATCCGCAGCCGAGCTGCCCGACGGCGGATACGGGCGACCTGGCGGAGAGGGAGGGGGCAGTGACAGGGGGAGTGAAGTTTCTTCACTCCCCCCGTCACCCGGCTCCATAGAAGTGCAGGCAAATATGGACGATATCGTCCATATCGCCCTGCATGCAAAGCGACGGGGCACCAGCGATGAACGAGCGCGGGGCCGCACATCGTTCTTTGCTGGTGCCTCCACACTGAAAGATATGAACGGTATCTCGTTCATTAATGAACGAGATCGTTCATATCTTTCACTAATATCGCCCAGTGTGTGGGGCCCAATAGAGTGAAGAGAGATAAAGTACCAATGAATCAGCTCAAACACAGCCTGTAACACTGGAGTAGAGCTGATTGGCTGGTACTTTATCTCTCTTCACCTTATCTCCAAACACATATATATATATATATATGCCCCACAGCCTGTAAAACGGTAAGTAGAAGTTGATCGAAATATCTAAATACTTAAGAAGCATCAGGTTCTAACAGCCTATCGGCGACACTAATATCTGACTCTGCACTTAATGCACCTTTTGAAAAATTTTCACAGCAATTAGGATCCAGAGAATGTTCACACCCCGGACTCACCAGTCGTCCCAGGACGTGCTTCCTGAGAAGCTCTGAGTAAGTTTTAAAGAGGGATTCCGCCAGTTCTTTCTGTGATAAGGCTCCATTGTTTTGCAGTCACGGTGACTGAGCGGCACCAGTCACAGCACCCCAGATCAGGGGAGGCTGCAGTGCGTTCCTCTCTTCTAGCTGGAGGTCTGCTGTGTTACCCTGACACAATGCCCAGAGGGAGTGATCCACAGAGAGGGATCCGTGACAGCTGATGACATTGAAAAGCACACAGGCTGAGCTACCGGCTGGTGCAGCCAAGGATGCCTGGCCAAAATCCATTTATTGCTGCCTTTTATACAAATTGACTTTTAATTATTATTTTTCTTTCTCTTATAATAGTTTTGGCAGGATAAAGTCAAATAACTGACAGTTACATTGTATCCACAGTCTAGCAAATTGCTTTTGCAAATGACTGAGGGGGGAATTCAGACTGGATCGCTGCAGCGGCAGGGATCGCAGTCTAAAGCCCTTTGTGGAGTGCGCTCGCGCACCCTGGGAGGCCCAGTGAGATGCTAACAGCAGGCAGAGGCGGTTGCGGGGCGGGAGGAGGCGTGCCAGCAGCGTTAGAACGGCGTTGGCGGGGCGCCGTCCAGACAATGCAGGTGTGTCCGGACCACTGTGGGTGCGGGCTGCGTTGGCTACAGTCATTCAGACTGGCATACGGGGGGACTTCCAGCACAGGGCTATCGCGCCCCGCATGTCAGTGCCACCCCCCCAAGAAGTGCAAAAGCATCAGACAGCGGCGATGCCTTTGCACTTCAAGAGTAGCTCCCGGCCAGCGCAGCTTTAGCGTGCTGGCCAGGAGCTACTCATCGCTCCACCGCCCGCAGCCGCCCCCCCCCCCCCCCCAGTTCGGTCCGGCCACGCCTGCGTCGGCCGGACCGCGCCCACAAAACGCCGGCCAAATGCCACGCGTTCCGCCCCTCCCCCCTGCTCAGCGACCGCCTCTGCTTGTCAATCAGGCAGAGGCGATCGTGGCGGCACATGCGCAGTTCTGACCCAATCGCACCGCTGTGATAAACAGAATGACCACCATGGTTTTGCCCGGTTGCTAACTTTTTTGGTTTGCTTCCCAACCTGAATAACCCCCAGAGTTCGAAAAAGTTCACTTTATATTTTGTTTTGTTTTTAACAGGTAGCCGTGGAAACGGCAAAATCCAGCACAGTAATGTACCAAATGTCTAAATTGTTAAAAGTAATATAAAATGCAGCCCTTTCAGCTGAAGCAGACAACATTTTATAGTTTATTTAAAACCACCAAGCCTGACCATAAACTTGGAAATCAAAATGAATCAGGCTTTCAAATGGGCCAATTTAACATTTAATGTCAAACTGGTTCTAATTACTGGAGCATCTCTGGGTGCAAGTCAGTTCAGACAACATTGCTTTCAATTTGTGACACTATTGTTGACCACATCATATTAGGAAAGCACAGTTAGTGTAGTGGTTAGCATAACTGCCTCACAGCACTGGGGTGATGAGTGCAACTCCCAGTCATGTCTGATCTGTGTGGAGTTTGCATGTTCTCCTCATATTTGCGCCGGTGCCCTCCGGGTGTCCTGGCAGATTAACTGGCTTTTGTCAAGCTAATGTGTCCATGTGATAGGGAATATAGATAGGAGTCAGGGACTGACTGAAATATTCTCTGTAAAGTAATATGATGAATGACGAATAATGATTAGGAGCTGCAATGCTATACTAGCTGCTGTGGCCAGAAATGCCAGGCTTTTTTTTCTCTCTTTCCCCCTCTTCCCCTTATTCTCTCTCTCCCCCTCTTACTCTGCTGCTTCCTCACTCAAGATGAATACATGTCACAGATATGTCAGTGTGTGAGCAAATGGTAAGGTAAGTTACCGTGGAAGGTGGGAGAAGAGGTATCAGTGGTATGTTGTTCGCCACTGGTGGCGGGGAGAGCTGTAAGTGGCGGACACCAACAACCTTTCTTTGCATGCCACCATCCATCTCTCACTGTGCATGTCATAAACCGTCAATTTAGCTGCATTATATTATATATACCTAGCCCATGCCACAATAGACTCCCCCCCCCCCCAACCCCTCCCCACCATAACCTTATACACTACATAACCATATAATCACTTCAGTCCGGACTTTAAATCACGGTGAATACTTATCTCCTAACAGTCCCTCTTTTGGTGAGGCTGTCCCAACTTTCATACTGCTCTCATCAAAATTGAGGAACAAATTAATAATAGCACGACACAACTGGCAAACGTAACCGAAATAGTTGTCCAGTGATTCAACCCTGGGAATTAATCTAGGGAGGTAATTCTGTTGATGCCAAACCCAAGATAAATGGAGACGGATAAACTATTAGTGGGTATTGTATACAGAAATCCGGATACATGGAATATTGGGGGTCATTCTGAGTTGATCGCTAGCTGTCATTGTTCGCAGTGCAGCGATCAGGCTAAAAATCAGCATTTCTGCGCATGCTCCACAATGCGCACGCATGTCGTACGGGTACAAATCCCTTTGTGATTGTGCACAGGTTCTAGCAAAGTTTTCAGTCACACTGACGTCCGCAAGAGGATTGACCCGTTTCTGGGTGTCAACTGACCGTTTTCAGGAAGTGTTTGCAAAAACGCAGGCGTGTCTGAAAAAACGCAGGCGTGGCTGGGCGTTCGCTGGGCGGGTGTATTACGTCAACTCTGGACACGAATAGGCTGAAGTGTTCGCAAGCGCTGGGTCGGTTCAGAGCTACTCTGAAACTACACAAACTGTTTTTGCAGAGTTTGGCTGCATAAGCGTTCGCACTTCTGCTAAGCTAAAATACACTCCCCAGTGGGCGGCGGCATAGCGTTTGCACGGCTGCTAAAACTAGCTAGCGAGCGATCAACTCGGAATGACCCCCTTTATACATGCAAAGCAGTGCACACAACACACACACACAAGGTTTGGAGGATGCAAATGTGACCCTTTCCTCCCGCTCCTCCTGCAGGAAGCGAACCATGGAGCAGATAGAGAGGATCACAGTGTGCCAACCACACACACGTAAGGTGTCTGCCTCAACGAGGCGCTGACAACACGCACACCTTGTGTAACAGTACAGACATCACACACTACGTACACACTGTTCTCCTAACATGTCTGCGGGGATAAAAATACACCTTGTGCCTCTGTCTGCATAGCAATGTCATCCGAGTTTACCAGCCTGCTACGTGGACTCTCAAACATCATACCCATACTGTGGGGGAGATGCATCAAGCCTTGAACAGAGATAAAGTGGATCAGTTGCCGCCCACCAGCTTCCAACTGTCATTTTAAACACTGCTAGATAATGACAGCTAATAGCTGATAGGTCACTTTGGCCAATTACTTCACTTTATCTCTCTCTCCAAGGCTTGATACGTCTCCCCCCTGTATGTACTTGCTAAACATCTCATTCCAAAACCATGGGCAAAAACCATAATGTGGACTTTGCAGCTATAATACACCCCTCTCTTCTAAGAGAGAGTTCCACTAGATTTTGGAACACGGCTTCAGGAAATTTGCATCCTTTAAGCCACAAGCAGGTTAGTGAGTCAGAGCACTGACATAGCCTGGACCACAATTGGCTTTTTGATTCATCCCCAAGGTGTATGATGGGTCAGATGGGGTGAGGTCAGGGCTCTGTGTTGGCCAATCAAATTCTACTACACCAAACTCAGCAAACCATTTTCTGCTGGACCACGCTTTGTCCACGGGGGGCATTGTTATGCTGAAACTGAAATGGACCTCCCCCAAACTGTTGTCACAAAGTTAGACGTACACAGGTCGTTGCAAGCTGTAGAGTAAGATTTCCCTTCCTTGGAAGTAAAGGCCCCCGGACAAACCACACAAAGCATCCCCAGACCAGTATTCCTCCTCCACCAATCCTTAGAGTTGGCACTCAGGCAGGAAGCGTCTTGCTGGCATCCGCCAAACCCAGATTTGCCCGTCAGACTGCCAGATGGTGAAGCGTGGGAACGCATTCCCACTCCAGGCAAAGTTTGGCATTGCACATGGTGATCTGAAGCTTGTGTACGGTTGTTTAGCCATGGAAACCCGTCCATGAAACTGCCAATGAACATCTCTGGTGCTGATGCTGCTTTCAGAGGCGGTGTGAAACTTGTTTGCAAGAGAGCAGATGATTTTTTCCATGCTATAACGCGCTTCAGCACTCAGCAATCCTATTCGAAGAGCTTGCAAGGCTGACCACTGTGCAGCTGAGCAGTTGTTGCTCCTGTGTGTTTACACTTCCTGATAACAAACCTTAGTGACCAGGTCAGCTCTAGCAGGGCAGCTATTGCTGGAAGGTGGCATTCTATGACAGTGTCATGTTGGAACCCAATGAGCTATTGAGTACAAGACCATGCTGTTAATGTGTGACCATGGAGATAGTATGGCTGTAGGCACTTGTTCATACTTGCAGACTTTTAGGCTGCTCTCACCGGGAGAGAGCAGCCAGGACGTCTCAGCAGGGGGGCGGGCAGTAACATAACGTGCAGAGGGGGGCGGGCCAGAGGCGGAACAGGAGCGTGGTGGAGGCGAAACGGGGCGTGGTTGCGGGATCGCGTCACGTAAGCCACTCCCCCTGCTGTGTAATGCCGCTATTACCGGCATTATACAGCAGGGGGGCGTGGTTATGATGACGCGATTCAACAAGAATCGCGCCATCGCCTGCCCGGACTGCCCATTTTACTCGCTAAGTGGGCGGCCGGGCAGTGGGAGACCCCTCAAATTGGGAGACTTGTCCGATTTTCGGGAGCCTCCCGGCCATTCTGGGAGAGTAGGCAAGTATGCACTTGTTAGCTAGGGGTGTGTCTGAAGAGACCAAATACAAAAAGTAGAGGCGTCCACATAATTTTGGCCACATAGGGCCTAATTCAAGGTTGATTGCAAAACAACATTTTCCTCTAATGGGCAAAACCATGTGCAGTGCAGGAGGGGCAGATGTAACATGTGCAGAGAGAGTTAGATTTGGGTGGGGTGTGTTCAAACTGAAATCTAAATTGCAGTGTAAAAATAAAGCAGCCAGTATTTACCCTGCACAGAAACAAAATAACCCACCCAAATCTAACTCTCTCTGCACATGTTACATCTGCCCCACCTGCACTGCACATGCTTTTGCCCATTAGAGGAAAATGTTGTTTTGCAATCAACCTTGAATTAGGCCCATAGTGTATTATGCTAGGAGAAAAAGGAAGAAAAAAAATAAATGAAAGGTACATTACACAGTAATCCTACATGTAGGGAAATCGGTACAAGGCTAATTCTTTGTCAGAGAGGGGATCCGGTCTCTACGTTGACAGTAACTAGGTCGACAGTGTCTAGGTGGACCACAATTGGTCGACAGTAACTAGGTCGACAGGGTTTCTAGGTCAAAAGGTCGGCATGAGTTTTTCACTTTTCTTTTTTTAACCTTTTCATATTTAACGATCCACGTGGACTACGACTGGAATGGTAACCTGTGCCGAGCGAAGCAATAGCGGAGCGAGGCACCTTGCCCGAAGCATGGCAAGCGAAGCGAGTTATGCGAGGGGACACGGTGCACTAATTGGGGTTCCCGGTCCCTTTACGAAGAAAAGGACACCAAAAAAAGCATGATAAACTCATGTCAACCTTTTGACCTGTCGACCTAGACCATGTCGACCTAGAGACCCTGTTGACCTAGTTACTGTCGACCAATAGTGGTCGACCTAGACACTGTCGACCTAGTTACTATCTACCTTCCATACCACACCCGTCAGAGAGATGCTTCAATGAAAAGTTACAGCTGGTGGTATAGCTACATACTGTAAGCAAATAATATTTTCCCCACTTGACTCGCGGTGCGATTGTCGCCTGTAGCACTAGCTTTGTATATTAGCAAAAACAAATATAAAGGGCGTTTACATCAGCGCGCACGCCTTCTCTCTGAGCGCACAGGATAAAAGAGCACGTGTGTGGAGGGGGGAAGAACCACACTGTGCAAACGTGTATACATCACATCCTGAACTACAACCTTATTCCACCCCTTTCACTAAATCATTTGCTTAAATGAATCATGAGATGGAGAACACATAATTATATAGTTACATAGTTAGTGAGGTTGAAAAGAGGCAAAATGCCCATCGGGTTCTACCTGTGTTCTGTGTTACGCTGTTCCTATTATAATGCACCTGCTGGAGTAATGGTTTAGTACCAATTGACAACTATGATTCTTACCACTCCCAGATATTAATGTCACTGTGCTAAATGCTATAACCCTGGATACTTTTTCCAGTTAAAAATGTGTCCAATCCGTTTTTAAATGCATTTACAGAGTCTGCCATTATTACCTTCTCCGGCAGGGAGTTCCAAATCTTTATTGCCCTTACCGTGAAGAAACCTTTCCTACGTTGTGTACGGAATTCTCTCTCCTCTAGCCTCAGCGAGTGCCCACGTGTCCTATACAGAGTTCTATTAGTAAACAAATCTGCTGCTAGCTCCTTGTAATACTGTATTTATACATTTAATTGTCTTTTATTTTAAATCACACATTTCTTAGCAGTCATAACCAGGATTAGAACCCATGACCTGTTACACTGACAGCAGACACTTTACTGATGGAGTTATTTGCTCCTGTACAGGAAGCATGAGAATTCTAACTATATGAAGTTACGTGTAATTGTCAGAGAAGTAGCTTCATATAGTTAGAATTCTCATATTTTCTATACAAGAGCAAACAGCTTCATCAGTAAGGTGTCTGCTTCTAGTGTAATGGGTTGTGGTTTCTAATCCTGGGTATGACACTTGTAAAATGTGTATATTCAGTATAATAAAAGAGGGTGTGATTTGTAAGGTGCAGGGACCAGTGAGGAAGTCGGCCACTGAAAAGACAGCGGCAGCTATCAATTAACTTAATTCAATGGTGTCACAGAATGGGAGGAGAGGTGCCCCCCTTTAGAGCAGGAGCCCGACGGCAGATGACTCCGTTGCCTCCCAGAGTTCTGCCTCTGAAGATATTAATAATGACGCCTCTTTTCTAGTGTATACATATTTAGCCTAGTAAGCCTTTCCTCGTACTCCAGTGTCTCTAACCCTTTAATCAGTTTAGTAGCTCGCCTTTGAACTCTTTCTAGTTCCCCGATATCTTTTTTATAATATGGTGCTCAAAACTGTACACCATATTCCAGATCCGGATGCACCAATGATTTGTACAGCGGCAGGATTACATCCTCGTCCCTCGTCTCAATACCCCGTTTTATGCACGCAAGCTCTTTACTTGCCTTCTTTGCTGCATTTTGACATTGTGTACTGTTATTAAGCCTATTATCTATGAGCACCCCCAAATCTTTTTCCACAACGGTTACCCCTATATTTTCCCCATTTAGAGTGTAGGATGCATGTGTGTTTTTTGTCCCAAAATGCATAACGTTGCATTTTTCTATATTGAACCTCATTCCCCATTTAGACGTCCAGGTTTCCAGTTTAAATAAGTCATTCTGTAGAGACTCCACATCACTTTCTGAATTAATTACCTTATACAGTTTAGTATTGTGGCAGGGACAGCATTTTTTCCATGTGAAAGTAATGTGGAGGATCCAGACCAGGTTTTGGAAGCAGTAGCAGAATCCCAGGTGTGTGATCAGCAGCACCTGGGATTTCCTGATATAAGGGTTTCCAGGGCAGAGTCACCTTGCTCTTGACGGTGGAATAGCTACCCAAGTGATACCCCTTTTACACTCGCAGAAAAATCCCGGGATATTGCACGTGAACGCGCATCATCCCGGGATTCTTCTCAGTGTAAATGGGTACAGGGACAATTTCCCGGGACGAGCATCCCGGGATTTCATCCCAGGTCAAAAGCAGGGTTGAACCCGGGACCGTCCCGGGAAGCTGCCAGTGTAAACGGGTATACCGGGTCAAGGCGACCCGGCACCCGTTCTCTTCATAGGAGGAGGCGGTGCTTGGAGAAGATTATCTCCAAGCACCGCCTCTGGGAGACTCGGCGGTGACGTCACTGACCCGGCAATATGCCGGGTCAGCCCGCTAATGTGAAAGGGTCATTCCCGGGAATGTGTCCCGGCAAATATACCGGGACACATTCCCGGGAATGAACTTTCCTGCGAGTGTAAAAGTGGTATTATAGGCCGGGTTGTGTGGGTTAGACTAGGGACCACTGGAGCGAGTCTGATATGCTGAGAGTGCCTGTATGCTACTGCCTGTAATACTGACTGCATATGGACTTAACTTGCTATGTGATGACCTGCTGTTCAAAATAAACACCAAAAGTGTTCATCTGAGTCCCCGTGTTTGTGATCCTTGTCACAGAATCACCTGCAAAGATTGACACGGTGCTTTCCGGGCTTATTCCTAGATCACTGATAAATATATTGAACAGTAGCGTCCCAAGTACGGACCCCTGTGGTATTCCGCTGACTACTGGTGCCCAGCTGGAGAACATTCTGTTGACCACTACTCGTTGTACCCTGTTATCCAGCCAATTACCTATCCATGTACAAACAGTGTATCCTAGGCCAAGTTCCCTTAATTTGCTGATCAGTCTCCTATTAGGCACTGTATCGAAGGCTTTTGCAAAATCTTAATACACCACGTCCACTGCTTTTCCCTGGTCAAGATTATCGCTCACTTCCTCGTAGAAGTTAATGCCATTCCTTATTATAATACACAATATTATGGTGCGTTTTTTACATTAGCAAAATGCCTCTGATTAAACTGCGCCTGGATTTGTGATTTCGGAAAAATGGCCAGCGCACACGGTATGCAGTAAACCCCATGACATTGCGCTCTGCCGCCTCTGCACAGGCTGGGTACTACTTGGTGAGCCTGGACTTGTGGTTCACCGATCACCAGCATGCAGGGAGGTTTGCTGGGACCTGTAGTCCCACTGTAAAGGACTATATTACTTTATACACTAGCACAAGCTATCAACCCCGCACCCACTTCCCAGGGGTGCGGGGGATAGGACCAGGCTTCATTCCATGTCTCGGATACCCTAGAGGGGGGAGTGGCCCAGGAAACTCCGGCCTGGATTAACGAGTTAGGGGGATTTAATGCTCCGGCCACGGGACCCATCAAGTATCCGGGGCTGTCTATGCTTTGGGGTGGGCCTCCATACATTTTTTTTTTCTATTTTAACTATTAACAGCAGGGTACATTGTACCGGTAGAGGACTGTTACTGAGTTCATGAGTAGAAGGGGGGTGGGTAGGCCCATTATTTTAATTTTCCACAAGTGACAGTTAAAAAGACCATTGAATGAGGCGGTGTACGGGCGCCTTCATGATGTACAGATCCAGACGTTGGAAGGAAAAAATCTGCCGATCACTGACACAAATCTGTAATGTATGGGAAAGGCAGATGGACCGGGGGAATCAAGACATCGGGGGAAAAATGTGATTGCTGATGTATGGTGGTCTTAAGTCATACATTCCAAGCCCCCAACCCCTGATTCCAGAGGGTTCAGCTGGACATTTAAAAGCCAATTTATTTATTTTTTTAATTCTCATTCATGTTTATTGGGTACTGCTCTTCTTAACACATATATGTATATATATATATATATATATATATATATATACTGTACACACATATGTATATACTGTATATATATATATATATATATATCTCAATAGATAGATAGATAGATATCGATAGATAGAGATATACAATATTAAATCTTGAACAAGGATCTGGAACGGCACCATTTGAACCATGCAGGTTCCTTAAATTTAGACTATCAAGATAAATCATTTGAGATCTCCATAGCAACCACAACTTTCTTATCAATGACATCAGAAAGAAGGGGAAAAAAAAAATAGGTAAATACCAGAAAGGGAAATATGAAATGAACGAGGCCATGGAACCAGGTCTGAAGTGGTGCTGTGGAACTAGAAGTTTCAGCATGACTAACCAGCCTCTGACAGGGACTGTTGGGATCTGTAGTTCCACAGCATTTTTTTATGTACTCCTGCCTACTGAATCGCTACGGCGTGCCAGGCTTCTGGGTAAAATGGGGACAGTCCCGCCAAAACTGTACAGTCGGGGGTTATAATGTGAGCATTATTATACTGTTTACTGGCAGATGCATGGGGATTGCGGTGGGATTTCCACGCTGATCACAAAGCCATTTTACTTAAACAAGACACTGACAGCATAGGGGGGGGGGGAGAAGTTTTTGTGATCTCTGATGATTACCCTTCCTCCTCATCACCCCACTACTGCTCTGACATAGCTGCCCGGCGGCGCCATCATTAGAGTGATAGTGAGTCCAGGCAATGCTAAGAAAAGGAGTACAAGGTGTTGTGACACACACACACAGCTATAAATAGCCCCTGCTACACAGCCTGTGTTTGCCAGTGTTTGATGAGGCAAATAAGGAAAGCTATTACAGCCTCCCCCCCACCAGCCTCTCCTAAAGCCAGGCTCATCCCGGCTCTAGCTCTGGTCCCCACTCTGAAAGCCCAGATCTCCAAATTGATAATTAGACATTTGCAAACGATTATTATCAACCTTATTTATTTTCTTCCTGCCTTCTGCTGGAAACTCAGATACAACTCTGAGCTTCCACATCCCCCTCCTTCCCCATTACTTCCAATGCAGCTTTTAGTGATCAGGAAGCCAAGAGAACTGTTAGCGGTTAATTACATTATTGAAACAAATTTGCTGCACTCTAACCCAAAAAAAAAGGTTAACCCTTCATACTGCATAGTTTTCCACCATAAGGGAACAGCCACATTTATTTATACGGACGTTTGCAAATTGTCCTATTGGTAACGAGAAAGCAATTGAAATAAAGACAATCTCAGCGGGCCCCTACTTTGGAGGGATCATGGGCCTAATTCTGAGTTGATCGCAGCAGCAAATTTGTTAGCAGTTGGGCAAAACTATGTGCAGTGCAGGTGGGGCAGATATAACATGTGCAGAGAGAGTTAGATTTGGACGGGTTATTTTGTTTCTGTGCAGGGTAAATACTGGCTGCTTTATCTTTACACTGCAATTTAGATTGCAGATTGAACACACCACACACAAATCTAAAGGGGGGTACTCACGGGAGAGATGTGTGCTGAGCGATCTTAACACAGACCGCTCAGCACACATCTCTCTCCCCGCTCAGCACAGCGCGATGTGCTGAGCGAGGGGGAAAGCCGACGGGGGGCCGCTCACTTCACACAACGGTGAAGTGAGCGACCCGCTAGATTGAGCCTGCATGCAGCTCAATCTAGCACCGGCGATAGCGATGTGCGGGGCTGCGCATCGCTATCGCTGGAGGGCATACACACGGCAGATCCGTGCTTAAAATCTAAGCAATCTAGCAAGATTGCTTAGATTTTAAGCACGGATCTCTCCGTGTGTACCCCCCTTAACTCTCTCTGCACATGTTACATCTGCCCCATCTGCAGTGCACATGGTTTTGCCCAACTGCTAACAAAATTCCTGCTGCGATCAACTTGGAATTACCCCCCATGTCATACAAAGGGGTCTAGTTACTAAGGGGTACATTTACTAAGTAGTGATAAGAGTGGAGAAGTGAGCCAGTGGATAAATTTCCCCATCAACCAATCAGCAGCTCTGTATCATTTTATAGTATGCAAATTATAGATGTTCCTTCAGTGCTGATTGGTTGCCATGGGCAACTTCTCCACTGGCTCACTTCTCTGCTCTTATCACTTCTTAGTAAATGTACCCCTAAGCCTTGGATGGAGATAAAGTGGAGAGAGATAAAGTACCAACTAATCAGCTCCTAACTGCCATGTTACAGGCTGGGTTTGAAAAATAACAGGAGCTGATTGGCTGGTACTTTATCTCCATTCAGTTTATCTCTCCATCCAAGGCTTAGCAAATAGACCCCAAAGTGAGGAGAACCCTACAGTATACAGACTTTTTCTAAGGGTTGTACATGTCATATTAATTAAGGAGCAATTACTTATTTTACGGGTCTATTTACTAAGCCTAGAATGGAGATAAAGTGGACGGTTAAACAGTACCAGCCAATCAGCTCCCAACTGTAATTTTTCAAACACATCATGGCAGTTAGGAGCTGATTGGCTGGTACTTTATCTCTGTCCACTTTACCGCTCTCAAAGTCTTAGTAAATAGACCATCTGTGAAACGCGTCAGTATGATTATAACTAAACCAATGGCAGACTAATCCAGGCATCTGGGCAAACCTCGCTACTTATAGACTTGTGAAAACGATAAAAAATAAGCCCCAATCCCGATCCGCCAAACCCCACCCTGATCCACCCAGAAACTCTTTCATGGTCCGTGAATCAGGCCGAGATGAGAGTTGGGAGCTGTCAGCCCCGCCAAGATGTAGTGACGTATACCAGTTACTCAGTCACGTATCCCAGGAGAATGCAGTGGTTCAGCTGCGGACAACACGGTACGTTTGCCCGGTTGACAACATTTAATTTGGCTGGCATGAGTACTGTTTTGACGGCTGACCTGCCCTGCAAAGCCTTAAAGGAGAACATATGTATTTCATTTATAAAGGAGACTTTTTTGTCCACCTTTGCTCGAAGACCTAAATGTACTTTAATAAGTGAATATACACAGTCGTACTTTTACTTATTATATATTTATAGCTTTTTCCCCCCTCTCTGTTCATTATTATTTGCACTGAGTTACCGGGATTTATGTGTCAAATTTTGTGCGTTTGAATTATTAATAGATTTTCAGAATTTGCAGTTGTCGCACTGATATTTTCTATATACTATCCGTGAAATAAGGAGCTAGGGAGGCAATTTTAACAATTGATTACATTATGTATCAAAATGCAGAATAGATGAGCTTTATGTATTGATGGCCCAAATGAATCGTTATTTTATATATTTCATCTCTATTTATTCACGCTGTATCTGACAGATCCTCTGTACGTTGGAATATACATTTGGTGCCAGGTATTTGTCAATATTGCGCTCAGTTGTGTAACAGGGGGCGGCCGAGATTTTACCTTTGGCAGCTAAATACAGGAGTTTCCTTCCAACTTCAGCAGCTCGTTAGCTCTATTTCCTATTTCACGTTGTTACCTCTAATTCTCTCTAGTAAATGACTCAAATTATGCAGATGAAAGTGGCAATTACAATCAGAAAGGTATAGTCATGACAATGTTCCGATTAATAGAAATGAAAAGTTGTTTATATACTATGAACTGAGTCATTTTCAGATTTTTGGTCTGATTCTGAGCCACGCCTAAAGTCAAAACAGTGGACGCGTTTCACGATTTCCAGCAGACTTTGCATGCACCGTAAATGGCAAACGCAGCTATCGCATCTGTAGCACAGGGGGCCTAATTCATGATTGTAAGGAATATGCGCAGCCGCACGGAAGCAGCTGCGCAATTCCGTGGCCTTAAAATTGCAATGCAGCAGGAGGCGTCTGCAGGAGAGAGATGCCACCTGTTAGCATTATCCGAGTGTTGCATCTGAGGTTGCAGTCTTGGATCCCCATCGCATTTCGCTATAATTACAGTCACCAGCCAGCCTGTGTAAGTCTGCGTCGTAGGACCTGCCGTGAAGCCGGGTGCCCCCCCATGCTCCGCGCGCCAAATGCCGCAGGATGTCGATCATTCTGCAGCCGACAGGGGCTGTGAGCGACCCCCAAACATCACATTTGTATGCAAACCAATGGGTTCTACCGACGCAATCCCGGCTGTGTGAAAACACCGGCCATCCTCAGTAACCAATGTTCACACAGAATGCTGCGTCGTCAGACATAAGTATATTATCGCACAGTAGCTGGGTTGCTACGGCCAACGCATAGCTCCCACTTGCCCATCACACATCCAAGCTTCAGGCAAGGTGCCTCCTTCCGCTACCGCTGCGCTCAGCACAGGTTACCGTTCCCAATCGTACTGCACGTGGATCGTAAAGTATGAAAAAGTAAAAAAAAATGTAAAGAAAAAAAAGTGAAAAACACACGTCGACCTTTTTCCATGTCAACCTAGTACATGTCGACCTAATGCAGGGGTGGGCAACCTGCGGCCCGCGAACCGATCCTGCCTGGCCCGCTGTCTCCAATCAGTGTGCAATGACAAGCGGCCTGACTGGCTGAGCCGCTTGTCATTGCGCTACACTGCTGCCAGACGCGGCGCCGCTGAGGAAAGCCCGGTCACGTCACGTCCCGGTCTGCTGACCGGGATTTCCTCTGTGATGTCATGCGCTGGGTGGCACGGGGGGGGGGAGGCGGAGCCACAGCAGGAGCGGCGGGCAGCAGCAGTGACTCACTGAAGCAAGGGCAGCGGGGATCAGGCGGCGGATCATCTTCCACTGTGAAAAAAAGGTAAACCCCTGCCCAGCCACTACCTGACATGGATCTGTACTTACCTGCAATATGGGTTCAGGGGAGGGGGGGGGGAGGGGAGATAAAAACTGCTATATAGGTGGGGGGAAAGGGGAGTAGGGACTGCTATATAGATTCAGGGGAAGGGGGAGGGGGGAGGGACTGTTATATAGATTCAGGGGAGGGGGGAGGGACTGTTATATAGATTCAGGGGAAGCGGGGTAGGGACTGTTATATAGATTCAGAGGAAGGGGGTAGGGACTGCTATATAGATTCAGGGGGAGGGGGGAGGGACTGTTATATAGATTCAGAGGAAAGGGGGGTAGGGACTGCTATATAGATTCAGGGGGAGGGGGAGGGACTGCTATATAGATTCAGGGGAAGGGGGGTAGGGACTGTTATATAGATTCAGGGGAGGGGGGGAGGGACTGTTATATAGATTCAGGGGAAGGGGGGTAGGGACTGCTATATAGATTCAGGGGAAGGGGGGAGGGACTGTTATATAGATTCAGGGGAAGGGGGGAGGGACTGTTATATAGATTCAGGGGAGGGGGGGAGGGACTGTTATATAGATTCAGGGGAAGGGGGTAGGGGGGAGGGACTGTTATATAGATTCAGGGGAAGGGGGGAGGGGGGAGGGACTGTTATATAGATTCAGGGGAAGGGGGGTAGGGACTGCTATATAGATTCAGGGGAAGGGGGGAGGGACTGTTATATAGATTCAGGGGAAGGGGGGAGGGACTGTTATATAGATTCAGGGGAGGGGGGGAGGGACTGTTATATAGATTCAGGGGAAGGGGGTAGGGGGGAGGGACTGTTATATAGATTCAGGGGAAGGGGGGAGGGGGGAGGGACTGTTATATAGATTCAGGGGAGGGGGGGAGGGACTGTGGTGCATGCGCAGTTCAGACCCGATTTACAAGATATTTTGTTTGCAGCCCTCGACTATTCACTGGAAGGGGTGTGGTATGGTATGCCGGCGGCCGGGCTCCCGGCGACCATCATACCGGCGCCGGAAGCCCGACCGCCGGCTTACCGACAGAGTGGCGAGCGCAAATGAGCCCCTAGCACGCCACGCTATCTATTCTCCCTCCAGGGGGGTCGTGGACCCCCACGAGGGAGAAAAACTGTCGGTATGCCGGCTGTCGGGATTCCGGCGCCGGTATACTGTGCGCCAGGATCCCAACAGTTGGCAACCTGAAGACCACCCCACTGGAAGTGTTAAGCGCCCCCCCCCCAGCTGTAATAATTGCCCACCCCTGACCTAATGCACGTTGACCAATGGTGGTCGACCTAATGACCGCATCCTCTCATATCAGTCTCAAGATCAAAGTGATTGTGGCAGCGGCAATTTGGGAGCCACATTGTAAGAAGGAAAGGGAGAGAGAGAGAGACAATGACACTTCCGCTGTGCTGCATTTCTACATTGCAAGCCGGTCTCCGCACCTTGCAAAGCTCCTTAGCTCTGAGAGGTTTTAGTGGGCACGTTTCCCAGAAATGCTAAAATAGAAGCAAGTGGCAGCACAGAGCTTAGGCTGAGAGGTGGGAGGGGGATGGAGGAATTCTGGGCCGCTGGCACCGGCAAAGTCTGTTTTCATATCTTCATTTTTTTTTACTATCCTGCTTTAGTTGTTCTCTTTTCTTCCCCAAAGCAGCTCAGAGAGAAGGAAGAGGTGGGGGCAATGATATCAGTTCCACCCAGCCTTCTCTCACACTGCTTTACAGCGGAAATCCAATTAAGGCCTTCATTAGACTGGGCACGCTCTTGGCTGCCGTTCTCCACCACCCGCGCGCCCTCCCTGCAGGGTAGGGGGAAGCTACAAAAGAACAACGGACATGATAATGTTGTCCCTCATTCCTTGGACCTGGTAGGAGAGGAACAGATTGGGAAGATCTGTTATATACAAAGACAGCTGGCCAAATCTCCGGCGAGCCAGAACGGAGAGTTGGAGCGTTGAGCGCAGACCCCGGCAAACAATGAACAGAAGAGTTTATGGTGTGAACTTGACGGCGCACGCTCCTGGCTGTCAGCACTGAGCACACGACACGGGGAAGCTTTGCGGCAGGTCAGATACGGAATCCCGACAGACGGGGAAATGCTGAGGCCCTTATTCCCACTCAGGTGGTAGTCCATGTCACTTACCTGAGGAGGAATATAATAGTGGGCCTGGTCGGAACTGTGGCAGCGAGCCCGCGAGGGGACTTGCTACTCTCGCCGTTGGGATTCCGACTGCCGGGATTCCAGCGTCCGTCTCCTGACCGCCAGGATCCCGACCGCGGTATTTCATACCGGATACGTTGGGACGTGTGTCGTCAGCATTATTTTCATGGGTGTGTGGCGTTGCCTTCTGTAGAGAACTGGTCTATTTTTCGGGTGTAGTATGTTATGTTGGCGGTCGGGCTCCCGACGGCCAGCATACCGGCGCCGGCATACCGACAGCTGGGCGAGCACAAAAGAGCCCCTTGCGGGCTCGCCGGCAAAATGAAGACCACCCCTATTTTTCATGATTGTTAATATTAATCCCAGACTTTGGGCGTAATTCAGATCTGATCACTGGGCTGATAATTTTGCTGTTCTGCGATCAGATAGTCGCCGCCCCCAGGGGGAGTGTAAATTCGCAGTGCAAGTATGCGTTCCTATATGTACACCGCACTGTGTGCAGTCTCTGCGCAGCCTAGGACTTACTCCTCCAGTGCGATGAGAAGAGGCTGATCGGGGCCGGAACTGACGTCACACGCCCTCCCTGAAAACGCTTGGGCACGCCTGCATTTTTCCAGACACTCCCTGTAAACGCTCAGGTACCACCCACAAAGGGCCTCTTCCTCTCAATCACCTTGCGAACGCCCGTGCGATCGGATTTTTCGCACCATCCCGTCGCTGTCCGGCGATACCCTTTGTTGTTGTCCGACATGCGCGTGCATTGCGGTGCATACGCATGCGCAGTTAGAACCTGATCGCCCGCTGTTCGAAAACACACAGCAGCAATCAGATCTGAATGACCCCCATAGTTTTATCAGCGCTTGGAGAGAGATAAGGTGGAAAGAGATAAAGTATCAGCCAACCAGCTCCTAACTATCACTTTTCAGACACAGCCAATTATTATTATTACATTTTATTTATAAGGCGCCACATGTGTTTCGCAGCGCCGTACAAGGACAGTACAGGAAGACAAAACTTAGCATTACAGTAAATAAATAACAGAAATAGAGTACAGGTAACAGAGAGCACCACAATTCTCATACATAATACAGCTTAGATGTAAGTAGCGAGGGAGTGATCATTGTACTACTTGGGGCTGGCGGCCATAGATAGAGATGAGCCTTTACCAGCAGGAGAGAAAGCGGGTAAAGATGGTCGCTGAGTAGGAGAGGGCTGCGAGTGAAATGTGTCGAGAAGAGGGCTTTGACAACAAGAGGAAAGAGGGCCCTGCTCTGAAGAGCTAACAATCTAGTGGGAAGGGTCGACAGACAGATGACATGAGGTGCAAGCAAGCGGGAGGTAGCCTGATGGCAGGATGTACGCAAAGCATCACGGTGCATGCGCAGTAGTGACCTGATCGCTGCGCTGCGAAAAATGGCAGAGTGCGAACAGGTTGGAATGACACCTGTAAAATTTGAGAAAAATAGTGAGGGACATTTATGAAGCCGTAACTACAGCTCATCGGACTAGAAAAAATACTTCTATGCCACCGGAAACATGAGTTTATTCTCCAGAGGAAGATTCAAGGGCTGGGGACAGACTGGTGGGGTCATTAAAGGATTTGCGTGTCACGATTGCAGCCATTACGACAATCTGATAACTGCGCACCGTGTGATGGGTAGAAGTAGATGGGGATCTCCTTGCAGCTACAAGGCAGGCACATAAAGATCTGCAGAGACATTGCTGTACACCCAGATACCAGGTACTGCTATGTGCGTGTGCCATGTTTAAATAGCTGCTAAGACGGGTGTCAGAGAGGGGACCAATGAGCTTGAGGTATCACTGAGATTGCGGATTCCTATTGGTCATCCCAGTTGCAGCGGCACACAGCCCTAGGAATCATCCAGGACTGTGGGCGGACCGGATGGCGGCCATTAGGTCGACATGAGTTAGGTTGACATACATTGGGTCGATCATGTTTGGTCGATCATTAGGTCGACATGTTCATTAGATTGACATGGAAATCGGTCGACATGAGTTTTTCACAATTTTTTAAATTTTTTGGACCTTTTTCATCCTTAATGATCCACGTGGACTATAACTGGGAACGGTAATCTGTGCCGAGCGCAGCGGTAGCGGAGCGAGGCGTCTTGCCCGAAGCATGGCGAGCGGACACGGTGCACTAATTGGAGTTCCCGGTCACTTTACGCAGAAAACTACTGCAAAATTTTTTAAAAGACTCATGTCGACCTTTTTCCATGTCCACCTAGCACACGTCGCCCTAATGACCATGTTGACCGAGTGATCGTGTTGACCTAAGCGTGGTCGTCCCAATGTATGTCAACCTAACTCGTGCTGACCTAATGAACCCTACCCGGGCGGACCATGTAGTCCCGGGAAAAACTGCTGCATGGGGCAAGATCTGGGGCCTCCAATAAATGGCGCCCTTGTTGGGGGTGACATTTTTACCTTACCTAAGAGAACTGGGGATGTAGTCAAAATGTCGACATTCTTAATGGCGACATCAGCTATGAAGGGTTTTGGACCTGTTAAGGAGTCTTCAGAATTTACCACCCCATGATTGATCTTAACAGGAAACCAATGTGTGCAGAACCGCGTATTTGTGCTTTGCAGAGCCGGCCCTAGCATAGGCAAACTAGGCAGATGCCTAGGGCATTTGGTATACTTAGGGGCACCAGCAGCTTCTGCTGATTACAATGATATGCGGCATGCCTATCTTCTGTGTGTGTGACTGCGGCTGTATCTGCATACGAAATGCTACGTTACAGTGTATTCCTGGAAATCACTGTAATGTAGCATTTCGTATGCAGATACAGCCGCAGTCGCACACAGAATATAGGCATGCCGCATATCATTTTAATCAGCAGAATCTGCTTGTGCATCCTAGCCACATATTTATGCAAATAAGATGCATTTTCACAAACAAAAGGCGCCCGATGTTAGCAGAGCTGCCAGCTGACTTATGCCAGGCATCTCCTGCAGAACTAGCGGCGGTGCTAGGGGGCACCAGCCAAAATCTTGCCTAAAGCGTCATATTGGTTAGGGCCGGCTGTGGTGCTTTGCTGCGCATATTTCACGATTAGCAAACGACCGATACATTATATCTGGAGGCAAGTTTTAAAAAAAGACACGACAACAAATAAAAATGTCTGCTGTGCCACCGAATGACATCATTTTATGGCCGCTCTGAGCGGATCTTGTCCCTTTACATATTTCCGTGAACAGTACAATCAGCTCTGCGGTCGGGTAGAACTTGCAGAGCGCTGAGCTTAGTGAGGCTGTCACTGCAGAACAGAACAGGTGTATTGGGATAGCACAGCAGAGAGAGACGTAGTGGAGATGTCTGCAGTAAGTCTTCCCACCCGCAGCTAAGTGACGTGAAGAAGCCAGAGGGAAGCAATGGAGATGCCGCTGACAGCTGCGGGGTCACTGGTGCATCGGGAATGGGGGGACGCTGGGAGTATTTACAGACACTTAAACACGCCGAGTATAAACACACGGTCACATAAGTAAAAAAATTAACATCACGTGTTCAGCGGTTTCAGCTCATTCTGTAACGGTGGAGATTACAGAGAGAGAGAGTAGAAAAGAAGCAGCTGAATACGTAATAAAGAGAAATGAGATTATTCTTAGTACAATAAATGTAACAGTGAAGCCAGGGAGGTCGGCTCCTCTGCAGAGATTAGGAGCTATATATAGATCTCTATTTGCAGAACTAAAATGGTCAGCGTATATAAATGCATCTATAGGAGACACGCGGCAGGGGACGGTAGACAGAGAAGCCAATCAGATAATACAATTAAAACAATCTATAGCAGGGGTGGCCAACCCACGGCTCCCGAGCCGCATGCAGCTCTTTCATCCGCCGCACGCGGCTCAGCCGGCTCCTGGCCACCGCTGCCCTGGCCCCCCCTTCCCCCGTGCTGCTGCTGTCTGTAAGGGGAGGAGAGCGCAGCGTGCGCCTCTCCTGCCACTCACTCTCTCCGGCGGCGGTCCGTGAGCCAATCAGAGCTCGCGGACCAGCAGCCGCTTTGATTGGCTCCAGGACCGGCGCCTAATTAAAGAGAGAGACAGCCGCCAGAGAGTGAGGGGCAGGAGACGAGCACGCTGCGCTCTCCTCCCCCCACAGACAGCAGCAGCGCGGTGAGCAGCACGGGGGGGGTGGGTCATGTATATCTGGCATTGGGGGCATAGCTGGCACTGTGGGGACATATATATCTGGCACTGTGGGGACATGTATATCTGGCACTGTAGGGACATATATATCTGGCACTGTGGGGACATATATATCTGGCACTTGGGGGACTTGTATATCTGGCACTGGGGGCATATCTGGCACTGTGGGGACATATATATCTGGCACTAGGAGCATAGCTGGCACTGTGGGGGCATATATATCTGGCACTGGGGCATATCTGGCACAGGGGCATAGCTGGCACTGGGGGGAAATGTATATCTGGCCCTGGGGGCAGAGCTGGCACTGTGTGAGGACATGTATATCTGGCACTGGGGGCATATCTGGCACTGTGGGGACACTGCATTGGGGGCATAGCTGGCACTTTGGGGACATATATATCTGGCACTAGGGGCATAGCTGGCACTGTGGGGACATATATATCTGGCACTGGGGCATATCTGGCACTGGAGGCATAGCTGGCACTGGGGGGAAATGTATATCTGGCACTGGGGGGTCATATGTATCTGGCACTGTGACGCCTATATGTATCTGGCACTGTGAGGCATATATGTATCTGGCACTGTGGGGACATATGTGTATGTGGCACTGTGGGGCATATATGTATCTGGCACTGTGGGGACATATGTGTATGTGGCACTGTGGGGCATATATGTATCTGGCACTGGGGGGTCATGTGTATGTGGCACTGTGAGGCATATATGTATCTGGCACTGTGAGGCATATATGTATCTGGCACTGTGGGGACATATATGTATCTGGCACTGTGGGGACATATACGTATCTGGCACTGTGGGGACATGTGTATCTGGCACTGTGGGGACATATGTGTATCTGGCACTGTGAGGCATATATGTATCTGGCACTGTGAGGCATATATGTATCTGGCACTGTGAGGCGTATATGTATCTCGCACTGTGAGGCCTATATGTATCTCGCACTGTGGGTACATATGTGTATGTGGCACTGTGGGGCATATATGTATCTGGCACTGTGGGGACATATGTGTATCTGGCACTGTGGGGACATATGTGTATCTGGCACTGTGAGGCATATATGTATTTAGTACTTTGAGGCATATATGTATATGGCACTGTGGTGCATATATGTATCTGGCACTGTGGGGCATATATGTATCTGGCACTGTGGGGCATATATGTATCTGGCACTGTGGGGCATATACAGGCTGAGTATCCCTTATCCAAAATGCTTGGGACCAGAGGTATTTTGGATATGGGATTTTTCCGTATTTTGGAATAACTGCATACCATAATGAGATATCATGGTGATGGGACCTAAATCTAAGCACACAATTCATTTATGTTTCCTATACACCTTATACAGACTGCCTGAAGGACATTAAATACAATATTTTTAATAACTTTGTGTATTAAACAAAGTTTGTGTACATTGAGCCATCAAAAAACAAAGGTTTCACTATCTCACTCTCACTCAAAAAAGTCCGTATTTCAGAATATTCCGTATTTCGGAATATTTGGATATGGGATACTCAACCTGTATGTATCTGGCACTGTGGGGACATATATGTATCTGGCACTGTGGGGCATATATGTATCTGGCACTGTGGGGCATATATGTATCTGGCACTGTGGGGACATATGTGTACGTGGCACTGTGGGGACATATGTGTATGTGGCACTGTGGGGTATATATGTATCTGGAACTGTGGGGACATATATGTATCTGGCACTGTGGGGCATATATGTATCTGGCACTGTGGGGCATATATGTATCTGGCACTGTGGGGACATATATATCTGGCACTGTGGGGCATATATGTATCTGGCACTGTGGGCACATATGTGTACGTGGCACTGTGGGGACATATGTTTCTGGCAGTGTGGAGGCACCCATTTTTTGACACTTTTATATGTATGTGGCACTGTACTGGGGCATTATATGTATTTGGCACTGTACAACATGACCAAAAACGGAGTTATGACACAAGGTCATACTCCTACAAACGTCATAAAGAAAGGTGTGCGCACAAAATGGGGTGTGGCTTTGTGAAAACTAGGCCACGCCCCCATTTTTGCGCGCGCATGATACTGGCTCTTGCCCTTGACTACAGATCTTTTCTGGCTCTGCCTCTGACTGGTGGCCACCGCTGATCTATAGTAACCAAAGCTAAATGCACCATTAATTGGACTTTCTCTCCAACCTGGAAAAAAAAACCTGCACACAAGAGCATGATCCAGAGGCTAAGGGGTCTATTTACTAAGCCTTGCATGGAGATAAAGTCGACAGAGATAAAGTACCAGCCAATCAGCTTCTAACTGCCATGCCACAGGCTGTGGGGGAGATGTACTAAGCAGTGAAAAGAGTGGAGAAGTGAGCCAGTGGAGAAGTTGCCCATGGCAACCAATCAGCATTGAGGTAACAATTATAATTTGCATACTATGAAATTATACAGAGCTGCTCATTGGTTGCCGTGGGCAACTTCTCCACTGGCTCACTTCTCCGCTCTTTTCACTGCTTTGTACATCTCCCCCTGTGTTTGAAAAATGACCGTTAGGAGCTGATTGGCTGGTACTTTATCTCCGTCGACTTTATGTCCATCCAAGGCTTAGTAAATAGACCCCTTAAATCGCTTTGGGGTCAGCGATGGGGAGCAGTATGGAAAACGGGGGGGGGGTCGTCGGCTCTGGTTTCTGGGCTTGCAAGAAGCCAGAGGCTGCATCCTCGGAACAGCTTCACTGGCTCGGTGCAACGTGTCTTTCCCGGACCTCCCGAGTGACCTCAGAGTGATTCAGATGTCCAGTGTTCACGCAGCTGCAAGAAGTGACTGCAAATGCGGGCAGCCACGGAAGCCAGATCCATGCTTGCAGGGCCGTAACTAGGGGTGTGCGAGCAGTGCCGTTGCTCAGGGGGCAGGGTCCTGGAGGCAGCACCGTGGCTGCCCCACTGCGCCTGCCTGTGGTTTGGAGGCTACCTGGAATGGTACCCTTTAGCCAGAGATGCCCAAAATGGGAACGGGACGCTCCAGGCACGCACCCGACAGTAATCTACTTCCTTGTGCAGGAGGCTCCACCCAATAGGTGTGACGTGATGACATCACGGGTTTGGGGACAGGGTCAGCACAGGGCAGGATAGAACACAGGGGCAGATGTATTAACCTGGAGAAGGCATAAGGAAGTGATAAACCAGGGATATGTGCAAGGTGATAAAGGCACCAGCCAATCAGATCCTAACTGTTCATTTACATATTGGAGCTGATTGGCTGGTGCGTTTATCACCTTGCACATATCACTGGTTTATCACTTCCTTATGCTTTCTCCAGGTTAATACATCTGCCCGATAGAGCCCTGCTCCGGCCCAGCGGAAAGCCATGCAGTCCGCTGATGTTACACCAGGCTCTGCAATCATCATCAGTATTGGTAGATGCACCAGTTCCATGCTAGGAGCAAGAGATGCATCATATACAGGCTTCCTTTACCTGTACGTGTAAACTGATCACACGAAGCTCGAGATACACGCTGAGAAGACATCTGGGACACTCCCACAAGTCAGGACGGTTTGCAGTGTCCGTCGACCCCCGGTTCCGACCCAGAAACGCCCTATTTCACATAAAGACAGATCTGGCCAAGTTCTGTCCTGCCCAGCACAGGACGGACATATGAAAAAATGTGTAAACGCGTATCTGCACATCTGCGTGTCTCACCTTTTGCGTCCATGATCTCTTTGACGCAGAATCAGCCCACAGAGTTGCCTACGGGCCTTAAGGAACGCTAGTTCACAAAACACCCATATCCCATTGGCCTCTTTTCAGAGAGGTGCGAAAGGGACCCCTTCAAAATGCTGCTATAGGGCTCCTTTATTCCTAGCCACACCAATGACTTCCACTACATAGAAGGTCTGGGCCTGAGTAACATACGTGTCGCAGTTACCTCATATGACACACCGGCCTTATCTCCATCACGCCCGTCCGGAACTCACAGCTCTATCTCAGGATAGGGATGGTTGCCATGGAGACATGAATCCTTATCATCTTTGCCTGCTAGGCAATTCGGGTCACCCTCTCCCCTCCCTATAACATGTCCTTAGAGAGGGGCACCACACCCTTCCTCCTGGGGGTCTTCTCAGGAGACGTGGTGCCCCTGGCTGGATGAGGCCAGACACTCGGAGTGACCGGCTGGGGTGAGGGAAGCAGAGCAGGGAGATGATAGTTACTGCAGCCTGGGATTTACTGGGATTTACTCTCAGCGGTGTTTAAGATTTGCATAGCAATTCCTCTAAACCTCTTTGCTGCTGAAATTGCCTGGCTTGGGTTTATTGCCACCTAGAATTCACAATCCTCTCTCTATCCCCCTTCCCTTTTCCTGCAGATCTATTTCCCAATCCTGCCTGGTTCTATCAGTTCATCTCTGCTCCCTCTTCGTGCCTATGTCGCCTCTCGCGAGTCACATATATGCAGACAGACCGTGGCTGTGCAGAGGCTACTGAGCAGATGAAGCAGACAGGGCATGCTGAGAGTTGTAGTCTTACAACTGGGGAGAAAACAATGACTAATCTATTTTTATAAATAAATATAAAACAGCATCTGCCCAGCTGTCACAATACAACATTTAATGGGGATTTATGTCTGCATGTTCTACTGACAGCCCATAATACACTGACGGACCCCCATACACTCACTGCCCCCATACACTGGCAGCCCCCATATACTGAAAGCCCTCCGTGCACTCACTGTCCCCATACACTGACAGCTTCCAATACACTAACAACCCCCCATACACTCACTGCCCCCATACACTGACAGCTTCCTGTACACTGGCCGACCCCATATACTGAAAGCCATCCATACACTCACTGTCCCCATACACTGACAGCTTCCTATACAGTGACAGCCCCCCATACACTGACAGCTTCCAATACACTGACAGCTTCCAATACACTGACAGCCCCCCATACACATACTGCCCCCATACACTGACAGCTTCTTATACACTAACAGCCCCCAATACACTGACAGCTTCCTATTCAATGGCAGACCTCATATGCTGAAAGCCCTCCATACACTCACTGTCCCCATACACTGACAGCTTCCTATTCAATGGCAGACCTCATATGCTGAAAGCCCTCCATACACTCACTGTCCCCATACACTGACAGCTTCCTATTCAATGGCAGACCTCATATGCTGAAAGCCCTCCATACACTCACTGTCCCCATACACTGACAGCTTCCTATTCAATGGCAGACCTCATATGCTGAAAGCCCTCCATACACTCACTGTCCCCATACACTGACAGCTTCCTATTCAATGGCAGACCTCATATGCTGAAAGCCCTCCATACACTCACTGTCCCCATACACTGACAGCTTCCTATTCAATGGCAGACCTCATATGCTGAAAGCCCTCCATACACTCACTGTCCCCATACACTGACAGCTTCCTATTCAATGGCAGACCTCATATGCTGAAAGCCCTCCATACACTCACTGTCCCCATACACTGACAGCTTCCTATTCAATGGCAGACCTCATATGCTGAAAGCCCTCCATACACTCACTGTCCCCATACACTGACAGCTTCCTATTCAATGGCAGACCTCATATGCTGAAAGCCCTCCATACACTCACTGTCCCCATACACTGACAGCTTCCTATTCAATGGCAGACCTCATATGCTGAAAGCCCTCCATACACTCACTGTCCCCATACACTGACAGCTTCCTATTCAATGGCAGACCTCATATGCTGAAAGCCCTCCATACACTCACTGTCCCCATATACGAGAGCTTCCTATACACTGACAGCCCCCAATACACTCACTGACCCCATAAACTCAATGCCCCATACACTGAGAGCTTCCTATACACTGACAGCCCCCAATACACTCACTGTCCCCATATACGAGAGCTTCCTATACACTGACAGCCCCCAATACACTCACTGACCCCATAAACTCAATGCCCCATACACTGAGAGCTTCCTATACAGTGACAGCCCCCAATACACTCACTGTATATTTCAATGACAGAATCGTGACAAGTGGGCAGTGGGCGGAGCCTTTTGTTTGGGTACACCGTACATGAGTCCCACATGAGCAGAAACAGCACTTCTGGGCAAAGCCTGTTTGGCGACACGAGTCACACGTGAGCAGGAACAGCACTTCTTGCCTGTACACCTAATAAATGATTATGCACACAGATAGATGTGTGCGTACAGATTTGCAGTTGAAGCTGGCTATTCTCTTCTGCTTCTACGTTTCTAGAGTCACACCCCAATGCACTCCCAGTAATAAGAGTATCGACAATCTTTCTATATATCTGACAGTTTATAATTTCCTTTAATGGGAGACGTCCATATTTAATATCCTCAGACAAACTGATCAGATGAGCATCACACAGCCACCCCCAGTAATAACCACACAGAATGTCACATATAAAATAAGCAAGTACTGATTTATTCTGTAATAGAAGGTGACAGGAAACAAATGTTTGATAAATCCGGCATCCTATTACCTCTATCCTCTTACCGAAATCCACATCCTCTTACTCATTTACTAAATATATCCTATTATGTATATCCATATCCAATTATCGATGTTCCCTGTCAGCTCACAGTGCCCTCTGCAATGAAAGAGACATAAATATTCCTCCATTGGGAAAAGTTCTATTTCTGTTGGCATGTTTTAAACAAATAAAGAAGAGATTATTTTTAGAACAATTAAGCAGCATGGTTGGCGTAGTGGCTACCAGTGCTGTCATACAGCCATGAGGTAACCAGCTCAATTCCTGCCCAAGACACCATGGGGTTCATTCTGATTGACATGCAAGTTCAAATGTGCACGGATCTGATTTGATAACTGCAACCTGCGCAGCAGAAAGCAATCGCACTGCGCTGCACGCAAGTAACCGATGTTCTCGCAACTGAGCGATTATTGGAGGTAACGGGGAGTGTCAGGGAAAATGCGGGCGTGGCATTGATGTTTTCGGGGCGTGTATCTGCCGTCGGCTGCGATCACATACGTAGAGAGTTATGACGCCAACGCCGCTTCTGCCACGGCCAGTTTGCCTGACCATAGACTTATTTGAGGACTCAAGGTTCCGCGTTATTGCGCTGGCGAAGCGTATGTGCACATGGCTGCTAAGGCTCCGATGGGCATCTATATTCTTTCTTCAGTGGCAGCTTCACTTGCAATGATCTGCAAACCCGTATCCTGAAAAATCGCAGCTGCATAGGCAAGGGCATACAAACATGGATAAGGTCTAGAACCAACAGGCACCACAGTAGTACAGTGGTGAGAATTGCTGATTCACAGCACTAGGTATTGGGGTAGATAGATAGATGGTCGAGTCACAATATTATGACCCTCAGCTAATAGCCAGAGTAACCGCCGTGCGCAGCACGGACAGCAGCTAGATGGCTGAGCTGTCATGTTAGACACACGTCTGGTAGCCCCCAGCGTCATTATGACGGTGAGCTGCTCCACTGTAGCGTGTCGGCCGGCCCTCACGCACCTCCGTAGCCGACGTTCCCCTCTCACATCAATGGCACGTGGTGCTCCAGAGTTTCCACGTTGGTTATTCGCTGTGGTGCCATTTGTCCAGTCCTGATACACCTTTACCGCAGCAGCACGCGACCAGGTCACAAACTGCGCTGTGTCAGAAAAACTTCCACCATTGGCCTGAAAGCCGATAATCATCCCTTTTAGCAACTCGGATAAATCACCCCCTTTTCCCATGACAGCAACGAGTGGTATGTGTGCAGACGGCCTATCGCACGCCTTATATACCCACCAAGCCAGCGCACGACACGTGACGTACTTCATGGTCTACGTGCTGCCGACGTCAAATGGCGGAGGTGGTCATAATAATCTGACTCAACTGGGTAGATAGATAGATCGATAGAATCGATACCAATAAAGATAATGCAATTAACTGCCAAAGTAACTAATGGGTCTGCACAAACCTCCCCCCCCCCCAACAAAAAACAACCGTATTTGTGAGAGAAAAGTGACAGCAATCTGGAAGCTGAAGGATGTGACACCAGCACGGACGGGCCTGTATCAGCTGGCAGCCCAGAAACCAATATCCCAGCATGCTTAGGGTCAATTATATAAATGAATTACAAGTCACAGGGACCCACTCCTCAGCGATAGTCAGAGAAAGCGAAACACACGCTCTCCTCAGCCACCGGCCACAGCAGGTGGAGGAACATTCTGCATTCCTGTAAGCTTTTCCACCACCTGCTCTTGTGGGTTTAACTATATCCTGCTCGCCCAACTCAACACTATGGGACATACTGTATGTGTTAATTACCGGGGCACATTTATTCATTATTACTTAATTATTATAAAGAGACATTAATGTCTTGCAGGTAATTGTGATACAACCAACCGCAACCAATGAAATGTTTGCTTTCATATTGTAAAGAAATGACAGATCCTGGTTGACGTGAGTTAGAGAATGTTGGCTCGGTTCCCCAGTTCTCTTAAGGCCCGTACACACTGGCCGATATATCGGCCATTCTCTTGAACGGCCGATATATCGCGGGTCCGTCGACCAGTGTGTACGGCCGATACGTCTGTGAACTCCGTCGTTCACAGAGGTATCGCGTCGTCCCCGCAGCACAGCCGACGGCCAATATATCTACCGATATATTGGCGCGTCGCTGTGTGTGTGCGGCGGTCGGCCAACCGCCCGTGCACATGCTGCGGCGGCCGGCGGTGCTTGACAGCTGAACTGGGAGGGCATGTGTACACGCCCGCCCAGTTCATGACGTCAGTCCCCGATGGATCGGGCAGTGTGTATGCTCAACACACTGCCTGATCCATCCATAGATATATCTGCAGATCAATTGATCTGCAGATATATCTACTAGTGTGTACCCACCTTTAGACTTCCATCTAAGAAATAATCATGAAACGTGTATTATAGAAATATATCGCTAAAACGAATTGATCAGATTTCACCTCCACTTAACTTTAAAAAAACATGTGATTTTTTTTTTTTTACATAGGTTCAACTGTATTGTCCAACAGAGCTTGCAATCTAATTACAATTGAATGAATCCCTAATGCAGGGAAAATCTGGTCATGAGATGAGATGTAAGGGAGTCGACGCAAGATCTGTGTTGTCGTTTATTTACAGTCGCAGCTTGGAGGCCCAGTGTTCCCTATCAAGCAAGGTAACGGCGGTGCACCGAAACAGTTAAACGTGATACCCTGCACTGTATGGATACAGCAAAGTGTTCCGAAGCCACGTTTGATCCTAACATGTAATCTCCCCCCTGCTCATTATCTCCTCAGTGCCATATTACGCTTTCACAAAATCAACGTGATATGACCGTCAATTTGAAAGTAAAATATAGAGTCTGGTCTGAATATATACACACACATGTGCCCATGGCGTAGTACACAGAGACAGGCCTGTAATTACTCCTCTATACTGGGGTCAGGATAGGTCTGTGTCTAAGCAGCTGTGCAAGTACAACTCCCAGCCTGCCGTCACAGGCAGGGTCGTAGCCAGAACTGTGTGGGCCCCATAGCAACATTTTGAAGGGGCCCCCGTCCCAATGCTTCTAGTGAGACACTTCTCTGCAGCAGTTGTTAATGTTATCCCTATATAATAGTGTCCTAGTTCATTATCTGACCCATAGCAGAGCCTTATTTAATGTTATGCCCCATAGTAGTGCCCTAGTATCTTTTATGAATCGCAGTAGTGCTTAAGTTCTCCCTATGTCACATTTCAGAGCTGCCAGTACACATTATGCCGCACAGTACCCCCAATTCATATTATGATATATACATACCTCCCAACTGTCCCGATTTTCGCGGGACAGTCCCGTTTTTTGGGGACTGTCCCGCTATCCCACCCGCGGGGTGCAGTGTCCCACGGTGGGGGGGGGGGGGGGAGAGAGTTGGGAGTCTCTGTCTCTCGCTGCCCTGCTTAGCAGAGCAGCGGTGAATAGACGCTGTGCAAATGCGCACAGCGTCTATTCACTGGAGACAGAGGGAGAGGGGGCATGCCAGCGGCTCACAGAGCGCTGGGCATGCCCACTCAGTGACGAAAACGGGGCGTGGCTCGCGATCGCGGGTCCTTCCGCGAAGCCACGCCCCCTTTTCATAGGCCACACTCCCTTTTCGCGGGTGTGTCCCTCTTACTGCAAGGGCAAAGTTGGGAGGTATGTAAATATATAGTGCTCCCCGTTCATATTGTGCCTCATTACAGTGCCCTGGTTCATATTATATAACATTAATATGCCCTCCAGTTCATTTTATACCAAACTACAATGAGCAGGTCCAGGGGCATACCTATTGCAGGCCCAAAGGAAAAAGTTTGAAAGGACTCCTACGTACCACCTAATGGCAAATAAATATATATAACACATGTAACTGTGACAGGGAAGGTGGCCCCTCTCAGCTCTGGGCCCCATAGCAGCTGCACTGCCTGCACCTATGGTAGCTACTGTATATAACACATGTAACTGTGACAGGGAAGGTGGTCCCTCTCAGCTCTGGGCCCCATAGCAGCTGTACTGCCTGCACCAGTGCACCTATGGTAGCTACACCCTGTATATAACACATGTAACTGACAGGGGAGGTGGCCCCTCTCAGCTCTGGACCCATAGCAGCTGTACTGCCTGCACCTATGGTAGCTACACCCTGTATATAATACATGTAACTGTGACAGGGAAGGTGGTCCCTCTCAGCTCTGGCCCCATAGCAGCTGCACTCCCTGCACCTATGGTAGCTACACCCTGTATATAACACATGTAACTGTGACAGGGAAGGTGGCCCCTCTCAGCTCTGGGCTCCATAGCAGCTGCACTCCCTGCACCTATGGTAGCTACACCCTGTATATAACACATGTAACTGTGCCAGGGAAGGTGGCTCCTCTCAGCTCTGGCCCCATAGCAGCTGCACTCCCTGCACCTATGGTAGCTACACCCCTGTATATAACACATGTAACTGTGACAGGGAAGGTGGCCCCTCTCAGCTCTGGCCCCATAGCAGCTGCACTCCCTGCACCTATGGTAGCTACACCCTGTATATAACACATGTAACTGTGACAGGGAAGGTGGCCCCTCTCAGCTCTGGGCCCCATAGCAGCTGCACTCCCTGCACCTATGGTAGCTACACCCTGTATATAACACATGTAACTGTGACAGGGAAGGTGGCCCCTCTCAGCTCTGGCCCCATAGCAGCTGCACTCCCTGCACCTATGGTAGCTACACCCTGTATATAACACATGTAACTGTGACAGGGAAAGTGGCCCCTCTCAGCTCTGGCCCCATAGCAGCTGCACTCCCTGCACCTATGGTAGCTACACCCTGTATATAACACATGTAACTGTGACAGGGAAGGTGGCCCCTCGCAGCTCTGGGCCCCATAGCAGCTGCTGTTTAAGTAAAGAAATGCCAGAAAACCAGACGACAGCGCGTACAGACGCCCGGTATACCAGCCCTCTACTTAATACCCCTCCAGGGCATACCTCTTGCAAGCTAATACTTGCCGAACTGAGGGAGTTATTCATTTTTCTGCATGCTTGGAATTCAAGATAAAAGACTACACTCCTAGCAGTAATTACACCATGTTATCACTATTTACTGACAACAATATGCCTTTTCTAAGTATGGGAACAACTCTACGGAATATAGAATTTAAGAAGCAACACCTAGTAGCCAGATGGGCCATTTAAAAGGACACAGGGCCTGTGCAGGTGGGGCAGATGTAACATGTGCAGAGAGAGTTAGATTTGGGTGGGGTATGTTCAAACTGAAATCTAAATTGCAGTGTAAAAATAAAGCAGCCAGTATTTACCCTGCACAGAAACAATATAACCCACCCAAATCTAACTCTCTCTGCACATGTTACATCTGCCCCACCTGCAGTGCACATGGTTTTGCCCAACTGCTAACAAATTTGCTGCTGCGATCAGATCTGAATTACCCCCATAGTCGTGAAAATATGACTTTGCTTATTTTCCAGTTTTATGTTTTAAGCTTTTCATTATAATTGTTACCAATTCACGAAAACAAAAACGTGAAGTCGCTGTTGTAAGTAATTTGGGATTGTTATGAGGGTGGGAGCAACGGGCCCGAATTCAGGGCCGGCCGGTAAGCTGGCAGTCGCACTGTACTGATGTTCTGTACAATGCGCATTCGCAGGACTCCTACTGGGCACGTGCAGTACGGGTCCTGCATCATTGCTCACAATGTGGCTGCAGATGTCCGGAATTGACAGTCCGCAGCTGTGTGGGGGAGGGGATATGGCAACGAGGTGTGTCGCCTCCGTTTTGTGAGAGTGGCGAGGCCAGGGTCTCAGTCTTCCAATGGAGATTTCCTGGCCTCAGCGACGGGGATGCGGCAGCCGGTCTGTGTAACCTTAAGGTTAATCAGCAGGCCCACAGTATCACAGAGTGATCCAATGCTGGGTCCTCAGGCACAACGCTGAGTCACACAGGCATAGAGGAGGTGTCTACTTACAGATGGGTCCACACTTATCTTGGCTAGTTTGCTGCACCTAGGCACACCATGGTTTATTAGCATAAACCCTTCATCTGTTGTTCTCAGCTGCTATACAATACAGAGAACAATACAGCAGGGGATTAAGTCATTACAGCAGGGGATTAAATCCGACTGCCCAGTCCCAGTTAATCCTATTAAAGGTCAAGATAAACATGGACCCATCTGTATATCAGACGCCTCCTTCTGCATTACAATACGAAAGCACGGCTACTGATTTCTACAACCGCACCTGAATCAGGGCCAATATGCAAATGGTGAAAGTTTCCTTTGGCGCCCCTCCCACACACACACACACACACACACACAAGTCAAAACATAAAAATAGGGGTGTGGCTTCATGGGGAAGGGGCGTGGCCACAGAATAGTACCAATTCACATTACATCGCACAGTAGTGTCCATCAGTCACATTACACCCATAGTAGTGCCCCTTGTATACATTATGCCAATTAGAACCCCTTTTACAACACAGGAAAAACAAAAACACAGGGGAAAAAATCCTGATTCATGCCCTTTACATTATTTGGAATTTTTCCTCCTTATAGTAATGCCCCTTACACATTATGCCACACACAGTAATGCCCCTTACACATTATTCCACACACTGTAACACCCATTACACGTTATGCCACACACCGTAATGCCCATTACACATTATGCCACACACAGTAATGTCCATAACATGTTATGCCACACACCGTAATGCCCATTACACATTATGCCACACACGGTAATGCCAATTACATGTTATGCCACACACCGTAATGCCCATTACACATTATGCCACACATGTCTAACACTATAATGCCCATTACACATGATGCCACATAGTTATGCCCCTGACACCATTTTGTGCTCCACACACAATAAAGCCCCTTAGAAAATATGCCACACAGTAAGGCTTTGACTTACTTTTAAATTAGTTACTCATTGCCAGGGGTCTCATGCTCACTGCCACGGGGGGATCATGCTCATTGCCAGGGGTCTCATGCTCATTGCCAGGGGTTTGCTGCTCATTGCCAGGAGTTTCCTGCTCATTGCCAGGGGTCTCATGCTCATTGCCAGGGGTCTCATGCTCATTGCCAGGGGTTTCCTGCTCATTGCCAGGGGTCTCATGCTCATTGCCAGGGGTTTCCTGCCCATTGCCAGGGGTCTCATGCTCATTGCCAGGGGTTTCCTGCTCATTGCCAGGGGTCTCATGCTCATTGCCAGGGGTTTGCTGCTCATTGCCAGGGGTCTCATGCTCATTGCCAGGGGTTTTCTGCTCATTGCCAGGGGTCTCATACTCATTGCCAGGGGTTTCCTGCTCATTGCCAGGGGTCTCATGCTCATTGCCAGGGGTTTGCTACTCATTGCCAGGGGTCTCATGCTCACTGCCACGGGGGGGATCATGCTCATTGCATGGTAGATGCATTTCTGCATCTTCTCCCGCCGCCAGCTGCACACCACCCACACCCGCACACCATCTGCAGCAGGCGCCGTGGGCGCCAGCTGCCCCTGACACCATTGAGGGTCAAACGCTGGAGGTCTCACTTGACCTCTAGCATCTGGTGAGCGGGGAGACAGACATTAGCGGTCAAGTGGGATCTCCAGCGTTTGACTGTCTCCCTCAATGGTGTCGGCTGCAGTGGGCACCCACGCAGCCTATGGCATCTGCTGGTGACAGCAGCAATGTTAAATACTTTGAAGCTACTAGGATTTTTCTAGCCCTACCATGCATATATGTTGTGCCGCCAATTAATCACCCAACTATGCGTAGACACACTTCACAGCGAGAGATCCCTAACTGCATCCGATTATTCGCCAAACAGAATATATCACAACCAAGTAATTCAATTTTAAAAGGTCTGGGAACCCTGGCGCCATTTCCCCTCTATACCAAGAGGATAGCGTCTAGTTTCCCTTCGTGGAAAGGACCTTTCCCATAATTCACTGGGTCCACGTCATAAACCAAGAGGGATCTAATTAGTCATGTCCTGCCTCAATTTTGCTGTTACATCCTGCTAAATCTGTGGCAGGGCATGCTGAGATGTGTAGTTCCATTTCCATAGCAGCTACAATGTTATCTTTCCTACCCCTGTCTGCTGTACATTGGGGGGGTTATTCAGGTTTGTTAGCAAACCAAAAAAGTTAGCAATTGGGCAAAACCATGCAAGTGGGGCAGATGTAACACGTGCAGAGAGAATTAGATTTGGGTGGGTTATATGGTTTCTGTGCAGGGTAAATACTGGCTGCTTTATTTTTACACTGCAATTTAGATTTGTTTGAACACGCCCCAACCAAATCTAACTCTCTCTGCACATGTTACATCTGCCCCACCTGCAGTGCACATGGTTTTGCCCAATCGCTAACTTTTTTGGTTTGCTAACAACTCTGAATAACCCCCATAGTCACCGGCACTTAGAAAGTCATATGAACAAATGAAAGTACAACGGTCACAGGGAGGGAGAGAAACTAAGGCATAGATGTATCAAACCTTGAAGGGACATAAAGTGGAGAGAGATAAAGTACCAACCAATCAGCTCCTAACTGCTGTGTTACAGGCTGTGTTTGAAAAATGACAGAAGCTGATTGGTTTGTACTTTATCTCTCTCTCCACTTTATCTCTGGCGAAGGTTTGATACATCTCCCCCTGTGAGACGTGTGTGCTCCAGGAAACCACCAGCCTGGCACCAATCACCCACCTCCTCACTAAGCACTGATGTTTCATCTTCCAGCGTCCCCACATCTGCTTCAATGTGATGTCATCTGAGCAGGGACGGGCAGCCGTGTTATAATAGTTTCATTTTTTTGTAAAGTAGTCTACCCCCCCTCCCCACCCCGCCACACACACACACACACACACACACCCCTTATACTTCCCTCCCTCCAGCCTGAGCGGCCGGATTCCTGAGGTGCGCGGACCGCCTTCGCCCCCAGATTGCTAGCAGATTCTGCGGCTGATCCTTTTACTGTCCTCAGGCCATGATGTCACGGAAACCACGTCTCGCTCTCCACTTCCCTTAATCTAGCGACCTGCATACAGTATATATTTAGCAGCATGCTGTAAAATTAGGGACATCGAGACTAAACAAAAAAATGCGCATTGTGCGACCGAAATTCAGAGGTAGTTTACTTAAGGCTTCCATCTGCCGGCTCACTGTGCATTAATAAAACATCTGATTCATCGTTTGCTGTTTGTGCAATTTATTTTGGTATATATATATACAAAGCAGTTATATCATTATCTGGTTCTGTATACACACACAGGCAGGGGAACTAAAACATCCTGGGCATGTGGGCTGCCATATCTTTGTGCTTGTTGCTAACGGTAACTAACATTAAACAAATTACTGAAATGTTAAATAGTTGTTTTTTCAGTTTTATTAGTTCCTTTTAAATTTTTGCTTAGATACTCTTGCAAAGTCAATATTTGCATGAAGTATTATTATTATTATTATTATAGTATTATTTAGTAGTATAATTAACATTTACTTATATAGTATATACACATAATTATATTATTTTATTTATTACGTTATTAATACAGCGTCAGCATATTCCGTTGCACTTTACAATTGGAAACAAAGCATTAATAAGACAAGACTGGGTAATAACAGACAGAAAGAACGGTAGGAGGGCCCTGCTCGCAAGCTTACACTCCATGGGGAATTGGGCATGTGATACGGGATGCGGTTATGTGACCGGCAGTTCCCGAACAGTGAACAGCCCAGCGTTCTCTGTTAGAAGGATTAAAGGCTACTCACACACACAGACTGCTGTGTGAGTAGCCTTTAATCCTTCTAACAGAGACTATGGGGGTCATTCCGAGTTGTTCGCTCGTTGCCGATTTTCGCAACAGAGCGATTAAGGCAAAAATGCGCATGCACATGGTTCGCAGTGCGCAAGTGGTTAGTATTTTAGCACAAAACTTAGTAGATTTACTCACGCCCGAACGAAGATTTTTCATCGTTGAAGTGATCGGAGTGTGATTGACAGGAAGTGGGTGTTTCTGGGCGGAAACTGCCCGTTTTCTGGGAGTGTGCGGAAAAACGCAGGCGTGTCAGGGAAAAATGCGGGAGTGGCAGGAGAAACGGGGGAGTGGCTGGGCGGACGCTGGACGTGTGTGTGACGTCAAACCAGGAACGAAACGGCCTGAGCTGACCGCAATCTGTGAGTAGGTCTGGAGCTACTCAGAAACTGCTAAGAATTTTCTAATCGCAATTCTGCTAATCTTTCGTTCGCTATTCTGCTAAGCTAAGATACACTCCCAGAGGGAGGCGGCCTAGCGTGTGCAATGCTGCTAAAATCAGCTAGCGAGCGAACAACTCGGAATCACCCCCTTTATATGGACCTTTTTTTGCATTGAATGTTTTTAACGCCGAGCCACCATGCTATGGTATCTGATCAAACACCTTTGCTGTGTCGCTGTTAGCACAGCCTGCTCCCCTACGACGGTTGGTTCGGAAAACCAGCAGTCAGGATGTCGGCAGTCAGAGTTCCGACACAGGGATACTCATTGCCGAAATCCTGACAGGAGTGACAAAGTAAACATCCTATTCTCACACCGATTTCCGTTGTGCGGCTTTATACACGTTCAAAACAAATTCCTGCGCAGTTAAAGTCTCAGCCCAGTCTATAGCGCAGTGTGAGTGGTGTTTTGCTGCGTCTGCACATGTTACATCTGCCCCACCTGCAGTGCAGCATGGTTTTGCCTATTTAAGTGTGCTGTTTTTGGTTTGCTAACAAGCCTGAATAACCCCCCGCATACGATTTGACTGGATTTCATTGATTAAGTGCAAAAAAGGGACAATTTGAGTTTAAGCAGCTGCAGTGGGCACTGATATCTGTACGTGTCTCCAGAATGCCCCTGCTTATAATCTGAGTATCTGCGCCGTGTGGTTCCTGTGTAAATAAGCTTCCAGCGTTTCCTTACAAATACACCGTACGACCTGAAATTCACACTGTATTTTACGTCCATTCAGCTCAAGGTTGTTACTTGTCGGCATTGAAAGTCTGTATGAGAAGGTGCCAGCCAGACATTGGGTTACTGTGCAAATAAACAGCATTACTGAGCTGGAGAAAGAGGCTATTTTTAGCTGTATACAAAGCAGTAACAGAAGCCAATGGTATAGCCAATTACATGACATTAATCCGTCTCTGTCCTAGAACCCTAGGCGTGCTTTCATGAGATCACCGTGGGTAATGTTTCCTCTAAACTAACCAATCTGGAAAGTGGAGTTTAATCATATTTAAGAAGAAGGCTGCACCGGAAGACTGCATTGCGAATCTGCTGTGCAATGTAACCCTGCACAGTTTCTCCAAGCACTTATTATTATTATTAGTTATTTATATAGCGCACACATATTGCGCAGCGCTTTACAGAGAATATTTGGCCATTCACATCATTCCCTGCCCTAGTGGAGCTTACACTCTATGGGGGTAATTCTGAGTTGATCGCAGCAGGAATTTTGTTAGCACTTGGGCAAAACCATGTGCACTGCAGGGGAGGCAGATGTAACATGTGCAGAGAGAGTTAGATTTGGGTGGGGTGTGTTCAATCTGCAATCTAATTTGCAGTGTAAAAATAAAGCAAATTAGAGCCATGGTGGGAATTGAACCAATGACCTCAGTGCTGTGAGGCAGTCATGCTAACCATTACACCGTCTGTACTGCCCCAACTGCACTTTCAGTTCTTTGTATATTTCTCTGACGTCCTAGTGGATGCTGGGAACTCCGTAATGACCATGGGGAATAGCGGCTCCGCAGGAGACTGGGCACAAAAGTAAAGCTTTAGCACTACCTGGTGTGCACTGGCTCCTCCCCCCATGACCCTCCTCCAAGCCTCAGTTAGATTTTTGTGCCCGGCCGAGAAGGGTGCACACTAGGGGCTCTCCTGAGCTTCTTAGTGAAAGTTTAGTTTTAGGTTTATTATTTTCAGTGAGACCTGCTGGCAACAGGCTCACTGCATCGAGGGACTAAGGGGAGAAGAAGCGAACTCACCTGCATGCAGAGTGGATTGGGCTTCTTAGGCTACTGGACACCATTAGCTCCAGAGGGACCGAATACAGGCCCAGCCTCGGAGTCCGGTCCCAGAGCCGCGCCGCCGGCCCCCTTACAGAGCCAGAAGCAAGAAGAGGTCCGGAAAATCGGCGGCAGAAGACATCCTGTCTTCACCAAGGTAGCGCACAGCACTGCAGCTGTGCGCCATTGCTCCTTAGCACACTTCACACTTCGGTCACTGAGGGTGCAGGGCGCTAGGGGGGGGCACCCTGAGCAGCAATAAAAACACCTAGGCTGGCGAAAATACATCACATATAGCCCCCAGGGCTATATGGATGAATTTTAACCCCTGCCAGAATCCATAAAAAAACGGGAGAAAAGTCCGCGAAAAAGGGGCGGAGCCTATCTCCTCAGCACACTGGCGCCATTTTCTCTCACAGCTCCGTTGGAGGGAAGCTCCCTGGCTCTCCCCTGCAGTTACTACACTACAGAAAGGGGTTAAAAAAGAGAGGGGGGCACTAATTAGGCGCAGTATAACAATACAGCAGCTATAAGGGGGAAAAACACTTATATAAGGTTATCCCTGTATATATATAGCGCTCTAGTGTGTGCTGGCATACTGTCCCTCTGTCTCCCCAAAGGGCTAGCGGGGTCCTGTCCTCTATCAGAGCATTCCCTGTGTGTGTGCTGTGTGTCGGTACGTTGTGTCGACATGTATGAGGAGAAAAATGATGTGGAGGCGGAGAGATTGCCTGTAACAGAGATGTCACCCCCTAGGGAGTCGACACCTGAGTGGCTGAGCTTATGGAAGGAATTATGTCACAGTGTCAGCTCTTTACAAAAGATTGATGACATGAGACAGCCGGCGACTCAGCCTGTGCCTGTCCAGTGGTCTCAAAAGCCATCAGGGGCTTTAAAACGCCCGTTACCGCAGATGGCAGATACAGACGCCGACATGGATACTGACTCCAGTGTCGACGATTACGAGACGAATGTGACTTCCAGTAGGGCCACACGTTACATGATTGAGGCTATGGAAAATGTTTTTACACATTTCTGATAATACCAGTACCACTAAAAAGGGTATTATGTTGGGTGAGAAAAAACTGCCTGTAGTTTTTCCTGCATCTGAGGAATTAAAGTGTGTGATGAGGCGTGGGTTTCCCCCGATAAAAACTGTTAATTCCTAAAAAGTTATTAGCATCATACCCCTTCCCGCCAGAGGATAGGGCACGTTGGGAAACACCCCCTAAGGTGAATAAAGCGCTCACACGCTTGTCTAAACAGGTGGCACTACCGTCCCCGGATACGGCCGCCCTTAAATAACCTGCTGACAGAAAGCAGAAAAATGTATTTACACTCACACGGGTGTGATACTGCGACCAGCAATCGCCTCAGCCTGGATGTGCAGTGCTGGGGTGGCTTGGTCGGATTCCCTGACTGACAATATTGATACCCTAGATAGGGACAGTATATTACTGACTATAGAGCATTTAAAAGATGCATTTCTATATATGCGTGATGCACAGAGGGATATTTGCCGACTGGCATCAAGAGTAAGTGCGCTGTCCATTTCTGCCAGAAGAGGGTTATGGACGCGGCAGTGGTCAGGTGATGCGGATTCCAAAAGGCATATGGAAGTATTGCCTTATAAAGGGGAGGAGTTAGTTGGGGTAGGTCTATCAGACCTGGTGGCCACGGCAACTGCTGGGAAATCCACATTTTTACCCCAGGTAGCCTCTCAACATAAGGAGACGCCGTATTATCAGGCGTAGTCCTTTGGGCCCCATAAGGGCAAGCGGGCAAAAGGCTCCTCATTTCTGCCCCGTGGCAGAGGGAGAGGAAAAAGGCTGCAGCAAACAGCCAGTTCCCAGGAACAGAAGCCCCCTCCCGTTTTCTGCCAAGTCCTCAGCATGACGCTGGGGCTTTACAAGCGGACTCAGGCACGGGGGGGGGGGCCCGTCTCAAAAATTTCAGCGTGCAGTGGACTCACTCACAGGTGGACCCCTGGATCCTTCAGGTGGTATCTCAGGGGTACAAATTGGAATTCGAGACGTCTCCCCTTCGCCGTTTCCTAAAGTCTGCTTTACCGACGTCTCCCTCCGACAGGGAGGCGGTATGGGAAGCCATTCACAAGCTGTATTCCCAGCAGGTGATAATCAAGGTACCCCTCCTACAACAGGGAAAGGGGTATTATTCCACGCTGTTTGTGGTACCGAAGCCAGACGGCTCGGTGAGACCTAATTTAAATCTGAAATCCTTGAACACTTACATACAAAGGTTCAAATTCAAGATGGAGTCACTCAGAGCGGTGATTGCAAACCTGGAAGAAGGGGGTTATATGGTGTCTCTGGACATCAAGGATGCTTATCTCCATGTCCCAATTTACCCTTCTCACCAAGGGTACCTCAGGTTTGTGGTACAGGACTGTCACTATCAGTTCAGACGCTGCCGTTTGGTTTGTCCACGGCACCCCGGGTCTTTACCAAAGTAATGGCCGAAATGATGATACTCCTTCGAAGGAAGGGAGTTTTAGTTATCCCTTACTTGGACGATCTCCGGATAAGGGCAAGATCCAGGGAACAGTTGGTAGTCGGGGTAGCACTATCTCAAGTAGTGTTGCGGCAGCACGGTTGGATTCTTAATATTCCAAAATCGCAGCTGATCCCGACGACACGTCTTCTATTCCTAAGGATGATCCTGGACACAGTCCAGAAAAAGGTGTTTCTCCAGGAGGAGAAAGCCAGGGAGTTATCCGAATTAGTCAGAAACCTCCTAAAACCAGGCCAAGTGTCAGTGCATCAGTGCACAAGGGTCCTGGGAAAAATGGTGGCTTCCTACGAAGCAATTCCATTCGGCAGATTCCACGCAAGAACTTTCCAGTGGGACCTGCTGGAAAAATGGTCCGGATCGCATCTACAGATGCATCAGCGGATAACCCTGTCACCAAAGACAAGGGTGTATCTTCTGTGGTGGTTGCAGAGTGCTCATCTTCTAGAGGGCGCAGATTCGGCATTCAGGACTGGGTCCTGGTGACCACGGATGCCAGCCTGCGAGGCTGGGGAGCAGTCACACAGGGAAGAAATTTCCAGGGCTTGTGGTCAAGCCTGGAGACTTCACTTCACATAAATATCTTGGAACTAAGGGCCATTTACAATGCCCTAAGCCAAGCAAGACCTCTGCTTTAAGGTCAGCCGGTGCTGATCCTGTCGGACAACATCACGGCAGTCGCTCACGTAGATAGACAGGGCGGCACAAGAAGCAGAAGCTGCAAGGATTTTTCGCTGGGCGGAAAATCATGTGATAGCATTGTCAGCAGTGTTCATTCCGGGAGTGAACAACTGGGAAACAGACTTCCTCAGCAGAAGTCTTCCACATGATTGTAAACCGTTGGGAAAAACCAAAGGTGGACATGATGGCGTCCCGCCTAAAAAAAAAAAAAATTGGACAGGTATTGCGCCAGGTCAAGGGACCCTCAGGCAATAGCTGTGGACGCTCTGGTAACACCGTGGGTGTACCAGTCAGTGTATGTGTTCCCTCCTCTTCCTCTCTTACCAAAAGTACTGAGAATTATAAGACGGAGGGGAGTAAGAACTATACTCGTGGCTCCGGATTGGCCAAGAAGGACTTGGTACCCGGAACTTCAAGAGATGCTCACGGAGGACCCGTGGCCTCTACCTCTAAGAAGGGACCTGCTCCAGCAAGGACCCTGTCTATTCCAAGACTTACCGCGGCTGCGTTTGACGGCAGGGCGGTTGAACGCCGGATCCTGAAGGAAAAAGGCATTCCGGATGAAGTCATCCCTACCCTGATCAAAGCCAGGAAGGATGAAACCGCAAAACATTATCACCGCATTTGGCGAAAATATGTTGCGTGGTGCGAGGCCAGTAAGGGCCCGATGGAGGAATTTCAACTAGGTCGATTCCTGCATTTCCTGCAAACAGGAGTGTCTATGGGCCTAAAATTGGGGTCCATTAAGGTTCAAATTTACGGCCCTGTCAATTTTCTTCCAGAAAAAACTAGCATCAGTTCCTGAAGTTCAGACGTTTGTAAAAGGGGTACTGCATATACAGCCTCCTTTTTGTGCCTCCAGTGGCACTTTGGGATCTCAATGTAGTTTTGGGGTTCCTAAAGTCACAATGGTTTGAACCACTTGAATCTGTGGAGTTAAAATATCTCACATGGAAAGTGGTCATGCTGTTGGCCCTGGCCTCGGCCAGGCGCGTGTCAGAATTGGCGGCTTTATCCTGAAAAAGCCCTTATCTGATCTTCCATTCAGACAGGGCGGAATTGAGGACTCGTCCTCATTTTCTCCCTAAGGTGGTTTCAGTGTTTCATCTGAACCAACCAATTGTGGTACCTGCGGCTACTAGTGACTTGGAGGACTCCAAGTTGTTGGACATAGTCAGGGCCCTGAAAATATATGTTTCCAGGACGGCTGGAGTCAGAAAATCTGACTCGCTGTTTATCCTGTATGCACCCAACAAGCTGGGTGTTCCTGCTTCTAAGCAGTCTATTGCGCGCTGGATGTGTAGCACTATTCAGCTGGCGCATTCTGTGGCAGGCCTGCCACAGCCCAAATCTGTAAAAGCCCATTCCACAAGGAAGGTGGGCTCATCTTGGGCGGCTGCCCGAGGGGTCTCGGCTTTACAACTTTGCAGAGCAGCTACTTGGTCAGGGGCAAAACACGTTTGCAAAATTCTACAAATTTGATACCCTGGCTGAGGAGGACCTGGAGTTCTCTCATTCGGTGCTGCAGAGTCATCCGCACTCTCCCGCCCGTTTGGGAGCTTTGGTATAATCCCCATGGTCCTTACGGAGTTCCCAGCATCCACTAGGACGTCAGAGAAAATAAGATTTTACTCACCGGTAAATCTATTTCTCGTAGTCCGTAGTGGATGCTGGGCGCCCATCCCAAGTGCGGATTGTCTGCATTACTTGTATATAGGCCCTCATTCCGAGTTGTTCGCTCGCAAGGCGAATGTAGCAGAGTTACACACGCTAAGCCGCCGCCTACTGGGAGTGAATCTTAGCTTCTTAAAATTGCGACCGACGTACGCGCAATATTGCGATTACAAACGAGTTAGCAGTTTCTGAGTAGCTTCAGACTTACTCTGCCTGTGCGATCAGTTCAGTGCTTTTCGTTCCTGGCTGACGTCATAAACACACCCAGCGTTCGCCCAGGCACTCCCACCGTTTCTCCGGCCACTCCTGCGTTTTTTCCGGAAACGGTAGCGTTTCCAGCCACACGCCCCTAAAACGCCGTGCATCCGCCCAGTAACACCCATTTCCTGTCAATCACAATGCGAACGTCGGAGCGATGAAAATGCCGTGAGTAAACTTACTTTCATCATAGTAAAGTTACTTGGCGCAGTCGCAGTGCGAACATTGCGCATGCGCACTAAGAGAATTCTCACTGCGATGCGATGAAAAACTCCGAGCGAACAACTCGGAATGAGGGCCATAGTTATTGCCTAACTAAATTGGGTTATTGTTGTTGTGAGCCATCTATCCAGAGGCTCCTCTGTTATCATGCTGTTAACTGGGTTCAGATCACAGGTTGTACAGTGTGATTGGTGTGGCTGGTATGAGTCTTACCCGGGATTCATAAATCCTTCCTTATTGTGTACGCTCGTCCGGGCACAGTATCCTAACTGAGGCTTGGAGGAGGGTCATGGGGGGAGGAGCCAGTGCACACCAGGTAGTCCTAAAGCTTTACTTTTGTGCCCAGTCTCCTGCGGAGCCGCTATTCCCCATGGTCCTTACGGAGTTCCCAGCATCCACTACGGACTACGAGAAATAGATTTACCGGTGAGTAAAATCTGATTTTTTCCACCTTAGCTAATGACATTACACGGGTTCATGAAAAAAGCTACAACTGGAGGGCGGCAACTATCTTAAGATGTGTGCTGGCCAGAAACAGTAATATACACCCCCCAGGGGCATATGAAGAGAGGAGGGGCCCGTGTGCAGTCTCCGTTCGGGCCCCTTTCTCTCTAGTCAGCAGAGCAATATACTCTGTGCTCTAGGGTCACTGGGAGATCCTAACGCTGTCCCAGAGTCTAGTGCGTCTCCGGGAAAATGACAACCGTATGGAGAGTTAGGAGTAGGGATTAAGGAGAGTGCAGAAATTCTTATTCAGAACTCCAGAGGATTGGCGGTCTGACCTAGAAGCGATGGTCACATGACCGTGGAGTTCCAGAAGACGCCGCTGCAGCTTTCAGGAGCAGGTAAGTCACCCCTGGATCACCAGGACGAAATGTAGACATTCTAACATGCCAACATTTCATCACTGTCTACATGATCAATACCGTCATGGTAAGCGTTGACATTATGGCCATTTCGACATTTCACACACAACCCGTCACAAAGTCTTGCGAGGAATTTGCGCCCATGTTCTAAACCATTTCTTTCGCATGGAACAAATGCATTCATTTTTCTATACATATGAAACCTCTGTAATCCAGCAGTGACACTTTCCTGTCGTGTCATAAATAAAAGAAGAGAAAGTACAACCTATACCCCAGCGATGAAGAAACCCCCAATCAGAGACAGAGGAGCCCAACCAACCGCAAATACTTTGACTTTCCCAGGCAGCAATGCGTCATATTCTTGGCCTGCATACGCTTGCAACTGCGCAAACACCACATTACTGTACTCAGCCATCATTAGACCCCCCTGTCCAGACGCCTTCCCACATATACATGAGCAACATGAATAAGTTGCACAATATAGAAATTTGAATGGTTGAAAAAATGGTCTTAAAAAGGTGATAGATGTTATGGTCCTAATTCTTAAGGCCCGTACACACTGGCCGATATATCGTCCGTTCTTGTGAACAGCCGATATATCGTGGGTCCGTCGGCCAGTGTGTACGGCCGATACGTCTGTGAACCCCTCGCAGCACAGCCGACGGCCAATATATCTACCGATATATTGGTGCATCGCTCTGTGTGTGTACAGCGGTCGGCTGACCGCACATACACATGCTGCGGCGGCCGAAGGTGATTGATAGCTGAACTGGGCAGGCGTGTGTACACGCCCACCCAGTTCATGACATCAGTCCCCAACGGATCAGGCAGTGTGTATGCACAGCACACTGCCCGATCCGTCCATAGATATATCTGCAGGTCAATTGATCTGCAGATATATCTTCCAGTGTGTACCCACCTTTAGTTGGGTGCTGCGGCGTCCGTGTGTGCGGCTTCTGCCGGCAGTGCTACTGCGACGTTATGCTAATACAGCGACAGGCCCTTCCCTGGTGTACAGCCGTGCGTCTGCATGTGCAAAGTCTACCCTTTCCGGCACCTCCAGAAACTCGGAGGTTATTACATTGAGCCCCATGGGACTGAATCGCTACGGATGCACGCGCAGAGCATTTACACGCAGGCGCAGAATAAAAAATAGCTCAACTGCACCAACATCGACATTGCGTCCGACAGAATGCAGCCCTATACGTTTGCAGGATTCTTGCTCTGTAACGAGGCTGATTGAGCTGGAAGCACAGATACTCCGTGCAGATGTATAATGCATCATGTCACACTGCGGTCTCATTAGCAGCTCCTACATTTACAAGCCGCGATGCCGAATGCGTACTGGGACCTGACATAACAGAGTAGTGCAGTGTTGCATAGCCTCGATTCCTCTCTCTGTTCCCAGAATGTACTGTACATGCTAAGAATGTATATACCGCTCCTTCTGCTGTAACCAGATGACACCTCAACCCCTCCCCCCTCCTCCCCCACCCACTCCTGCTTCGGTGTTTGCACTCCCCCCCCCCTCTATGTTTTCTGTCACCTTTCTGCCTGCGTCACAGGGGAGGGGAGAGGAGCAGACATGGGTGTCCGCCAGCAAACTTATAACGCTCGTCCTCTTGTAGTTGCTGCTGGGAAATACAATGTGACAAAAAGAATGACACGGAAAGCATGACAAACATCTACAACACGCAACAGAATGGAACTACGACCTGCAATACAATAATACACCTAAACAAATACACAAACCGATTCTGTACTAAAGCACGCGTATGGGTCATTAGGTCGACATGAACGAGGTCGACGTAGAAAAAGGTCGACTTGATGTTTTTTTTACTTTTTTTGGTGTCGTTATCTTCGTAAAGTGACGGGGAACCTCAATTAGTGCACCGCGTCCCCTCGCATGCCAGCTTCGGGCAAGGGCCCGCATTCCGAGTTGTTCGCTGCGCAGCGATCAGTTAACAAAACGGCATGCACCGCAATGCCCACGTGCGGCGTACGGGTACAGCGAGCATCGTGGTTCTGCACAGGTTCTAGCGACACTTTCAGTTGCACTGGCGGACGCAAGGAGATTGACAGGAAGTGGGAGTCTCTGGGTGGAAACTGACCGTTTTCTGAGAGTGTTTGGAAAAACGCAGGCGTGGCCGGGTGTTTGCTGGTCGGGTATCTGACGTCATTACCGCATCACTCGTCGCAGCAATCATCACACAGGATAAGTAACTACGGGGCTGGTCTTGTTCTGCACAAAATGTGTTTGCTGCCGCTCGGCTGCACAGGCGTTCACACTCCTGCAAAGCGAAAATACACTTTTTGCTCACACGTGCGCAGTTGTTCGATAATCGGCCTCATGGAACATATCTCTCTTTTTGTTCATGTGAACTATTAATGTGCAACGCCAGGGCACGCTAACCAGACCTGGCAAAGGAACCGGCTGCAAAAGTATTCCGCATTCACACTTACAAAAGTAGCAATTGTTAGTCATTTTTGCATTTGTTTTTTGTTTATATTTTGCATTTATAAGGGATAATGACAGCTGCCATCTTGCTTACATTGTCAAAATGCAGATTTACATTTGCAAACACTCGGCTCATTTTTGTTTTTTCCCCGCATAAGTCTCAAATGTTTAGCTGTTATTGTGACAGCGGCATTGCTTAAAACAAAACAAAAATTGTCCTCCCAGCTCCCCTGTAGCATGATGGCAGCTCGTGACTGAGGTGGGCCTGTCATGGCTGACAGAGGCCGTTGTCAGGAGCTCCTGCACATTGACCCAAGGGAAAGCACATTCTCCTGCCGTACACAGTCTGAAGCCGCCACAAATAGAACGCTGGGACACGCCACGGGGGAGTTCCATTTCTGGAGAGCTATGCTACCACATCTGCACGGTAACCACAAGACCACAGCATCTGTCACGGCACAGGGGAGCCGCCATTCTGTGGGAGACTAGGACGTGGGAGGTGAGGACGTGTTGCAGCAAAATGTACATTTTACGCCAATATGCCCTTTAAGAGATGAATGCATAATTAAGGGTGATGTTAAATCTTGGCACACAGAAAATCATTATTATTATACAGTATTTTATTTTTAAGAGTGTTCGCAGCGCTGTACAGGCATAGAAGCATGCGACGCGGTGTTGATACGGCATGCAGTAGGCCGATGTAAGTTGTGCATGGGTCCCAGTAATTTCCCACCATTTGTCAGAGACGCAACACATAACGCACTATCTGTGGGCATTCCTGGGAGGTAATAGGGGTGTGGCTAAAACGACGCAAGCATGACGCTAAAAGCGACTGCTGAAACGCTAAAACACAGGACGTAAGGCATTTGGGACAATTACAGTCTGTCCAACCTGGTTGTCCAAATCAGCTTCTTCTTTTTTTACTGAGAGCAGTGTGCATGAAAATGAACGAAACCGGATGTTACACCTGCAGAGGTATATCCTGCAATGTGTGGATGAGGCACATGGAATACCCTCATATATACGGTGGAACCGACAGAGAAAATAAAAACATAATTACTGTGCACCATTCAGATGATCTGCAAGGGCCACACATGGCTACAATAGTTTCATGCCCTACCCTCTTATTGCCTGGTCGGAAATTTATAGGGGAAGGGTATCGGCGTAGATCTTGTTCAGTGTGAAGAAGGACAATTGGTGACCTAGAGAGTAGTGCAGCATGGGAAAGAAAGAGTTATCGCGGAGCCTGGTGGGTCCGGCACACACAGTTTCCAAAATAGGTATGGTTCTGACCAGAGTTACTGAACATGGTTTCAGACCGTGGTGTCCAGCTGCTTGATACTACGTTCACATCACAGGCTGGACCCTGGTTATGGCTGGGTCTACGTTCACATCACAGGCTGGACACGGGTTATGGCTGGGTCTACATTAACATCACAGTCTGGACCCGGGTTATGGCTGGGTCTACGTTCTCATCACAGGCTGGACACGGGTTATGGCTGGGTCTACGTTCTCATCACAGGCTAGACCCAGGTTATGGCTGGGTCTACGTTCTCATCACAGGCTGGACCCAGGTTATGGCTGGGTCTACGTTCTCATCACAGGCTGGACACGGGTTATGGCTGGGTCTACATTAACATCACAGTCTGGACCCGGGTTATGGCTGGGTCTACATTAACATCACAGTCTGGACACGGGTTATGGCTGGGTCTACGTTCTCATCACAGGCTGGACCCAGGTTATGGCTGGGTCTACGTTCTCATCACAGGCTGGACACGGGTTATGGCTGGGTCTACGTTCACATCACTGGCTGGACCCAGGTTATGGCTGGGTCTACATTCACATCACAGGCTGGACCTGGGTTATGGCTGGGTCTACGTTCATATCACAGGCTGGACCCGGGTTATGGCTGGGTCTACGTTCACATCACAGGCTGGACCCGGGTTATGGCTGGGTCTACGTTCTCATCACAGGCTGGATACGGGTTATGGCTGGGTCTACGTTCACATCACAGGCTGGCCCCGGGTTATGGCTGGGTCTACGTTCTCATCACAGGCTGGATACGGGTTATGGCTGGGTCTACGTTCACATCACTGGCTGGACCCGGGCTATGGCTGGGTCTACATTCACATCACATGCTGGACACGGGTTATGGCTGGGTCTACATTCACATCACAGGCTGGACCTGGGTTCTACGTTCACATTACAGGCTGGACCCGGGTTATGGTTGGGTCTACGTTCACATCACAGGCTGGACCCGGGTTATGGCTGTGTCTACGTTCACATCACTGGCTGGACCCGGGTTATGGCTGGGTCTACATTCACATCACAGGCTGGACCCGGGTTATGGCTGGGTCTACGTTCACATCACAGGCTGGACCCGGGTTTTGGCTGGGTCTACATTCACATCACAGGCTGGACCCGGGTTATGGCTGGGTCTACGTTCACATCACTGGCTGGACCCGGGTTATGGCTGGGTCTACGTTCACATCACAGGCTGGACCCGGGTTATGGCTGGGTCTACGTTCACATCACAGGCTGGACCCGGGTTATGGTTGGGTCTACGTTCATATCACAGGCTGGACCCGGGTTACGACTGGGTCTACGTTCACAATACAGGCTGGACACGGGTTATGGCTGGGTCTACGTTCACATTACAGGCTAGACACGGGTTATGGCTGGGTCTACGTTCACATCACAGGCTGGACCTAGGTTATGGCTGGGTCTACGATCACATCACAGGCTGGACCCGGGTTATGGCTGGGTCTACGATCACATCAGAGGCTGGACCTGGGTTATGGCTGGGTCTACTTTCACATCACAGGCTGGACCCGGGTTATGGCTGGGTCTACGTTCACATCACTGGCTGGACCCGGGTTATGGCTGGGTCTACGTTCACATCACAGGCTGGACCCGGGTTATGGCTGGGTCTACGTTCACATCACTGGCTGGACCCAGGTTATGGCTGGGTCTACATTCACATCACTGGCTGGACCCGGGTTATGGCTGGGTCTACATTCTCATCACAGGCTGGACCCGGGTTATGGCTGGGTCTACGTTCACATCACTGGCTGGACCCGGGTTATGGCTGGGTCTACGTTCACATCACTGGCTGGACCCGGGTTATGGCTGGGTCTACATTCTCATCACAGGCTGGACCCGGGTTATGGCTGGGTCTACGTTCACATCACTGGCTGGACCCGGGTTATGGCTGGGTCTACGTTCACATCACTGGCTGGACCCGGGTTATGGCTGGGTCTACGATCACATCAGAGGCTGGACCTGGGTTATGGCTGGGTCTACTTTCACATCACAGACTGGACCCGGGTTATGGCTGGGTCTACGTTCACATCACTGGCTGGACCCGGGTTATGGCTGGGTCTACGTTCACATCACAGGCTGGACCCGGGTTATGGCTGGGTCTACGTTCACATCACTGGCTGGACCCGGGTTATGGCTGTGTCTACGTTCACATCACTGGCTGGACCCGGGTTATGGCTGGGTCTACATTCTCATCACAGGCTGGACCCGGGTTATGGCTGGGTCTATGTTCACATCACTGGCTGGACCCGGGTTATGGCTGGGTCTACGTTCACATCACTGGCTGGACCCGGGTTATGGCTGGGTCTACGTTCACATCACTGGCTGGACCCTGGTTATGGCTGGGTCTACATTCTCATCACAGGCTGGACCCGGGTTATGGCTGGGTCTACGTTCACATCACTGGCTGGACCCGGGTTATGGTTGGGTCTACGTTCACATCACTGGCTGGACCCGGGTTATGGCTGGGTCTACGATCACATCACAGGCTGGACCCGGGTTATGGCTGGGTCTACATTCACATCACAGGCTGGACCCAGGCTATGGCTGGATCTACGTTCACATCACTGGCTGGACCCGGGTTATGGCTGGGTCTACGTTCACATCACTGGCTGGACCCGGGTTATGGCTGGGTCTACGATCACATCACAGGCTGGTTATGGCAGCAAATACATGCCCTGAAAATGACCATCATGCGTTTTTGCAACCAATCCCCATTAACACCTCCAAACAGTCACTTCCCTGTCAATCACTTTCCCATGAACTCCTCATTGCGAACGGGATGGCAGCGGCACCTTGACTCAAACGCAGTGCGGTCACAGCACAAGTGCAGTCTGCCGATAATCGCTCATGAACATCGGCCGGTGCGTACAAACATGATTTAAGCCGAATGTTCATGGCTGAGGCACCAGAGAGGACTGGATTAACCTCTGAGTAGGGAAATATATCTCGTCCTATTTGCAGTCCCTGGAGGACTAGATGAGACGCTGGAATATTGAACACAAACAAACTGACATGTCGTGTCCTGGCAGCAGCAGAGACAGGGAAGGGCAGTAATGAATAGGCATCAGGGAGACTGCTCTGACATGTGTCCGTGACCCGCACATCGTGCAGAGAACGCAATGCTGGTCTTTTGCTGCCACGGCTCATTGCGTCATCTGGCCCTTTACTCGCAGACAGCTCCTGATCGTCAAGGCCTGGAGAGCGGTCACGTGGCGCTGCCACCTACAGGGCAGCCTCAGCGCACGACATGGTCTCAGACGCTGGTAAGAGAAGCTCTGCTATTGTCACAAGAGGGACAATCATTCAGGACTATCGCCTGCATCAATGCCCGGTCCTCCCTCTCTACTCTCACAACCCACCCCTAAATTTAGCTTCATGGACTTCTAGAACACGGGCAGATTATACCCCCATTGTTGTAGATCAACAAGTGCAAATTATTAGGCAAGGAAAAAATATATATAATAGTAAAGGATAAAGCGTCACTCAAAAGTACAGCCATTGCCAAAGCACAGGATAAAGCTTAAAAGCAGCTTATAAATTCACTAGAATCTACTTACGTCAAGGATCTACCAGGATCTACTTACGTCAATGAGGCATGAACTAATATACTGCATTCTCAGAAACATTGGTTTTTCAGACAAAAGGCTACACCCCCAGCATATAGGCTAATAGGACACTTGTGCTTATGCCAAAAATACTAGGGTAAGCTCTACCCCCAGCTTTGCAATGCCAATGAATGGAGAGGGGCAAGTCTATGTCACGATGGGGAACACTCCCGGGGGTAAATTTACTAAGGTGGGAGATTTTTAGAACTGGTGATGTTGCCCATGGCAACCGATCAGATTCTACTTACCATTTATCTAGCTGCTTCTAGCAGATAATAGATATAATCTGATTGGTTGCTATGGGCAACATCACCAGATCTAAAAATCTCCCACCTTAGTAAATTTACCCCCCCGGTGTCTATCTTTTGCTTCTAGCACTTGTTCTACAACGTTTTGATATCACGTGCACCGGGTGGGTGGTTGCTGGCCCAAGGCACCTTAGCCCCCCGCTATGGCATTGGTTACAGACATATGGGGGCATACTGTAACTAGTACTCTTGAAGTGTTAGGCTGCCTCTTACCCCCAATGCCCTGTACCTTGGCACCCACTAATTGCCCCTGCTTTTCAGTTTCAGCGGCATTCTGGGTTCTGCGCAGGACATACCTTTCAAATCTCTCACCTTCGGGACAAAGACGCCCCAACACGAACGGTGGCACGGAGCCATTAAGCTGGGAGAGTAAAACGAAAATTTTCACGCAGAGGAGCCTATGGTGGTCATTCCGAGTTGATCGCTAGCTGCATTCGTTCGCTGTGCAGCGATGAGGCAAAAAAATGCAGAGTGATTGACATGAAATGGGCGTTTCTGGGTGTCAACTGACCGGTTTCAGGGAATGTTCGGAAAAACGCAGGTGTGCCAGCAAAAACGCAGGCTTGGCTGGGCGACCGCAGGACGTGTTTGTGACGTCAAAACAGGAACTGAACAGTCTGAAGTGATCACAAGCGCTGAGTAGGTCTGAAGCTACTCAGAAACTGCACAAAATTATTTTGTAGCTGCTCTGCGATCATTTCGTTTGCACGTCTGCTAAGCTAAAATATACTCCCAGTGGGAGGCGGCATAGCGTTTGCACGGCTGCTAAAAACTACTAGCGAGCGAACAACTCGGAATGACACCCTATGTACTAAGCCTTGAAAAATGATATGGTGGATAGAGAAAAAGTATCAACCAATCAGCACCCAACTGTCACGTTTGAAAAATGACAGGAGATGACTGGTTGGTACTTTATCTACGTCCACTTTATCTCTCTCCAAGATTTAATACATAGACCCCGCAGTCTCAGGTTTTAAAGACTTGCCTGGAAATGTCCCTATTTTCCGTAACGAACCACTGCAGAATAAGCCACACCTTCTTCTGCACGTTACATGCAATTCTTGCCATTTGGTCTTTTTCTTTAATGTTGCTACCGAGCCTTTCTCCGGTGTATTGTCAATGCGTCGGAATGTTTAAGGGCTGAGAAGCCCACTTACACAGCACCTGTAGACACTGCATTAGTATCTGTGTGCGTCTTTACAGTATGGCCTCCAGTGTGAGCAGCTATGCGCCTCTGTGCGTAAACGCTTTCAGAAACACACCCGCTACGCGCTGAGGACACAACATCACCATTCACCTTTATAGTCACAAGCGTCATCTCCCAGTCACCGCCCAGGAGCAGCCCCTACATCTCTCCTACTGTACGTCTAAATTTGTTCTGCGACTCTGTACGACCAAAATACTGACGCATGTGCGGTGTGACCTGGACATCGGCTGACTACCGTGCACTACTGACTGACGCATACAGAGATGAGAGGCCTGTTTCTGCCAGTTGTTGCATCCTCTATGGAGTACTATAGATGATTTCTGCAGACAGTGGGCGGGGCAATGAATATGCATGAAGTTGCGATGATACTCACATAAATAGGTGGGTACTGGCACTAGCTAGAATCAGGCCCAAAGTTATTAGGGGCTGATTTATCAATGAGTTTGATCATACGCAGCGAGTTTTAAAACTCGTTGTGTATGATAAATGGTGCTTCGGCCAATCAGCTCTCAACTGTCATTTTTCAAAGACATGACAGGTATAAAAAATGGTGCTCCGGCCAATCAGCTCTCAACTGTAATTTTTCAAAGACATGACAGTTATAATAGATGGTGCTAAGGCCAATCAGCTCCCAACTGTCATTTTTCAAACACATGACAGATATGATAAATGGTGCACTAGCCAATCAGCTCTCAACTGTCATGTTTCAAAGACATGACAGTTATAACAGATGGTGCTCCGGCCAATCAGCTCTCAACCGTCATTTTTCAAAGACATGACAGATATGATAAATTGTACTCCGGCCAATCAGCTCTCAAATGTCATTTTTCAAACACATGACAGTTGGGAGCGGATTGGCCGGAGCACCATTGGTCATACACAACAAGTTTTAAAACTCGCTGCATATGATAAAACTCGTTGATAAATCAGCCCATTAGTCTGTGAAAGTTATGTCTTTAGTTATCCCATAGATTGTAAGCTTGCGAGCAGGGCTCTCCTCCCTCTATGACTGTTTGTTTTTACCCAGTTTTGTCTTCTAATTGTGTCCAGTTGTAAAGTGCAATGGAATTTGCTGCGCTATATAAGAAACTGTTAATAAATAAATAATAAATAATAGTTATCCCATAAATAATAGAGGTAGCTTGTCCATCGGTCACTGTTTGCTCCCTGAGTATATCAGGAGGTGCAGCCCAGACCGTATTCTGCTCCAGGAGAGAATTCGGAGCCTTGTGCTGCTAACAGGCAAAGCCCACTAACTGGCAGAGCAAGTGGGCAGCTGTAGATGACCCAGATAGGAAGCCTCGTCCTGCCCTAGATCTCCCGCCATGTTTTCATTGTATGCATTCTGCAATTCACTTGCTCCAACCTCCACCCCTGGAGGATAATGGGCTAGTCTACTGTACATCTTATCGCAGTCACACGCAAGCGTCCCAGGTAACCCCACACAGACCATATCGCCCCACACTCGACCTGTGTCTCAGGTGGGCTAGAGGAAGTCATCTCCTCTGTGATGTCAGTGCTGTAAAGATTAACCTCCCACGTCTGTACACTGAGGGCTTAATGTATGATTGCTAAGCAAGAAGGTCACACGGGCATAGAGAGTATGTGTCACCATCTGCTGTATTTTTACCTGTGCCATTTAGCTCTAAAATAGGATGTTTCTATATCTGATTGATTAGGGCGACATAGGATTAGAATTAGCTGCCATCATCTCTGTATTTATGCATGACCTGTCGCCTACACTCAGGATAAAGGCAGACTATATACTGACGTTGATGAGAAAGCAGCCTATTAATTTGAGTGGACCTAGTGACATTACTGAGGTGTGAGGCACAAGATGCCTCAGTGATATCACTTTTTCCCAGTGAAGACTGTGCTTAGGACTTCAGGATTATCATTTAACAGGGATATAGTCATAATGTCAACACCACAATGTCAACTGTTATGATGCCAACATTGCTGAAATATTGACACTGAACTTGCCGGCATCTGCCGAATGTCGACATGTTCACAAGGTCTGTATGTAAAATGTCGACACTCTGCAGGGACCGGAGGATAACGGTTAGGCTGCGGCAGCATAGGGTTAAAGAGAGGGTTAGGGCTAGGCTATGGAAGGAGGGGGTTAAAGGGAGGGTTAGGCTCTGGGAGGAGGGTGTTAGGGTTAGGATACGGCAGCAGAGGGTTAAAGGGAGGGTTAGGCTATGGGAGGAGGGGGTTAGGGTCAGGCTACGGCAGCAGAGGGTTAGGGAGTAGAGGGTAGGGTTAGGATATGGGAGCAGAGGGTTAGGGTTAGGCAGTAGAGAGGAGGGTAAAGGTTAGGCACTGGGGTAGAATTAGGGTTAGGGTTAGGCAGTAGAGGGGAGGGTTAGGGTTAGGCTATGGGAGGAGAGGTTTAGGGTTAGGTAGCAGAGGAGAGGGTTAGGCTCTGTAAGGAGAGTGGTAGGGTTAGGTAGCAGAGGAGAGGGTTAGGCTCTGGAAGGAGAGGGTTAGGGTTAGGTAGCAGAGTGTAGGGTTAGGGTTAGGCACTAGTGGAATAATTAGGGTTAGGCTATTGGAGGAGAGGGTTGTGCGAGGCAGTAGAGGGGAGGGTTAGGGTTGGGGACTAAGGGGAGTATTAAGGTCAGGCTATGGGAGAAGAGGGTTAGGGTTAGGTAGTAGAGGGTTAGGCACTGGGGGAGAATTAGAGTTAGGCTATGGGAGGACAGTGTTAGGGTTAGGCACTAGAGGGGAGGGTTAGGCACTAGGGGGAAGGTTAGGCTCTGGGAGGACAGTGTTAGGATTAGGCAGTAGAGGGGAGGGCTAGGGTTAGGTACTAGGGGGAGGGTTAGGGATTAAGGATATACTCACCACCAGAAGCACCACAGGATCCTCCGGAAGTCAACGGGATGCCAGACCCGGAAGACACCGCTGGAACCCAGACCACAAGGGTGGCCCATTTGCAGCCCACTTCTCTAGTTGGAGTAGGTCATCAGCATATAGGGCCTTATTTAGAGGTGGATGCAGTGTTAATTTCAGGCGCAAGCTGCCCATGTGTGCGCATCATTAATGCCAGGGGGACACAGCACAAATTTGGATACAGAGAGACAATTGTGGGACAATGGTGGGTAGATCGCGCACTATATTTAAAAAATAAAAATAAATAACGGCCATCATTTTCATCATTTTCAACGTATAAAATTATAATACAGTGTAGGAGAGCAGCAATAGGTTGAACTCTATAGACAAATTGTCTTTTTTCAACCTCAGAAACTATGTAAGTATGTAATTTTAGTTGGTGTTCCTGGATGGTAACAGGGGAGTGGCTAACCAGACTCAGGCTTGTCACGGCCCGCGACTGCACTGGCACCAGCTGCCAAGTTACAATGGACATTTTGAGCGGCCATAGGGCTGCTCTAATGTTCCATGATGCAACAGATGTGCGACTGATGGTTCCACTTTAGATCCACAGCCGGTGGTCGTCTAAGTAAAAATTCCATCAGACGCGCCTGCGTTAGCACACAACTAAGCAGCACTGTGTCTCTTGAAATATTTAAATGACTCTTTATTAAGGTCTGATCAGTAAAATGCATTACGGCATGTTAAAGCGAGACGCGACATGATGACATGATTCCATGCTAAGCGCGTCATTAGCCACCTTTACCGGTCATTTCACTCGGGAAGTGGGCGGTCATGCGGCACACTGACATCACTAGCTCTCCCTCTTGTGCAGCAGCAGAACCAGGCAGTCCTCCCGAGTACTGTCCCAGTGTGTAAGTAGTACAGAGGCTGTAGCTATTCTTGCATGTGACAAGATAAATTATAGATTTTATTTTTCTATGTGTATTTTAAGTTTGTATAAGTTGTCTTTGTTCCACTACAAGAAAACTTTATAAAATAGTTGTATCTCAATTAGGTGGAGCCATAAACAGTACCCAGATATTATTAAACTATTAGTTTAAATCTAATATACACCACTGGTTTAAATTTAATATACACAATCTATACCTCCCACAATGACCCATTCCAGAAGAGACACAATGCTCTCTCCCTGGACTTCCCTCTTAATTTATGATTGCAATCACCTGTGGTGAAACACCTTTCTTATCCATAAATAAATAGTTCAACACAGGTAACGTCAATCATATATTAAGAGGGAAGTCCAATAGCAGAGCATTTTATCCCTCCTGGAATAGATCATATTGGGAGGTATGTACAATCTAATATACAAACCCCCTCCCCATTAACCCGGGCCCACCGTCTTAAGTACCCTGGGCCCCCATAAGGCTAAAGGGCCTTACACACTAGCCGACATCAGCCAAAGATATGAACAATCTCGTTCATAAATGAACGAGAACTCGTTCATATCTTTCAGTTTGGAGACTCCAGCGATGAACGATGCGCGGCCCCGTGCTCGTTCATCACTGGTGTCCCGTCGGCTGTACATGCAGGCCAATATGGACGATCTCGTCCATATTTGCCTGCACTTCAATGGAGCCGCGTGACGGGGGGAGTGAAGAAACTTCGTCACTGCCCCCCTGCCGCCGGGTCGCCCGTCTGCCGTATCCGCCTTCGGGCAGCTCGGCGGCAGATCGGCCAATGTGTAGGGCCCTTTAATCCGGCCCTGCCTGCACGGGATCATTGATCCCAGTGACTGAACACTTCTGATGTCCACACATGCCACACATAGATCTTCCATGCAAATAACCATAGAGTCATGCTTGCATAGACTGTAGTGCAGCACCACTCAGAACTCTGATACATGCCTCTACCTAAGACTGGTTTGCTTAATGGCGGACATAGGGGCTAATTCAGACCTGATTGCTAGCAGGCGATTTTTGTACTGCTGCGATCAGATAGTCGCCGCCCATAGGGGAGTGTATTTTCTCTGTGCAAGTGTGCGAACGCATGTGTAGCAGAGCTGTACAAACTGATCTTGTGCAGTCTCTGAGCAGCCCAGGACTTACTCAGCCGCTGCCATCACTTCAGCCTGTCCGGGACCGGAACTTACGTCAGGAACCCTCCCTGCAAACGCTTAGGCACGCCTGCGTTTATCCAACCACTCCCAGAAAACGGTCAGTTGCCACCCACAAATGTCTTCTTCCTGTAAATCTCTTTGCGATCGCCCGTGCGAATGGATCCTTCGCACAAACCCATCGCTGAGCGGCGATCCGCTTTGTACCCGTGCAACGCGCCTGCGCATTGCGGCGCATAAGCATGCGCAGTTTAGACCTGATCGACCGCTTTACGAAAACGCAGCCTATCGATCAGGTCTGAATTAGCCCCATAGTGTCAACAAACGCCACAAACCTGCACTTCCGGAGCGTGTCCCTAAAGGGTTGTGTTTTGTTTTTAAAATGAAAATAACTTCATCCCATGCAGATGCAATTAAAAACTAATAATAATAATAAGGTGGAAAAACAGAAGCAAAGCATTGTGCACTTGGTATATAACTGGTCATGTACATGGCAGCTGCAATAAACTATACCCGGAGGCGTACAGGCACTATACCAGGCGGATACAGTATGTGCCCATTGTGGGTACAGCGTAATGACAACAAACGGTTACAGTACAGGCAGATCCCAATGACATGACGACTCAGGCGCGGGAGCTCCATGCGGTGACACAGGAGATCAGCATTACTCGCACTGCCCTTTGCCCAGCACTCCAGGCCCAGACGTCAGCCTGACAAAAGCTGACAGGGGATGTTTTAACCGGATGAAGATATTTACAAGTAAAAGTAGCTGTATGCCTGAGCGGGGCTGTGTGCAGCTGCCCACATCACTGAGACTGCACAGCGCCCTCCCCTAGCCCGGAAATAACACTAGAGGTATCAGGTTGCTCAGGCAGAATGCAGAACAGACACCGGCGGGAAACACCAATGTAGCTATGAATACTTAATGAAGCCGGAGAATTATCTTGAATCAGCCACACACCTAATACGTGTGCACTGCATTAACTAGCAATCATAGCTAATTAGCTAACATATCCATTAGCAAGCAGTGTGCTATCTATTAGCCAGCCAGCGTGGAGTCCGGTGCGGACCAGGGTGGTCATTCCCAGTTAATCGCAGCCAGCAACTTTTTGCTGCTGGTGCGATCAACTAGTCCACGCCTATGGGGGAGTGTATTTTAGCTTAGCAGGGCTGCGATCGCTTGTGCAGCCCTGCTAAGCTAAAAAAGATTTGTGTAAAAGAAGACTAGCCCTAGACCAGTGATGGCTAACCTTGACACTCTAGCTGTTGTTGAACTACACATCCCAGTATGCCCTGCAACAGTTTTAGCATGACCAAATAGCAAAACTGTAGCAAGGCATGCTGGTATGTGTAGTTCAACAACAGCTGGAGTGTCAAGGTTAGCCATCACTGCCCTAGACCTACTTACCCTGTACAACAGCTCCAGCGATGCAGGCCCCGTCTTTGACGTCAGACATCCGCCCTCCGTTCTTCTGACCACGCCTGCGTTTTCTCCACCACTCCCCGAAAACGTCCGCCAACGGTCTGGTGACGCCCAGGAACGCCTTCTTTCTGTCAATCTTCTTGTGGCCGCCGCTGCGACCGCTTTCTTCATAATCCGCAGCGTAAACCGGCGACCCCTGTCGCCGGGCAACGACGCACGTGCGCAGCGCGCACAAACCGTTGCGTGCGAACGGGTCGGAATGACCCCCCCTAGGTGACATGCAAAGCGTAGCACGATGTACGTACACCTGTCGTTACCATTCACTGGAGCCGCTGCTTTCTTTTTTCATCACTTAATTAATTTGGGTCCCTATTTATCAAGCCTAGGAGAGTGATAAATAGCACAGTGATACAGTACCAACCAACCAACCAGCTCCTAACTGCCATGTCAAATGCTGTGTTTGAAAAATGACCGTTAGGAGCTGATTGGTTGGTACTTTATCACCATGCTGTTTATCACTCTCCAAGGCTTGATAAATTTGGGCCTTAGTGTGATACGATTTGGGAAAAGAAAGAGGGGAAAAGAAGAAGGCCACTTTGGTACTAGGTGAGATGTACTCAGGTGTGGCTTTAGAATGATAATCCCCAAAACTGCTGCCTGTCGGACCCACCCCCAGCAAGCCACAGAGACCCCAAGATTGCAACACATCCTATCAGATTAAATATGTGTGTGTTACTACTATAATATGGTATCCGGACTCTGGGTCGACACCACTTAGGTCGACATCCATTGCTCGACAGTGAACAGGTGGACACTAGAAATAGGTCGACACGACCATTAGGTCGACATGAACAAGCTCGACATGCAAAAAGGTCGACATGAGTTTTTCTCACATTTTTTTTCTTTTTTTGAACTTTTTCATACATTACGATCCACGTGGACTAAGATTGGGAATAGTAACCTGTGCCAAGCGCATCGGTAGCGGAGCGAGGCACCTTGCCTGAAGGATGGCGAGCCATGCGAGGGGACACTGGGCACTAACTGGGTTCCCGTTCACTTCACGAAGAAAATGACACCAAAAAACATGAAAAACTCATGTCAACCTTTTTTTCATGTTGACCCTGTTCACGTCGACCTATTTCTAGTGTCGACATAGCCACCGTCGACCAATAGGTGCCGACCCTGAGTCCTATACCCCTATAATATATAACTATATGTATATTATAGTTCTATCAAATATATCAACATGTTGGTTGCAGAGCCAAAACACGTAGGGGGGTCATTCCGTCACGTTCGCACTCTGTGGTTCATTGCAGCAGTGCAAATGGGTCAGTTCTGCGCATGCGCGGCAGAAGGAATGTGCAGGTGCGTCGTTGCTCAGCGACGGCAGTCGCTGAGCAATGACGCTGAGAACGAAGAAAGCGGTCGCAGCGTGGGTCGCAAGAAGATTGATAGGCGGGAGGCGGATCGGAGCGTCTACTCACCGTTTTCCGTGCGTGGAGATGCGAACCGAACGCAGGCGTGTCGAGGCGTTTGGAGGGCGGATGTCTGACGTCAAATCCGGGACCTTCATCGCTGGATACATCGCACAGGGTAAGTGACTGCAGGGCTGGTCTTCTTTTGCACAAAACTTTTTTGCGTGGCAGGGCTACACAAGCGATCGCAGCCCTGCTATGCTAAAATACACTCCCCCATAGGCGGTGTCTAGTTGATCGCACGAGCAGCAAAAAGTTGCTACGTGCGATCAACTCGGGCTGAGCCCCATAGGGAGGTATTCAATTCTTTTCACCCCCTTCCACAACCGTTCTGTTGCTGCTGACAGGTGTGGTATAATCATTTCAGCTCGCTATCGCTGGAGTAGCAAAGGCGCCCTAACCCTTTATCTAAATGAAAATCTAAATTGCAGTGTAAAAATAAAGCAGCCAGTATTTACCCTGCACAGAAACAATATGACCCACCCAAATCTAACTCTCTCTGCACATTCCCCCCCCCCCCCCCTTGCAGTGCACACGGGGGGTAATTCCAAGCTGATCGCAGCAGGATTTTTGATAGCAACTGGGCAAAACCATGCTGCACTGCAGGTGGGGCAGATGTAACATGTGCAGAGAGAGTTAGATTTGGGTGTGGTGTGTTCAGTCTGCAATCTAATTTGCAGTGTAAAAATAAAGCAGCCAGTATTTACCCTGCATAGAAACAATATAACCCACCCAAATCTAACTCTCTCTGCACATGTTACATCTGCCCCCCCCCCCTTGCAGTGCACATGGTTTTGCCCAACTGCTAAGAAATTTGCTGCTGCGATCAACTCTGGGGGTCATTCCGAGTTGATCATAGCTGTGCGAAATTTAGCACAGCTACGATCATCTTCCCAGACATGCGGGGGGACGCCCAGCACAGGGCTACCCCGCCCCGCATGTCAGCCCCCCCCCCCCCCCCGCACAGGTACAAAGGCAACGCACAGCGGCAATGCTTTTCTATTTGTGGAGTAACTCCTGGTCAGCGCAGCTCCTGCGGCGGTCCGGGAGTCGATCGTCGCTGCCACTGGCTGCAGCGGCTGCGAGACGTCAAGCAGCCGCCGCGGCCCGCCACCCCAACGGTCCGGCCATGCCAGCGTTGGCCAGACCGCGCCCCCTAAACGGCGGCTTAACACCACCGTCCAGCCCCCTCCCGCCCTGCGACCGCATCTGCCTGTCAATCAGGCAGAGGCGATCGCTACTCAACGACGGACTTTGGCCGTCCGACATGCGCCGGTGCACTGCGGCGCCGGCGCAATTCCGACCCGATTGCTGCGCTGCGATAAACTGCAGCGAGCAATTGGGTCGGAATGACCCCCAACTTCATTACAGCTTTCTCTTTCCCAGTAAATTAACATCAGTATACAGCACTGCCTCACAAACATTTCTCTGAGCCAATGAGTTAAATTCACCTAGATAATTCCATTCCAAACCCCTCCGGCACTGAATAAATTAAAAGACAAACTCATGGGGGATTTTTACATCTTGGGGTTCTAAAAAAAAAAGTGAATACATTAACTTTTATGCCGGAATATATTGCAGCCTCGCAACGCTCTCACAAACAGATGACAAGTACTTCAAAGAGAGGGCTACGCTCAGCAGTCCCACCGTGAAGACGAGCTGCAGACAGCGGCGACGCCGAGAGCAGCGGATACCTCCCAGCGGAGGAAACACGAAAACTGGAATAGTCCCTTGCAGGGATCACGTCTGATATCAGATGGGACACGCGGGAGGGAAGGCCAGACGCAGCCGCTCGCTGTTCAGTCAATAGTTGTACATAAGTAGCACGAGAGGATGAAATGGGCTCAGGGACTTGTGGGCTGGGTATCTGCATTAGGGATCCGGTCTTTACGTCGACAGTAAGTAGGTCGACACTGTCTAGATCGACCGCTGTTGGTCGACAGTAAGTAGGTCGACGTGGTTTCTAGGTCGACATGAACTCTCGGTCGACATGTTCTAGGTCGACATGACGAAAGGTCAACATGAGTTTTTCCAAAAAAAATTAATTTCTAGAACTTTTTCATACTTTACGATCCACGTGGAGTACAATTGGGAACGGTAACCTGTGCCGAGAGCAGCGGTAGCAGAGCGAGGCGCCTTGTCCGAAGCATGGTGAGCGAATCGAGCCATGCGCGGGGACACGGTGACCTAATTGGGGTTCCCGGTCACTGTACGGAGAAAACGACACCAAAAAAAGGTGAAAAATCTCATGTCGACCTAGTACATGTGGACCTAGAGTGCCTGTCGACCTAGAAACCATGTCGACCTACTTACTATCGACCAATAGTGGTCGACCTACACACCGTCAACCTAAGTCTAATCAGCCTAACATACCACACCCCTGCATTATGCATGGGCAGAAAGGAATGTTGTCGACAATTCCACTGTCGACAGTGAAAAGGACGACACCATAATATGGAAAGTCCTAATATTTTCATGGTTAAAACTGCAACACCCAAAATGTTGACACAGAATAGGTCAACATAGATAAAATGTCAATGTAGGAATTGTAGACTCACTAAAAATGTTGACATTTAAAATGTTAGGGTTGGGGTTTGTCTTAAAATTGGGTGTGGACATTACATACTAGTCAACATTTTGTCCGTCGACCAATTTGTCTGTTGACAGGTGTACATAGGTGTTGACAAAACAGGCCAGACACGTCAGAAAGGCTCAGGCTACTTTGAGGCCACTGCATCCAGTCAATAACACCTGGTGATTCCTGGCGTCATTGTTTGCATTTTTCTACAGAGAAATAAAGTTGTTTAAAAAAAAAAATGACTATGTTGCAAGCAAGGCTACAGATGGGTCCATGTTTATCTTGACCTTTACTAGGATTAACTGGGACTGGGCAGTCGGATTTAATCCCCTGCTGTAATGACTTAATCCCCTGCTGTATTGTTCTTTGTATTGTATTGCAGCTGAGAACAATAGATGAAGAGTTTATGTTAATAAACCATGTTGTGCCTAGGCGCAGAAAACTAGTCAAGATAACCGTGGACCCATCTGTAAATCATTGATAGGTGGGGTCAAACTGGTATAATACGGGGCACCAGTATGACCGCACACTCCTTACACCGGAATGAGGACAAATGGCGTGCTGTTATGCAGAAATGCTGCTTGTCGCCTCCTGGAAAACCAGGCAAATAAGGAAACATTCTACGGAATTCATCCCTCATCCGCTCCGACAGTAAATCAATAGCACCCATACTGTATTTAATAAAGAAGCATTATTTTTGCCACCCAGCTCTGAAATTAAATAATATCCATATTTAATAAATAGGACTCTCCCCAATCAGTCCTGCCATTACTATAATAGCACTCAGTTAGTACTTTTCCCCAAATTACCCCCAGTATTAAATTATTAGCATTCCAAATGAATAAATTCCCACAATGAGCCCCAAACGTAAATTATTAGCCTCCTCATAATAAATAATTCATAACTTGCATCAGCAAATACAAAGGCCACTACAAACTCCATCATGGACGAGCCTCTCCTTAACCATAAAAGCCAAAGAACAGTAATCTCAAGGTATCGCCAAACGGGGGGGAGAAAAGTTTTTTGTTTGTTTGTTTTTTTGTTTTTTTTAAATGTGAAAAGAAAATAAAGTTTGTACTTTTTGACATTGACAAGGTGGTCATTCCGAGTTGATCGCTCGCTAGCAGTTTTTAGCAGCCGTGCAAACGCTATGCCGCCGCCCACTGGGAGTGTATTTTAGCTTAGCAGAAGTGCGATGGAAAGGATCGCAGAGCGCCTGCAAAATAATTTTGTGCAGTTTCAGAGTAGCTTCAGACCTTCTCAGCGCTTGCGATGACTGCAGACTATTCAGTTCCTGCTTTGACATTACGAACACGCCCTGCGTTCTCCCAGCCACGCCTGCGTTTTTCCTGGCACGCCTGCATTTTTGTGAACACTCCCTGAAAACGGTCAGTTGACACCCAGAAACGCCCACTTCATGTCAATCACTCTGCGGTCAGCAGTGCGACTGAAATGCTTCGCTAGACCTTGTGTAAAACTACATCGGGCGTTGTGAAAGTACGTCGCGCGTGCACACTGCGCCGCATAAGCATGCGCAGAAATGCCTTTTTTTGCATCATCGATGCGCAGCGAACATTTTTAGCTAGCAATCAACTCGGAATGACCCCCAAGATACAAACGGTTCCCCCAAAGGATGGCAGGAGCATTAAGACTAGTTATGCACAATCCGGATATAGACAAGGTAGAGACTAAGGGGTCTATTTACTAAGCTTTGGATGGCGATAAAGTGGACGGAGATAAAGTACCAGCCAATCAGTCCCTAACTGCCATTATTCAAACACAGCCTGTTACATGACAGTTAGGAGCTGATTGGCTGATACTTTAACTCCGTCCACTTTATCTCCATCCAAAGCTTAGTAAATAGACCCCTAAATCTGCAAAATTGATCTTTATTGTTTACTTTGTAAAAGTAACCCCGCGGAACAAAAAAAAATAAAAAAAATCACAGAAAAAAAAACATTTAATCCAAGGTTTCTCAAACTCGGTCCTCAAGGCACTCTAACAGTCCCGGTTATAAGGATATCCTTGCTTGTGCACTCATGGTATAATCAAAATGATGCTTAAGCGTGGATATCTGTAACCCTCCGTCAGGCGCACCTCTGGGACTCCCAGGTTTGGGCGCAGTGCGCCTGACAGGCGCCTGAAAGAAAATCGTCATTAGCACCTAATTAACTCAATTCTAACGCTCTTAAAGTGATCAGTGACCTTCATTAGAACGTACAAAGAGAGAAATCGTAGATTTTACAGGCCATTTCAGCAGAAAATCTGAAGCAAAAAAGAGAAAACATGAGTACAAGTTTGGGCGCAGTGTGCCTGAGGGGCCACCCTGGACAGACCTACATATTTCCGCAAAATATCCACAACCTGTGTAATTTTCATTCATAAAATGAGCAAAATAAACTATTAATAGATTAAAATAAAAGGAAAAACGAACCTTCAAAAGTGGGAGGAGTTTGGGGTGTGCCTGAGAGGCCAGGAGGGTCACTACTGCACTCCACGCAGGTGGCGGGAAAACTAACCAGGGGGGTTTCCAACGGCACCTAGAGATAGGAAGGTACTAGGAGGGACAGGCCCCTGCACCCCCTTAGGGCGGAGAGGGGAGCGAGAACAGCTTTGCGGCGCCTGTCAGGCCTGCTGCGCCTGACTGAAGGTTAAGGATGCTTTGAGGGAGGAGCAGTTTGGGAACCACTGCTTTAAACTAGAGGCTCGTACTAAGGAGCTGTCCGTGGTCCTGAGCTGTAGACTAACTGTCCAAGGTCCTGAAGTAGCTGAGCTTTACAATCGGGAGCATTATCAGCACCGTATATCGACTAGGTCACATGACAGGTTTATGGGATCGGAGTGACTCTAAAATGTCCCCACTCACTCTAAAGGGCTATAATACTTTTAATTCATATTAAATTCCCACAAGTGAAAAGCGTACAAGGGTGCAGACACGTTTACCCACAGTAGAAGAACGCATATGTGTCGGTAATCGGGAATCAGCGAGGAGGTACAGTATGAAGCACCAGCTCCCTGTGAAATAGTAACCCTTATTCTTCAGGGCAATAGTTCCAGTCTGCAGCGTAGCTGCCCCCACTGTGTTTAGGCAATAGGCACACAGTAGCCTAATTGTCTAATCACAGTACTCAGCATGACGAGTGCTCCACAAGGTACTGTGCACAGCATCAGAGTATAATTGAGGTTATGCTAAACTCAAGGGTACTCTGCATCCCCCCCCCCCCCCCTTCCATTCACAGTAACAGATCCTCAGGGAGGTTAACGATAATCTATGAACCATGGATAATGTTGACATGAACTAAAAAAATCTTATGTTATTTACAAACACTGAAACATTTTATACAATATAATCTAAATATTACAGCTGCTTCAATTAGAAATAGAGTTTAGTTATATAGTGGCACCGTGTTAATCCCTGCTTCACGGGAGCTTGCACTCTAAATGATCTACAAATGGGTCTATTTTCAAAAGATGTAAATTCCACACAGAACCACTGCATTGTGATGTAGCAATGCTCGCCACTGTGCCACCGTACTTCTAGTTATGTTTCATTTCGTAGGCATGCAAAAGTAAACGGTGCCATCGCCATAAATGAGTGTTTTATCTTTGACAACTTTACCGGTCTGAACATGCCCTCTTGCAACTTTGAAAATACATTGTATTATCTTCACGGTATCCTTCTGTGATTAAATCAAGGCCTTTATATCATCCAGGAGTTGTTGTTTACTTATGTTGCCCTTGGTCATGATACTATACCCAATGCACAAGACATAGTTGATCCTTGTCATACCTGAGGGCAACACACGTTGGCAGCTCTGTCTGGGTGATATGAAGTCCTTGGTGGAGAGCACAGACTAGAGTACTGCATTTAGGGCTTGCAGAACACATGTAATGAAAATCGCATGATGGCCCTCATTCCGAGTTGATCGTTCGCTAGCTACTTTTAGCAACCGTGCAAACGCATAGTCGCCGCCCACGGGGGAGTGTATTTTCACTTTGCAAGAGTGCGAACGCATGTGCTGCCGAGCAGCAGCAAACACATTTTGCGCACAACAAGACCAGCCCTGTAGTTACTTATTCTGTGCGATGATTGCAGCGACGAAGGTCCCGGTATTGACGTCAGATACCTGCCCAGCAAACGCCTGGCCACGCCTGCGTTTTTCCAAACACTCCTAGAAAACGTTCAGTTGACATCCAGAAACTCCCATTTCCTGTCAATCTTCTTGCGTTCGCCAGTGTGACTGGAAGTGTCGCTAGAACCAGTGCAAAACCACAAAGCTCTTTGTACTTGTACGACGCGCCTGCGCATTGCGGTGCATACGCATGTACAGATTAGCCCCGTTCTGCCATAACCGCTGCGCTGCGAAAATCCGTAGCGAGCGATCAACTCGGAATGACCCCCGATGTTGGATAACCCCAATTACTCATTCTACCCCGGACCTGGGATTAAATCTAGAGAAAATATGAAATTCCTGCCAACTATATAATGCTATAAGGAAAAATGACTGCAGAAAAAGGATTATTCGTTCTTTAAATATATTAAGGAAAGAGAGAAGGTAGTAAGGAGAGATCACGTGATTATGAAAACGCAGATTAAACCTTGTGCGATAGACGATGGTAGAATTGGAGAACGGCAAAGTACAGAGCTCATATTTTTTGTATTGTAAATGAAAAAAAACAGGATTCTGTAACCTAGATTACATTTCTGCAGCCTTCTGGATTACTGAAAGGATCACAGAGCCCTCCAGAGTGCAGATAATTAAAAAATGAAACCAATCTCAAGGGGATACATAAAAAGCGGAATGTTTTGGCATCAAATGAGAGCGTCCTCTGGGGTGCGGGGAAATTACAGGTACACATAATTAGCGACCTCCGCAAGGTAGAGCGGTTTACCATTTTCTTCGGAGTACGTGAACAGCATCACAACATTCCCCCCCCCCACCCACCCACCCCCGGAGATCTCAGCCGTGCCCGAGGACATCAAACCTTAACTACGGTTCCGGCGAATAAAAATAAATAAATCCTAATTACTTAAGATTTATTTTTTTCTCTGCTACCTTATATGAATTACTCGCGACAATAAACAGGAGCAACCCATAAATCCAAAATCAACCAATGCAAGCGCGAGAACAGGCTGGGGGGGGGGGGAGAGAAGTCAACCTGAGCCAGGCTGTATTTACAGAGATTATCAGATGTTTCTGTAAGATATCGTTTGCTAAGTATAGAACGCCTGCCTGCTATTTATAGCCATCTCTCCTTGTACGGTATAAAGCGACAAGCCCACGTTATTTCTCTGCCTGCTGGGAGCGAGGGGGCTGATAGGAATATATATGGAGCCGCGGTGGGGCGGATGGGACGGGGGTTAGTGATGTGCGTAAGAATGACCCAGATCCTTTGACCATCACACCGTCCTATTAAACGCCAATTACATGCGTGCTCCTACGGATAATTGCAGGGTGTTGCGTGGCAGGAACGGAGAGAGGACAGGAAAATTCTCACTTTTAGAATAATAAAGCCCCCTGTTATTTTTTTTTTTTACTCATCCACCGTGCAGCTGTTTCCCTTCCCTGGCTGCTCGGAATATAACTAAGGCTTGCGAGTCGCTAACCTCAACGTACGCGATTGAACATAGCAATTAGACTTTATTTTCTCATGGAGGCATAAGGCAAAGGGTTACATTAAAAAATGTTTTCCTGCGGTGTAGGATATTCTTACATGCAGACAGCTAGAAAATGTATTAAGCGTTTGTTTACACTGGCAGTTCTTGGAGGGGTTTTGGGGGTAATTCCAAGTTGATCGCAGCAGGAATTTTGTTAGCAGTTGGGCAAAACCATGTGCACTGCAGGGGAGGCAGATGTAAAATGTGCAGAGAGAGTTAGATTTGGGTGGGGTGTGTTCAATCTGCAATCTAATTTGCAGTGTAAAAATAAAGTAGCCAGTATTTACCCTGCACAGAAACAAAATAACCCACCCAAATCTAACTCTCTCTGCAAATGTTATATCTGCCTCCCCTGCAGTGCACATGGTTTTGCCCAATTGCTAACAAAAATCCTGCTGCGATCAACTTGGAATTACCCCCTTTATCCGTTCTACGGCCTAAAAATACAGTACAGCAGATTGTCATTTTCAGGTTATATCTATGGGGGTCATTCCGAGTTGATCGCTAGCTGAAAATGTTCGCTGCGCAGCGATGAAGCAAAACACCGGCACTTCTGCGCATGCGTATGCGGCGCAATGCGCACACGCAACGTATTTTCACAACGACCGATGTAGTTTTACACAAGGTCTAGCGAAGCTTTTCAGTCGCACTGCTGGCCGCAGAGTGATTGACATGAAGTGGGCGTTTCTGGGTGTCAACTGATCGTTTTCAGGGAGTGTTTGAAAAAACGCAGGCGTGCCAAGAAAAACGCAGGCGTGGTTGGGAGAACGCAGGGCGTGTTTGTGACGTCAAATCCGGAACTGAACAGTCTGAAGTCATCGCAAGCTAGGAGTAGGTCTGAAGCTACTCTGAAACTGCACACATTTATTTTGTAGCCGCTCTGCGATCCTTTCGTTCGCACTTCTGCTAAGCTAAAATACACTCCCAGTGGGTGGCGGCATAGCATTTGCACGGCTGCTAAAAACTGCTAGTGAGCGATAAACTCGGAATGACCCCCTATATGTAGAAAAAGGAGGACAAGTAACAAGTGATAATCATTTTAAATAAAAATAAAAAAGTGTATTATAACTACAGGTTTTATTAAAGAGATGAAGAGGTAACTGGAGATGTGGGGGGTAGGGGGCTGAATATTCAGGGGCAAGCTACAATTACCGCTCTAGGCCCAAATTCCTGGGAGTGTGAGTAAATATCAACCCTGCATCAATTTATATTGGGAACTAATCCTAATGTCAGTCTGGACTGGTATATAGTAGGTAAGTAGCTGTTGACCCCGTCCTGCCAGTTGGTACAGTCAATTTGCCAACATCTAACCCTAGGCACAGCTGGATCAGGTGTTGTATATTAATAGCAGAAACATGACTTATTTCTATGATGCCATTGTCTGAGCAGGGCACATCATATACCAAATTAAAGCACTCGGTCCATAGATTTGCTAAATTATATTGGACTTCTAATTGGTTTGTTTTGGTGTTACATGGCTAAACATCCAACCTGTCATTTAGAATGCATCACCATTGTGCTCTGGAAAATGTGACAGTTGGTGAACGCTCCCTGTGCACCTGGAACATGTGACCTGCTGGGTAGTCTGGCAACTGTGACAGTTATTTGGTTATGTAGGGCCCCATGGCTTCTTAATCCTGCACCCATCGTATGTAGCAATCGTCAAGATTCTGTGCACCAGGGATATTTAACTTGAGGCCCTTTAGCTGCTGTGGAACTACACATCCCAGCATGCCCTGTCCCAGTTTTGCTATTAGAACATTTTAAAACTGGGGCAGGGCATGATGGGATGTGTAGTTCCACAGCAGCTGTAGGGCCACATGTTGAATAGCTCTGGTGTACAGGGTCTACATTATATTAATTTCCACATGGGTGGCAAAATAAATTCATAACATGTTGACTCGGCCTTCCCGTCTATGGGTCTTACTTATACAGACTGTGTATTTGTATAGAAGCCAGGACACTCTCGTTCATACAGTTACATATGAGGTCAACTACACCTTACGTAGGCCTGACGGAGCTTTAAATGCCCATCAGTCGAGGAGGTACGGAGGATTCAGGACGGCTAATGACACCCATGATGGTAAAAATAAGAATTTAAAACTACCGGTAAATCTTTTTCTCGTAGTCCGTAGAGGATGCTGGGGACTCCGTAAGGACCATGGGGATAGACGGGCTCCGCAGGAGACATGGGCACTTTAAGAAAGACTTTGGATCTGGGTGTGCACTGGCTCCTCCCTCTATGCCCCTCCTCCAGACCTCAGTTAGAGAAACTGTGCCCGGAGGAGACGGACAGTACGAGGAAAGGATTTTAGATAACCCAAGGGCAAGATTCATACCAGCCACACCAATCACACCGTATACCTTGTGATATACTATCTAGTTAACAGTATGAAAAAACAACATAGCATCGGTCCAAAAACGATGAAACTATAACATAACCCTTATGTAAGCAATAACTATATTCAAGTCTTGCAGAAGTAGTCCGCACTTGGGACGGCCGCCCAGCATCCTCTACGGACTACGAGAAAAAGATTTACCGGTAGGTTTAAAATCTTATTTTCTCTAACGTCCTAGAGGATGCTGGGACTCCGTAAGGACCATGGGGATTATACCAAAGCTCCCAAACGGGCGGGAGAGTGCGGATGACTCTGCAGCACCGATTGAGCAAACAGGAGGTCCTCCTCAGCCAGGGTATCAAACTTATAGAACTTTGCAAAGGTGTTTGACACCGACCAAGTAGCAGCTCGGCACAGCTGTAGTGCCGAGACCCCTCGGGCAGCCGCCCAAGAAGAGCCCACCTTCCTCGTGGAATGGGCCTTAACCGATTTTGGTAACGGCAATCCTGCCGTAGAATGCGCCTGCTGAATCGTGTTACAGATCCAGCGAGCAATAGTCTGCTTTGAAGCGGGAGTGCCAACCTTGTTGGCTGCATACAGGACAAACAGTGCTTCTGTCTTCCTGACTCTAGCCGTTCTGGCCACGTAAATTTTCAAAGCCCTGACCACATCAAGGGACTCGGAATCCTCCAAGTCACGCGTAGCCACAGGCACGACAATAGGTTGGTTCATATAAAAAGATGAGATCACTTTAGGTAGGAATTGAGGACGAGTCCGCAATTCCGCCCTATAAATATGGAAAACCAGAAAGGGGCTTTTATGTGATAAAGCCGCTAATTCCGAAACTCGCCTAGCCGAAGCCAAGGCTAACAACATGACCACCGTCCAAGTGAGATATTTCAACTCCACCGTTTTAAGTCGTTCAAACCAATGTGACTTAAGGAAACTTAACACCACGTTAAGGTCCCAAGGCGCCACCGGAGGTACAAAAGGAGTCTGAATATGCAGTACTCCCTTCACAAACGTCTGTACTTCTGGGAGAGAGGCCAATTCCTTTTGAAAGAAAATGGATAAGGCCGAAATCTGAACCTTAATAGATCCTAATTTTAGGCCCAAATTCACTCCAGTTTGTAGGAAGTGAAGAAAACGGCCCAGATGGAATTCTTCCGTGGGATCATTCCTGGCCTCACACCAAGAAACATATTTTCGCCATAATCGGTGATAATGTTTTGATGTCACGTCCTTCCTAGCCTTTATTAGTGTAGGAATGACCTCATCCGGAATACCTTTTTCCGCTAGGATCCGGCGTTCAACCACCATGCCGTCAAACGCAGCCGCGGTAAGTCTTGGAACAGACAGGGCCCCTGTTGCAACAGGTCCTGTCTTAGAGGAAGAGGCCACGGATCTTCTGTGAGCATCTCCTGCAGATCCGGATACCAGGTCCTTCGTGGCCAATCTGGAACAATGAGGATTGTTCTCACTCCTCTTTTTCTTATTATTCTCAGCACCTTGGGTATGAGAGGAAGAGGAGGAAATACATAGACCGACCAGAACACCCACGGTGTCACTAGGGCGTCCACAGCTACCGCCTGAGGGTCTCTTGACCTGGCGCAATACCTTTGTAGCTTTTTGTTGAGACGGGACGCCATCATGTCTATTTGGGGCAGTCCCCACTGACTTGCAATCTGCGCGAAGACCTCCTGATGAAGTCCCCACTCTCCCGGATGTAGGTCGTGTCTGCTGAGGAAGTCTGCTTCCCAGTTGTCCACTCCCGGAATGAACACTGCTGACAGTGCGCTTACATGATTCTCCGCCCAGCGAAGAATTCTGGTGGCTTCCGCCATCGCCACTCTGCTCCTTGTGCCGCCTTGGCGGTTTACATGAGCTACTGCGGTGACGTTGTCTGACTGGATCAGAACTGGTTGGTCGCGAAGTAATGCCTCCACTTGACGTAGGGCGTTGTATATGGCCCTCAGTTCCAGGATGTTGATGTGGAGACAAGTCTCTAGACTTGACCAAAGACCTTGGAAATTTCTTGCCTGTGTGACTGCTCCCCAACCTCGGAGGCTCGCGTCCGTGGTCACCAGGATCCAGTCCTGAATGCCGAACCTGCGGACCTCTAGGAGATGAGCACTCTGCAGCCACCACAGGAGAGATACCCTGGCTCTGGGGGACAGGGTGATCCGCTGATGAATTTGTAGATGTGACCCGGACCACTTGTCCAGTAGGTCCCATTGGAAAGTCCTCGCATGGAACCTGCCGAAGGGAATGGCCTCGTATGATGCCACCATCTTTCCCAGGACTCGAGTGCAGTGATGCACTGACACCTGTTTTGGCTTCAATAAGTTTCTGATCAGAGACATGAGTTCTTGAGCTTTTTCTGTCGGAAGAAAAACCCTTTTCTGGTCTGTGTCCAGAATCATGCCCAAGAAGGTCAAACGAGACGTAGGATTCAGCTGCGACTTTGGAATATTGAGAATCCAGCCGTGTTGCTGTAACACCTTCAGTGAAAGTGATACGCTGTTCAGCAACTTTTCCCGTGATCTCGCTTTTATGAGGAGATTGTCCAAGTATGGGATAATTGTGACACCCTGCTTGCGCAGGAGCACCATCATTTCCGCCATTACCTTGGTGAAAATCCTCGGGGCCGTGGAAAGCCCAAACGGCAACGTCTGAAATTGGTAATGACAATCCTGTACCGCAAATCTCAGGTACGCCTGATGAGGAGGATATATGGGAACATGCAGGTATGCATCCTTTATGTCCAGAGATACCATAAAATCTCCCCCTTCCAGGCTGGCGATGACCGCTCTGAGCGATTCCATTTTGAACTTGAACCGTTTTAAGTAAAGGTTCAGGGATTTTAAATTCAAAATGGGTCTGACCGAACCGTCCGGTTTCGGGACCCCAAACAGAGTTGAGTAGTATCCCTTCCCTCTTTGAAGCAGGGGAACCTCGACCACCACTTGTTGAAGACACAATTTGTGAATCGCATGCAACACTATCTCCCTTTCCAGGGGGGATTTCAGTAGGGCCGATTTGAAAAACCGGCGAGGAGGCACCTCTTCGAATTCCAGCTTGTATCCCTGAGAAACAATTTCTATTGCCCAGGGATCCACCTGTGAGTGAACCCAGATGTGGCTGAAAAGTCGAAGACGTGCTCCCACTGGAGCGGACTCCCTCAGGGGAGCCCCAGCGTCATGCGGTGGATTTTGCAGAGGCCGGGGAGGACTTCTGTTCCTGGGAACTAGCTGTGTTGTGCAGCTTCTTCCCTCTGCCCTTACCTCTGGCAATAAAGGACGATCCACGTACTCTTTTGCTTTTATTTGAACGAAAGGACTGCATTTGATAATGAGGCGCTTTCTTAGGTTTGGAGGGAACATAAGGCAAAAAATTTGATTTACCTGCCGTAGCTGTGGAGACCAGGTCAGAGAGGCCTTCTCCAAATAATTCCTCACCCTTGTAAGGTAAAAACTCCATGTGCCTCTTTGAGTCGGCATCACCTGTCCACTGTCGGGTCCATAAGACTCGCCTAGCAGAAATAGACATAGCGTTTATTCTGGAACCCAGTAAACTAATGTCTCTTTGAGCATCCCTCATATATAACACAGCATCTTTTATATGCCCTAGGGTCATTAAAATGGTATCCTTATCAAGGGTCTCAATATCCGCTGATAAAGAATCTGTCCACGCTGCTACAGCACTACAAAACCAGGCCGACGCAATTGCCGGTCTGAGTAACGTACCAGAATGTGTGTAAATGGACTTCAAGGTAACCTCCTGCGTGCGGTCAGCAGGATCCTTGAGGGTAGCCGTATCTTGGGACGGGAGCGCTATCTTTTTTGATAAGCGTGTCAATGCTTTGTCCACCCTAGGGGAGGATTCCCACCGTATTCTGTCCTTTGGCGGGAAAGGATACGCTGTTAGAATCCTTTTGGGAATCTGCAGTTTTTTGTCTGGAGTTTCCCACGCTTTTTCACACAACTCGTTCAGCTCATGAGAGGGGGGAAAGGTGACCTCAGGTTTCTTTCCCTTATACATGTGTACCCTTGTGTCAGGGACAGGGGGTTCCTCTGTGATATGCAAAACATCTTTTATTGCAATAATCATATATCGAATACATTTAGACACTTTTGGCTGTAATTTTGCATCATCGTAGTCGACACTGGAGTCTGAATCCGTGTCGGCATCTGTGTCAACTATTTGGGATAGTGTGCGCTTCTGAGACCCCGAAGGTCCCGGCGACATTGGGACAGACATGGGTTGACTCCCTGACTGTTCCCTAGCTTCAGCTTTGTCTAATCTTTTGTGCAATAAATTCACATTAGCACTTAAGACATTCCACATATCCATCCAGTCAGGTGACCTTACATTCATACACTCCCCCTCCTCCTTAGGTGAGCCTTCAACCTCAGACATGTCGACACACGCGCACCGACACACCACACACACACACACACACACACACACACACAGGGAAGCTCTTTTCTGAAGACAGGTTCCCCACCAGGCCCTTTGGAGAGACAGAGAGAGAGTATGCCAGCACACACCCCAGCGCAATATGACCCAGGAAAAACACAGAATGTTTACCCAGTAGCGCCTTTATGTATGTATATGCAACAATTATGTGCCCCCCCCCCCCTCTTGAAAACCCTCTGTCACCGTGTGACAAGCAGGGGAGAGTCCGGGGAGCTTCCTCTCAGCGCTGTGCTGTGGAGAAAATGGCGCTGGTGAGTGCTGAGGGAGAAGCCCCGCCCCCTCGGCGGCGGGCTTCTGTCCCGCTCAAAATTCTTAAAAACATGGCGGGGGCTCTTTATATACATGTACAGTGCCCAGCTGTACATGTATATATGTACTTTTGCCACAGGAGAGGTTTATATTGCTGCCCAGGGCGCCCCCCCCTGCGCCCTGCACCCTTACAGTGACAGATGTGTGTGAGGTGTACGGGAGCAATGGCGCACAGCTTCACTGCTGTGTGTTACCTCTATGAAGATCAAGATGTCTTCTGCCGCCTCTGAAGTCTTCTTTTCTTCTCATACTCACCCGGCTTCTATCTTCCGGCTCTGCGAGGAGGGCGGCGGCGCGGCTCTGGGACGGACGGCGAGGGTGAGACCTGCGTACCGATCCCTCTGGAGCTAATGGTGTCCAGCAGCCTAAGAAGCAGAGCCTTGAAACTCAGAGAAGTAGGTCTGCTTCTCTCCCCTCAGTCCCTCGATGCAGGGAGTCTGTTGCCAGCAGTGCTCCCTGAAAATAAAAAACCTAACTAAAATACTTTGACAGGAAACTCAGGAGAGCTCCCTGAAAGCACCCAGTCTCCACTGGGCACAGTATCAAACTGAGGTCTGGAGGAGGGGCATAGAGGGAGGAGCCAGTGCACACCCAGATCCAAAGTCTTTCTTAAAGTGGCCATGTCTCCTGCGGATCCCGTCTATCCCCATGGTCCTTACGGAGTCCCCACCATCCTCTAGGACGTTAGAGAAATCTTGTGTACTTTGTTCTGGTTTTCCTCCCATGTCAACCAGACAGCAGCACAGGTCAATGAACAGCGCCCCCTAGCTGTCAGATTGTAGTCAGCCATGGACACAGTCTCACTGACTGGGGATCATTGTCAACATTCTGGTGTTGACATGGTGACTGCATAACCTAAGTATGGTTGTCAATGACATAATATACATCTGGCATAATATACGTCTGGCGGGCTTGTTACCAGTACAGAGGAGTTCCATCGTCTTCATTTTCGGCAACATTAGAGGAGTATATTATATGATTGTATTCCATGCACCCTTTCTGGTCTAATTACCCTCATCACACTGTAAAACTTGCAGCTTGCTTAGGGGATACTCGCGTAACTCCCTGTTTAATTTCCGTGCCAAAATCGCAGCAGTAAATCAATTAAAATCACAACGACGAAAATCGCAACAAACAAAATCACCTACAAAAAAAAAATAGTACGAATAAAATGAAGTTTTTGATTCACTTTTTCCAACCAGCCAAGATCTAAACCGTAAAGCACATTGCAATGCATGATGGGAGTTGTAGTCCCACCACGGACAGCATCACAAAATATCACCGACTTAAACCCACACCTTTTTGAAGTATTTTAGGATTATTTCCCTTCTCCCACGCAGAAAACCAAACTACTCATTTTACTGTACCAGACTTTGGACGTGGCTATTTTGTGTGCAAGTCCGCGCAGCTAAAATGTAAACCAGCTCAATCCTACAATTACACTGTTGTGGGAAATGTATGACGAGGAAGACTTACTGTATCTAATTTTACACTTTTACACTGTAACCACATTTCAGCCATTTACATAATTCCTAACCCGTTTTTGGATGTGTAGCAGTAATTTTTTTTTTTTTTGCGAATATCCTCGCATAATAAATTCGAGCAACCAAGATTTTCACCCACAGAGATAAAACGGAATATCAAGCACATTCGGCAATGAAACAGAAGGGACAGTATTGTCAGTACAATTATCCAACTAATTAACACTAGACAATAAGTCTGTCACAGCTTCCATTAAGATTTAGGCCAAACACTGATCTGCATTTTAAAGTGCCACAGTGATCCTCCTAAAAAGTATATACACTGCTCAAAAAAATAAAGGGAACGCTAAAATAACACATCCTAGATCTGAATAAATGAAATATTCTTATTAAATACTTTGTTCTTTACATAATTGAATGTGCTGACAACAAAATCACACAAAAATTATCAATGGAAATCAAATTTATTAACCCATGGAGGTCTGGATTTGGAGTCACCCTCAATATTAAAGTGGAAAAACACACTACAGGCTGATCCAACTTTGATGTAATGTCCTTAAAACAAGTCAAAATGAGGCTCAGTAGTGTGTGTGGCCTCCACGTGCCTGTATGACCTCCCTACAACCCACACAAGTGGCTCAGGTAGTGCAGCTCATCCAGGATGGCACATCAATGCGAGCTGTGGCAAGAAGGTTTGCTGTGTCTGTCAGCGTAGTGTCCAGAGCATGGAGGCGCTACCAGGAGACAGGCCAGTACATCAGGAGATGTGGAGGAGGCCGTCAACCCAGCAGCAGGACCGCTACCTCCGCCTTTGTGCAAGGAGGAACAGGAGGAGCACTGCCAGAGCCCTGCAAAATGACCTCCAGCAAGCCACAAATGTGCATGTGTCTACTCAAACGATCAGAAACAGACTCCATGAGGGTGGTATGAGGGCCCGACGTCCACAGGTGGGGGTTGTGCTTACAGCCCAACACCGTGCAGGATGTTTGGCATTTGCTAGAGAACACCAAGATTGGCAAATTCGCCACTGGCGCCCTGTACTCTTCACAGATGAAAGCAGGTTCTCCCTGAGCATATGTGACAGACATGACAGAGTCTGGAGACGCCAAGGAGAACGTTCTGCTGCCTGCAACATCCTCCAGCATGACCGGTTTGGCAGTGGGTCAGTAATGGTGTGGGTTGGCATTTCTTTGGGGGGACGCACAGCCCTCCATGTGCTCGCCAGAGGTAGCCTGACTGCCATTAGGTACCGAGATGAGATCCTCAGACCCCTTGGGAGACCATATGCTGGTGCGGTTGGCCCTGGGTTCCTCCTAATGCAAGACAATGCTAGACCTCATGTGGCTGGAGTGTGTCAGCAGTTCCTGCAAGACGAAGGCATTGATGCTATGGACTGGCCCGCCCGTTCCCCAGACCTGAATCCAATTGAGCACATCTGGGACATCATGTCTCGCTCCATCCACCAACGCCACGTTGCACCACAGACTGTCCAGGAGATGGCGGATGCTTTAGTCCAGGTCTGGGAGGAGATCCCTCAGGAGACCATCCGCCACCTCATCAGGAGCATGCCCAGGTGTTGTAGGGAGGTCATACAGGCACGTGGAGGCCACACACACTACTGAGCCTTATTTTGACTTGTTTTAAGGACATTACATCAAAGTTGGATCAGCCTGTAGTGTGTTTTTCCACTTTAATATTGAGGGTGACTCCAAATCCAGACCTCCATGGGTTAATAAATTTGATTTCCATTGATAATTTTTGTGTGATTTTGTTGTCAGCACATTCAGCTATGTAAAGAACAAAGTATTTAATAAGAATATTTCATTCATTCAGATCTAGGATGTGTTATTTTAGTGTTCCCTTTATTTTTTTGAGCAGTGTATATTAAGGTCTAAGGGGGATATTTATCAAAACTGGGAGAATGATAAAGTGGAGAGAGATAAAGGGCCTAATTCAGACCTGATCGCAAACGCAAAATCTTTCTCTAATGGGCAAAACCATGTGCACTGCAGGGGAGGCGGATATAACATGTGCAGAGAGTTAGATTTGGGTGGGTTATTTTGTTTCTGTGCAGGGTAAATACTGGCTGCTTTATTTTTATACTGCAATTTAGATTTCAGTTTGAACACACCCCACCCAAATCTAATTCTCTCTGCACATTACATCTGCCCCACCTGCAGTTCACATGGGGGCTAATTAAGCCCTGTTCGCTAGCTAGAGGTTTTTTGCAGTCCTGTGTTCGCATAGTAGCCGCCCACAGGGGAGAGTATTTTCGCTTTGCAAGTGTGCGATCGCATGTGTAGCAGAGCTGTACAAACAGATCTTGTGCAGTCTCTGAGCAGCCCAGGACTTACTCAGCCGCTGCGATCACATCAGCCTGTCCGGACCGGAATTGACGTCAGTCACCCGCCCTGCAAACACCTGGACACGACTGTGTTTTTCCAACCACTCCCTGAAAACGGTCAGTTGCCACCCACAAACGCCCTCTTCCTGTCAATCTCCTTGCGAACGCCCGTGCGAATGGATCCTTCGCACAAACCCATCGCTGAGCGGCGATCCGCTTTGTACCCATGTGACGCGCCTGCGCATTGCGGTGCATACACATGCGCAGTTTAGACCTGTTCGCACGCTGTACGAAAACGCAGCCTAGCAATCAGGTCTGAATTACCCCCATGGTTTTGCCCATTAGAGAAAAAGTTTGCTGTTGCGATCAGGCTGAATTAGGCCCAAAGTACCAGCCAATCATCTCCAGTCATTTTTCAAATACACCCAGTAAAATGGCAGTTGGGAGATGATTGGTTATTACTTTATCTATCTCTCTCTCTCGCCTGCCGAGCTTTGATAAATATCCTCCTACATATATATTAAAACAATTCAGATTAATAAAATGTCCATTCCACGCAGCATTTCTAAATTAGCATTTTGCGGAATTTATAGTCTACAAAGAGAGATGGGTAAAGCGCATCCAATTCATTTAGTTCCGTGGCGGAGTTCCGAATGTGGGCTTATCGACAGGGAGAATTCCGCTCAGAGCAACGGTGAAACATAACACATTCTGCAGCCAGAAGGGCGTGGTGTACACCTGGAACTGTGCTTACCTACACACGTACTTTGGTATAAATGTCGAACAGAGTGAATACATTTAAAGAAAATCCAACAATGTTTAAGAATGGAATATACAGTAGAACCTTTTAAGCAGTGGCGTATTTAGGCATGAAGGGTTCCAGAGCCGACCCTAACCAATATGATGCCCTAGGCAAAATTTTGTCTGGTGCCCCCTAGCACCACCGCTGGTTCCGCCTCTGACCTTTCACCTCTTTCCCTGCACCACCACCCCTCATCCATAGCAGTCCTTATTTTGGTGTTTGTACCCCCTATATTTTAAATAGGAACAGTTCGCACATTCGGCGCACAGCCCAAAAAGGGGTGTATTTTTGCTGGCAAGGGACATGGCCACACAATAGTAACCCCAATTCCAATTACGCCACACAGTACTGCAACTTTATTCACATTTGATCATGTGATAGTGTCCATAATTCATATTACATCCCACAGTAGTATCACTTTACCTTATAAACGTTACTCCACACAGTAGAGCCCCTTATTCATATTACATCACACTGAATTGCTCCTTATTCACATTACACCACACCCTATTGCTCTTTTTTCACATTAGACGACACAGTAGTGCCCTTTCTATACGCAATGCCACATAGTAGAGCACCTTATACACATAATGCCACAAAGTAATGCCCCTTACACATATGAGACACATTATTAATGTCCTTATAAACACAAGGCACCTTACACATTATGACAACCTTTATTAATGCCCTTTTACACATAATGTCCCTTACACATATGCTGCACATTATTAATGCCCTTATACACATAATGACACACATAGTGCCCCCTACACATTTGCTGCACATTATTAGTGCCCCTATACACATAATGACACACATACAGTAGTACCCTGTTACACATATGCCTCACATTATTAATGCCCTTATACACATAATGACACACATGCATTTTTACATGACACACATAATGCTCCTTACACATATTCTGAACACTACTGCACAACCAACCCACTCACATGCACACAGCACTCACACTGCCACTAACACTGTGACCTCTGCCTCTGCTTGGATACAGATGTGTCCTCATAAATCTTGCCTCAATGCTAACTTCGGGCACTTTTTTTTAATGAAAGTGCATCTTATTTGCATTGCTATGTGGCTAGGATACACAAGCAGCTTCTGCTGATTAAAATGATATGCAGCATGCCTATATACTGTGTGAGACTGTGGCTGTATCTGCACATGAAATGCTACACACAGAGTATCGGCATGCCGCATATAATTTTAATCAGCAGAAGCTGCTGATGCCCCTAGGCATATCAAATGCCCTAGGCAATTGCCTAGTTTGCCTATGCCTATGGCCGGCTCTGAAGGGTTCCATATGTACATGTTGAAGACCCCTTTCCAAAAAATATTGAGCATGTGGAAAAAGTGCAGTATATGCATAGGATGGAACAAAGACACTGGCACAGTGCTAGAGCTGCAGCTAACTGGTGAACATATGCCATATCTCTGGTCATTCTTCAGAACTGTCGCCATATTTCCAAAAAATAAATCACTGGATATTCTGCGCGGGTGGCGGCCGGGTAAAACACTGCAATGGGTGCAGAGGGGCGGTGCGGGCCCACGCAGATAGGCATATTTATAACAGGCACAGGGTAACGGGGTTCACATGAGCCCCTGGATCCACAGAGGAACCGCATTGCACACCCTGCACCCAGAGTATACCTACCTGGTGCTGGCAGGCGGGTCTCCACTCCTACGTGGCACCATCTTCTCAGTGACATCTTCGAAAAGATGGTGCTGCGCAGTCAAAACAAAGACTGTCTTGCTATCTTGCGTGCATGCACTAGAGGGTGGACCAGCTTGCTGGCACCAGGTAGAATGTGGAGGGGCAGGGGGGATGCCCGCTGCTCAGTTGAGGGAGGCCCACTGCAGACCCTGCATCCACTGTAGACAAGCCACTTCTTTTAAGTGCCGATACAAAATGGCGCCTGTTATTTTGTGGGGTGCACCAACATTCAGGAGGACACAGCCTTCTGTATGGAACCAAGCACAACAGACACAATGGCAGATTGCTGCTTGTCCTACGTACGTAGAATACTGTCTGCTCTTCCCTGACCGCTGTTCCCTCTGGAGGGATCCATTTCACAGACATAAAACAAAACATCCTGATTTTCAGTAACCGAATCTCATCGATGCAAGTAGCACTGACAACGACAACAGCACATTAGCATTACTGGTAGGTGTCATCATTAGACTAAGTGTCTGAGCCGCCAATTAGTCAGGACGGACCTCCGAGACTAGGGTTAGAGCTACTTCTCCCGATCCTGTGGCTGCAGTAATTGAGAATATGTCATATACTGAACGGCACAGAAGGAATTACTTACGAACGGAGTGCAGACTTCCATTAACCCGTAACAGCCAATCAATTAGCTCTGATTGATCGAGCGCAAGTTAGACAGCAAATGTCTGATGGATTCTTGTATTTGTTCTTTGTTAATAGCCCCATCCCCCCTCATCAATGGTCGGTGTGTGGGAAAACAACGCTCATCGAAGCCTAGGTCATCTCTTCACAGGAGCTGTAAGACGCACTCAGCTGCTACTTATAATTTTATAGAATGCACTTTATAAATGTTACCTCAACACTAACTGGTTGCCATGGGCAACTTCTCCACTGGCTCACTTCTCCGCTCTTTTCACTGCTTCATGAATAGACCCCTCAGTAACGTAACCTCAGCGCGGAGCTATAGGATGGCGTGCTATGGTGCTTCCTCTAGAGGAGCAACGCATGGAGAAGCGAGCCAACCACGTACAGGTCCATTCTCTTCCATAATTTTTATCCAGCCGCAGAGTCAGTGAGTGATTACTAAGTTTTGCTGGTGACGGCTCGGGGTATAACAGCTCCATGGTTTGTAGATTCAGGATGCTTGCAATAGTTCCGCTGCATTCTTATCTTACAAAGGAGACGCTATTGGCCAGAGCCTGAAATAAGGTTTAATATATACCCTGAATATATACCTTGTTTGCCTGTATAACTGCACTAATACCATACACTCCTACCTTATCAACTTATCACCTACTGTACATACAGTAACTAACCTGTGTCACATTATCCATCCCCACAGTCTCAATCATATCCACCTACCTGTACAACAGGAGACACATCTTCTCCCCCACGTGCGCTATCATAATATACAAGCCTATATGGTCCAGCAGATGTGTAGGTCTGTACCTACTCATAACTGCCTATAATGTACAGATTTCATGAGGCAGGAAGATATGGTGGACCTCCAAAGTGGAAGAACCTGGAAAAATGGGTGGTGTTTAGCTCAAATCTGGGCGTCCTATAGTGGATCTGGATGGGGTTTGTGTGGAAACTGGGTGGAGTTTGGTCTGATCTGGGGTGAGGCTTATGCATGTCTAAGGGTAGGTGTACCTACTGCATATGTCCAATCTCTCCTCACACAACTGTAGAGCTACATACCATTTGTCTGAAATGTCCAGGCTACAACAAGAGTACCGGCTCCCCGCAGTCTCCATATTGCCAAAATTACCATGGTCCTACATCAGTATCAAAAATCCCTACCTCTATTCACCTCTGGGGGGGAGGGGGGAGGGGGGGGGGGGTATACATTGCAGTGTTTGGTCCCTTAGGAGCCCGGCACGATGCACCTCTCTGGCATATCTCAGGGGTACTTACTTTACCACATCCAAACATTATAGAATGTGAAAACAGGACAAACTAAAACTGCTCACAACCCACCAGAACCTCGCCCCAATCCTCCCCCCAGAAATACCCACTCAGCTCCTGTCGAGGTCCATGACTTGGGACTTTCTTGGCACAATGGGAAACGGTTTGCCTCATGGAGATGTGCGTAAAAAACACGCAATGCTTCTGTGCCGCAATAAATGGAGGTGGGCACTAGCACATTGCACGAAGCTCCAGCCGGACCCGGCACTGCATTGAATCTGCCTCTCTGTGCATAGAGGGGAAGATGTACTAAGCAGTGAAAAGAGTGGAGAAGTGAGCCAGTGGAGAAGTTGCCCATGGCAACCAATCAGCTGCTCTGTATACTTTTATAGTATGCAAATTCTAAATGCTACAACAAAGCTGGTTGGTTGCCATGGGCAACTTCTCCACTGGCTCACTTTCCCACTCTTTTCACTGCTTAGTACATCTCCCATAAAGCATCTCATTGTCAGCAAATTGCCGTTATCAGAGTAATCATTGCATGCATCATTTAAAGTCAACAAAAGCACAAAACATCAGCACAAATGCTTTTTCTTGTAAGGTCACACAGCCACTTGGCACAGGTGGGTACAGGTGGGTTATGACATGCCCTACACACCAATGAGTGCCACCTCTACCAACATATCACTTCTGTGTATTCCCCATAAGCAGTAACAGTAACGCGTATTACATGATAATACAATGTCACTCCTCTGGTAGATCACAAAGCTCATTATATTTATATGACATACTGCAATAATCCCGTCACCTTTATAGTTTGTGTCACAGGGACCCTCTTATTTCATACACAGCACAGGTGACTAATCTCATGTGCAGACTTCTATGTCACAGTGTACTCCAACACCTGTGTGTAACAGTGTACTCCATCACCTGTATGTCACAGTGTACTCCAACACCTGTACATCACAGTGTACTCCATCACCTGTATGTCACAGTGTACTCCATCACCTGTGTGTAACAGTGTACTCCATCACCTGTGTGTCACAGTGTACTCCATCACCTGTATGTCACAGTGTACTCCAACACCTGTACATCACAGTGTACTCCATCACCTGTATGTCACAGTGTACTCCATCACCTGTGTGTAACAGTGTACTCCAACACCTGTGTGTAACAGTGTACTCCAACACCTGTATGTCACAGTGTACTCCATCACCTGTGTGTAACAGTGTACTCCATCACCTGTGTGTAACAGTGTACTCCAACACCTGTGTGTAACAGTGTACTCCAACACCTGTATGTCACAGTGTACTCCATCACCTGTGTGTCACAGTGTACTCCATCACCTGTGTGTCACAGTGTACTCCATCACCTGTGTGTAACAGTGTACTCCATCACCTGTACATCACAGTGTACTCCAACACCTGTACGTCACAGTGTACTCCATCACCTGTGTGTAACAGTGTACTCCAACACCTGTATGTCACAGTGTACTCCAACACCTGTGTGTAACAGTGTACTCCAACACCTGTATGTCACAGTGTACTCCATCACCTGTGTGTCACAGTGTACTCCATCACCTGTGTGTCACAGTGTACTCCATCACCTGTGTGTAACAGTGTACTCCATCACCTGTACATCACAGTGTACTCCAACACCTGTACGTCACAGTGTACTCCATCACCTGTGTGTAACAGTGTACTCCAACACCTGTATGTCACAGTGTACTCCAACACCTGTGTGTAACAGTGTACTCCAACACCTGTATGTCACAGTGTACTCCATCACCTGTGTGTCACAGTGTACTCCATCACCTGTGTGTAACAGTGTACTCCATCACCTGTGTGTAACAGTGTACTCCATCACCTGTACATCACAGTGTACTCCAACACCTGTATGTCACAGTGTACTCCATCACCTGCGTGTAACAGTGTACTCCAACACCTGTGTGTCACAGTGTACTCCATCACCTGTGTGTCACAGTGTACTCCATCACCTGTGTGTAACAGTGTACTCCAATACCTGTGTGTAACAGTGTACTCCAACACCTGTATGTCACAGTGTACTCCATCACCTGTGTGTAACAGTGTACTCCATCACCTGTGTGTAACAGTGTACTCCAACACCTGTATGTCACAGTGTACTCCATCACCTGTGTGTCACAGTGTACTCCAACACCTGTGTGTAACAGTGTACTCCAACACCTGTATGTCACAGTGTACTCCATCACCTGTGTGTAACAGTGTACTCCATCACCTGTGTGTAACAGTGTACTCCAACACCTGTATGTCACAGTGTACTCCATCACCTGTGTGTAACAGTGTACTCCAACACCTGTGTGTAACAGTGTACTCCAACACCTGTATGTCACAGTGTACTCCATCACCTGTGTGTAACAGTGTACTCCATCACCTGCGTGTAACAGTGTACTCCAACACCTGTGTGTCACAGTGTACTCCATCACCTGCGTGTCACAGTGTACTCCATCACCTGCGTGTCACAGTGTACTCCATCACCTGTGTGTAACAGTGTACTCCATCACCTGTGTGTAACAGTGTACTCCAACACCTGTATGTCACAGTGTACTCCAACACCTGTGTGTAACAGTGTACTCCAACACCTGTGTGTAACAGTGTACTCCATCACCTGTGTGTCACAGTGTACTCCATCACCTGTGTGTAACAGTGTACTCCAATACCTGTGTGTAACAGTGTACTCCAACACCTGTATGTCACAGTGTACTCCATCACCTGTGTGTAACAGTGTACTCCATCACCTGTGTGTAACAGTGTACTCCAACACCTGTATGTCACAGTGTACTCCATCACCTGTGTGTAACAGTGTACTCCAACACCTGTGTGTAACAGTGTACTCCAACACCTGTGTGTAACAGTGTACTCCATCACCTGTGTGTAACAGTGTACTCCATCACCTGTGTGTAACAGTGTACTCCAACACCTGTATGTCACAGTGTACTCCATCACCTGTGTGTAACAGTGTACTCCAACACCTGTGTGTAACAGTGTACTCCAACACCTGTATGTCACAGTGTACTCCATCACCTGTGTGTAACAGTGTACTCCAACACCTGTGTGTAACAGTGTACTCCAACACCTGTATGTCACAGTGTACTCCATCACCTGCGTGTCACAGTGTACTCCATCACCTGTATGTCACAGTGTACTCCATCACCTGTATGTCACAGTGTACTCCAACACCTGTATGTCACAGTGTACTCCAACACCTGTATGTCACAGTGTACTCCAACACCTGTATGTCACAGTGTACTCCAACACCTGTACGTCACAGTGTACTCCATCACCTGTACATCACAGTGTACTCCATCACCTGTACATCACAGTGTACTCCATCACCTGTACATCACAGTGTACTCCATCACCTGCGTGTCACAGTGTACTCCATCACCTGTGTGTAACAGTGTACTCCAACACCTGTGTGTCACAGTGTACTCCATCACCTGTACGTCACAGTGTACTCCATCACCTGTACATCACAGTGTACTCCATCACCTGTACATCACAGTGTACTCCATCACCTGTACATCACAGTGTACTCCATCACCTGTACATCACAGTGTACTCCATCACCTGTACATCACAGTGTACTCCATCACCTGCGTGTCACAGTGTACTCCATCACCTGTGTGTAACAGTGTACTCCAACACCTGTGTGTCACAGTGTACTCCATCACCTGTACATCACAGTGTACTCCATCACCTGTACATCACAGTGTACTCCATCACCTGTACATCACAGTGTACTCCATCACCTGCGTGTCACAGTGTACTCCATCACCTGTATGTCACAGTGTACTCCATCACCTGTATGTCACAGTGTACTCCATCACCTGCGTGTCACAGTGTACTCCATCACCTGTGTGTAACAGTGTACTCCATCACCTGTGTGTAACAGTGTACTCCATCACCTGTGTGTAACAGTGTACTCCAACACCTGTATGTCACAGTGTACTCCATCACCTGTGTGTAACAGTGTACTCCAACACCTGTATGTCACAGTGTACTCCATCACCTGCGTGTCACAGTGTACTCCATCACCTGTGTGTAACAGTGTACTCCATCACCTGTGTGTAACAGTGTACTCCATCACCTGTGTGTAACAGTGTACTCCAACACCTGTATGTCACAGTGTACTCCATCACCTGCGTGTCACAGTGTACTCCATCACCTGTGTGTAACAGTGTACTCCATCACCTGTGTGTAACAGTGTACTCCATCACCTGTGTGTAACAGTGTACTCCATCACCTGTATGTCACAGTGTACTCCAACACCTGTATGTCAGAGTGTACTCCAACACCTGTATGTCACAGTGTACTCCATCACCTGCATGTCACAGTGTACTCCATCACCTGTGTGTCACAGTGTACTCCAATACCTGTATGTCACAGTGTACTCCAATACCTGTATGTCACAGTGTACTCCATCACCTGCATGTCACAGTGTACTCCATCACCTGTGTGTAACAGTGTACTCCAATACCTGTACATCACAGTGTACTCCAACACCTGTTTGTCACAGTGTACTCCAACACCTGTACGTCACAGTGTACTCCAACACCTGTATGTCACAGTGTACTCCAACACCTGTATGTCACAGTGTACTCCAACACCTGTACGTCACAGTGTACTCCATCACCTGCGTGTCACAGTGTACTCCAACACCTGTATGTCACAGTGTACTCCAATACCTGTATGTCACAGTGTACTCCATCACCTACATGTCACAGTGTACTCCATCACCTGTGTGTAACAGTGTACTCCAATACCTGTATGTCACAGTGTACTCCAATACCTGTATGTCACAGTGTACTCCATCACCTGCATGTCACAGTGTACTCCAACACCTGTTTGTCACAGTGTACTCCAACACCTGTATGTCACAGTGTACTCCAACACCTGTACGTCACAGTGTACTCCATCACCTGCGTGTCACAGTGTACTCCAACACCTGTATGTCACAGTGTACTCCATCACCTGTATGTCACAGTGTACTCCAATACCTGTATGTCACAGTGTACTCCATCACCTGCATGTCACAGTGTACTCCATCACCTGTGTGTCACAGTGTACTCCAATACCTGTATGTCACAGTGTACTCCAATACCTGTATGTCACAGTGTACTCCATCACCTGCATGTCACAGTGTACTCCATCACCTGTGTGTAACAGTGTACTCCAATACCTGTACATCACAGTGTACTCCAACACCTGTATGTCACAGTGTACTCCAACACCTGTTTGTCACAGTGTACTCCAACACCTGTTTGTCACAGTGTACTCCAACACCTGTATGTCACAGTGTACTCCAACACCTGTACGTCACAGTGTACTCCATCACCTGCATGTCACAGTGTACTCCAACACCTGTTTGTCACAGTGTACTCCAACACCTGTATGTCACAGTGTACTCCAACACCTGTACGTCACAGTGTACTCCATCACCTGCATGTCACAGTGTACTCCAACACCTGTTTGTCACAGTGTACTCCAACACCTGTATGTCACAGTGTACTCCAACACCTGTATGTCACAGGGTACTCCAACACCTGTACGTCACAGTGTACTCCATCACCTGCGTGTCACAGTGTACTCCAACACCTGTATGTCACAGTGTACTCCAATACCTGTATGTCACAGTGTACTCCATCACCTACATGTCACAGTGTACTCCATCACCTGTGTGTAACAGTGTACTCCAATACCTGTATGTCACAGTGTACTCCAATACCTGTATGTCACAGTGTACTCCATCACCTGCATGTCACAGTGTACTCCAACACCTGTTTGTCACAGTGTACTCCAACACCTGTATGTCACAGTGTACTCCAACACCTGTACGTCACAGTGTACTCCATCACCTGCGTGTCACAGTGTACTCCAACACCTGTATGTCACAGTGTACTCCATCACCTGTATGTCACAGTGTACTCCAATACCTGTATGTCACAGTGTACTCCATCACCTGCATGTCACAGTGTACTCCATCACCTGTGTGTCACAGTGTACTCCAATACCTGTATGTCACAGTGTACTCCAATACCTGTATGTCACAGTGTACTCCATCACCTGCATGTCACAGTGTACTCCATCACCTGTGTGTAACAGTGTACTCCAATACCTGTACATCACAGTGTACTCCAACACCTGTATGTCACAGTGTACTCCAACACCTGTATGTCACAGTGTACTCCAACACCTGTATGTCACAGTGTACTTCAACACCTGTATGTCACAGTGTACTCCAACACCTGTATGTCACAGTGTACTCCATCACCTGTATGTAACAGTGTACTCCAATACCTGTACATCACAGTGTACTCCAACACCTGTTTGTCACAGTGTACTCCAACACCTGTATGTCACAGTGTACTCCAACACCTGTACGTCACAGTGTACTCCATCACCTGCGTGTCACAGTGTACTCCAACACCTGTATGTCACAGTGTACTCCATCACCTGTATGTCACAGTGTACTCCAATACCTGTATGTCACAGTGTACTCCATCACCTGCATGTCACAGTGTACTCCAATACCTGTATGTCACAGTGTACTCCAATACCTGTATGTCACAGTGTACTCCATCACCTGCATATCACAGTGTACTCCATCACCTGTGTGTAACAGTGTACTCCAATACCTGTACATCACAGTGTACTCCAACACCTGTATGTCACAGTGTACTCCAACACCTGTATGTCACAGTGTACTCCAACACCTGTATGTCACAGTGTACTCCAACACCTGTATGTCACAGTGTACTCCAACACCTGTATGTCACAGTGTACTCCAACACCTGTACGTCACAGTGTACTCCATCACCTGTATGTCACAGTGTACTCCAACACCTGTACGTCACAGTGTACTCCAACACCTGGGTGTCACAGTGTACTCCAACACCTGTACGTCACAGTGTACTCCATCATCTGTACGTCACAGTGTACTCCAACACCTGTACGTCACAGTGTACTCTATCACCTGCGTGTCACAGTGTACTCCAACACCTGTATGTCACAGTGTACTCCAACACCTGTACGTCACAGTGTACTCCAACACCTGGGTGTCACAGTGTACTCCAACACCTGTACGTCACAGTGTACTCCAACACCTGTACGTCACAGTGTACTCCAACACCTGGGTGTCACAGTGTACTCCAACACCTGTACGTCACAGTGTACTCCAACACCTGGGTGTCACAGTGTACTCCAACACCTGTATGTCACAGTGTACTCCAACACCTGTACGTCACAGTGTACTCCAACACCTGGGTGTCACAGTGTACTCCAACACCTGTACGTCACAGTGTACTCCAACACCTGGGTGTCACAGTGTACTCCAACACCTGTACATCACAGTGTACTCCAACACCTGTACGTCACAGTGTACTCCAACACCTGTTTATCACAGTGTACTCTAACACCTGTATGTCAAAATGTACTCCACCACCTGGGTGTCACAGTGTACTCCAACACCTGCGTGTCACAGTGTACTCCATCACCTGCGTGTCACAGTGTACTCCATCACCTGTGTGTAACAGTGTACTCCAACACCGGTATGTCACAGTGTACTACATCACCTGTGTGTAACGGTGTACTCCAATACCTGTACATCACAGTGTACTCCAACACCTGCGTGTCACAGTGTACTCCATCACCTGTGTATCACAGTGTACTCCATCACCTGTGTGTCACAGTGTACTCCATCACCTGTGTGTCACAGTGTACTCCATCACCTGTACGTCACAGTGTACTCCATCACCTGTGTGTCACAGTGTACTCCATCACCTGTTTATCACAGTGTACTCCATCACCTGTATGTCACAGTGTACTCCATCACCTGTATGTCAAAATGTACTCCACCACCTGGGTGTCACAGTGTACTCCATCACCTGTTTATCATAGTGTACTCTAACACCTGTATGTCACAGTGTACTCCATCACCTGTATGTCACAGTGTACTCCAACTCCAGGATGTCACAGTGTACTCCATCACCTGTACGTCACAGTGTACTCCAATACCTGGATGTCACAGTGTACTCTATCACCTGTATGTCCCAGTATACTCCATTGTCTGCATGTCACAGTGTACTCCAACACCTGTACATCACTGTGTACTCCACCGCATGTACGTCACAGTGTACTCCAATACCTGTATGTCACAGTGTACTCCATCGCCTGTATGTCACAGTGTACTCCAATACCTGTATGTCACAGTGTACTCCAATACCTGTACGTCACATACGTCACAGTGTACTCCATCACCTATATGTCACAGTGTACTCCATCACCTGTGTGTCACAGTGTACTCCACCACCTGTGTCAGTGTACTCCATCACCTGTACGTCACAGTGTACTCCATCACCTGTATGTCAAAATGTACTCCACCACCTGGGTGTCACAGTGTACTCCAACACCTGTACGTCACAGTGTACTCCATCACCTGTTTATCACAGTGTACTCCATCACCTGTGTGTCACAGTGTACTCCATCACCTGTGTCAGTGTACTCCATCACCTGTACGTCACAGTGTACTCCATCACCTGTGTGTCACAGTGTACTCCATCACCTGTTTATCACAGTGTACTCCATCACCTGTATGTCAAAATGTACTCCAACCCCGGGATGTCACAGTGTACTCCATCACCTGTACGTCACAGTGTACTCCAATACCTGGATATCACAGTGTACTCCAACACCTGTGTGTCACAGTGTACTCATCACCTACATGTCACAGTGTACTCCACCACCTGTGTGTCACAGTGTACTCCAACAACTGTACGTCACAGTGTACTCCATCTCCTGTACGTCACAGTGTACTTCAATACCTGTACGTCACATACGTCACAGTGTACTCCATCACCTGTACGTCACAGTGTACTCCAATACCTGTACATCACAGTGTGCTCCATCGCCTGTATGTCACAGTATACTACATCACCTGCGTGTCACAGTGTACTCCAACACCTGTGCATCAGTGTACTCCAACACCTGTACGTCACAGTGTACTCCAACACCTGTACGTCACAGTGTACTCCATCACCTGTTTATCACAGTGTACTCTAACACCTGTATGTCAAAGTGTACTCCACCACCTGCGTGTCACAGTGTACTCCATCACCTGTGTGTCACAGTGTACTCCATCACCTGTGTGTCACAGTGTACTCCAATACCTGGATATCACAGTGTACTCCATCACCTGTACGTCACAGTGTACTCCATCACCTGTACGTCACAGTGTACTCCATCACCTGTACGTCACAGTGTACTCCAATACCTGTACGTCACATACGTCACAGTGTACTCCATCACCTGTACGTCACAGTGTACTCCATCACCTGTACGTCACAGTGTACTCCATCACCTGTATGTCAAAATGTACTCCACCACCTGGGTGTCACAGTGTACTCCATCACCTGTTTATCATAGTGTACTCTAACACCTGTATGTCACAGTGTACTCCATCACCTGTATGTCACAGTGTACTCCAACTCCAGGATGTCACAGTGTACTCCATCACCTGTACGTCACAGTGTACTCCAATACCTGGATGTCACAGTGTACTCTATCACCTGTATGTCCCAGTGTACTCCATTGTCTGCATGTCACAGTGTACTCCAACACCTGTACATCACTGTGTACTCCACCGCATGTACGTCACAGTGTACTCCAATACCTGTATGTCACAGTGTACTCCATCGCCTGTATGTCACAGTGTACTCCAATACCTGTATGTCACAGTGTACTCCAATACCTGTACGTCACATACGTCACAGTGTACTCCATCACCTATATGTCACAGTGTACTCCATCACCTGTGTGTCACAGTGTACTCCACCACCTGTGTCAGTGTACTCCATCACCTGTACGTCACAGTGTACTCCATCACCTGTATGTCAAAATGTACTCCACCACCTGGGTGTCACAGTGTACTCCAACACCTGTACGTCACAGTGTACTCCATCACCTGTTTATCACAGTGTACTCCATCACCTGTGTGTCACAGTGTACTCCATCACCTGTGTCAGTGTACTCCATCACCTGTACGTCACAGTGTACTCCATCACCTGTGTGTCACAGTGTACTCCATCACCTGTTTATCACAGTGTACTCCATCACCTGTATGTCAAAATGTACTCCAACCCCGGGATGTCACAGTGTACTCCATCACCTGTACGTCACAGTGTACTCCAATACCTGGATATCACAGTGTACTCCAACACCTGTGTGTCACAGTGTACTCCATCACCTGTACGTCACAGTGTACTCCATCACCTGTACGTCACAGTGTACTCCATCACCTGTACGTCACAGTGTACTCCAATACCTGTACATCACAGTGTGCTCCATCGCCTGCATGTCACAGTATACTACATCACCTGCGTGTCACAGTGTACTCCAACACCTGTGCATCAGTGTACTCCAACACCTGCGTGTCACAGTGTACTCTAACACCTGTATGTCAAAGTGTACTCCACCACCTGCGTGTCACAGTGTACTCCATCACCTGTGTGTCACCGTGTACTCCAACCCCGGGATGTCACAGTGTACTCCATCACCTGTACGTCACAGTGTACTCCAATACCTGGATATCACAGTGTACTCCATCACCTGTTTGTCACAGTGTACTCCATCACCAGTACGTCACAGTGTACTCCAACACCTGTAGGTCACAGTGTACTCCAATACCTGTATGTCACAGTGTACTCCATCACCTGTAGGTCACAGTGTACTCCAATACCTGTATGTCACAGTGTACTCCAACACCTGTACGTCACAGTGTACTCCATCACCTGTAGGTCACAGTGTACTCCAATACCTGTATGTCACAGTGTACTCCAATACCTGTATGTCACAGTGTACTCCAATACCTGTACGTCACAGTGTACTCCAATACCTGTACGTCACAGTGTACTCCAATACCTGTATGTCACAGTGTACTCCAATACCTGTATGTCACAGTGTACTCCAATACCTGTATGTCACAGTGTACTCCATCACCTGTATGTCACAGTGTACTCCAATACCTGTATGTCACAGTGTACTCCAACACCTGCATGTCACAGTGTACTCCAATACCTGTATGTCACAGTGTACTCCAATACCTGTATGTCACACTGTACTCCAATACCTGTATGTCACAGTGTACTCCAATACCTGTATGTCACAGTGTACTCCAACACCTGTATGTCACAGCGTACTCCAATACTTGTATGTCACAGTGTACTCCAATACCTGTATGTCACACTGTACTCCATCACCTGTATGTCACAGTGTACTCCATCACCTGTGTGTAACACTGTACTCCATCACCTGTACGTCACAGTGTACTCCAACACCTGTATGTCACAGCGTACTCCAATACTTGTATGTCACAGTGTACTCCAATACCTGTATGTCACACTGTACTCCATCACCTGTATGTCACAGTGTACTCCAACACCTGTATGTCACAGTGTACTGCAATACCTGTATGTCACACTGTACTCCATCACCTGTACGTCACAGTGTACTCCAACACTTGTATGTCACAGTGTACTCCATCACCCATTTATCATAGTGTACTCCATCACCTGTACGTCACAGTGTACTCCAACACATCAACACATGCATGTTACAGTGTACTCATACTCCAACACCTGCTTGTCAGTGTACTTCAAAACATGCGTGTCACAGTGTCCATAATGTATGGATGTAAATCCAGTGTCTGTGGGGGTAATTCCAAGTTGATCGCAGCAGGATTTTTTTTAGCAGTTGGGCAAAACCATGTGCACTGCAGGGGAGGCAGATATAACATGTGCAGAGAGAGTTAGATTTGGGTGGGGTGTGTTCAATCTGCAATCTAATTTGCAGTGTAAAAATAAAGCAGCCAGTATTTACCCTGCACAGAAATAAAATAACCCACCCAAATGTAACTCTCTCTGCACATGTTATATCTGCCCCCCCTGCAGTGCACATGGTTTTGCCCAACTGAACTGCTAAAAAAAATCCTGCTGCGATCAACTTGGAATTACCCCCATGTCCCATCCCCCTTACCTGTACACCCAGTGTCACAGTGTACCCCTCTCCCATGTGTCAGTATCTCCCTCTCCCATGTGTCAGTGTCATTTCTTCCTGTACATCTAGTGCCAAAGTGTCCCCATCACATGTGTCACTATCCCCCCCAAACATGTACATATAGTGCCACTGTCTCCCCCATACCTGTACATCTAGTGTCATAGTGTCCCCTCTCCTATGTGTCCCCTCCTCACCTGCACATCCAGTGTCAGTGTCCCCTCTCCCATGTGTCAGTGCCCCTCCTACCTGTACATACAGTTCCAGTGTCACAGTGTCCCCTCTCCATGTGTCCCCTCATCACCTGCATATCCAGTGTCACAGTGTCCCCTCTCCATGTGTCCCCTCATCACCTGCATATCCAGTGTCATAGTGTCCCCTCTCCCATGTGTCAGTGCCCCTCCTACCTGTACATACAGTTCCAGTGTCACAGTGTCCCCTCTCCCATGTGTCCCCTCATCACCTGCATATCCAGTGTCATAGTGGCCCCTCTCCCATGTGTCCCCTCCTCACCTGTACATCCAGTGTCACAGTGTCCCCTCTCCCATGTGTCCCCTCATCACCTGCATATCCAGTGTCATAGTGGCCCCTCTCCCATGTGTCCCCTCCTCACCTGTACATCCAGTGTCATAGTGTCCCCTCTCCCATGTGTCAGTGCCCCTCCTACCTGCACATACAGTTCCAGTGTCACAGTGTCCCCTCTCCATGTGTCCCCTCATCACCTGCATATCCAGTGTCATAGTGGCCCCTCTCCCATGTGTCCCCTCCTCACCTGTACATCCAGTGTCAATGTCCGCTTTCCTATGTGTCAGTGCCCCTACTACCTGTACATACAATTCCAGTGTCCCCTCTTCCATGTGTCCCCTCAACACCTACACATCCAGTGTCAGTGTCCCCTCTACCATGTGTCCCCTTCTCACCTGCACATACAGTGTCATAGTGTCCCCTCTATGTGTCCCTTCCTCACCTGCACATCCAGGGTCACAGTGGCCCCCTCTCCTATGTGTCAGTGTCCCCTCCTCATCTGCACATCCAGTGTCACAGTGTCCCCTCTCCCATGTGTCAATGTCCCCTCCTCATCTGCACATCCAGTGTCACAGTGTCCCCTCTCCCATGTGTCAGTGTCCCCTCCTCACCTGCACATCCAGGTTCACAGTTTCCCCTCTCCTATGTGTTCCCTCGTCACCTGCACATCCAGTGTCAGTGTCCCCTCGTCACCTGCACATCCAGTGTCACAGTGCCCTCTCCCATATGTCAGTGTCCCCTCCTCACCTGCACATGCAGTGTCACAGTGCCCTCTCCCATGTGTCAGTGTCCCCTCCTCACCTGCACATGCAGTGTCACAGTGCCCTCTCCCATGTGTCAGTGTCCCCTCCTCACCTGCACATACAGTGTCACAGTGCCCCCTCTCCCATGTGTCAGTGTCCCCTCCTCACCTGCACATACAGTGTCACAGTGCCCTCTCTCCCATGTGTCAGTGTCCCCTCCTCACCTGCACATACAGTGTCACAGTGTCCCTCTCATGTGTCCTGCATGACAGTGTACCCTCTCCCATGTGTCCTGTATGACAGTGTCCCCTCCCCATGTGTCCTGTATGACGGTGTCCCCTCTCCCATGTGTCCTGTATGAAAGTGTCCCCCTCTCCCATGTGTCCTGTATGACAGTGTACCCTCTCCCATGTGTCCTGTATGACAGTGTACCCTCTCCCATGTGTCCTGTATGACAGTGTACCCTCTCCCATGTGTCCTGTATGACAGTGCCCCCTCTCCCATGTGTCCTGTATGACAGTGTCCCCTCTCCCATGTGTCCTGTATGACGGTGCCCCCTCTCCCAAGTGTCCTGTATGACAGTGCCCCCTCTCCCATGTGTCCTGTATGACAGTGTCCCCTCTCCCATGTGTCCTGTATGACAGTGTCCCCTCTCCCATGTGTCCTGTATGACAGTGTCCCCTCTCCCATGTGTCCTGTATGACAGTGTACCCTCTCCCATGTGTCCTGTAGGACAGTGCCCCCTCTCCCATGTGTCCTGTATGACAGTGTACCCTCTCCCATGTGTCCTGTATGACAGTGTCCCCTCTCCCATGTGTCCTGTATGACTGTGTCCCCCTCTCCCATGTGTCCTGTATGACAGTGTCCCCTCTCCCATGTGTCCTGTATGACAGTGTCCCCTCTGCCATGTGTCCTGTATGACAGTGTACCCTCTCCCATGTGTCCTGTATGACAGTGTCCCCTCTGACAGTGTACCCTCTTCCATGTGTCCTGTATGACAGTGCCCCCTCTCCCATGTGCCCTGTATGACAGTGCCCCCTCTCCCATGTGTCCTGTATGACAGTGTCCCCTCTCCCATGTGTCCTGTATGACAGTGTCCCCTCTCCCATGTGTCCTGTATGACAGTGTACCCTCTCCCATGTGTCCTGTATGACAGTGTCCCCTCCCTATGTGTCCTGTATGACAGTGTACCCTCTCCCATGTGTCCTGTATGACAGTGTCCCCTCTCCCATGTGTCCTGTATGACAGTGGCCACTCACCTGTAGGACACCTGTTTCCGGAAGGTCAGGTTCCGGAGCTTCTCCTCCACGGACTCCTCCCTATCCCTGTGCCCGGTTCCCGGCTCCTGCACAGCGGATTCCCCGGCCGTGTCCTGGCCTCCCTCGGCTCCCTGGCACCCGGTGTCCCTGCTCTGAGCTCCGTCGAGAGGCGGGTTCATATCTGTGCCGGCCCGGGGGCTGAGCGGGGAGTCCCGGGCACAGTCACAGCTCCGCTCCCAGGCAGCGCTGCAAATGGAGGAGGCGCTGCGGCAGCATCCATGGGGGGAGACCGGGGCATTGTGGGAAACTCCTCCCTGACCAATCGCGGCCAAGCAGCCCCCCTCTCTCCCCGCCGGCCCCCTCATCAGCACTGTACCACCCATATACTCCCTCATCAGCACTGTACCACCCATATACTCCCTCATCACCAGTGTACCACCCATATACTCCCTCATCAGCACTGTACCACCCATATACTCCCTCATCACCAGTGTACCACCCATATACTCCCTCATCAGCACTGTACCACCCATATACTCCCTCATCACCAGTGTACCACCCATATACTCCCTCATCAGCACTGTACCACCCATATATTCCCTCATCACCAGTGTACCACCCATATACTCCCTCATCAGCACTGTACCACCCATATACTCCCTCATCAGCACTGTACTACCCATATACTCCCTCATCACCAGTGTACCACCCATATACTCCCTCATCAGCACTGTACTACCCATATACTCCCTCATCTCCAGTGTACCACCTATATACTCCCTCATCAGCACTGTACCACCCATATACTCCCTCATCAGCACTGTACCACCCATATACTCCCTCATCAGCACTGTACCACCCATATACTCCCTCATCACCAGTGTACCACCCATACACTCCCTCCTTACACTGATAAACCACCCATATACTCCCTCCTCACCAGTGTACCACCCATATACTCCCTCATCACCAGTGTACCACCCATATACTCCCTCATCACCAGTGTACCAGCCATATACTCCCTCATCAGCACTGTACCACCCATATACTCCCTCATCACCAGTGTACCACCCATATACTCCCTCATCAGCAATGTACCACCAATATACTCCCTCATCACCAGTGTACCACCCTTATACTCCCAACTTACACTGATATACCACCCATATACTCCCTCATCAGCAATGTACCACCCATATACTCCCTCATCACCAGTGTACCACCCATATACTCCCTCATCAGCAATGTACCACCCATATACTCCCTCATCACCAGTGTACCACCCATATACTCCCTGATCAGCACTGTACCACCCATATATTCCCTCATCAGCACTGTACCACCCATATACTCCCTCATCACCAATGTACCACCCATATACTCCCTCCTTACACTGATATACCACCCATATACTCCCTCATCACCAGTGTACCACCCATATACTCCCTCATCACCAGTGTACCACCCATATACTCCCTCATCACCAGTGTACCACCCATATACTCCCTCAACAGTGTACCACCCATATACTCCCTCATCAGCACTGTACCACCCATTTACTCCCTCATCAGCACTGAACCACCCATATACTCCCTCATCACCAGTGTACCACCCATATACTCGCTCAACAGTGTACCACCCATATACTCCCTCATCACCAGTATACCACTCATATACTCCCTCATCACCAGTGTACCCCCCATATTCCCCCTTCATCAGCACTGTACAACCCATATAATCCCTCATCAGCACTGTACCACCCATATACTCCCTCATCAGCACTGTACCACCCATATACTCCCTCATCACCAGTGTACCACTCATATACTCCCTCCTTACACTGATATACCACCCATATACTCCCTCATCACCAATGTACCAATCATATACTCCCTCCTTACACTGATATATCACCAATATATTCCCTCCTCACCAATGTACCACCCATATACTCCCTCATTACTTTTATACCGCCTATATACCTGTACTCCCTCATCAGCCATGTACCATCCATATACTCCCTCATAAGCGGTGTACCACTTATATACTCCCTCATTACTCTGATGTACCACCAAAATACTCCCTCATCACCAGTATACCACCCATATACCCTAATTACTCTGAAATACCTTCTATACATTTCCTATTCTCCAGTGTACCACTTCCTTGTGCTCCTTTGTAACCAGTGACCACCCATATATTATCATTATTACTATATATTATATATCACCCTCATTAATATTATTATTATCCTTTATTTATATGGCGCCACAAGCGTTCCGCAGCGCCCAATTACAGAGTACATATGCACATAATCAAAACAGGAAAACAGTGACTTACAGCTGAAGACAATATAGGACAAGTACAGGGTAACTAAGCGTAACTACACTAGTAAACGACATGGGGGGTAATTCAAAGTTGATCGCAGCAGGAATTTTGTTAGCAGTTGGGCAAAACCATGTGCACTGCAGGGGAGGCAGATATAACATGTGCAGAGAGAGTTAGATTTGGGTGGGGTGTGTTCAATCTGCAATCTAATTTGCAGTGTAAAAATAAAGCAGCCAGTATTTACCCTGCACAGAAACAATATAACCCACCCAAATCTAACTCTTTCTGCACATGTTATATCTGCCTCCTCTGCAGTGGCAAACGCAGGATTTGCATGGGGGGGGGGGGGGGGGGGGGTGTCCAGAACTGGGCGGAGCCAATCACGGGGGTGGGGACTGAGGTGACCCAGTATATGCTGGGTCCGTAAAACTAGTGTCTCTGTGTGTGTGTGTGTGTGTATATATATATATATATATATATATATACTGTACATATATCTACACATATATATATATACATGTGTATGTATATATATATATACATACACACACACATACATATACATAGCATATTAAACATGCATACATATATATATATATATATATATATATGTGTGTACAGTACACATATATTTCTCTGACGTGCTAGTGGATGCTGGGGACTCCGTAAGGACCATGGGGAATAGACGGCTCCGCAGGAGACTGGGCACATCTAAAGAAAGCTTTAGGACTATCTGGTGTGCACTGGCTCCTCCCCCTATGACCCTCCTCCAAGCCTCAGTTAGATTTCTGTGCCCGGCTGAGCTGGATGCACACTAGGGGCTCTCCTGAGCTCCTAGAAAGAAAGTATAATTTAGGTTTTTTATTTTCAGTGAGACCTGCTGGCAACAGGCTCACTGCAACGAGGGACTAAGGGGAGAAGAAGCGAACCTACCTAAGTGGTGGTAGCTTGGGCTTCTTAGGCTACTGGACACCATTAGCTCCAGAGGGATCGAACACAGGACCCGACCTCGTCGTCCGTTCCCGAAGCCGCGCCGCCGTCCCCCTTACAGAGCCAGAAGCAAGAAGGTGGTCCGGAAAATCGGCGGCTGAAGACTTCTGTCTTCTCCAAGGTAGCGCACAGCACTGCAGCTGTGCGCCATTGCTCCTCATGCACACCACACACTGCGGTCACTGATGGGTGCAGGGCGCTGGGGGGGGGGCGCCCTGAGCAGCAATATTAACACCTTGGCTGGCGAACTGACACCATATATAGCCCCAGGGGCTATATAGGTGTTTATTAACCCCTGACAGATCTTTTACAATAGCGGGAGAAAGCCCGCCGAAAAAGGGGCGGAGCCATCTCCCTCAGCACACTGGCGCCATTTTCCCTCACAGCTCTGCTGGAGGGATCGCTCCCTGGCTCTCCCCTGCAGTCCTGCACTACAGAAAAGGGTTAAAAAGAGAGGGGGGGCACAAATTAGGCGCAGTATATATATATATATTATGCAGCTATAAGGGAAAACACTCTCTATAGGTGATATCCCTGTGATATATAGCGCTTTGGTGTGTGCTGGCATACTCTCCCTCTGTCTCCCCAAAGGGCTTTGTGGGGTCCTGTCCTCTGTCAGAGCATTCCCTGTGTGTGTGCTGTGTGTCGGTACTGCTGTGTCGACATGTATGATGAGGATAATGATGTGTAGGCGGAGCAAATGCCTGTGAATGGGATGTCACCCCCTGCGGGGTCGACACCGGTGTGGATGGACTTATGGAAGGAATTACGTGACAGTGTCAACTCCTTACATAAAAGGTTTGACGACATAGGACAGCCGGCTGCTCAGCTTGTGCCTGTCCAAGCGTCTCACATGTCATCAGGGGCTCTAAAACGCCCGCTACCTCAGATGGCAGACACAGATGTTGACACGGATACCGACTCCAGTGTCGACGATGAGACTAGTGTACCTTCCAATAGGGCCACCCGTTACATGATTGAGGCAATTAAAAATGTATTACACATTCTGATAATACCCCAGATACCACAAAAAAGGGTATTATGTTTGGTGACAGAAAACTACCAGTAGTTTTCCTGCATCTGAGGAATTGATATGAGGTGTGTGAGGAAGCGTGGACTTCCCCCGATAAGAAATTGATCATTTCTAAGCAGCGTACCCTTTTCCGCCAGAGGATAGGTCACGTTGGGAAATAACCCCTAGGGTAGATAAAGCGGTTACGCGCTTATTAAAAAAGGTGGCACTACCGTCACGGATACGGCCGCCCTGAAGGACCTGCTGATAGAAAGCAGAAAACTACCCTTAAAGCTATATACACACACACGGGCATTATATTGAGACCTGCTATTGCCTCGGCATGGATGTGCAGTGCGGCAGCTGCGTGGTCAGATTCCCTGTCGGATAATATTTATACTATAGATAGGGACAATATTTTGCTGAAAATAGAGCATATAAAAGACGCTGTCTTATACATGCGTGATGCACAGAGGGATATTTGCAGATTGGCATCACTAATAAGCGCTATGTAAAACCATTGCCGCCAGACGGGGGTTATGGACTCGGCAATGGTCGGGCGATGCCGATTCAAAACGGCACATGGAAGTTTGCCCTAGAAGGGGGTGTTTGGGGATGGTCTTTCAGACCTCGTTTCCACAGCTACGGCTGGGAAATCAAAACTTTTGCCACAAGCTACCCCACAGCAAGAGTAAGCACTGTATTATCAGGTACAGTCCCTTCGGCCCCAGAAAAGTAGAGGGCTAGAGGCTCATCTTTTCTGCCAAGAGGAAAAGGTAGAGGGAAAAAGCTGCAGCACACAGCTAGTTCCCGGGAGCAGAAGTCCTCCCCTGCGTCCGGTAAGTCCACAGCATGACGCTGGGGCTGCTCAGGCGGACCCGGGTATGGTGGGGGCCCGTCTCAGAAATTTTCAGCGCACAGTGGGCTCTCTCACAGGTGGATCCCTGGGTTCTTCAAACAGTATCTCAGAGGTACAGGCTAGAATTCGAGACGTCTCCTCCCCGCCGTTTCCTAAAATCTGCCTTACCGGCAACTCCCTCTGTCAGGGAGGCAGTGTTGGTGGCTATCCAAAAAACTGTATTCACAGCAAGTGATTATCAAGGTACCCCTCCTTCAACAGGAAAGGGGTTACTTTTCCACAATGTTTGTGGTACCGAAACCGGACGGTTCGGTGAGACCCATCTTAAATTTAAAATCCTTGAACACATATAACAAAAGATTCAAGTTCAAGATGGAATCGCTCAGGGCGATTATTGCGATCCTGGACGAGGGGGATTACAGGGTCTCTCTGGACATCAAGGATACTTACCTGCATGTCCCCATTTACCCTCCTCACCAGGAGTACCTCAAGATTATGGTACCGGACTGTCACTATCAGTTCCAGACGCTGCCGTTTGGATTATCCACGGCACCGAGGGTCTTTACCATGGGTAATGACCGAAATGATGATACTCCTTCGCAAGAAGGGAGTTTTAATTATCCCGTACTTGGACGATCTCCTGATAAAGGCGAGGTCCAAGGAACAGTTGGTAAGGGGGTAGCACTTTCTCGGGAAGTGCTGCAACAGCAGGACTGGATTCTCAATTCCAAAGTCACAGCTGGTCCCGACGACACGTCTTCTGTTCCTGGGAATGATTCTGGAAACAGACCAGAAAAAAGTGTTTCTTCCAATGGAAAAAGCCGAGGAGTTGTCATCTCTAGTCAGAAACCTCCTAAGACCGGGACAGGTGTCGGTACATCAATGCACACGAGTCCTGGGAAAAATGGTAGCTTCGTACGAAGAAATTCCATTCGGAAAGTTCCAAGCAAGGATTTTCCAGCGGGACCTGTTGGACAAATGGTGGGGGTCCCATCTCCAGATACAGCAGCGGATAACCCGGTCGGCAAGAACCAGGGTGTCGCTGCGGTGGTGGCTGCAGAGGGCTCATCTACTAGAGGGCCGCAGATTCGGAATACAGGACTGGGTCCTGGTAAACACGGATGCCAGCCTTCGGGGCTGGGGTGCAGTCACACAGGGAGTAAAATTCCAAGGACTGTGGTCCAAACAGGAGATTTCACTTCATATAAATTTTCTGGAGCTAAGAGCCCTTTACAAGGCCGTAAGCCAAACAAGGCCCCTGCTTCAAAACCAACCGTACTGATCCAATCAGACAACATCACAGCGCTCGCCCATGTAAACAGCAGGGCGGCACAAGAAGCAGGAGGGCAATGGCAGAAGCCACAAGGATTCCCCGTTGGGCGGAAAATCATGTGGTAGCACTGGCAGCAGTGTTCATTCCGGGAGTGGACAACTGGGAAGCAGACTTCCGCAGCAGACTCCACCCGGGAGAATAGGGACTTCATCCAGAAGTCTTCCAAATGCTGGTAAACCGTTGGGAAAGACCACAGGTGGACATGATGGCGGCCCGCCTCAATAAAAAAGATATTGCGCCAGGTCAAGGGAACCTCAGGCGATCGCTGTGGACGCTCTAGTGACACCGCGGGCATACCAGTCGGTTTATGTGTTCCCTCCTCTCCCTCTCCTACCCAAGGTACTGAGGATAATAAGGAAAAGAGGAGTAAGAACTATACTCATTGTTCCGGATTGGCCAAGAAGGGCTTGGTACCTGGAACTTCAGGAGTTGATCTCAGAGGACCCATGGCCTCTGCCACTCAGACAGGATCTGCTGCAGCAGGGGCCCTGTCTGTTCAAAGACTTACCGCGGCTGCATTAACGGCATGGCGGTTGAACACCGGATCCTGAGTGAAAAAGGCATTCCGGAGGAAGTCATTCCTACCCTGATCAAAGCCAGGAAGGATGTCAGCCTGAAGTGCAGACGTTGTAAGGGAGTGCTGCATATTCAGCCCCTTTTTTGTGCCCCAGTGGCACCTTGGGATCTCAATGTGGTTTTGAAGTTCCTGGAATCACATTGGTTTGAGCCACTTAAAACCGTGGATTTGAAATATCTCACATGAAAAGTGGTCATGTGTTGGCTCTGGCTTCGGCCAGGCATGTGTCAGAATTGGCGGCTTTGTCATAAAAAAGCCCTTACCTGACTTTCCATATGGATAGGGCAGAGTTGAGGACTCGTCCTCACTTTCTCCCGAAGGTGGTATCAGGTTTTCACTTGTACCAACCTATTGTGGTGCCTGCGGCTACTAGGGACTTGGAGGATTCCAAGTTACTGGACGTAGTCAGGGCCCTGAAAAATTATATTTCCAGGACGGCTGGAGTCAGGAAAACTGACTCGCTGTTTATCCTAGATGCACCCAACATGCTGGGTGCTCCTGCTTCTAAGCAGACTATAGCGCGCTGGATTTGTAGCACTATTCAGCTTGCGCATTCTGCGGTGGGACTACCGCAGCCTAAATCTGTAAAAGCCCATTCCACATGGAAGGGGGCTCATCTTGGGCGGCTGCCCGAGGGGTCTCGGCTTACAACTTGGCCGAGCTGCTACTTGGTCAGGGGCAAACACGTTGCAAAATTCTACAAATTTGATACCCTGGCTGAGAAGGACCTTGAGTTCTCTCATTCGGTGCTGCAGAGTCATCCGCACTCTCCCGCCCGTTTGGGAGCTTTGGTATAATCCCCATGGTCCTTACGGAGTCCCCAGCATCCACTAGGACGTCAGAGAAAATAAGATTTTACTCACCGGTAAATCTATTTCTCGTAGTCCGTAGTGGATGCTGGGCGCCCATCCCTAGTGCGGATTGTCTGCAATACTTGTAAATAGTTATTGTTACACAAATCGGGTTGTTATTGCGAACCATCTATTCAGAGGTTCCATTGTTATCATACTGTTAACCGGGGTTCCTATCACGAGTTATATGGTGTGATTGGTGTGGCTGGTATGAGTCTTACCCGGGATTCAAAATCCTTCCTTATTGTGTCAGCTCTTCCGGGCACAGTGTCCTAACTGAGGCTTGGAGGAGGGTCATAGGGGGAGGAGCCAGTGCACACCAGATAGTCCTAAAGCTTTCTTTAGATGTGCCCCGTCTCCTGCGGAGCCGTCTATTCCCCATGGTCCTTACGGAGTCCCCAGCATCCACTACGGACTACGAGAAATAGATTTACCGGTGAGTAAAATCTTATTATACACATGTGTATATATATATATATACTAGGTGCTTCATCGCGCCCTACGGGCGCTCTTCACACCGTCGCAAGGGGCTACGTCCCCTTAACCCTTGCATGCCTTTCTGGGGTTTAATATTTGTATTATATGGAGTATTACCTGCATTCCTTTGTTAGTGGTTAAATATTGCACAATGAAAGGGCGTGCGATGGTGAAGGAGGCGCAGCCCCTTGCGACGGCGTGAACAGCACCTGCAGGGCACGATGTACAGAATGTAGCGGGTGCGGGGGGGACTGCGGATGGTGTCTGTAGATGCTGCGGGTGGAGGGGAGGCAGAAGTGGGGGTGGGGCCCGGATGGGGAAGGTTCGGGAGGTGCTGCGCGTGGGGGAGGGGCAGAGGAGTGGGGGATGCAGATGGGGGAGGGGTCCGGAGGCACTGCAGGTGGGGGAGGGGCAGGGGTGCCACGGGTGGGAGAGGGGCAGGTGTGGGGATGTTGTGGATGGGTGAAGGGTTCCGGAGGTGCTGTGGGATGGGTGTGCCAGGGGTTGGGTAGGGGACCGCAGGCACCATGGGTAGGGTAGGGGCAGGTACGGGTGTTGCGGCGGATGAGAAAGGAGGTCCGGAGGTGCTGCAGGTGGTGGAGGGGCAGGTGCGGGGGTGCCATTGGTGGGGGAGGGGTGGGTGAGGGGGGGACCGCTGATGGAGGAGGGTGTCTGCAGATGCTGCGGGTGGAGGGGGGCAGGTGTGGGGGGAGACGTATAAGGAGGGTGAATGGTGGAAGGGGCCTGGAGGTGCTGTGGGTGGTGAAGGGGTGGAGGAGTGGGAGCCACGGGTGGTGTAGGGGGTCTGGAGGCACAGCATGTGGGGGAGGGGTGGAGTGCCGCATGTGGTGGAGGGGAAGGTGCGGAGGTGTAGTGCATTGGGGAGAGGTCTGGAGGCGCTGCGGGTACTGTACATGCCATAAAAGGTAGTTGGAGGGTATGCAGTAACAGGGCCAGGACAGGGGTGACAGGGTCAGTACAGGGTTGACGGGGCCAGGACAGGGGTGACGGTGCCAGGACAGGGGTGACGGGGCCAGGACAGGGGTGACGGGGCCAGGACAGGGGTGACGGGGCCAGGACAGAAATGATAGGGACAGGATAGGGGTGACAGGGCCAGGGTAGGGGCGGCAGGACCAGGACAGGGGTGACGGGGCCAGTATAGGGTTGACAGGGCAAGCACAGGGGTGACAGGGCCAGGATAGGGGTAACAGGGCCAGGATAGGGGTAACAGGGCCAGCATAAGGGTGAAAGGGCCAGGATAAGGGTGAAAGGGCCAGAATAAGGGTGGCAGGGCAAGGCCAGGGGTGACAGGGACATGACAGAACACAGGGCACGGGAGAGATTGGTATTAGGGACAAAACAGTGGTGACAGACAGATGTGTCTTACCGGAGTCACTGCTGCTGGCTGCTGCTGTTCCATTCCAACCTGTTGGGATCTGCTGCTGCTGGAGACTTGGCATGGCTGACTCTCTCAGGCTGGAGTCCTGCTTTCTCTGCCAGTCCGCATCCCTCCCCCCCTCCTCAGTCACACACCGCAGACCTCGCGCAGCTGCCGGGCATTGTGGTAAGGTGAGACTGGAAATGACTGGTTAGCCCCCAGGAGATGCTGCGGCTGGAGGGAGGAGGGGGTCATAGCATGCACGTGGCGCGGACCTCACGGCTTCCGGGCACTGTGGTAAGGGGAGACTGGGAGTGACTGGTTAGCTCCCAGGAGACGCTGCGGCTGGAGGGAGGAGTGGGTCAGAGCCTGCAAGCAGCTCGGATTTCTGCAGCGCTACCCGCCAGCTAAAGTGTGTGAATGAGCTGGGCGCACTCCACTGCGGGTGGCAGCGCTGCAGCTAGCGGTGGGGTTGCCGGGGCTGGAGATAACAGAGGCAGTATGGAACCTGCACAGCGGCAGGTGCCCCACTAAACTGCAGCTAAGAAGCGTGGAGTGTGTCAGAAAGTGACGCTCCTCCGCACCAGAGAGACCCTGCTGAGTATGCCGATGTGGGGGGTCAAGCACACAGTGAGCCGGTGCCCGTCTGTCTGTATGACATACCCCTCACACACCCCCATACCTCCCAAATGTCCCGATTTTCGCGGGACAGTCCCATTTTCTCTAACGTCCTAGTGGATGCTGGGGACTCCGTCAGGACCATGGGGAATAGCGGCTCCGCAGGAGACAGGGCACAAAAGCAAGCTTTTAGGATCACATGGTGTGTACTGGCTCCTCCCCCTATGACCCTCCTCCAAGCCTCAGTTAGGTTTTTGTGCCCGGCCGAGAAGGGTGCAATCTAGGTGGCTCTCTTAAAGAGTTACTTAGAAAAAGTTTTTAGGTTCTTTATTTTCAGTGAGTCCTGCTGGCAACAGGCTCACTGCATCGAGGGACTTAGGGGAGAGATTTTCAACTCACCTGCGTGCAGGATGGATTGGATTCTTAGGCTACTGGACATAGCTCCAGAGGGAGTCGGAACACAGGGCTCGCCCTGGGGTTCGTCCCGGAGCCGCGCCGCCGACCCCCCTTGCAGACGCTGAAGATGAAGAGGTCCGGAACCAGGCGGCAGAAGACTCTCAGTCTTCATCAGGTAGCGCACAGCACTGCAGCTGTGCGCCATTGTTGTCAGCACACTTCACACAGCGGTCACGGAGGGTGCAGGGCGCTGGAGGGGGGCGCCCTGGGCAGCAATGTATAATACCTGTATGGCGAAAAATACATCACATATAGCCCTTGAGGCTATATGGATGTATTTAACCCCTGCCAGATATCTAAAACTCCGGAGAAGAAGCCCGCCGAAAAGGGGGCGGGGCCTATTCTCCTCAGCACACAGCGCCATTTTCCCTCACAGAAAGGCTGGTGGGAAGGCTCCCATGCTCTCCCCTGCACTGCACTACAGAAACAGGGTTAAAACAGAGAGGGGGGGCACTGATTTGGCGATATGTATATATATTAAAATGCTATAAGGGAGGAACACTTATATAAAGGTTGTCCCTGGATAATGATAGCGTTTTGGTGTGTGCTGGCAAACTCTCCCTCTGTCTCCCCAAAGGGCTAGTGGGTCCTGTCCTCTATCAGAGCATTCCCTATGTGTGTGCTGTATGTCGGTACGTGTGTGTCGACATGTATGAGGAAAATATTGGTGAGGAGGCGGAGCAAATTGCCTGTATGGTGATGTCACTCTCTAGGGAGTCGACACCGGAATGGATGGCTTATTTATGGAAATTACGTGACAATGTCAACACGCTGCAAGCCGGTTGACGACATGAGAGGGCCGGCGAACAAATTAGTATCTGTCCAGGCGTCTCAAACACCGTCAGGGGCTGTAAAATGCCCATTTACCTCAGTCGGTCGACACAGACCCAGACACGGACACTGATTTCAGTGTCGACGGTGAAGAAACAAACGTATTTTCTTTTAGGGCCACACGTTAAGGGCAATGAAGGAGGTGTTACATATTTCTGATACTCCAAGTACCACAAAAAAGGGTATTATGTGTGAGGTGAAAAAACTACCTGTAGTTTTTCCTGAATCAGATAAATTAAATGAAGTGTGTGATGATGCGTGGGTTTCCCCCGATAGAAAATTATTGGCGGTATACCCTTTCCCGCCTGAAGTTAAGGCGCGGTGGGAAACACCCCTCAGGGTGGATAAGGCGCTCACACGCTTAGCAGAACAAGTAGCGGTACCATCTACGGATAGGGCCGTACTTAAGGAGCCAGCTGATAGGAGGCTGAAAAATATCCTAAAAAGTATACACACACATGCTGGTGTTATACTGCGACCAGCGATCGCCTCAGCCTGGATGTGCAGAGCTGAGGTGGCTTGGTCGAATTCCCTGACTAAAAATATTGATACCTTTGACAGGGACAGTATTTTATTGACTATAGAGCATTTAAAGGATGCATTTCTATATATGCGAGATGCGCAGAGGGATATTTGCACTCTGGCATCAAGAGTAAATGCGATGTCCATATCTGCAAGAAGATGTTTATGGACACGGCAGGGGTCAGGTGATGCAGATTCCAAACGGCACAAAGATGTATTGCCGTATAAAGGGGAGGAGTTATTTGGGGTCGGTCCATGGGACCTGGTGGCCAGGGCAACTGCTGGAAAATCCACCGTTTTTTACCCTAAGTCACATCTCTGCAGAAAAAGACACAGTCTTTTCAGCCTCAGTCCTTTCGTCCCTATAAGAGTCATATCTGCCCAGGGATAGAGGAAAGGGAAGAAGACTGCAGCAGGCAGCCCATTCCCAGGAACAGAAGCCTTCCACCGCTTCTACCAAGTTCTCAGCATGACGCTGAGACCGTACAGGACCCCTGGATCCTACAAGTAGTATCCAAGGGGTACAGATTGGAATGTCGAGAGGTTTCCCCCCTCGCAGTTTCCTGTAGTCTGCTGTACCAATGTCTCCCTCCGACAGGGAGGCAGTATTGAAAACAATTCACAAGCTGTATTCCCAGCAGGTGATAATAAAATTACCCCTCCGACAACAAGGAAAGGGGTATTACTCCACACTATATGGTGGTACTGAAGGCTAGGTGAGACCTATTCTAAATCTGAAAAATTTGAACACTTACAAGGGTTCAAATCCAGATGGAGTCACTCAGAGCAGTGATAGCAAAGAACAAGGGGACTATATGGTGTCCCGGGACATCAGGGATGCTTACCTCCATGTCCTAAAATTTGCCTTTTCTCACCAAGGGTACCTCAGGTTCGTGGTACAGAACTGTCACTATCAGTTTCAAGACGATGCCGTTGGATTGTCCAAGGCACCCCGGGTCCTTACCAAGGTAATAACCGAAAGGAGGATTCGTCTTCAAAGAAAATGGACGACCTCCTGATAAGAACAAGGTCCAGAGAACAGTTGGAGGTCGGAGTAGCACTATCTCAAGTAGTTCTACGACAGCACGGGTGGATTCTAAATATTCCAAAACCGCAGTTGTTCCGACGACACGTCTGCTGGTCCTAGGGATGATTCTGGACACAGTCCAGGAAAAGGTGTTTCTCCCAGAGGAGAAAGCCAGGGAGTTATCCGAGCTAATCGGGATCCTCCTAAAACCAGGAAAAGTGTCAGTGCATCATTGCACAAGAGTCCTGGTAAAAATGGTGGCTTATTACGAAGCGCTTCCATTCGGCAGATTTCACGCAAGAACTCTTCAGTGGGATCTGCTGGACAAATGGTCCGGATCGCATCTTCAGATGCATCAGCGGATAACCCTATATCCAAGGACAAGGGTGTCTCTCCTGTGGTGATTACAGAGTGCTCATCTTCTAGAGGGCCGCAGATTCGGCATTCAGGATTGGATGCTCGTGACCACGGAGGCCAGCCTGAGAGGCTGGGGAGCAGTCACACAAGGAGTGTGATCAAGTCTGGAGAATTCTCTCCACATAAATATACTGGAGCTAAGAGCAAATTTATAATGCTCTAAGCTTAGCAAGACCTCTGCTTCAAGGTCAGCCGGTATTGATCCAGTGGGATAACATCACGGCAGTCGCCCACGTAAACAGAAAGGGCGGCACAAGAAGCAGGAGGGCAGTGGCAAAACTGCAAGGATTTTTCGCTAGGCGGAAAATCATGTGATAGCACTGTCAGCAGTGTTCATTCCGGGAGTGGACGACTGGGAAGCAGACTTCCTCAGCAGGCACGACCTCCACCCGGGAGAGTGGGAACTTCATCGGGAAGTTTTCCGCATGATTGTGAACCGTTGGGAAAGACCAAAGGTGGACATGATGGCGTCCCGCCCGAACAAAAAATGGGACAGGTCTTGCGCCAGGTCACGAGACCTTCAGGCGATAGCTGTGGACGTCCTGGTAACACCGTGGGTGTAACAGTCGGTGTATGTGTTCCCTCCTCTGCTTCTCATAACCAAGGTATTGAGAATTATAAGACATAGAGGAGTAAGAACTATACTCGTGGCTCCGGATTGGCCAAGAGGGACTTGGTAACCGGGACTTCAAGAGATGCTCACAGAGGACTAATGGCCTCGGGAGCTAAGAAGGGATTTGCTTTCAGCAAGTACCATGTCTGTTCCAAGAGGAACCGTGGCATCGGCCTTTAAGAAAGGACCTGCTCCAGCAGGGACCTTGTCTGTTCCAAGACTTACCGCGACTGCGTTTGACGGCATGGCGGTTTGAACGCCGGATCCTAAGGGAAAAGGCATTCCGGAAGAGGTCATACCTACCCTGGTCAAAGCCAGGAAGGAGGTGACCGCACAACGTTATCACCACATGTGGTAAAAATATGTTGCGTGGGTGAGGCCAGGAAGGCCCCACGAAAAAATTTCAACTAGGTCGATTTCTGCACTTCCTGAAAACAGGAGTGTCTATGAGCCTAAAATTGGTGTCCATTAAGGTTCAAGTTTCGGCCCTATAGATTTTCTTCCAGAAAGAATTGGCTTCAGTTCCTGAAGTCCAGACGTTTGTCAAGGGAGTATTGCATATACAGCCCTTGTGTGCCTCCAGTGGCACCGTGGGATCTCAACGTAGTGTTGGGATTCCTCAAATCATATTGGTTTGAACCACTCAAATCTGTGGATTTGAAATATCTCACATGGAAAGTGACCATGCTGTTGGCCCTGGCCTAGGCCAGGCGATTGTCAAAATGGGCGGCTTTGTCTTACAAAAGCCCATATTTGATTTTCCATTCGGACAGGGCAGAACTGCGGACTCGTCCCCAGTTTCTTCCTAAGGTGGTGTCAGCGTTTCACCTGAAACAACCTATTGTGGTGCCTGCGGCTACTAGGGACTTGGAGGACTCCAAGTTGCTAGACGTTGTCAGGGCCCTGAAAATATATATATATATATATATAATTCCAGGACGGCTGGAGTCAGAAAGTCTGACTTGCTGTTTATATTGTAGGCACCCAAAGAGCTGGGTGCTCCTGCTTCTAAGCAGACTATTGCTCGTTGGATTTGTAGTACAATTCAGCTTGCACATTCTGTGGCAGGCCTGCCACAGCCAAAATCTGTAAATGCCCATTCCACAAGGAAGGTGGGCTCATCTTGGGCGGCTGCCCGAGGGGTCTCGGCTTTACAACTTTGCCGAGCAGCTACTTAGTCAGGGGCAAACACGTTTGCTAAATTCTACAAATTTGATACCCTGGCTGAGGAGGACCTGGAGTTCTCTCATTCGGTGCTGCAGAGTCATCCGCACTCTCCTGCCCGTTTGGGAGCTTTGGTATAATCCCCATGGTCCTGACGGAGTCCCCAGCATCCACTAGGACGTTAGAGAAAATAAGATTTTACTTACCGATAAATCTATTTCTCATAGTCCGTAGTGGATGCTGGGCGCCCATCCCAAGTGCGGAGTGTCTGCATTACTTGTACATAGTTATTGTTACAAAAAAATCGGGTTATTATTGTTGTGAGCCATCTTTTTTAGAGGCTACTTCATTGTTATCATACTGTTAACTGGGTTAAAATCACAAGTTGTACGGTGTGATTGGTGTGGCTGGTATGAGTCTTACCCGGGATTCAAGATCCTTCCTTATTGTGTACGCTCGTCCGGGCACAGTACCTAACTGAGGCTTGGAGGAGGGTCATAGGGGGAGGAGCCAGTACACACCATGTGATCCTAAAAGCTTGCTTTTGTGCCCTGTCTCCTGCGGAGCCGCTATTCCCCATGGTCCTGACGGAGTCCCCAGCATCCACTACGGACTATGAGAAATAGATTTATCGGTAAGTAAAATCTTATTTTTTGGGGTCCGTCCCGCTGTCCCACTCGCGGGTCGCAGTGTCCGGCGGTGGGGGGGGGGCAGTTGGAAAGCTCCTGTACTCGCTGTTCTGCTTAGCAGAGCAGCGGTGAATAGTGGAGACAGAGGGAGAGGGGGCATCAGGGGGTACGGATTACGGGGGGGGTTCCAGCAGCAGAGCCGGATTAAGGGGGGGGGGGGGGGTGGCCAGGGGATATGTACCGTTGGCCCCACAGTTTTAGGGGGCCCCCCGGCTGGAGTAGCTCTGTCCCAGCTCAGAAGCTCCCCCCGTCCTGCCAGCAACAGCGGCAGCATTGTGCTACAGTCAGCACACGCTGCTGCATATTGGCAGGTCTGTGGTGTTGCAGGGAGGCAGCAGTCTCCCTGCTTTCTTCTCCCTGTGCGGGTGTGTAGGGGGAGCGACCACGTCCTCTGGATTTAGCCCTAGCTGAGGGGCCAAAATCCCATAAAAAAAATAAAAATCGGAATTTGCATAAGGGGGCGTGGCCGCGCGGGCCGCGATTAGGCCACGCCCCCAACCCACAGCAGGCACAGCAATGAGATAGGGCTCCCCTGTCTCAAGTGCCCTGTGCCCCCCGGACTCATAATCAGCCCCTGGGGGCATGCCAGCAGCTCACAGAGCGCTGGGCAAGCCCCCTCACTGGCGAAAACGGGGGCCCTCCCGTGAAGCCACGCCCCCTTTTCGCCGAGTGTGTTTCCCTCCTTCTGCCTGGATAAAGCTCCTGCAGAAAGCTGGGAGGTATGCACCCCTGCCTGTGACATGCCCAATGCCAATGCTATCTGCTTCTGCTCCTAGTCTCCTGTAGATTTGGCCAGATCTCTGTGACTCATTTGAATAACTCCGCCCACTGTTGTGACTCCACCCAGCGTTAGCAAATGAATCACAAGGTCACAGAATAGGGCTATTATATAGGAGAAATGTTATCTAAGCCCTCTTCTCGACACATTTCACTCGCAGCTCTCCCTTACTCAGCGACCATCTTTACCCACTTTCTCTCCTGCTGGTAAAAGCTTATCTCTATCTATGGCCGTCAGCTCCTAGTAGTACGATTATCACTCCCTCGCTACTTACATCTAAGCTGTATTGTGTATTGAGAATTGTGGTGCTCTTTGTTACCTGTACTCTATTTCTGTTATTTATTTACTGTAATGCTACGTTTTGTTTCCCTGTACTGTACTTTGTACGGCGCTGCAAAACACTTGTGGCGCCTTATAAATAAAATGTAATAATAATAATGATAATAATCTCCTATATAATAGCCCAGATCTGTGATCTTGTGATTCATTTGCTAACGCTGGGCGGAGTCACAACAGTGGGCGGAGTTAGTCAAATGAGTCACAGATCTGGCCAAATCTATAGGACACTAGGAGCAGCTGCAGAAGCAGATAGTATGGACATGGCACAGGCAGGGGTGCATACCTCCCAGCTTTCACACACACACACACACACACTCACACCCACACAGCGAAAAGGGGGCGTGGCTTCGCGGGAGGGCCCCGTTTTCGTCAGTGAGGGGGCATGCCCAGCGCTCTGTGAGCTGCTGGCATGCCCACAGGGGCTGATTATGAGTCCGGGGGGCACAGGGTACTTGAGACAGGGGAGCCCTATCTCATTGCTGTGCCTGCTGTGGGTTAGGGGCGTGGCCTAATCGCGCCCGCGAGGCCACGCCCCATTATGCAAATTCCGGGATTTTTTTTTTTTATTTTTTTTTTTGGTATTTTGGCCCCTCAGCTATTGGTAAATCCAGAGGAGGTGGTCGCTCCCCCTACACACCCGCACAGGCAGAAGAAAGCAGACTGCTGCCTCCCTGCAACACCACAGACCTGCCAACACGCAGCAGCGTATGCTGACTGTAGCACAATGCTGCCGTTGTTGCTGGCAGGACGGGGGGGAGGGAGGGGGGGAGCTTCTGACCTGGGACAGAGCTACTCCAGCCAGGGGGCCCCCTAAAACTGTGGGGCCAACGGTACATATCCAACGGTACGTACCGCCTGCCCCCCCCCCCCCCCCCCCCTTAATCCGGCTCTGCTGCTGGAACCCCCCCTTAATCCGTACCCCCTGATGCCCCCTCTCCCTCTGTCTCCACTATTCACCGCTGCTCTGCTAAGCAGAACAGCGAGTACAGGAGCTTTCCAACTGCTCCCCCCCCCCCACCGCAGGACACTGCGACCCGCGGGTGGGACAGCGGGACAGACCCCAAAAAATGGGACTGTCCCGCGAAAATTGGGACATTTGGGAGGTATGGGGGTGTGTGAGGGGGTATGCCATACTTGATCCCCACATCAGCATACTCAGCAGGGTCTCTCTGGCAGGGAGGAGCGTCACATTCTGGCACACTCCACGCTTCTTAGCTGTAGTTTTGTGGGTCACCAGCCGCTGTGCACTTTCCGTACTGCCTCTGTTATCTCCAGCCCCTGCGACCCCACCGCTAGCTGCAGCGCTGCCACCCGCAGTGAGTTGCGCCCAGCTCCTTCACACACACTAGCCGGCGGGTAGCGCTGCAGAAGTCCGCGCTGCTTGCAGGCTCTGACCCCCTCCTCCCTCCAGCATCAGCGTCTCCTGGGAGCTAACCAGTCACTCCCAGTCTCCCCTTACCATAGTGCCCAGCAGCCGTGAGGTCCGCACCACGTGCATGCTATGACCCCCTCCTCCCTCCAGCCGCAGCATCTCCTGGGGGCTAACCAGTCACTCCCAGTCTCACCTTACCACAGTGCCCGGCAGCTGCGCGAGGTCTGCGGTGTGTGACTGAGGAGGGGGGGAGTGATGCGGACGGGCAGAGGAACCAGGAATACAGCCTAAGAGAGTCAGCCATGCCAAGTCTCCACCAGCAGCAGATGCCAACAGGTTGGAGTGGAACAGCAGCAGCCAGCAGCAGTGACTCCGGTAAGACACATCTGTCTGTCACCACTGTTCTGTCCCTAATACCAATCTCTCCCGTGCCCTGTGTTCTGTCATGTCCCTGTAACCCCTGGCCTTGACCTGCCACCCTTATCCTGGCCCTTTCACCCTTATCCTGGCCCTTTCACCCTTATCCTGGCCCTGTCACCCTTATGCTGGCCCTGCTACCCCTATCCTGGCCCTGTCACCCCTGTGCTTGCCCTGTCAACCCTATACTGGCCCTGACACCCCTGTCCTGGTCCTGCCGCCCCTACACTGACCCTGTCACCCCTATCCTGTCCCTGTCATTTCTGTCCTGGCCCCGTCGCCCATGTTCTGGCCCCGTCGCCCCTGTCCTGGCCCCGTCGCCCCTGTCCTGGCCCCGTCACCCCTGTCCTGGCCCCGTCACCCCTGTTCTGACCCTGTCACCCCTGTCCTGGCCCTGTTACTGCATACCCTCCAACTACCTTTTTGGCAGGTACAGTACCCGCAGCACCTCCAGACCTCTCCCCAATGCACCACACCTCCGCACCTTCCCCTCCACCACATGCGGCACTCCACCCCTCCCCCACATGCTGTGCCTCCAGACCCCCTACACCACCCGCGGCTCCCACTCCTCCGCCCCTTCACCACCCCCAGCAATCTCCAGGCCCCCTCCACCATTCACCCCCCTTATATGTCTCCCCCACACCTGCCCCCCTCCACCCGCAGCATCTGCAGACACCCTCCTCCATCCGCGGTCCCCCCCTCACCCACCCCTCCCCCACCAATGGCACCCCCGCACCTGCCCCACCACCACCTGCAGCACCTCCGGACCTCCTTCCCCATCTGCCGCAACACCCGTACCTGCCCCTCCCCTACCCATGGCGCCTACGGACCCCTACCCCACCAGTGGCACTCCCGCCCCTTCCCATCCCACAGCACCTCCGGAACCCTTCACCCATCTGCAACATCCCCACACCTGCCCCTCCCCCACCCATGGCACCCCTGCCCCTCCCCCACCTGCAGTGCCTCCGGACCCCTCCCCCATCTGCATCCCCCACTCCTCTGCCCCTCCCCCACCCGCAGCACCTCCCAACCCTTCCCCATCCGGGCCCCACCCCCACTTCCGCCCCCCCTCCATCCGCAGCATCTACAGACACCATCCGCAGTACCCCCCGCACCCGCTACATTCTGTACATTGTGGCCTGCAGGTGCTGTTCACGCCGTCGCAAGGGGCTGCGCCTCCTTCACCATCGCACGCCCTTTCATTGTGCAATATTTAACCACTAACAAAGGAATGCAGGTAATACTCCATATAACACAAATATTGAACCCCAGAAAGGCATGCAAGGGTTAAGGGGGCGTAGCCCCTTGCGACGGTGTGAAGAGCGCCCGTAGGGCGCGATGAAGCACCTAGTAATAATATATCTATCCTTCCTCCTACACATTTTGTCTCTCTCCAATGACTCCATGCTGCATTCCCAGCTCCCCTATCCCAAAGCCCTGTATCCCCTCACCAATCCACTCTTACCCCAGGGAGAGACTCACCCGTGCTGCACTCCCCAGTATCCAGACCCTCACACCGCACAGCAGGTACCCTCACACCCCACCAGCAGAGGCCGGCACAGGGCACGGGAATCCTGGCCAGTGTAGCTGCTGCCATGTTCTGTAACTGCCTGCAGCAGAGCTGGGCCTGGAAGAGCGGGTGCACACTCGTGTCGCACAGTCGCTGTGTGTGAGAGGCTCTGGTCACTCTGAGGCTACGCCCACACCGCCCACAGCTCGCTGCCCTATTTGGACAAGTTGGCTCACATCTCTGTCGGGCACAAAGTGGCTTATCTTTGGGGCCCCTCTAATCCTTGGGGCCCCGTACATGTGTCTCCTTTGACCCCCCCCCCCCTGTCGCTGGGTGGCACTTGATCCCCCGACTGTCGGGATCCCGGCGCTCAGTATACCGGCGCCGTAATCCCAACCGCCGGTATACCGACAACTATTCTCCCTCTTGGGGTGCCCACGACACCCCTGGAGGGAGCATAAATAGTGTGGCGCTCGTAGCACGCCAATATGCCCGCAGCATGGCGAGCGCAGCGAGCTTGCAAGGGGCCCTTTTGCGCTCTCCCCACTGTCAGCATTCCAGCGGTCGGGATCCTGGCACCGGTATGCTAGGCGGCGGGATCCCAAATGCCGGCCTTGTATGTTCTATATCGGACAGATGGTCAAGTTATAAGCAAACATTATTATATAGAAGATATGTGGGGTCAAGATCTACACTTTGCCAAGGGACGCCTGGATCCCTAGCATGGCGCAACTGGGGGGGGGATGTGCCCCGGGCGCTGGATCAGAGGGGGCGCCAGCGGGGTACTACTGTGCAGTGTAATTAGAAAAAGTTTGCACTGCTGTGTGGTGCAGTTGTAATGTTTTTTTCTCATACGTCCTAGAGGATGCTGGGGACACTTCAAGAACCATGGGGTATTGACGGGATCCGCTGGAGACATGGGCACTTTAAGACTTTTAAAGGGGTGTGAACTGGCTCCTCCCTCTATGCCCCTCCTCCAGACTCCAGATTAGAATCTGTGCCCAGGCAGACTGGATGCACTTTGAGGAGCTCTGCTGAGTTTCTCTGAAAAAGACTTATGTTAGGTTTTTTATTTTCAGGGAGGACTGCTGGCAGCAGTCTCCCTGCATCGTGGGACTGAGGGGAGAGAAGTCAGACCTACTTCCAGTGAGTTAAAGGCTCTGCTTCTTTGGCTACAGGACACCATTAGCTCCTGAGGGTTTGGAACACTAGGTACGCCTAGGGGTTCATTCCCAGAGCCCGCCGTCACCCCCCTTGCAGAGCCAGGAGTCAGAAGACAGGTGAGTAGAAGAAGATCAGAAGACCTCAGTGACGGCTTTGAGGTACCGCACAGCGATCGCGCTGCGCGCCATGCTCCCACACAGAGCAGCACTACAGGGTGCAGGGCGCCGGGGGGGTGGGGGGGGGCGCCCTGGGCAGCATATAAAACCTCATATGAGACTGGCAAAGAGTGGTATAAGTGCCTAGGCACTAAATCCTAACCCCCGCCAGTATAAATATGTTAAAAAATAGCGGGGCTGAAGCGCGCCATTAAGGGACCGGGGCTTAGCCCTCACAGCTCTACTCAGCGCCATTTTCTCTTCACAGAGCTGCAGAGACGCTGGTCCTTCCTGGGGGACACAGTTAATTTGGTGCAAAATAAGTTAATTATATAAGCACTACAGGTCTGAGGCAATATATAGGAGTTTCAGAACTGGGATAAGCGCTGGGTTGTAAGCTGGCAAACTCCCTTTGTGTTTCTCTGACAGGCTTTACTGTGGGTCTGTCCCCTATATGCCCAGTGTGTCTGTAGGTTTCGGTACACGTGTGTCGGCATGTCTGAGGCTGAGCGCTCTTCCCAGGAGGAGACTGTATTAGGGACAGAAACGGCTGTGGGAGTGACCCTGTCGGCACCGCTGACTCCTGATTGGGTAAATGTGTTGAATGCTTTGAATGCTAATGTGGCTCTTAATAGTAAGAGATTAGATAAATCTGAGTCTCAGAACCAGGCATGGAAGAAATCTGTGTAGGATGTGTTATCACAAGTCCAGACCCCCTCGGGATCACATAAGCATTAGTTTGCTCAGTTGGCAGACACAGATACCGACACGGACACTGACTCCAGTGTCGACTATAGTGATACCAGATTAGACCCAAAATTGGTAAAGAACATTCAGTGCATGATAGTGGCGATAAAAGACGTATTGCATATCACTGAGGACCCTGCTGTTCCTGATACTAGGGTCTGTATCTATAAGGGAAAGAAACCTGAGGTAACGTTTCCTCCCTCTCATGAACTGAATACTCTTTTTGAAAAGCTGTGGGTAAATCCTGACAAAAAGTTTCAGATTCCCAAAAGGATTCCGGTGGCGTATCCCTTTCCCTCTGGGGATAGAGAAAAGTGGGAGTCACCCCCCATTGTGGACAAGGCTCTATCACGGTTGTCTAAAAAGGTGGCTCTCCCGTCTCCTGACACGGCAGCCCTTAAGGATCCTGCAGATCGTAGACAGGAAAATACGTTAAAATCCATTTATGTCACCACAGGTACCCTACTCAGACCAACCATTGCATCTGCGTGGGTGAGTAGTGCTATCGAGAAGTGGGCAGATAACTTGTCATCTGATATAGATACCCTGGATAGGGAGGCCATCCTTTTAACGCTGGGTTATATCAGGGACGCTGCAGTCTACCTAAAGGAAGCGGCGAGAGATATTGGCCTTTTGGGATCAAGGGCAAATGCCATGGCAGTTTCAGCTAGGAGGGCATTGTGGATTCATCAATGGAATACTGATGCTGACTCCAAGGAAAATATGGACTCTCTGCCATATAAAGGTGGTGTTTTGTTTGGTGACGGTCTAGCTGATTTGGTATATACAGCTACCGCAGGTAAGTCGTCTTTTTTGCCTTATGTTCCTCCACAACAAAAGAAAGCTCACCACTATCAGATGCAGTCCTTTCAGCCAAATAAATACAAAAGAGGCCGAGGTTATTCATTCCTTGCTAATAGAGGAAAATCCCTCAATTTCTACCTAAGAAAATTCAAATTCAAGATGGAATCTCTCCGAGCAGTGATCTCCGGCCGTGGCGGGTTCTAAGGAGCAGAAGTCCTCCCCGGCTTCTGCCAAATCCACCGCATGACGCTGGGACTCCTCTGCGAGAGTCCGCACCGGTGGGGGCACGTCTCAAACTCTTCAGTCAGTTCTGGGTTCGTTCGGACCTGGACCCATGGGTATTAGAAATAGTGTCCCAGGGGTACAAACTAGAGTTTCAAAACGTTCCCCCTCGTCGATTTTTCAAATCGGCCTTACCAGCTTCTCTTCCGGACAGGGAGGTAGTATGCGATGCAATACAAAAGTTGTGTCAAAATAAAGTCATTATCAGGGTTCCCCCGTCACAACAGGGAGAAGGCTTTTATTCTAGTCTGTTTGTGGTCCCGAAGCCGGACGGCTTGGTCAGACCAATTCTGAACCTAAAATCCCTCAATTTCTTCCTAAGAAAATTCAAATTCAAGATGGAATCTCTCCGAGCAGTGATCTCCAGTCTGGAGGAAGAGGATTTTATGGTGTCGGTCGACATAAAGGATGCCTACTTACACGTCCCCATATATCCTCCGCATCAGGCTTACCTGAGGTTTGCCATTCAGGATTGTCATTACCAATTTCAGACATTGCCGTTTGGTCTGTCCACGGCTCCGAGGATTTCCACCAAGGTAATGGCGGAAATTATGGTTCTCCTGCGCAAGCAAGGAGTCACAATTATCCCGTACTTGGACGATCTCCTGATAAAGGCAAGGTCCAAGGACAAACTGGTGCAGGACCTTACGCTCTCCCTGACAGTTCTGCAACAACATGGTTGGCTCCTAAACTTGCCAAAGTCACAGTTAATTCCGACGAAACGGCTGTCGTTTTTGGGAATGATTCTGGACACAGAATTACAGAGAGTCTTTCTTCCAGTGGAAAAGGCTCTAGAAATTCAGAGTCTGGTCAAACAAATTCTGAAACCAGCGAGAGTGTCAATCCTTCAATGCACTCGATTGCTGGGGAAGATGGTGGCGGCCTACGAGGCCATTCAATTTGGCAGATTCCATGCCAGAGTGTTTCAGTGGGACCTGTTGGACAAGTGTGTTTGAATTGGCGGTCTTATCTCACAAGAGCCCTTATTTGATCTTCCATGAAGATATTGCAGAATTGAGGACTCGTCAGCAGTTTCTGCCGAAAGTGATTTCATCGTTCCACTTGAACCAGCCTATTGTGGTGCCAGTGGCTACTGACGCCTTGCTGGAATCGAAGCTTCTCGATGTAGTAAGAGCTTTGAAAATTTACTGTATGTCGCCAGAACGGCTCAGTTTAGGAAAACAGAGGCTCTGTTTGTCCTGTATGCTCACAATAAAATTGGAGCTCCTGCTTCCAAGCAGACTATTGCGCGCTGGATCTGTCATACGATTCAGCAGGCTCATTCTACGGCTGGATTACTGTTACCGAAATTGGTGAAGGCCCATTCTACCAGCAAGGTGGGCTCATCCTGGGCGGCTGCCCGGGGGGTCTCGGCTTTACAACTTTCCCGAGCGGCTACTTGGTCGGGTTCAAACACCTTTGCGAAGTTCTACAAGTTTGATACCCTGGCTGATGAGGACCTCATGTTTGGTCAATCGGTGCTGCAGAGTCATCCGCACTCTCCCGCCCGTTCTAGAGCTTTGGTATAAACCCCATGGTTCTTGAAGTGTCCCCAGCATCCTGTAGGACGTATGAGAAAATAGGATTTTAATACCTACCGGTAAATCCTTTTCTCTTAGTCCGTGGAGGATGCTGGGCGACCGTCCCAGTGCGTACTGTATCATGCAGTTATTAGTTATTAGTTATGGTTACACACATGTTGTGTTACGTTATGGTCAGCCTGTTGCTGACGTTGTTCATGCTGTTGACTTGCGTTGTTGAATGCCATGTTGTATGGCATGCTTGAGGTGTGAGATGGTATGTATCTCACCTTAGTTTAGCAATAAATCCTTTTCCTCGAAATGTCCGTCTCCCTGGGCACAGTTCCTATAACTGGAGTCTGGAGGAGGGGCATAGAGGGAGGAGCCAGTTCACACCCCTTTGAAAGTCTTAAAGTGCCCATGTCTCCTGCGGATCCTGTCTATACCCCATGGTTCTTGAAGTGTACCCAGCATCCTCTACGGACTAAGAGAAAAGGATTTACCGGTAGGTATTAAAATCCTATTTTTTCACATTCATTTGTTTTTAATTATTTAGCATTTGCTAAATGCTTGGTGCTAACAATCTTTCTGTAAAATGTGGCTTGAAGAGTTTATCAGTGTATTGCTTGCAATGGTACAATAAGGCGACTCCTCCATTAGGGGGCGGTAGTTAGGTAATTTTAGGAGTTGTTCTGGTGAGGCATTATAGCAACGTATGCCCTCCCGACTCCTCACCACCCACAGCCTTACTCACAGCTCTCCTATAAGTGACACCCACTCAGAAATGCATTGTCAGCCCACAGCTGCTGCCACCTTCATGTCACTTTGTCCTCCACAGTATTCTTAGTACAGTATTAATTACCGAGCCCGCTGGCAGCCGCTGTTCTCAGCAACACCTCTATAGTATGCCTTCCTCATCCTGTCCAGTCATTATGGTATGGGAAATCACTGACTTCATCGACTTTATTCACACCAACCTGTGCCTCTCTGCAGCCCTCCTTGACCTGTGTGGCCACCAGAGCTCTGCAGTGTCCTGCCCCCCCCCCCCCCTTCCCCCCTCCCATTCCAGTTACCTCCAAGAAACGCCCACCAACACTGCTGCACGGATCTGCAGGCAATTCAATCTGCGTCTCTGAGCCGTAACAATCGGGACACATGCACAGACTGAAAGCATAGGCCTCTTGCATACGATGCCATCCCTGTGCCCACCTATGTATCTGGCCTCAAGTGAGCCTCAGAGTACGGTGCAGGGTTGGACTGGCCCACAGGGGTACAGGGGAAACCACCGGTAGGCCCTACTGCCTGGGAACCCACCCCGTCCTCTAGGGATCAGGTTCCAGACTGTGCTGTTACTAATCTAGTACATTATCATGCATGCACTACAATATTTACTGTATATATTTATCTAGGGGACCAACCCATGCAAAATGGTTAGACAAACAAATGTGGCCGCTGGGCACACCCCCTCTAGAGACTGGACACACCCCTAAACATGGGCCTCTACCACTGTATTACCCCGGTGGGCCCTACATGCCCTAGTCCGACACTGGTACGGTGTATCAATTGCAGCACACCTGGCTATGGATTAAACAATTATTTGCATTGCAGATAGCCTGCAGAGCTTGCACTTCAGTAGGGATACAACCAGGGCTGGTTCCGGGGCTTCTGGCGCCCCGGGCGGCATTAGGGGGCATGGCTTCATACAGGGGGCGTGGTCATTTACGCCCCCTGTACAGACTGAAATGATGTGCGGTGCGCGATGACGTCATCGCGCACCGCACAGTAAAGGACCTCTCCACGAAGGGAAACTAGACGCGTACGCGTCTAGTTTCCCTTCTCAGCGGCAGCGGGGGTGCAGCGGCCAGCGGCAGCAGGGGGGCAGCGGGGGGCACACAGCAGCAGCGGATCTTGCCCTGGTGCTGCGCCCTCCAGATGGCGCCCTGCGCCCTCCGGAAGGCGGTGCCCCAGGCAAAAGTCCTGCTTGCTCGTGGCAAGATCCGCTACTGGATACAACACTACTCCTTGTGGCACGTTGGCATGCTGAGTGTACTGACAAGGAAGGACGGATAGATGACAGGTGTAAGTGGAGAACAAGAGTCTTGATTATGTGCTGGTGTAACTGAACCCGTCAGATATCTGTATGCAAAGGGAAGCCAAGCTCATGGTCTTATAAATACTTCACTGCCCCGCTGTGCCAGACGCCCGCTACTTGTCCTCACATGTCCCTCTCTCCATGGCATAGTGGTGCCAAGTAGGTTATCCACAGTGGGGTGTGGGAACAGAATGAAAGGGACACAAAACCTACATCTTTTTCTATTGGTTTTGTAATTAAGAACGGATCAATGTATACAGTAATTTTATTTCTTGGCCTTACGCAATTTTTGTTTATGGAGCAAAACTCGCCACTCAGTACAGGAGCAATTACTTCTCTTCTCTTCACCATATCGCCTTTATTTTCTGCTAGAGTTCTTCTGTTGGTATATAAGTAATATGTGTACAGTGTGACATAGGGGCCCATTTATCAAACAATATTTACGTCTATTTCCCCCAAAACACCCATTTTTTTCGGGGTTTAGCTGCAAATAAGTATTCCCTTCAATGTATGAAGGAGGGATCGCAGCAGATATCTCCGATACGGGATCCGGTCCACACATAGGTCGACACTGTCTATGTCGACAGTAAGTAGGTCGACAGGGATTCTAGGTCGACATGTTCTAGGTCAACATGACAAAAGACCGACATGAGTTTTTCACTTTTTATTTCATTTTTAGAACTTTTTCATACTTTACGATCCACGTGGACTACAATTGGGAACGGTAACCTGTGCTGAGCGCAGCTGTAGCAGAGCGAGTCACCTTGCCCGAAGCATGGCGAGCGAATCGAGCCATGCGAGGGGACACGGTGCACTAACTGGGGTTCCCGGTCACTGTACGGAGAACACGACACCAAAGTGAAAAAAAACTCATGTCGACCTTTTGTCATGTCGACCTAGTACATGTCGGCCTAGAGTCCCAGTTAACCTATAAACCATGTCGACCTACTTACTGTCGACCAACAGTGGTCGACCTAGACACTGTTGACCGAAGTATAATCGACCCAACATAGCACACCCCTCCGATACCTGCTGCGATCCCTCCGTTCCCGCCGCTTCCCCATAGCTTTCTATAAGGGATGTGATGCTGCCAGATTTACCAATATTCCTAATTCAAAGCATTCCTGAAATTACCCCGCACAGCTACCGCTATCTTCAGATTTCGGTAGCCCGTTGTAGTCTGTAGGTTACAGATCGGGGATGTAGTTCCGGCAGGATTCCCCAGGAACCCTCCGCCGGAAATTTCTGCTGTGTAAGGCGGTCAGGGTGAGGCTTCCAAAAACCGGGTAGCACGCCCAGCAACCTGGAAAAGTCACACTCTTTGGTGTATGATGTTTTGGGACCATAACCACGTGTCACACCCCAGTTTCTTGTCACACAGGAGGTGACCTTAGTACTCCAGCAGCTGCTGGGCTGCCCACAGTCTCACCCATCAAAATTTGTCATCGGCCACAAGCGCGCACCAGCCATTCACAAGCAAGCAAGGAGCCATTTATTTGTTTGCATACAGGGAAAATACCGGCTGCTTTTGGATGTATCAAACAAATATTGGTCCGCTTTGTTTTTACACTGAGTTTAGAATTAGGCTGTCCATTTAGCTGCAGTGAATTACCATGGTTAAGGGATTCGCTGGGGGCTAACCAATTAGCCCCAATACCCAACACCTCTGGGGAATATGCTTCGGGTGCCTCGTCCTCAGAGACACAATATAACGCATGGGTCCGGATACTTTTCCCGGATCCCATGTGTTACCATCCAAAAGCTGGACATTTTTCGGCTGAAAAAAACAGGCTTTACTTGAATAGCCCGATAATGACCATCGGTCAAAGGGGGTCATTCCGAGTTGGTCGCTTGCTAGCTAGTTTTAGCAGCACTTCAAACGCATTGTCGCCGCCCACGGGGGAGTGTATTTTCGCTTTGCAGAAGTGCAAATGCCTGTGCAGCAGAGCGCCTGCAAAACCTTTTTGTGCAAAACAAAACCAGCCCTGTACTTACTCTTCGTGAGCGTTGATTCTAACGTTGGAGGCTTGGCTTTTGACGTCACACATCCGCCCAGCGTTCGCCCAGCCACGCCTGCATTTTCCCTGGCACGCCTGCGTTTTTCTAAGCACTCCCTGAAAACGGTCAGTTGACACCCAGAAACACCCCTTTCCTGTCAATCTTCTTGCGGCCGCCAGTGCGAATGAAAGGTTCGCTAGAACCTGCGCAAAACCACCATGGACTTTGTACCCGTACGTTGTGCGTGCGCATTGCGGTGCATACGCATGCGCAGAAGTGCCGTTTTTTAGCCTCATCGCTGAGCTGCCCCCCCACACACACACATTTAAAATCTCTCTGCCTCACATGCAGCACAACATTACAACATTATTCTGGCAAGGTGCAAATTTCTCAGGTGGGATTTGCTCCTAACGTTAAAAACAGGCCCATTATGAGAAACAGAGAATTCATCACTTCAGGAAAAATACTTTGATTCTTGTAATCTGTCCAGTGCTGCCATCTAGTGTTGATTGTTCCACTTGGGCCCTGCTGTAGACCGTAGTTTGTAGAGTAGGAGGCATTTTTGATTGTTAAATCTGGTTTAACGAGTTGTGAATTCTAATATATATATAAGTGTGAAGGATAATATAGAGACATGGGATTATTTGTAAGGCGGTCTTGCCTCTTAAGAGTAAGTATGAGGCTGTAACGTAAAAAGCTGTGTTCATCATCAATACAGTAACTTCATCATTGTATGGTACCCGCAACATACAGTACCTTGATTTAGGAGATGACAGCGAATAACGGGGACACTCACCAGCTTCTCTGAAACATCAAAATATTTATTCAGGCAGCACCATGAAATAGGAAACTGGCGTTTCAGTCCATCTCAGGGCTCTTTATTAAGGCACCACAAGCCAATCCATATTAAACAAGAATAACAGCCTGTGAGTGTGTGTGTATTTGTAAGTATGAGTGTGTGTGGTGGTAAGTATGTGGAGTGTGTGTGTGTGTGTGTGTGTGTGTGTGTGTGTGTGTGTGTGTGTGTGTGTGTAGGCCCGGTTCTTGCCCATGTGGCGCCCCGGGCAAAAATAGGGGTCTGGCTTCATATAGGGGCATGGTCAGTTACGCCCCCTGTAAAGTTGTGCCCGCATTTGTGCCCCTGGTAGAGTTGTGCCCCCATTTGTGCCCCCTGTAGAGTTGTGCCCCTGTAGGGTAGCGCCGCTTACATTAAAAAAATAAAAATAATTAATACTATCCCCGCTCCTGATTCCCGACCGCTGCTGACCTCCACTGCAGATCTCCTCCGGCGCCGCTCCTCGGATCTATGGGAGAGACATCATGACGTCTCTCCCATAGCACAGCATAGATAGACACTAGAGGTCAATTATGACCCCTAGCGTCTGTGCCAGTCCCACAATGCTGTGCGGTGCGCGATGACGTCATCGCGCACCGCACAGCAAAGGTCCTCTCCATGAAGGGAAACTAGACCGGTAGCATCTAGTTCACTTCACAGAGGGGGGCACAGCGGGGGGCACTGCCAACAGTAGCGGATCTTGCCATGGTGCGGCACCCTCCGGATGGCGCCGGCGCCCTCCTGAAGGCGGCACCCCGGGCAAAAGTCCTGTGTGCCCGTATCAAGATCCGCTACTGTGTGTGAGTGTGTCGGTAAGTATGTGGACTGTGTGTAAGGATCTGTGAGTGTGTAAGGATCTGTGAGTGAGTGTGTGTGTGTGTGTGTATTTGTAAGTATGAGTGTGTGTGTTGGTAAGTATGTGGACTGTGTGTAAGGATCTGTGTGTGTGTGTGTGTGTGTGTGTGTGTGTGTGTTTGTAAGTATGAGTGTGTGTGTGTTGGTAAGTATGTGGACTGTGTGTAAGTGTGTGTGTGTGTGTGTGTGTGTGTGTGTGTGTGTGTGTGTGTGTATGTATGTGTAAGTGTGTGTGAGTGTGTTGGTAAGAATGTGGACTGTGTCTAAGTATGGGTAAGTGTGTGTGTAAGTATGAGTGTGTGAGTTTAAGTATGTGTGAGTGTGTGTGTGTATGTGTGAGTGTTGTGTGCCCCCCAGTGTGTGTGTGTGTGTGTGTGTGTGTGTGTGTGTGTGTGTGTGTGTGTGTCCACCCCTCTTGTATGTCCAGAGGCAGCAGCAGGAAGAAAGACATCTCCCAGCAGCCCCCTCGCCTCCCAGCTGCCCCCTCCGAAGTGGAAAGATGGAGAGGAGATGACCAGGAGTCGCAGAGACCACTGGAGACCACCAGACCGGTAAGTATCATAGTTTTGTTTCTCACACCGCAGATTTTTGTAAGCAGAGAACCTTGCATTTATTTTTCAAATTGGATACCGTAGGTTTCGGGAGCGCGCATACCCACGGTAATCCAGCTTGCCAGAGGTATTCTATACAAAGTATTCGCCAGAGGAGTCCATGCAAAGTTGCATGTGCTCAAACCACTTGGTGAAGCAGCTGGACCAGTCCAAAGCAGGCATGTCTTCTATATACTGGATGATGGTCTCCACTGCAACTTCCGGTGACTCAAAACCAATCCCATGCATCTTGCGTTTGTGGGATCAGAAAGAAGTCGCTGGGGTTATATCTGATCTGTGCGGTGGATGAACAATCTGGATGCGCTCATGGGCCAGAAACTCCACCACTTTCCTGGACTTGTGGGCAGGTGCATTGTTGCTCCAACTGAGGTCCACTGGGCCAACTGTTGTTTGGTCTCAGGGTCAAAACTGTAGATTCAGGATTCATCACCACTGATGATCTCCCAGACAGAGTTTGAGTGACCGCCATTAATCCTGGCCAGTATATTGCGGCACAAAGTCACCCAGAATGCAGAAACCTTGCACAAGCCAAGCTTTTCATGGAGTACCAAGTAGATGGATCCCGATGAGATACCTATCCCCTTCTCTAACTGGGTCATGGTCACCCTGACATCCACCTCACCTAAGGTCCGCACTGCAGCAAAGTTGTCCTTGGTGATGGTGGACGCAGGTGGCTGCTGCACTCGTCATCTTCAAGAGACCGCCCTCCCACGCCAAAATTCTACAAACCATTCAAACACAGTGGTTCGGGATGGTGCTTCCTTCACAAAAGCAGCTCACAGTCGGTCAAAACTCTCCTGCTTTCGCAGACCATACTTATAAACGTACTGTAGAAGATCATGGCTCCACAGTGGCCTCTGTTGAGCTCCATAATGATTGTGTGAAGGAAGGGAACATGCTGACTTCTTCATGCTGCTTAGTTCTGTGCTGTGACATTTCACAAGAACTTTAATCAGAGATTACAATTCACAACTAGACAGACAGATTGTGTCTACTCTACTTACTGTATGCACTGCACAACAGTGGCGGATCCAGGGGAGGGTGAACAGGGCGACCATTCCCCGAAACACTGTCAAAGCCACGTCCACGTACTTATCAGCAGGGTTGCTATGAGTTGCAGCCAGCTGGCCACATTATACACAGTCAGCTGTCAGCCAGAGGCGCCTCTCTGAGGTAGAGTATACTAATAGGCAACGTAGTTTTGTTGCATTTCTTTCAAATCTGACTGTGAACTATCACAGATGTGTCTAATACCTCTTTCACATCGCAAAAATAACCCGGTATCGACCCGGCATATTGGCAGGTCGACACGGGTTAGTGTGCTATGTGACAGGGGCCTTGGAGAATTCCTGGGTCACCTGACCCGGTAATTCAACCCGGGTTATATGAAGGGTTATTCCCGGGTTGAATACCGGGTCAGTGGCAGCGTAAACGGGTTCCCAGGTCCATGTGACCCAGGACCCGTTTACTACATAGGGAGAGGCAGCACGAAGATGAGCTCATCTCCCAGCGCCGCCAACCCCACCCCTGCCGCTATGGCAACCGGCCCGGCATAATGCCGGGTCGGGAAGCCAGCACTGAGGCTCCAATGTCAGATCCCACCAGGGAAGGACCCGTTTCCAATTCCCGGGTGGGATCCGGTATTGGAGATGTGAAAGGGGCTTTATTTGTTTATAAGTAGGAGTCCGGAGAAAACATGAAACACATATGATATTATTGCATGTTTTCTATCAATTGTATTCTAAACAAATCAGCTTACATCAAATATTTTATTATATTATATATTGGAGCGCTTGCTCCAACAGCTGGACCGGATCTACATGGATGGGATCTCATGTATGAAATTGCAGGGTATTCCTGTGTATCAACAGCAATACAATAATATAATTTCCAAGTGCCAGATAATCTTTGACACAATATTAAAGAGACAACCTGAATGTACCCAACACCTCCCTTGGGGCTTCCTCTTGGTCCAGTACTAAACTCAGGTCGCTTTGGTCCGGAGCACCCAAACTATTGTGCCCTGTTCTTCAAACACCCGGGATGGCATCCGGACTGGACTGCCACTATATATATATATACTAGGTGCTTCATCGCGCCCTTCACACCGTCGCAAGGGGCTACGCCCCCTTAACCCTTGCATGCCTTTCTGGGGTTCAATATTTGTATTATATGGAGTATTACCTGCATTCCTTTGTTAGTGGTTAAATATTGCACAATGAAAGGGCGTGCGATGGTGAAGGAGGCGCAGCCCCTTGCGACGGTATGAACAGCACCTGCAGGGCACAATGTACAGAATGTAGCGGGTGCGGGGGGGACTGTGGATGGGGGAGGGTGTCTGTAGATGCTGCGGGTAGAGGAGGGGTGGAAGCGGGGGGCCCAGATGGGGAAGGGTCGGGAGATGCTGCGGGTGGGGGAGAGGCAGAGGAGTGGGGGCTACAGATGGGGGATGGGGTCCGGAGGCACTGCCGGTGGGGGAAGGGCAGGGGTACCAAGGGTGGGAGAGGGGCAGGTGCGGGGATGTTGCGGATGGGTGAAGGGTTACGGAGGTGCTGTGGGATGGGAAGGGGTGGGGTAGGGGGTCCGGAGGTGCCGTGAGTAGGGGAGGGGCAGGTACAGGTGGTGCGGCGGATGGGGAAGGGGGTCCGGAGGTGCTGCAGGTGGTGGAGGGGCAGGTGGGGGAGGGGTGGATGAGGGGGGCACCGGGGATGGAGGAGGGTATCTGCAGATGCTGCGGGTGGAGGGGGGCAGGTGTGGGGGGAGACATATATGGGGGGGTGGATGGTGAAGAGGGTCTGGAGGTGCTGTGGGTGGTGGAGGGGCGGAGGGGTGGAAGCCGCGGGTGGTGTAGGGGGTCTGGAGGCACAGCGTGTGGGGGAGGGGTGGGGTGCCGCATGTGGTAGAGGGGAAGGTGCGGAGGTGTGGTGCATTGGGGAGGGGTCTGGAGGTGCTACGGGTACTGTACCTGCCAAAAAGGTAGTTGGAGGGTATGCAGTAACAGGGCCAGGATAGGGGTGACAGGGTCAGGACAGGGGTGACGGGGCCAGGACAGGGGTGACAGGGTCAGAACAGGGATGACAGGGTCAGAACAGGGGTGACAGGGCCAGGACAGGGGTGACAGGGCCAGGACAGGGGCGACGGGGCCAGGACAGAAATGACAGGGACAGGATAGGGGTGACATGGCCATGGTAGGGGCGGCAAGACCAGGACAGGGGTGACAGGGCCAGTATAGGGTTGACAGGGCAAGCACAGGGGTGACAGGGCCTGGATAGGGGTGACAGGGCCAGGATAAGGGTGAAAGGGCCAGGATAAGGGTGACAGGGACATGACAGAACACAGGGCACGGGAGAGATTGGTATTAGGGACAGAACAGTGGTGACAGACAGTTGTGTCTTACCGAAGTCACTGCTGCTGGCTGCTGCTGTTCCACTCCAACCTGTTGGGATCTGCTGCTGGTGGAGACTTGGCATGGCTGACTCTCTCAGGCTGGAGTCCTGCTTCCTCTGCCCGTCCGCATCCATCCCCCCCTCCTCAGTCACACACCGCAGACCTCGCGCAGCTGGCGGGCACTGTGGTAAGGGGAGATTGGGAGTGACTGGTTAGCCCCCAGGAGACGCTGCGGCTGGAGGGAGGAGGGGTCGGAGCCTGCAAGCAGTGCGGACTTCTGCAGCGCTGCCCGACAGCTAAAGTGTGTGAAGGAGCTGGGCGCAGCTCACTGCGGGTGGCAGCGCTGCAGCTAGCGGTGGGGTTGCCGGGGCTGGAGATAACAGAGGCAGTACGAAACCTGCACAGCGGCTGGTGCCCCACAAAACTGCAGCTAAGAAGCGTGGAGTGTGCCAGAAAGTGACGCTCCTCCGCGCCAGTGAGACCCTGCTGAGTATGCTGATGTGGGGGGTCAAGCACACAGTGTGCCGGTGCCTGTCAGTCTGTATGGCATACCCCCTCACTCACCCCCATACCTCCCAACTGTCCCGATTTTCGCGGGACAGTCCCATTTTTTAGGGTCTGTCCCGCTGTCCCACCCGCGGGCCACAGTGTCCCGCGGTGGTGGTAATGTTTGCGGGGGGGGGGGCAGTTGGAAAGCTCCTGTACTCACTGTTCTGCTTAGCAGAGCAGCGGTGAATTTAGTGGAGACAGGGAGAGGGGGCATCAGGGGGTACGGATTAAGGGGGGATTCCAGCAGCAGAGCCGGATTAAAGGGGGGGGCAAGGGGTACGTACCATGGGCCCCACAGTTTTATGAGGCCCCCCGGCTGGAGTAGCTCTGTCCCAGCTCAGCAGCTCCCCCGTCCTGCCAGTAACAGCGGCAGCATTGTGCTACAGTCAGCACACGCTGCTGCGTGTTGGCAGGTCTGTGGTGTTGCAGGAAGGCAGCAGTCTCCCTGCTTTCTTCTGCCTGTGCAGGTGTGTAGGGGAAGCGACCACCTCCTCTGGATTTACCTCTAGCTGAGGGGCCAAAATTCCATTAAAAAAAATGCCTGGAATTTGCATAAGGGGGCGTGGCTTCGCGGGCGCAATTAAGCCACGCCCCCAAGCCCACAGCAGGCACAGCAATGAGATAGGGCCCCTTGTCTTAAGTGCCCTGGGCCCCCCAGACTCATAATCTGCCCCTGGGGGCATGCCAGCAGCTTACAGAGCGCTGGGCATGCCCCCTCACTGATGAAAACGGGGGCCCTCCCGTGAAGCCACGCCCCCTTTTGTTGGCCACGCCCCATTTTCGCTGTGTGGTGTGTGTGTGTGTGTGTGTGTGTGTGTGTGTGTGTGTGTCTCTCCTCCTGCCTGAAGAAAGCTGGAAGGTATGCACCCCTGCCTGTGCCATGGCCATACCATCTGCTTCTGCTGTTGGTCTCCTATAGATTTGCCCAGTTCTGTGACTCATTTGAATAACTCCACCCACCACTGTAACTCCGCCCAGCGTTACAGCTAGCACAGAGTCACAGACTTGGGCTAATATATAGGAGATATATATATTAATTATATACAATTCCTTTTTTTTTTTACACAATTGCATACCTCCCAACTGTCCCGATTTTGGCGGGACAGTCCCGTTTTTCACGGTCTGTCCCGCTGTCCCACCCACGGGTCGCAGTGTCCCGCGGGTGGGGGGGCAGTTGGGAGATCCCTCCCTGTCACTCGCTGCTCTGTGGAGAGCAGCGGTGAATAGATGCTGTGCGCATGCGCACAGCGTCTATTCACGGCAGAGAGGGACAGGGGGCATGACCAGCAGCTCTCACAGCGCTGTTCATGCCCCATAATGACGAAAATGGGGGCGTGGCTTGTGATTGCGGCTCCTGACACGAAGCCACGCCCCCTTGCCATTAGGTCACGCCCCCTAAAAACGGGCACACGCCTTTGCTGTCCCTCCACCGCTGAGATCAAAGTTGGGAGGTATGCAATTGTACAACTTAAATGAGGTACCCGGCTGGCTAAAGGGTCTATCACAGGAAGGGGAGTGGCAGCAAGATGTGCTGGTCCAGTGGTCCTACCTAGCGGTGCTGGGGGCTTCCTAAATCCTCTCTTAAATTTCTACCCTGTCTCTCATAGTGCATCCGCATGGTGATACTGTGGGGAACCTGTGCAGGGGATGTATACAGGGGCCGCTCACTGATATTACACCCTCCTGCATGGTGATACTGTGTGGAACCTGTGCAGGGGATGTATACAGGGGCAGCTCACTGATATTACTCCCTCCTGCATGGTGATACTGTGGGGAACCTGTGCGGGGGATGTATACAGGGGCAGCTCACTGATATTACTCCCTCCTGCATAGTGATACTGTGGGGAACCTGTGCGGGGGATGTATACAGGGGCCGCTCACTGATATTACACCCTCCCGCATGGTGATACTGTGGGGAACCTGTGCAGGGGATGTGTACAGGGGCCGGTCACTGATATTACACCCTCCCGCATGGTGATACTGTGAGGAACCTGTGCAGGGGATGTATACAGGGGCCGGTCACTGATATTACACCCTCCTGCATGGTGATACTGTGAGGAACCTGTGTGGAGGATGTATACAGGGGCCGGTCACTGATATTACACCCTCCTGCATGGTGATACTGTGAGGAACCTGTGTGGGGGATGTATACAGGGGCCGCTCACTGATATTACACCCTCCTGCATGGTGATACTGTGAGGAACCTGTGTGGGGGATGTATACAGAGGCCGCTCACTGATATTACACCCTCCTGCATGGTGATACTGTGGGGAACCTGTGCAGGGGATGTATACAGGGGCCGCTCACTGATATTACACCCTCCTGCATGGTGATACTGTGAGGAACCTGTGCAGGGGATGTATACAGGGGCCGCTCACTGATATTACACCCTCCTGCATGGTGATACTGTGAGGAACCTGTGCAGGGGATGTATACAGGGGCCGCTCACTGATATTACACCCTCCTGCATGGTGATACTGTGGGGAACCTGTGCAGGGGATGTATACAGGGACCGCTCACTGATATTACACCCTCCTGCATGGTGATACTGTGAGGAACCTGTGCAGGGGATGTATACAGGGGCCGCTCACTGATATTACACCCTCCTGTATGGTGATACTGTGGGGAACCTGTGCAGGGGATGTATACAGGGGCCGGTCACTGATATTACACCCTCCCGCATGGTGATACTGTGGGGAACCTGTGCAGGGGATGTATACAGGGGCCGCTCACTGATATTACTCCCTCCCGCATGGTGATACTGTGGGGAACCTGTGCAGGGGATGTATACAGGGGCCGCTCACTGATATTACACCCTCCTGCATGGTGATACTGTGAGGAACCTGTGCGGGGGATGTATACAGAGGCCGCTCACTGATATTACACCCTCCCGCATGGTGATACTGTGAGGAACCTGTGTGGGGGATGTATACAGGGGCCGCTCACTGATATTACACCCTCCTGCATGGCGATACTGTGGGGAACCTGTGCGGGGGATGTATACAGGGGCAGCTCACTGATATTACACCCTCCTGCATGGTGATACTGTGGGGAACCTGTGCAGGGGATGTATACAGGGGCCGGTCACTGATATTACACCCTCCCTCATGGCGATACTGTGGGGAACCTGTGCAGGGGATGTATACAGGGGCCGCTCACTGATATTACACCCTCACGCATGGTGATACTGTGAGGAACCTGTGCAGGGGATGTATACAGGGGCCGCTCACTGATATTACACCCTCCCGCATGGTGATACTGTGAGGAACCTGTGCGGGGGATGTATACAGGGGCAGCTCACTGATATTACACCCTCCTGCATGGTGATACTGTGGGGAACCTGTGTGGGGGATGTATACAGGGACCGCTCACTGATATTACTCCCTCCTGCATGGTGATACTGTGGGGAACCTGTGCAGGGGATGTATACAGGGGCCGCTCACTGATATTACACCCTCCTGCATGGTGATACTGTGGGGAACCTGTGCAGGGGATGTATACAGGGGCCGTACACTGATATTACACCCTCCTGCATGGTGATACTGTGGGGAACCTGTGCAGGGGATATATACAGGGGCCGGTCACTGATATTACACCCGCCCGCATGGTGATACTGTGGGGAACCTGTGCAGGGGATGTATACAGGGGCCCCTCACTGATATTACACCCTCCCGCATGGTGATACTGTGGGGAACCTGTGCAGGGGATGTATACAGGGGCCGCTCACTGATATTACACCCTCCTGCATGGTGATACTGTGGGGAACCTGTGCAGGGGATGTATACAGGGGCCGCTCACTGATATTACACCCTCCCGCATGGTGATACTGTGGGGAACCTGTGCTGGGGATGTATACAGGGGCCGCTCACTGATATTACACCCTCCCGCATGGTGACACTGTGGGGAACCTGTGCAGGGGATGTATACAGGGGCCGGTCACTGATATTACACCCTCCTGCATGGTGATACTGTGAGGAACCTGTGCAGGGGATGTATACAGGGGCCGGTCACTGATATTACACCCTCCTGCATGGTGATACTGTGGGGGACCTGTGCGGGGGATGTATACAGAGGCCGCTCACTGATATTACTCCCTCCCGCATGGTGATACTGTGGGGAACCTGTGCTGGGGATGTATACAGGGGCCGCTCACTGATATTACACCCTCCCGCATGGTGATACTGTGAGGAACCTGTGCAGGGGATGTATACAGGGGCTGCTCACTGATATTACACCCTCCCGCATAGTGATACTGTGGGGAACCTGTGTGGGGGATGTATACAGGGGCAGCTCACTGATATTACTCCCTCCCGCATGGTGATACTGTGGGGAACCTGTGCGGGGGATGTATACAGGGGCCGCTCACTGATATTACTCCCTCCCGCATGGTGATACTGTGGGGAACCTGTGCAGAGGATGTATACAGGGGCCGCTCACTGATATTTCTCCCTCCTGCATGGTGATACTGTGGGGAACCTGTGCAGGGGATGTATACAGGTGCCGCTCACTGATATTACACCCTCCTGCATGGTGATACTGTGAGGAACCTGTGCGGGGGATGTATACAGGGACCGGTCACTGATATTACACCCTCCTGCATGGTGATACTGTGAGGAACCTGTGCAGGGGATGTATACAGGGGCCGCTCACTGATATTACTCCCTCCTGCATGGTGATACTGTGGGGAACCTGTGCGGGGGATGTATACAGGGGTCGCTCACTGATATTACACCCTCCTGCATGGTGATACTGTGGGGAACCTGTGCAGGGGATGTATACAGGGGCCGCTCACTGATATTACACCCTCCTGCATGGTGATACTGTGAGGAACCTGTGTGGGGGATGTATACAGGGGCCGCTCACTGATATTACATCCTCCTGCATGGTGATACTGTGGGGAACCTGTGCAGAGGATGTATACAGGGGCAGCTCACTGATATTACATCCTCCTGCATGGTGATACTGTGTGGAACCTGTGTGGGGGATGACAATGCCTATTCTATACCTTGTATAAAACACTCTAAAAGGTTAAAGAACACAGTACGCAATTGGCGTACGAGGTACCGTAAGGGTACGCCCTTAGCGTAGCGGACGCTGTATCGGGAGCGAGCCGCTCGAGCGACACAAACGCTCGCGAGAATACGCTGTTGGTATCGGGCACACTATAGGTGAGCGACTACCGTAATGCTACGCTATCAGCGTAGTGGACGCTCGAGACCACGAGGAGATCACGAGCGGCGCAGACGCTCACAGTGTTAAACCATTATAACTATACCATAAACAATGTACTTATACTGTAAACCTTGTGCAGTGATAAGGTGTAAATGTAACACAGTGTAACCTTGTTAGTCTAAAAGCTGTATGAGCGTATGTGACGCTCAGAGAACCCCTTAGCAATATAATAAACACTCAAATACCGGTCTAAGGGTCTAACGCCTTTTAAGGAAATGAATGAACGTTCAATTGCAAAAGAATAATACAATACAAGTTATACACTACCAAGATAACATAAAATACCTAACCGGATAACTACACATAAAATACAATACAGATACAATTACATTTAAAGGGGGGAGAGAGAGAGAATGGCTTATAACATAAAATAAGAGACAATATGGTTGCAGAGAACTTACGCACCAGGGGAAACAATCGCAAGCGCCTTTCTGGATAACCAGCTCCCGATTATCAGCAATGAGAACCGTTGAAGAGAGAGTAGAGAGCTGGCCCAGATCGGCTTGTCCTTTTATACACTACACACAATACAGTACAATGGTCCCTACATTCTTATTGTTCATTGGACACAGGAATTCGTCTTCGCATTATAACAAAAGGTCATAGGTTGGTTCATACAGGTGGGCTGTGACTATTTCAAACTGCTCAGGTGGGAGGGAAACTGGGTTTCCCGCCGCATGGGTAATAAAGTGCAAATATAGTAAATGTCCATAAACTTCTTATATCCATAACTATACGCACGAGCGATTAATCCGCTTCAAACCAACACCGGAATATTGCTAATTATATTCTCTTCCGATGGATACTAAACACCACTGTGTAACCCCTGTCTGACCCTTCGTATCAAACAAAGAGGGATCTCTTTGTCCCCGAACATACTACATTAACTAAACTTTCAGATTCTATCAAAGGGACCATAATCTACAAAATACATTATATGAATAAAATATGTTACGATTGAGTCGCCCGCTAGACGAACATAAACTCTACCGTAAATGCGCATACCGCGCGCCTGCGGGTGCACGCAACTGAGAGTATGCGCACGCACGGGAGGGCTCATGCACACGCAGCAGGCACTCGCATGAGGTGCATATATGGTAGAGATGAGCGGGTTCGGTTTCTCTGAATCCGAACCCGCCCGAACTTCAGCTTTTTTTACACGGATCCGAGCGACTCGGATCTTCCCGCCTTGCTCGGTTAACCCGAGCGCGCCCGAACGTCATCATGACGCTGTCGGATTCTCGCGAGGCTCGGATTCTATCGCGAGACTCGGATTCTATATAAGGAGCCGCGCGTCGCCGCCATTTTCACACGTGCATTGAGATTGATAGGGAGAGGACGTGGCTGGCGTCCTCTCCATTTAGATTAGAAGAGAGAGAGAGATTGACCTGATTTACTGGAGCTTAGGAGTACTGTAGAAGTGTAGAGAGTGCAGAGTTTACTAGTGACTGACCACAGTGACCACCAGACAGTGCAGTTTTATTTAATATATCCGTTCTCTGCCTGAAAAAAACGATACACAGTGACTCAGTCACATACCATATCTGTGTGCACTGCTCAGCCCAGTGTGCTGCATCATCTATGTATATATCTGACTGTGCTCAGCTCACACATCTTATAATTGTGGGGGAGACTGGGGAGCACTGCAGTGCCAGTTATAGGTTATAGCAGGAGCCAGGAGTACATATTATTATTAAAATTAAACAGTGCACACTTTTGCTGCAGGAGTGCCACTGCCAGTGTGACTGACCAGTGACCTGACCACACTGACCACCAGTATAGTTAGTAGTATAGTATACTATATTGTGATTGCCTGAAAAAGTTAAACACTCGTATCTGACTGTGCTCAGCTCACACATCTTATAATTGTGGGGGAGACTGGGGAGCACTGCAGTGCCAGTTATAGGTTATAGCAGGAGCCAGGAGTACATATTATTATTAAAATTAAACAGTGCACACTTTTGCTGCAGGAGTGCCACTGCCAGTGTGACTGACCAGTGACCTGACCACACTGACCACCAGTATAGTTAGTAGTATAGTATACTATATTGTGATTGCCTGAAAAAGTTAAACACTCGTCGTGTGACTTCACTTGTGTGGTGTTTTTTTTTTATTCTATAAAAAACTCATTCTGCTGACAGACAGTGTCCAGCAGGTCCGTCATTATATAATATATACCTGTCCGGCTGCAGTAGTGATATATATATATATTTTTTATATCATTATTTATCATCCAGTCGCAGCAGACACAGTACGGTAGTTCACGGCTGTAGCTACCTCTGTGTCGGCACTGGGCAGTCCGTCCATAATTGTATACCACCTACCCGTGGTTTTTTTTTCTTTCTTCTTTATACATACATACTACTACTACATCTCTTTATCAACCAGTCTATATTAGCAGCAGACACAGTACAGTACGGTAGTCCACGGCTGTAGCTACCTCTGTGTCGGCACTGGGCAGTCCGTCCATAATTGTATACCACCTACCCGTGGTTTTTTTTCTTTCTTCTTTATACATACATACTACTACTACATCTCTTTATCAACCAGTCTATATTAGCAGCAGACACAGTACAGTACGGTAGTCCACGGCTGTAGCTACCTCTGTGTCGGCACTGGGCAGTCCGTCCATAATTGTATACCACCTACCCGTGGTTTTTTTTTCTTTCTTCTTTATACATACATACTACTACTACTACATCTCTTTATCAACCAGTCTATATTAGCAGCAGACACAGTACAGTACGGTAGTCCACGGCTGTAGCTACCTCTGTGTCGGCACTGGGCAGTCCGTCCATAATTGTATACCACCTACCCGTGGTTTTTTTTTCTTTCTTCTTTATACATACATACTACTACTACATCTCTTTATCAACCAGTCTATATTAGCAGCAGACACAGTACAGTACGGTAGTCCACGGCTGTAGCTACCTCTGTGTCGGCACTGGGCAGTCCGTCCATAATTGTATACCACCTACCCGTGGTTTTTTTTTCTTTCTTCTTTATACATACATACTACTACTACATCTCTTTATCAACCAGTCTATATTAGCAGCAGACACAGTACAGTACGGTAGTCCACGGCTGTAGCTACCTCTGTGTCGGCACTCAGCAGTCCATCCATAATTGTATACTAGTATCCATCCATCTCCATTGTTTACCTGAGGTGCCTTTTAGTTGTGCCTATTAAAATATGGAGAACAAAAATGTTGAGGTTCCAAAATTAGGGAAAGATCAAGATCCACTTCCACCTCGTGCTGAAGCTGCTGCCACTAGTCATGGCCGAGACGATGAAATGCCAGCAACGTCGTCTGCCAAGGCCGATGCCCAATGTCATAGTACAGAGCATGTCAAATCCAAAACACCAAATATCAGTAAAAAAAGGACTCCAAAACCTAAAATAAAATTGTCGGAGGAGAAGCGTAAACTTGCCAATATGCCATTTACCACACGGAGTGGCAAGGAACGGCTGAGGCCCTGGCCTATGTTCATGGCTAGTGGTTCAGCTTCACATGAGGATGGAGGCACTCAGCCTCTCGCTAGAAAAATGAAAAGACTCAAGCTGGCAAAAGCAGTAGCACCGCAAAGAACTGTGCGTTCTTCGAAATCCCAAATCCACAAGGAGAGTCCAATTGTGTCGGTTGCGATGCCTGACCTTCCCAACACTGGACGTGAAGAGCATGCGCCTTCCACCATTTGCACGCCCCCTGCAAGTGCTGGAAGGAGCACCCGCAGTCTAGTTCCTGATAGTCAGATTGAAGATGTCAGTGTTGAAGTACACCAGGATGAGGAGGATATGGGTGTTGCTGGCGCTGGGGAGGAAATTGACCAGGAGGATTCTGATGGTGAGGTGGTTTGTTTAAGTCAGGCACCCGGGGAGACACCTGTTGTCCGTGGGAGGAATATGGCCGCTGACATGCCTGGTGAAAATACCAAAAAAATCAGCTCTTCGATGTGGAAGTATTTCACCAGAAATGCGGACAACATTTGTCAAGCCGTGTGTTCCCTTTGTCAAGCTGTAATAAGTAGGGGTAAGGACGTTAACCACCTCGGAACATCCTCCCTTATACGTCACCTGCAGCGCATTCATAATAAGTCAGTGACAAGTTCAAAAACTTTGGGCGACAGCGGAAGCAGTCCACTGACCAGTAAATCCCTTCCTCTTGTAACCAAGCTCACGCAAACCACCCCACCAACTCCCTCAGTGTCAATTTCCTCCTTCCCCAGGAATGCCAATAGTCCTGCAGGCCATGTCACTGGCAATTCTGACGAGTCCTCTCCTGCCTGGGATTCCTCCGATGCATCCTTGCGTGTAACGCCTACTGCTGCTGGCGCTGCTGTTGTTGCTGCTGGGAGTCGATGGTCATCCCAGAGGGGAAGTCGTACTCGTAAGCCCACTTTTACTACTTCCACCAAGCAATTGACTGTCCAACAGTCCTTTGCGAGGAAGATGAAATATCACAGCAGTCATCCTGCTGCAAAGCGGATAACTGAGGCCTTGGCATCCTGGGTGGTGAGAAACGTGGTTCCGGTATCCATCATTACTGCAGAGCCAACTAGAGACTTGTTGGAGGTACTGTGTCCCCGGTACCAAATACCATCTAGGTTCCATTTCTCTAGGCAGGCGATACCGAAAATGTACACAGACCTCAGAAAAAGAGTCACCAGTGTCCTAAAAAATGCAGCTGTACCCAATGTCCACTTAACCACGGACATGTGGACAAGTGGAGCAGGGCAGGGTCAGGACTATATGACTGTGACAGCCCACTGGGTAGATGTATGGACTCCCGCCGCAAGAACAGCAGCGGCGGCACCAGTAGCAGCATCTCGCAAACGCCAACTCTTTCCTAGGCAGGCTACGCTTTGTATCACCGGTTTCCAGAATACGCACACAGCTAAAAACCTCTTACGGCAACTGAGGAAGATCATCGCAGAATGGCTTACCCCAATTGGACTCTCCTGTGGATTTGTGGCATCGGACAACGCCAGCAATATTGTGTGTGCATTAAATATGGGCAAATTCCAGCACGTCCCATGTTTTGCACATACCTTGAATTTGGTGGTGCAGAATTTTTTAAAAAACGACAGGGGCGTGCAAGAGATGCTGTCGGTGGCCAGAAGAATTGCGGGACACTTTCGGCGTACAGGCACCACGTACAGAAGACTGGAGCACCACCAAAAACTACTGAACCTGCCTTGCCATCATCTGAAGCAAGAAGTGGTAACGAGGTGGAATTCAACCCTCTATATGCTTCAGAGGTTGGAGGAGCAGCAAAAGGCCATTCAAGCCTATACAATTGAGCACGATATAGGAGGTGGAATGCACCTGTCTCAAGTGCAGTGGAGAATGATTTCAACGTTGTGCAAGGTTCTGATGCCCTTTGAACTTGCCACACGTGAAGTCAGTTCAGACACTGCCAGCCTGAGTCAGGTCATTCCCCTCATCAGGCTTTTGCAGAAGAAGCTGGAGGCATTGAAGAAGGAGCTAAAAGGGAGCGATTCCGCTAGGCATGTGGGACTTGTGGATGCAGCCCTTAATTCGCTTAACAAGGATTCACGGGTGGTCAATCTGTTGAAATCAGAGCACTACATTTTGGCCACCGTGCTCGATCCTAGATTTAAAACCTACCTTGGATCTCTCTTTCCGGCAGACACAAGTCTGCTGGGGTGCAAAGACCTGCTGGTGACAAAATTGTCAAGTCAAGCGGAACGCGACCTGTCAACATCTCCTCCTTCACATTCTCCCGCAACTGGGGGTGCGAGGAAAAGGCTCAGAATTCCGAGCCCACCCGCTGGCGGTGATGCAGGGCAGTCTGGAGCGACTGCTGATGCTGACATCTGGTCCGGACTGAAGGACCTGACAACGATTACGGACATGTCGTCTACTGTCACTGCATATGATTCTCTCAACATTGAAAGAATGGTGGAGGATTATATGAGTGACCGCATCCAAGTAGGCACGTCACACAGTCCGTACTTATACTGGCAGGAAAAAGAGGCAATTTGGAGGCCCTTGCACAAACTGGCTTTATTCTACCTAAGTTGCCCTCCCACAAGTGTGTACTCCGAAAGAGTGTTTAGTGCCGCCGCTCACCTTGTCAGCAATCGGCGTACGAGGTTACATCCAGAAAATGTGGAGAAGATGATGTTCATTAAAATGAATTATAATCAATTCCTCCGCGGAGACATTGACCAGCAGCAATTGCCTCCACAAAGTACACAGGGAGCTGAGATGGTGGATTCCAGTGGGGACGAATTGATAATCTGTGAGGAGGGGGATGTACACGGTGATATATCGGAGGATGATGATGAGGTGGACATCTTGCCTCTGTAGAGCCAGTTTGTGCAAGGAGAGATTAATTGCTTCTTTTTTGGGGGGGGTCCAGTCGTGTGGCAGACCCTGTCACTGAAATGATGGGTTGGTTAAAGTGTGCATGTCCTGTTTTGTTTATACAACATAAGGGTGGGTGGGAGGGCCCAAGGACAATTCCATCTTGCACCTCTTTTTTCTTTTATTTTTCTTTGCGTCATGTGCTGTTTGGGGAGGGTTTTTTGGAAGGGACATCCTGCGTGACACTGCAGTGCCACTCCTAAATGGGCCCGGTGTTTGTGTCGGCCACTAGGGTCGCTTATCTTACTCACACAGTCAGCTACCTCATTGCGCCTCTTTTTTTCTTTGCGTCATGTGCTGTTTGGGGAGGGTTTTTTGGAAGGGACATCCTGCGTGACACTGCAGTGCCACTCCTAAATGGGCCCGGTGTTTGTGTCGGCCACTACGGTCGCTAATCTTACTCACACAGCTACCTCATTGCGCCTCTTTTTTTCTTTGCGTCATGTGCTGTTTGGGGAGGGTTTTTTGGAAGGGACATCCTGCGTGACACTGCAGTGCCACTCCTAAATGGGCCCGGTGTTTGTGTCGGCCACTAGGGTCGCTAATCTTACTCACACAGCTACCTCATTGCGCCTCTTTTTTTCTTTGCGTCATGTGCTGTTTGGGGAGTGTTTTTTGGAAGGGCCATCCTGCGTGACACTGCAGTGCCACTCCTAGATGGGCCAGGTGTTTGTGTCGGCCACTAGGGTCGCTTAGCTTAGTCATCCAGCGACCTCGGTGCAAATTTTAGGACTAAAAATAATATTGTGAGGTGTGAGGTATTCAGAATAGACTGAAAATGAGTGGAAATTATGGTTTTTGAGGTTAATAATAATATGGGATCAAAATGACCCCCAAATTCTATGATTTAAGCTGTTTTTTAGGGTTTTTTGAAAAAAACACCCGAATCCAAAACACACCCGAATCCGACAAAAAAAATTCGGTGAGGTTTTGCCAAAACGCGGTCGAACCCAAAACACGGCCGCGGAACCGAACCCAAAACCAAAACACAAAACCCGAAAAATTTCAGGCGCTCATCTCTAATATATGGCAGTGTGTGGCGTGATATTTTTCTGACTTTGACAGTCTACCCTTTGGCAGTCACCAATAACTGCCACTTTCTAAAACATTTCAAAAAGAGAAAAATATATGTCATGTATAATACATTTCTATGATTGGGTAGGGGAGGAGAGGAGAAGGTAGGAAAATGGTATGACCTAGTGAGATAGCAGAAGCATGTGTGTATGAATCCATGTTTGGGGGGTCATGTATCATCGTGCCGTACGTGTTTTAAATCAAGCTTCGAGGTATTGCGAAGTATATATTTGAATTCCTTCTTATCCCGTGGTACGGGTCTGTGGATGGGCTGTCAAACTTTATCGAGCTCTCTTCGGCTTTTGGTTGCAACAAAATGGGGGAGCACATTTTAGTTGATGATACATGAATGGGGGAATATGTGAGTGCTGATATCTGTGCCTATATTCCCTATCGACTATGTGTGTTATTACCTGAAGGTTGTAGAGATGAAGATAAAGAACAATTATGGTAAATGCAGTGATAAACTATGTGAGTTTAATATACATTTGCCGATTGAGGTCTTGTCTTGTGTCTTGTCTCGATGTACATGTTGACTGTAGTCTCCCGATGCTTTTGCTATAACGGTGTGCAAAAAGCTTTTTCAATGTCCATAGACTTACAAAAAGTGTTGGGCTAGCGTAAAATTAAAGGTACTAGGGATATGGGGGTCTATGGCATAGTCCATCAGTTGTCTGTGTAAAAGGTTGTCAAATTCTTCTTCCAAGCGGATGTCTTTTTACCTTGGAGGAAAACAAAGGAGAAAAGGGTGAAAGAAACGGACCGTGGAATCACATTTTCATCACAACATTGTCTCTATCGTTGGGTCATAAACCAAATCAGTCGTTGTTATTACAGTATCTTCACTTCTTAAACTCATCACTCGGGCGCTACGTTTACACTTTGTTAAAACCCGAACGCATCTAAATATCAGACCGACCAATATGATGACACCCAGAATACACAAAAGAAATTTCCCTACATCCATGATAATACCTTGGGTCCATTCTCCTAAACCAGAGAACCAATTTCGCGGGTTCAACCATGACACCCAACTGGTCAGCTCATTACCCACAGCGGCAAGGGTGAGATTGTGTTTCCTTCGGAACTCCCATTTTAATTGCAAAATGTCATCCATCTTTTTGTCTATGACCTCGACCGGGTCCTCGGTGCTGTTTGTAATATATGTGCAGCACTTTATTCCATACTGAGTTGCCAGTGTGACACAATATCCGCCTGTCACTGCCGTGAGATAATTGAGAATCATCCTATGCTGAACCAGTTCTGTTTTATAAGCTTGGAGCTCCCTTCCAGTATACCTAAAAGTGTCGTCATACATTTCAGTGATATTGTCTATCAAATTCGCGAGCGCGTTTATGTATTTGAAATTTATCACCCCCCTGGCGGTACGAGTGATATCTAACGCGATTAGGAATTGAATCCCGGTGGATTAATTGATCAGGTCAGAGGCCGGATGCTCTGTTCTTTTTATTAGGTGCCGTTTAACGATGTGTTCGTAATGAGTGTGAGTATAAGGAGCTTGGGCACTGCGGTGAATATCCTTCATTTTAGTGTGGGATACGGTCATTACCTCAGGCAGTACTTTTCCAATATAACATAACCCTTCTGAGTTTGGGGCAAGCCACTTATACGCCTTCCTCCCGCATATGAAATATGCATCATCGTGGAGAACATATGGGACGGAGTAGGACATTACCATATTACACATCTTCCATGTGAAATCTCCTAACCCTAATTCTTCCATCTGTTTAGTACACGTATCTGTTTGTACGATATGTGCACAGTATCCTGGTGATACCTCTCCAACTCTCATGGTCCTACTTCCTAGGGTATACCTATATCGGAAATATTTTCCACTACCGGCTATGTGGCGTATAAGTTCTGTATCTGTAGGCATTCTATCGGCTCTGTATGAAAAGGTCATGGTTTGGTTATTCCATGACACTTCCCAATTTCCCGGCTTTCGGGGATTGGAAATGTTAAAACATGCTAGGGATCTATCCACATGATATTGGTGGAGCTTCAAACTAGGAGGACTGGAGATATTAAACCTCCTGTCCACCGGCCTCCCACCACTTAGCTCAAGTACCTCCCCTATAGTTAAAGGGCAGGGCACTAATCCTGATTTGCTATGGCCTTGAGGTACTTGAGAGCATACCCAACAATCTGTCTGATTTAACACTTTACCCACTAAGGAATGATAGTCACTCAATGGATGCCGGTCCATGTGGATATTAAAACTGGACTGACATTTCTTGATGCACCCATCCTCAACTACACTGTCACAGTGTCTACAGATACAGTTCTTTTTAGCTAACAATCCTTCACAATGTCTATAAATAACATGGCTGCTGGATCGTTTCTGGTACTCGCCTTTGCTCGGTGATTGTGTTGCTATTGGAAATTTACACCTCCGTCTTAGTCATCAGAAACCCTTCTGGATCCTTTCTCGACCTCACTGGTACTCTCACCGAAACAGACTGCTCTGGTCAACATCATGGTCAACAGGAAAATCCATATCACAGTCTCTTGGGGCAAGTCCATCTTACAGGAGGAGAAAAGGAGAAATTTGTAATGGGGGTACAGAAAAAAAAAAAACAGTTTGAGGGGGAGAGAAACTTGTTACGATAATTAGTTCTCTAGTCTTGTTGTTCTTCTTGTTCTGCTGTCATCTCAAAGGTGCTGTCTCCCAGTCTTCCAACCGAACATTCCGGTGATACAAGGGCCCTCATTCCGAGTCGTTCGCTCTGTAAATTTCATCGCATCGCAGTGAAATTCCGCTTAGTACGCATGCGCAATATTCGCACTGCGACTGCGCCAAGTAATTTTACAATGAAGAAAGTATTTTTACTCACGGCTTTTTCTTCGCTCCGGCGATCGTAATGTGATTGACAGGAAATGGGTGTTACTGGGCGGAAACAGGCCGTTTTATGGGCGTGTGGGGAAAAACGCTACCGTTTCCGGAAAAAACGCAGGAGTGGCTGGAGAAACGGGGGAGTGTCTGGGCGAACGCTGGGTGTGTTTGTGACGTCAAACCAGGAACGACAAGCACTGAACTGATCGCAGATGCCGAGTAAGTCTGAAGCTACTCTGAAACTGCTAAGTAGTTTGTAATCGCAATATTGCGAATACATCGGTCGCAATTTTATGAAGCTAAGATTCACTCCTAGTAGGCGGCGGCTTAGCGTGTGTAACTCTGCTAAAATCGCCTTGCGAGCGATCAACTCGGAATGAGGGCCAATATTTCTTCCAAACCAGCGATCTTTCTGTAAGGAGCAAAAATCTTGCATCACCATTTGTCTAACTGATGTGTGACATACCATCTTTAAAACATGAAAACATGAGTGAGAAGAGAGAAAACAAAAAAAAACAAAAGAGAGAGAGAACAATTCATATATATATATATATATATATATATTACATAAACCAACAATAAACAACAACAGGAAAAAACATTTTTCAAACATTTTCAGATCTGCCGTTCATCATCAGGCTGTCATATCTACATGTCCAATGGTATCCTTGCTCAGTCCCTCCCACCAGCACCTCCATACTCCACCCTTTGTATCTGGCCAGGATACATTGATGCGGGTAGGTCATGCTGGGGTTTGGTAGACTTTTGCAAAGACCAAGTAGTCAGGTGATGTTGGAGCTGTTGTGGTGAACGTCAGAGATGGGAAAAAGAAACACTTTACAGGTACATTACAACGTTTTACCCGGTCATTCCTGTGTCCTCAAGGAATGACCTCCCAATTTGTTAACAATAACCTCAGGCTTACCATCAGTCCTAATGATCACCTTTCCTGACTACATACCATGGGTGTGGCCCAAAATTCTTCCTATATGATCCCTGATTATAATTTGGTGTGTCATAACTTTGCTCATATTCATGTCTAGGGGGTCTGACTTTATGTGGGCTGTTGCAGTTGCTGGCATAATGCCCTTCTCTTTTACAAAGATAACAAGCCCTGGGCTTCCTCCAAGTGCCAGTGACCTGAGGTCTGGGTTGATTTGATGCCTCCTCAAACGCTTGGATGCTCATCACCATCAACCGCTTTCCCTGTATTTCCCTGATTTCTTGGATACCATGGTTATGTTGTTGTCTAGGGGGTTGATATGACTTTTGTATATTTCTTGATCTACAATCTCTTGCAAAATGTCCCTCTTTGTGACAATGGTAACAAACTACCACATTTGAATTTCTCACAGGATTTTGGGTCTTAAGCTGGTGTGGCTTTTTGGTTAGAGCCTGTATACTTACAGCCATCAGCTTATTGCTCCTTGACTCCCTGTGTCTGGTGATGTTCTGATCATGATCAATAACGGCCTCTCTTAATGTAGCCACCGAGATATTTCTCCAGTTTGGGTTGGTGTTCTGTACCCTTGTTCTCAACACCTCCTTTAAACCATTCATTAATAACTTAACCGCTACTTCTTTATGCTGTGCATTTGTTTTGATGTCTGTGATCCCAGTGTCTCTAGCCATTACTTGCAGTGCTCGATTGAAGTAGTCAGAAGTACTTTCCCTTTCTCCTTGTCTTATGAAGAGGATTTTGTTCCACTTGGCAATGGCTGGGAAATATACTGCTAACTGTTGGTTGATCTGCTTAATACATTCCTGATTGTGTTCCTCCGTATGAGGTACCTCTGTGTTTAATTTACAATCAGCAATAAATTTCGCAGGGTCAACACTGGAGGGCAAACATGCCCTCAGCTCTGTCCGCCAATCTTTGTTGGTGGGTTCTGTGGAGTTTCCTAGTTCTTTAATAAATCTCTGACATGCAACTAGATCTTTCCTAGGATCAGGGAATTCAGACATAATTGCTCTCAATTCCATCCGGGACCAGGGACGGCGCATTGCACTGTCCTTGACGGGAATGCTTCCCTGATCGTCAGTCTTCCCATTGGGGACTGTGATCACCCTGACAGGACTAAATTCAATTACATCACCTTGTGTTGGTTCTACAATATGAGGTACATTTGTTTGTGCGTGATATATAACACCGTACGTACCTGTGGACACGACCTCACCTGACCCTCCGTTAGGGGGTTTGATTACTGCCTTTACCGAATTGGTCGCGTCCACCTGGATGTCTGGTAGGATGGCTACTGGAAAAAGTTCCGACATCATGCTGGGCTCACTTTCTTGCTTGTAGTCCTGAGGGAAGTTTGACATGGGGTGCGACTTGCACAGGTTAACATTTGTAATTTTTACACTTTCATTTTTATAAACATTATTACATTTGTTACTTTCATTCTTAATACAGTTACTAAGTGCATTTTTATCGTACACCATTGCGCCATTCTCTGCAACCATAATCCTCTCCATTGCCATGTCTCTCTTCCCAAGATGAGAGTCAGATATGTAAGTTAAATTTCTTTGCATTTCACTTTCCTGTTGCCACAATTTTAAATCATCATAATGTCTAATACGCCTTTTTGAAGACTTAATCAGGCCAACTCTTCTCTTTAAATTCTGTAATACTTCTGGATTAAAACTACCTACCCGGGGAAACTTTTCCCCGTCATGCACAGTCATCCCTTCCCATTCATTGCATAATATTTCTGTGTGATGACCATCTTGGTCTGATTTCTCACACATTACCTTGCCGACCTGATTGATCGGTTTCAAATCAACCTGAACCTCGGTTGATCGCCCCTTACCTAAACAACTGGCCCCCATCTCTGCAGGTGCTGCTTTCACTACCTCTGACTTCAAATCAGGGTCTCCGGCAACCCTTACAAAAACCAAGATGCTCGGGGTAAGGCTGCGGTGGGGGTTTTGCCTCGAGGTCCGCCCACTTAACTCCGCCCACGTTGGCCAGTACTGCAATCACTGTTCCCAGAGCTGCTGTACCCAACCTAGGGCCCCTATGAACCTTTATTTACTGGGGCGTGTTGGACCTTCCAGTCCCCAGCAAGTATCGGTTGTTGGAATGTCCCCGAGTGATCAGGCTACTTCCCTTAAAATAAAAAAAATTACACAAATCACGTTAACAATGTGCAAGTAGCGTTCTTCTGAATTCAAGACACGCTAATGCACACAATCACATGCGGTACAATCGTATCTGCACACAAGCAACTAATCTTATGTGCGGAACGATCAGTGGAATTGAAAATTTCTGCTGCAAATTCCTTCAGCGATGAGCTTCTTTGGCCTATATGGGTCTCGCACCAACCCCTCTTCGGTTGTGCTCTCTACTTCTAGTCTGCTGTACCTGAACCTCTTGTTCTGTGACCTCCTGGTCCGTGACCTCCTGGTGTGTGCCTGGTCTGTGGCCTCCTGGTCTGTGACCTCCTGGTCTGTTATGTACAGCAGACTCTACTGCTCATTAATGTGTCGAGTCTAACAAGGGACGCCTCCCAAGCCACCCCACGATATCACTCTCGCTGGTGTATCTCTTTCTACTGGCCTATGGTTCCCACGTCCGTAATAAAAGAGAAATCTTATATATACACACACTCTTACCACATGTACACTTTAATTTTTATTTCTGCGCAGAAATCCTTTCATTCGGTATTAGCTTAACCCAGAAGAATTGCAACAGAAAAAGTCTTTTTCTTTTAACTTTTAAACTTTTGGATTTGAGATAGATTTGTGTTATTTTCGCGTTATTTCCTTATCGCTTACTAAACAATACTATCGTGCGGTTTGTATCATGTGGGCGTATCCGTACGCTCCGTTGCGTAATACACGCTCCGTGCGTCGACCCTTGTTGCGTACGCCCTGCCCTGGTAAGGACACGTGTACACAGACCAAGTACGTCCACAGTTACACACTACACGTTTATCAATGTGAATGATCTTTAACAGTAATCCTTCACTGACCACCACTCAAATCTCCCTTGTATTCTAGGCGAGATTGTGTGCGTGCCTTTTACAATTATTCCCTTAAATATTACTTTTAACTATTAATAACAACAAATGTCTCAACACGTTATCACTAATGTGTGGCAATCAGGAGAATGAAATACGGACAAATAATACTAACCCAGGAATACAGGTGTGTGTATTTATGCGTGCGTTCGCAAAACAGAAACTAAACAGGTTTTAAAAGACAATAACGTACTATTCCTACCTTTCGGTTCTGGATTCCTTCAGCACTCCTTACTAAGCGAAGCAGACGCTTATCTGGTCAGCACTACGAGGAATATTACCTCCCGCCTTTTGCTGATCGATAATGTCTGCTGAAATTACCTAGTGCAGATATGTGAAGAGCGGGCGAGTCCCCAATTGACAATGCCTATTCTATACCTTGTATAAAACACTCTAAAAGGTTAAAGAACACAGTACGCAATTGGCGTACGAGGTACCGTAAGGGTACGCCCTTAGCGTAGCGGACGCTGTATCAGGAGCGAGCCGCTCGAGCGACACAAACGCTCGCGAGAATACGCTGTTGGTATCGGGCACACTATAGGTGAGCGACTACCGTAATGCTACGCTATCAGCGTAGTGGACGCTCGAGACCACGAGGAGATCACGAGCGGCGCAGACGCTCACAGTGTTAAACCTTTATAACTATACCATAAACAATGTACTTATACTGTAAACCTTGTGCAGTGATAAGGTGTAAATGCAACACAGTGTAACCTTGTTAGTCTAAAAGCTGTATGAGCGTATGTGACGCTCAGAGAACCCCTTAGCAATATAATAAACACTCAAATACCGGTCTAAGGGTCTAACGCCTTTTAAGGAAATGAATGAACGTTCAATTGCAAAAGAATAATACAATACAAGTTATACACTACCAAGATAACATAAAATACCTAACCGGATAACTACACATAAAATACAATACAGATACAATTACATTTAAAGGGGGGAGAGAGAGAGAATGGCTTATAACATAAAATAAGAGACAATATGGTTGCAGAGAACTTACGCACCAGGGGAAACAATCGCAAGCGCCTTTCTGGATATCTAGCTCCCGATTATCAGCAATGAGAACCGTTGAAGAGAGAGTAGAGAGCTGGCCCAGATCGGCTTGTCCTTTTATACACTACACACAATACAGTACAATGGTCCCTACATTCTTATTGTTCATTGGACACAGGAATTCGTCTTCGCATTATAACAAAAGGTCATAGGTTGGTTCATACAGGTGGGCTGTGACTATTTCAAACTGCTCAGGTGGGAGGGAAACTGGTTTTCCCGCCGCATGGGTAATAAAGTGCAAATATAGTAAATGTCCATAAACTTCTTATGTCCATAACTATACGCACGAGCGATTAATCCGCTTCAAACCAACACCGGAATATTGCTAATTATATTCTCTTCCGATGGATACTAAACACCACTGTGTAACCCCTGTCTGACCCTTCGTATCAAACAAAGAGGGATCTCTTTGTCCCCGAACATACTACATTAACTAAACTTTCAGATTCTATCAAAGGGACCATAATCTACAAAATACATTATATGAATAAAATATGTTACGATTGAGTCGCCCGCTAGACGAACATAAACTCTACCGTAAATGCGCATACCGCGCGCCTGCGGGTGCACGCAACTGAGAGTATGCGCACGCACGGGAGGGCTCATGCACACGCAGCAGGCACTCGCATGAGGTGCATATATGGCAGTGTGTGGCGTGATATTTTTCTGACTTTAACAGGGATGTATACAGGGGCCGCTCACTGATATTACACCCTCCTGCATGGTGATACTGTGAGGAACCTGTGCAGGGGATGTATACAGGGGCCGCTCACTGATATTACACCCTCCTGCATGGTGATACTGTGAGGAACCTGTGCAGGGGATGTATACAGGGGCCGCTCACTGATATTACACCCTCCTGCATGGTGATACTGTGAGGAACCTGTGCGGGGGATGTATACAGGGGCCGCTCACTGATATTACACCCTCCTGCATGGTGATACTGTGAGGAACCTGTGCGGGGGATGTATACAGGGGCCGCTCACTGATATTACATCCTCCCGCATGGTGAAACTGTGTGGAACCTGTGTGGGGGATGTATACAGGGGCCGCTCACTGATATTACACCCTCCTGCATGGTGATACTGTGGGGAACCTGTGTGGGGGATGTATACAGGGGCCGCTCACTGATATTACATCCTCCTGCATGGTGATACTGTGGGGAACCTGTGCAGAGGATGTATACAGGGGCCGCTCACTGATATTACATCCTCCCGCATGGTGATACTGTGAGGAACCTGTGCAGGGGATGTATACAGGGGCAGCTCACTGATATTACACCCTCCTGCATGGTGATACTGTGAGGAACCTGTGCGGGGGATGTATACAGGGGCCGCTCACTGATATTACATCCTCCCGCATGGTGAAACTGTGTGGAACCTGTGTGGGGGATGTATACAGGGGCCGCTCACTGATATTACACCCTCCTGCATGGTGATACTGTGGGGAACCTGTGTGGGGGATGTATACAGGGGCCGCTCACTGATATTACATCCTCCTGCATGGTGATACTGTGGGGAACCTGTGCAGAGGATGTATACAGGGGCCGCTCACTGATATTACATCCTCCCGCATGGTGAAACTGTGGGGAACCTGTGCAGAGGATGTATACAGGGGCCGCTCACTGATATTACATCCTCCCGCATGGTGATACTGTGGGGAACCTGTGCAGAGGATGTATACAGGGGCCGCTCACTGATATTACACCCTCCTGCATGGTGATACTGTGGGGAACCTGTGTGGGGGATGTATACAGGGGCAGCTCACTGATATTACTCCCTCCCGCATGGTGATACTGTGGGGAACCTGTGCAGGGGATGTATACAGGGGCCGCTCACTGATATTACACCCTCCCGCATGGTGATACTGTGAGGAACCTGTGCAGGGGATGTATACAGGGGCCGCTCACTGATATTACACCCTCCAGCATGGTGATACTGTGAGGAACCTGTGTGGGGGATGTATACAGGGGCCGCTCACTGATATTACACCCTCCCGCATGGTGATACTGTGGGGAACCTGTGCAGGGGATGTATACAGGGACCGCTCACTGATATTACACCCTCCTGTATGGTGATACTGTGAGGAACCTGTGCAGGGGATGTATACAGGGGCCGCTCACTGATATTACACCCTCCAGCATGGTGATACTGTGAGGAACCTGTGTGGGGGATGTATACAGGGGCCGCTCACTGATATTACACCCTCCCGCATGGTGATACTGTGGGGAACCTGTGCAGGGGATGTATACAGGGACCGCTCACTGATATTACACCCTCCAGCATGGTGATACTGTGAGGAACCTGTGCAGGGGGTGTATACAGGGGCAGCTCACTGATATTACACCCTCCTGCATGGTGATACTGTGGGGAACCTGTGCATGGGATGTATACAGGGGCCGCTCACTGATATTACACCCTCCTGCATGGTGATACTGTGGGGAACCTGTGCAGGGGATGTATACAGGGGCCGGTCACTGATATTACATCCTCCCGCATGGTGATACTGTGAGGAACCTGTGTAGGGGATGTATACAGGGGCCGCTCACTGATATTACTCCCTCCCGCATGGTGATACTGTGGGGAACCTGTGCGGGGGATGTATACAGGGGCAGCTCACTGATATTACACCCTCCCGCATGGTGATACTGTGGGGAACCTGTGCGGGGGATGTATACAGGGGCCGCTCACTGATATTACACCCTCCTGCATGGTGATACTGTGTGGAACCTGTGCAGGGGATGTATACAGGGGCTGCTCACTGATATTACACCCTCCTGCATGGCGATACTGTGGGGAACCTGTGCAGGGGATGTATACAGGGGCCGCTCACTGATATTACATCCTCCTGCATGGTGATACTGTGGGGAACCTGTGTGGAGGATGTATACAGGGGTCGCTCACTGATATTACACCCTCCTGCATGGTGATACTGTGGGGAACCTGTGTGGAGGATGTATACAGGGACCGCTCACTGATATTACACCCTCCTGCATGGTGATACTGTGGGGAACCTGTGCGGGGGATGTATACAGGGGCCACTCACTGATATTACACCCTCCTGCATGGTGATACTGTGGGGAACCTGTGCGGGGGATGTATACAGGGACCGCTCACTGATATTACTCCCTCCTGCATGGTGATACTGTGAGGAACCTGTGCAGGGGATGTATACAGGGGCCGCTCACTGATATTACTCCCTCCTGCATGGTGATACTGTGGGGAACCTGTGCAGGGGATGTATACAGGGGCCGCTCACTGATATTACACCCTCCTGCATGGTGATACTGTGAGGAACCTGTGCGGGGGATGTATACAGGGACCGCTCACTGATATTACACCCTCCTGCATGGTGATACTGTGGGGAACCTGTGCGGGGGATGTATACAGGGGCCACTCACTGATATTACACCCTCCTGCATGGTGATACTGTGGGGAACCTGTGCGGGGGATGTATACAGGGACCGCTCACTGATATTACACCCTCCTGCATGGTGATACTGTGGGGAACCTGTGCGGGGGATGTATACAGGGGCCACTCACTGATATTACACCCTCCTGCATGGTGATACTGTGGGGAACCTGTGCGGGGGATGTATACAGGGACCGCTCACTGATATTACTCCCTCCTGCATGGTGATACTGTGGGGAACCTGTGCAGGGGATGTATACAGGGGCCGGTCACTGATATTACACCCTCCTGCATGGTGATACTGTGGGGAACCTGTGCGGGGGATGTATACAGGGACCGCTCACTGATATTACTCCCTCCCGCATGGTGATACTGTGGGGAACCTGTGCAGGGGATGTATACAGGGGCCGCTCACTGATATTACACCCTCCCGCATGGTGATACTGTGGGGAACCTGTGCAGGGGATGTATACAGGGGCAGCTCACTGATATTACACCCTCCCGCATGGTGATACTGTGTGGAACCTGTGCGGGGGATGTATACAGGGGCCGCTCACTGATATTACACCCTCCTGCATGGCGATACTGTGAGGAACCTGTGCAGGGGATGTAAACAGGGGCCGCTCACTGATATTACACCCTCCTGCATGGTGATACTGTGAGGAACCTGTGCAGGGGATGTATACAGGGGCCGCTCACTGATATTACACCCTCCTGCATGGTGATACTGTGGGGAACCTGTGCAGGGGATGTATACAGAGGCCGCTCACTGATATTACACCCTCCTGCATGGTGATACTGTGGGGAACCTGTGCGGGGGATGTATACAGGGGCCGGTCACTGATATTACACCCTCCTGCATGGTGATACTGTCAGGAACCTGTGCAGGGGATGTATACAGGGGTCGCTCACTGATATTACACCCTCCTGCATGGTGATACTGTGAGGAACCTGTGCAGGGGATGTATACAGGGGCCGCTCACTGATATTACACCCTCCTGCATGGTGATACTGTGAGGAACCTGTGCAGGGGCTGTATACAGGGGCCGCTCACTGATATTACACCCTCCTGCATGGTGATACTGTGGGGAACCTGTGCGGGGGATGTATACAGGGGTCGCTCACTGATATTACACCCTCCTGCATGGTGATACTGTGGGGAACCTGTGCAGGGGATATATACAAGGGCTGCTCACTGATATTACACCCTCCTGCATGGTGATACTGTGAGGAACCTGTGCGGGGGATGTATACAGGGACCCCTCACTGATATTACACCCTCCTGCATGGTGATACTGTGGGGAACCTGTGCAGAGGATGTATACAGGGGTCGCTCAGATATTACACCCTCCTGCATGGTGATACTGTGGGGAACCTGTGTGGGGGATGTATACAGGGGCAGCTCACTGATATTACACCCTCCTGCATGGTGATACTGTGGGGAACCTGTGCGGGGGATGTATACAGGGGCCGGTCACTGATATTACTCCCTCCCGCATGGTGATACTGTGGGGAACCTGTGCGGGGGATGTATACAGGGGCCGGTCACTGATATTACTCCCTCCCGCATGGTGATACTGTGGGGAACCTGTGCAGGGGATGTATACAGGGGCAGCTCACTGATATTACACCCTCCTGCATGGTGATACTGTGGGGAACCTGTGCAGGGGATGTATACAGGGGCCGCTCACTGATATTACTCCCTCCCGCATGGTGATACTGTGGGGAACCTGTGCGGGGGATGTATACAGGGGCTGCTCACTGATATTACACCCTCCTGCATGGTGATACTGTGGGGAACCTGTGCAGAGGATGTATACAGGGGCCGCTCACTGATATTACACCCTCCCGCATGGTGATACTGTGGGGAACCTGTGCAGGGGATGTATACAGGGGCCGCTCACTGATATTACTCCCTCCCGCATGGTGATACTGTGGGGAACCTGTGCAGGGGATGTATACAGGGGCCGGTCACTGATATTACACCCTCCTGCATGGTGATACTGTGAGGAACCTGTGCGGGGGATGTATACAGGGGCCGGTCACTGATATTACACCCTCCTGCATGGTGATACTGTGAGGAACCTGTGTGGAGGATGTATACAGGGGCAGCTCACTGATATTACACCCTCCTGCATGGTGATACTGTGGGGAACCTGTGCAGGGGATGTATACAGAGGCCGCTCACTGATATTACACCCTCCCGCATGGTGATACTGTGAGGAACCTGTGTGGGGGATGTATATACAGGGGCCGGTCACTGATATTACATCCTCCCGCATGGTGATACTGTGGAGAACCTGTGCAGGGGATGTACACAGGGGCTGCTCACTGATATTACACCCTCCTGCATGGTGATACTGTGGGGAACCTGTGCGGGGGATGTACACAGGGGCTGCTCACTGATATTACACCCTCCTGCATGGTGATACTGTGGGGAACCTGTGCGGGGGATGTATACAGGGGCCGGTCACTGATATTACACCCTCCTGCATGGTGATACTGTGAGGAACCTGTGCGGGGGATGTATACAGGGGCAGCTCCCTGATATTACACCCTCCTGCATGGTGATACTGTGGGGAACCTGTGCGGGGGATGTACACAGGGGCTGCTCACTGATATTACACCCTCCTGCATGGTGATACTGTGGGGAACCTGTGCGGGGGATGTATACAGGGGCCGGTCACTGATATTACACCCTCCTGCATGGTGATACTGTGAGGAACCTGTGCAGGGGATGTATACAGGGGTCGCTCACTGATATTACACCCTCCTGCATAGTGATACTGTGGGGAACCTGTGCAGGGGATGTATACAGGGGCAGCTCACTGATATTACACCCTCCCGCATGGTGATACTGTGGGGAACCTGTGCAGGGGATGTATACAGGGGCCGGTCACTGATATTACTCCCTCCCGCATGGTGATACTGTGGGGAACCTGTGCGGGGGATGTACACAGGGGTTGCTCACTGATATTACACCCTCCTGCATGGTGATACTGTGGGGAACCTGTGCGGGGGATGTTAAACCTTTCATCGGCTGAGTTGTGTCATTGGTGCATCAATCAATTAAACCCAAACTCTCGTAAAAGAAGGCACGGAGACGTAGATTTGGCAGAGAAACTGTTAGCACATTTATTTAAGGCATTGCATTATGATTTGTATTAGAGCTGTATTAAAGATGTATGGTGGCAAAGAAAGGATGGCCAGAAATCCACAGTCTGCAATGCTCAGACCATAACAACAAAACAAGTATTGCACGCGTAGATCAACCAGTGTGCCCATGTAACACAAGTACCATCAAACAAGAAAGTGTCGACTCCCCCGTCAGAGTGGTGCAGCTAACTACTAATCACGAGGGGAGCGCACCTCAAATAACTAAATGCACACGGACTGGTGAAACTGCCGTTCTTTCCCTCCACAATAAAGCTACGCAAACCTAAAATAAGGGTAGGGAGGGTGGGAATCTTGGACAAAAGAGGATTTGTCCTGCAAAAACAGCCCCTTGGATACCTTTTTCTTACTAACATGCCCCTGTCAGTCATAGGCTACAACACATGATTGACAAGCACCACTGCCAGCCCCCTATCCTAGAGGTCTAACATATTTCCCTTCTCATAAGACCACTTGGTTCTCAATACAGGGCTCTCTATCTATCTATCTATATATATATATATATATCTATATATATATATATATATATATATATAAAAATCCAGCAGCAGCCGGCACTCCAATAATGGGGACACTGATGCTCAGGTGCCAGAACAAGGTATACATACAATTCCAGCAAAGAACGGCACTCAGAGACAACACTTCAGCAAAGATGTATTCCAAATCATCAACGTTTCGGGGAGACAATCCCCGTCGTCAGGATAAATACAAAGCACATTAACAAACACAAACATTCACTTACCCTCCTAAAATACCCAAGCGGTGTTCATTGCCGCCAATCGCTCCGTGCACGCCCGCAGCTCACATTGCTTCCGCCGACGTCTCTGTCCCTCCACTTCCGGAAGCCACCGTCCCTATAGGAACCACAGCTTGCGGTTCACCACATCTCCGGCTGCGTTCCAGCGGCGGAGGGGGAGACGCAGGACATGTAAACAGAGGAGGCAGGGCTGTGACAAGGGAGAGGCGGACATAGAATGAGACACTGAACATAAAACATAAAACATAAAACAGTACACAGTATCAAAAACAATGTGTCAAATATGTCACAAGTTGTAAATAATAAACACAATAATGAAAAACCAAGGTTACACAAGCATATTCCAATTAATTTTTTCATTGAGACCGCCACATCTATGTTTGTTGTATATGTTATCATCTGCCCCTGTGGTCTTATGTACATCGGTCAGACCATACGAAAATTTTCCGAAAGGATGGCCGCACATAGATCGGCCATCAAACTCACGTTGGAAGGTAAACCAATTGACCAACCGGTGGCCAAACACTTTAAGTGTGCACGCCACCCATTGGAGTCACTTCGGTATTTCATTATTGATCACGTCCCACTTAGCTTAAGGGGAGGTGATCGTGCTAAGTCTTTATTGGTTAAAGAAACCAAGTGGATCATGAGACTGGGTACATGTGCCCCTGGCGGTCTCAATGAAAAAATTAATTGGAATATGCTTGTGTAACCTTGGTTTTTCATTATTGTGTTTATTATTTACAACTTGTGACATATTTGACACATTGTTTTTGATACTGTGTACTGTTTTATGTTTTATGTTTTATGTTCAGTGTCTCATTCTATGTCCGCCTCTCCCTTGTCACAGCCCTGCCTCCTCTGTTTACATGTCCTGCGTCTCCCCCTCCGCCGCTGGAACGCAGCCGGAGATGTGGTGAACCGCAAGCTGTGGTTCCTATAGGGACGGTGGCTTCCGGAAGTGGAGGGACAGAGACGTCGGCGGAAGCAATGTGAGCTGCGGGCGTGCACGGAGCGATTGGCGGCAATGAACACCGCTTGGGTATTTTAGGAGGGTAAGTGAATGTTTGTGTTTGTTAATGTGCTTTGTATTTATCCTGACGACGGGGATTGTCTCCCCAAAACGTTGATGATTTGGAATACATCTTTGCTGAAGTGTTGTCTCTGAGTGCCGTTCTTTGCTGGAATTGTATATATATATATATATAAAGATGTGAGAATAGCGCCTCCTAGTGCATTAACCGTGACCCCTCATAAAGGTCCCTCCGCCATGTGTTGTAGCACCAAATGAATTGAATAAGTACCATGTAGAGTGGAATAGTTCCACCCTTTAAAACATACGTTGCTGGAATACAATTCCTGGTTGACCAGAGGTCTTCTGATGTCACTGCTTTAGCGTCCCTTCAAAGCTCATCCCGAGCAATCACATATAGGGGAGACAACAAGAGATAGACCAAAAATCGTGCAGTATAGTTAAACACAATTTATTGGCCCCCAATATACAATAAAAACCCGTACATTAAATTAAAAGTTATAGAGCTTATCTGATAGAGAACAGGTAGGTAATCACTGCTCAACGCGTTTCGTCCTTGTGGCTCAGTCTGCCTGGACTTCCTCAGGAGCATACTGTCTATTTGGAGCACAATCTATTTATACCCTTCTTAACTGATTAGATTAGGGGTGGGACTGCCACCAAAACACACTTCCTATTGATCACTTCCGCTTCCAGCGGAAGTGACAGACTTCTTCACCGGGTGGTGAAATTCCTATACAATGCACGGCTTCCCCCACAATGCGGGCTGCGGGATGACGTCACCGCGTTAACGCGGCAACGTGACGTGACTTCCGGGACATGTGACCTCCGAAACATGTGACCACCCGTATGTGCGCTGGGATTGACGCGGTCACAGTGCCGCTCCCCTCACACACTAGAGCGGCCACAACTTACCAGGGTCAGTCCTCCATTTTTCTGGTGTCTCATTACCAGGGTCAGTCCTCCATTTTTCTGGTGTCTCATTACACACATATTCAAACATGTATATAAAGAAATGTATATAAAAAAAGGGGAATCCTGTATGATTCTCAATACCCGGCACTCGCAATAAATAATATGATTACATAAAATATCATATAAGCATAGAAGATAAAAACACAGTTGAAAGGACATATCATAAACAAAGTATTTCCTAAAAACAAAATATTAAATTTTTTTTCATATAAACGATATTTCATAAAAAAAAAATATTTCATAAAAACGGTGCTATCTCATAATTATCATTTAAACCATTGGGAGCCATTGAATTCAATTGGAATATCCAATACATCTCCCTTCTTGATAAGGTATTCTCACGGTCCCCACCTCTAGGTCCTAGCTTTACTAATTCAATTGCTTTAAATGTTAAAAAATCAGGGTTTGAAGCATGGTATTTATTACAATGTCTAGGAACGGTGTGAGTGTCCAATTTGTTTCTAATGCTCCTCACATGCTCTTGCATTCTAATCTTGAGTAGTCTTTTCATCTTTCCTAAATATTTTAATTTGCATGGGCATTTTAAGACATAAACGACCCATGCTGTGTTACAGTTTATGTAATCTCTTATCGAATACCTCTTTGACTCATCAAAATTAGTGACTTCTCTGTTGTTTCGATGTGCAAAGTTACAGACATTGCAATGGGTGCATTTGTAAAATCCTCTTGCAGGTTGATCACAGATGCCATTTCTCTTTTCCATTGTTCTTACTGGAAGCATACTAGGAGCCAAATAGTATTTCTCTAACGTCCTAGTGGATGCTGGGGACTCCGTAAGGACCATGGGGAATAGACGGGCTCCGCAGGAGACAGGGCACTTTAAGAAAGAATTAGGAATACTGGTGTGCACTGGCTCCTCCCTCTATGTCCCTCCTCCAGACCTCAGTTTGAATCTGTGCCCGGACGAGCTGGGTGCACCTTAGTGAGCTCTCCTGAGCTTGCTAAATAGAAAGTATTTTGTTAGGATTTTTTTATTTTCAGAGAGATCTGCTGGCAACAGACTCTCTGCTACGTGGGACTGAGGGGAGAGAAGCAGCCCTACTAACTGTGGATAGGTCATGCTTCTTAGGCTACTGGACACCATTAGCTCCAGAGGGATCGAACACAGGAACGCACCCTTGGTCGTCCGATCCCAGAGCCGCGCCGCCATCCCCCTCGCAGAGCCAGAAGCCAGAAGCCGGCGTGAGAAGCAAGAAGACGCCAAAAGCGGCGGCAGAAGACTCCAGTCTTCATATGAGGTAGCGCACAGCACTGCAGCTGTGCGCCATTGCTCCCACATTAAACACACACACTCCGGTCACTGTAGGGTGCAGGGCGCAGGGGGGGGCTCCCTGGGCAGCAATTAGAGACCTCTTGGCAAAGTGGCATATATACAGTTGGGCACTGTATATGTGCATGAGCCCCCGCCATTATTTTACACAAAATCGCGGGACAGAAGCCCGCCGCTGAGGGGGCGGGGCTTCTTCCTCAGCACTCACCAGCGCCATTTTCTCTCCACAGCTCCGCTGAGAGGAAGCTTCCCAGGCTCTACCCTGCAGAATCACAGTAGAAAGAGGGTAAAAAGAGAGGGGGGGCACATAAATTTAGCGCAAAATCAGTATATACAGCAGCTACTAGGTAAACACTAAGTTACTGTGTAATTCCTGGGTCATATAGCGCTGGGGTGTGTGCTGGCATACTCTCTCTCTGTCTCTCCAAAAGGCCTTGTGGGGGTTCTGTCCTCAAATAGAGCATCCCCTGTGTATGTGGTGTGTCGGTACGCTTGTGTCGACATGTTTGATGAGGAAGCCTATGTGGAAGCAGAGCAGGTGCAAATGAATGTGGGATCGCCGCCGACGGCGCCGACGCCCGATTGGATGGATATGTGGAAGGTTTTAAATGATAATGTTACTTCCTTGCATAAAAGGTTGGATAAAGCTGAAGCCTTGGGACAGTCAGGGTCTCAACCCATGCCTGATCCTACAGCGCAGAGGCCGTCAGGGTCTCAGAAGCGCCCACTATCCCAAATTGTTGACACAGATATCGACACGGATTCTGACTCCAGTGTCGATGGCGATGATGCAAAGTTGCAGCCTAAAATGGCTAAAGCCATCCGCTACATGATTATAGCAATGAAGGATGTATTGCACATCTCAGAGGAAAACCCAGTCCCTGACAAGAGGGTTTATATGTTTGGGGAAAAAAGGCATGAGGTGACCTTTCCCCCTTCACATGAGTTAAATGAGTTATGTGAAAAAGCTTGGGAATCTCCAGATAGAAAAATGCAGATTTCCAAACGGTTACTTATGGCGTATCCTTTCCCGCCAGCGGACAGGTTACGCTGGGAATCCTCCCCTAGGGTAGACAAAGCTTTGACACGCTTATCTAAGAAGGTAGCCCTGCCGTCACAGGATACGGCCACCCTAAAAGATCCTGCGGATAGAAAGCAGGAAGGTATCCTGAAGTCCGTTTATACACATTCAGGTACCATACTAACTAAGGCCGGCAATTGCGTCGGCCTGGATGTGTAGTGCTGTAGCAGCATGGACAGATACTTTATCTGAGGAACTTGATACCTTGGACAAGGATACTATATTACTGACCCTGGGGCATATAAAAGACGCTGTCCTATATATGAGAGATGCCCAGAGAGACATTAGCCTACTGGGCTCTAGAATAAATGCAATGTCGATTTCTGCCAGAAGGGTCCTGTGGACTCGGCAATGGACAGGTGATGCCGACTCAAAAAGGCACATGGAGGTTTTACCTTATAAGGGTGAGGAATTGTTTGGGGACGGTCTCTCGGACCTAGTTTCCACAGCTACGGCTGGGAAGTCAATTTTTTTGCCATATATCCCCTCACAGCCTAAAGCACCATATTACCAAATGCAGTCCTTTCGAACACAAAGAGGCAAGAAAGTCCGAGGTGCGTCCTTTCTTGCCAGAGGCAGGGATAGAGGAAAGAAGCTCCACAATACAGCTAGTTCCCAGGAACAGAAGTCCTCCCCGGCTTCCACTAAATCCACTGCATGACGCTGGGGCTCCACAGGTGGAGCCAGGATCGGTTGGGGCACGTCTCCGAAATTTCAGCCACCAGTGGGTTCGCTCACGGGTGGATCCCTGGGCTATACAGATTGTGTCTCAGGGATACAAGCTGGAATTCGAAGTGATGCCCCCTCACCGTTACCTCAAATCGGCCCTGCCAGCTTCCCCCATAGAGAGGGAAATAGTGTTAGCGGCAATTCACAAATTATATCTCCAGCAGGTGGTGGTAAAGGTTCCCCTCCTTCAACAGGGAAGGGGTTACTATTCCACAATGTTTGTGGTACCGAAACCAGACGGTTCGGTCAGACCCATATTGAATTTAAAATCCCTGAACATTTACCTGAAAAGGTTCAAGTTCAAGATGGAATCACTCAGAGCGGTCATTGCAAGCCTGGAAGAGGGGGATTTTATGATGTCTCTGGACATAAAGGATGCTTACTTGCATGTCCCCATTTATCCACCTCATCAGGAGTACCTCAGATTTGTGGTACAGGACTGTCATTACCAATTCCAGACGTTGCCGTTTGGTCTGTCCACGGCACCGAGAATATTTACCAAGGTGATGGCAGAAATGATGGTGCTTCTGCGAAAGCAAGGAGTCACAATTATTCCATACTTGGACGATCTCCTCATAAAGGCGAGGTCCAGAGAGCAGTTGCTGATCAGCGTAGCACACTCTCGGGAAGTGTTGCAACAGCACGGCTGGATTCTGAATATTCCAAAGTCGCAGCTGATTCCTACGACGCGTCTGCCCTTCCTGGGCATGATTCTGGACACAGACCAGAAGAGGGTTTTTCTCCCGACGGAGAAGGCTCAGGAGCTCGTGACTCTGGTCAGAGACCTCTTAAAACCAAAACAGGTGTCGGTGCATCAATGCACGCGAGTCCTGGGAAAGATGGTGGCGTCATACGAAGCCATTCCCTTCGGCAGGTTCCATGCGAGGACTTTTCAGTGGGATCTGTTGGACAAGTGGTCCGGATCGCATCTTCAGATGCAGCGGCTGATCACCCTATCCCCCAGGGCCAGGGTGTCTCTTCTGTGGTGGCTGCAGAGTGCTCACCTTCTCGAGGGTCGCAGGTTCGGCATTCAGGACTGGGTCCTGGTGACCAAGCCTCTGCTTCGAAACCAACCGGTGCTGATTCAGTCAGACAACATCACCGCAGTGGCTCATGTAAACCGCCAAGGCGGCACAAGGAGCAGGGTGGCGATGGCGGAAGCCACCAGAATTCTTCGCTGGGCGGAGAATCACGTAAAAGCACTGTCAGCAGTGTTCATTCCGGGAGTGGACAACTGGGAAGCAGACTTCCTCAGCAGGCACGACCTCCACCTGGGAGAGTGGGGACTTCATCAAGAAGTCTTCACACAGATTACAAGTCGTTGGGAACGGCCACAGGTGGACATGATGGCAACATGGCATCCCGCCTCAACAAAAAGCTACAAATGTATTGCGCCAGGTCAAGAGACCCTCAGGCGATAGCTGTGAACGCACTAGTGACACCGTGGGTGTTCCAGTCGGTTTATGTGTTTCCTCCTCTTCCTCTCATACCCAAGGTGCTGAGAATCGTAAGAAAAAGAGGAGTGAGAACAATACTCATTGTTCCGGATTGGCCAAGAAGGACTTGGTATCCGGAACTGCAAGAAATGCTCACAGAGGACCCATGGCCTCTGCCTCTCAGACAGGATCTGTTGCAACAGGGGCCCTGTCTGTTCCAAGACTTACCGCGGCTGCGTTTGACGGCATGGCGGTTGAACGCCGGATCCTAGCAGAAAAAGGCATTCCAGATGAGGTTATTCCTACGCTAATAAAGGCTAGGAAGGACGTGACGGCTAAACATTATCACTGTATATGGCGAAAATATGTTGCTTGGTGTGAGGCCAGGAATGCCCCTAAAGAGGAATTCCAGCTGGGCCGTTTCCTTCACTTCCTACAGTCGGGAGTGACTTTGGGCTTAAAATTGGGGTCCATTAAGGTCCAGATTTGAGCCCTATCCATTTTCTTTCAAAAGGAACTGGATTCTCTTCCTGAAGTTCAGACGTTTGTAAAGGGAGTGCCGCATATTCAGCCCCCTTTTTGTGCCCCCAGTGGCACCTTGGGATCTTAACGTGGTGTTGAGTTTCCTGAAATCACACTGGTTTGAGCCACTTAAAACCGTGGAGTTAAAATATCTCACGTGGAAGGTGGTCATGCTATTGGCCTTAGCTTCGGCTAGGCGTGTGTCAGAATTGGCGGCTTTGTCACATAAAAGCCCCTATCTGGTTTTCCATATGGACAGGGCAGAATTACGGACTCGTCCGCAATTTCTGCCAAAAGTGGTGTCATCTTTTCATTTGAACCAACCTATTGTGGTGCCTGCGGCTACTCGTGACTTGGAGGATGCCAAGTTACTAGATGTAGTCAGGGCTTTGTAGGTTTATGTAGCCAGAACGGCTGGAGTCAGGAAAACTGAGTCGCTGTTTATCCTGTATGCATCCAACAAGCTGGGTGCTCCTGCTTCAAAGCAAACCATTGCTCGCTGGATCTGTAACACGATTCAGCAGGGTCATTCTGCGGCTGGATTGCCGCCTCCAAAAAAGCCCATTCCACAAGGAAAGTGGGCTCTTCTTGGGCGGCTGCCCGAGGGGTCTCGGCATTACAGCTTTGCCGAGCAGCTACTTGGTCGGGTTTAAACACTTTTGCAAAGTTCTACAAGTTTGATACCCTGGCTGAGGAGGACCTTGTGTTTGCTCATTCAGTGCTGCAGAGTCATCCGCACTCTCCCGCCCGTTTGGGAGCTTTGGTATAATCCCCATGATCCTTACGGAGTCCCCAGCATCCACTAGGACGTTAGAGAAAATAAGATTTTACTTACCGGTAAATCTATTTCTCGTAGTCTGTAGTGCAGAGCCGGCCCTAGCCAATTTGATGCCCTAGGCAAAATTTTGTCTGGTGCCCCCTAGCTCCGCCGCTAGTTCTGCATCTGTACCTGCAACACTCAGGTAGTGGGGCCCACCGGGGGGGTTACCCTGTGGGCCAGTTCAACTCTGCACAATACCACACAGTAATGACCATAATACATATAATTCCACACAGTAAAGGAACCTTACACATATGCCCCACATTAGTAATGCCCATAATACACATAATGCCACACAGTAATGCACCTTACACATATGCCCCACATTAGTAATGCCCATAATACACATATACTGCCACAGATACTGCCACTCTTGCTGGTTATACAAAAAGACCAGTATCAAACATGTAGAAACTGTTCATTCTCTTCACTATTCAGTGTGTTTGCTGGTGTCTGTTACTGCATGCCCTTTACTTTATACTGTGGGAGCTAAATGCTCTGCCCTCCAGTCTGATGTGTCCGAAAGTCACGCTGCACTGATGTTTCATATAGAAAAGCACAACGCAACTTACTGACCACGTTACAGTGCTAGATGGCAGGGGAATTTTACGGTATGGACTGACTAGGAAATAAAGTGTGGGGAGAACACTGCCCATGTTATGTCCCTGCAGACACCTGGGGTTTGCACAGGGATAAGGGACACACACAGGATGGCAGGGTCCCCCTCCCCCATGTGCACAAGCACTGCAGTATAGGTGATGTCAGGTTTCTATGAAGCATTCTTGCAAAATACACGTGTTATTATAAGAAGCCATCCAGTAATAACCTTATATAGTCAGTGAAATATCACTGGTCCAGGAATTGCAGTTACTGGGCTTCTGCTGTCTGTCTGAGGTCTCACAAGTCAGGGGCATTCAAGCATGTCGGAGGAAGTTTAAGGCACAGTGTGCATTTTTTTTTGACAAATGTAAACAGCAGTGTATACAAGTACTGATTGAATACATTTGGAAAGTAACAGTTAGTTTGCGGACTGTCCCTCTCAGCATGAGATACTGCAGGGACATGCTTGGATGCCCCTAGACATGCTTGAATGCCCTAGGCAAATGCCTAGCCTGCCTATAGCTAAGGCCGACTCTGCCGTAGTGGATGCTGGGCGCCCGTCTCAAGTGCGGACTTCTTCTGCAATGCTTGTATATAGGCCCTCATTCCGAGTTGATCGGTCGCAAGGCGAATTTAGCAGAGTTACACACGCTAAGCCGCCGCCTACTGGGAGTGAATCTTAGCTTCTTAAATTTGCGACCGATGTATTCGCAATATTGCGATTACTAACTACTTAGCAGTTTCAGAGTAGCTCCAGAGTAGCTCCAGACTTACTCTGCCTGTGCGATCAGTTCAGTGCTTGTCGTTCCTGGTTGACGTCACAAACACACCCAGCGTTCGCCCAGGCACTCCCACCGTTTCTCCGGCCACTCCTGCGTTTTTTCCGGAAACGGTAGCGTTTTCAGCCACACGCCCCTGAAACGCCGTGTTTCCGCCCAGTAACACCCATTTCCTGTCAATCACATTACGTTCGCAGGAGCGATGAAAAAGCCGTGAGTAAAATTACTTTCTACATAGCAAAGTTACTTGGCGCAGTCGCAGTGCGAACATTGCGCATGCGTACTAAGCGGATTTTCACTGCGATGCGATGAAAAATACCGAGCGAACAACTCGGAATGAGGGCCATAGTTATTGCTTAAATAAGGGTTATGTTATGGTTGCATCAGGTTATCTGATGCTCTGTTGTTGTTCATACTGTTAACTGGTATAGATTTAAAGAACATCGCGCTGTTAATAGAGTAATATAATGTAATAATAGTGATTACTGTTATATTGGTTATCGGGCTGTAAATTTGTCAGAAATGAGGTCGGGAGACTGTATAGAAATATTAATAATAAAATGCTTTTTATTTTAAACCAAATACTACACCATAAAAATAAAACATATATACAAAATTTCTATGCAAGCATCAGACATTTAATAATCATAGCATATTCCAAGACCTGTAGATATTTGTGACTATGATAGCAACTCAGATGAATGTGTTATATTGTATTTAAATAAATAGATACCACGTGTCCTTTGAAAGACAGTATGTGTCAGATTGTATTCCTTTGCAAGATCCACACGGATTTAACAGTTTGGCTTTAATGCCGGCGTCCCGGCTGTAGTGATTAGTTCAGGATAAACTGAAGTTTAGATAATTACCGCCTGTAGCTGTCAGAGTTGTACCTGAGAGCGTCCTTCCCTTCCCGGTGGTGAGGCTATCACCGCCCCGGGCGTGCTGTGTCAGGTGTTCGTGAAAGATTAGGAGACAGAGTACTCTCAAATGCTTCCTACCGAGACTGCGTGCCGTCTTGCCTCTCCCGGTGGTGAGGCCGTCACCGCTCCGGGTATACTGCTCCAAATGCTCGCAAATGCAGCCCACAGATATCCCGCTGTCAGTGTATTGCGGCGTGAGAGTGTTCAGCGGACAGATTACCAAGCAGAAGGAAGGGTAATCTGGAAGGTGCTTGCTGGTAATAGGCGGCTGCAGTACCTCTGTACAACCTTTCGAAAGCCAATTCCGTTTCTCCCGGAGGATCAAAGCACTGCTGGATATCCAATAAACGTCAACGCGTTTCGTCCCACAATGCACTGGGACTTCCTCAAGACTTGAGGAAGTCCCAGTGCATTGTGGGACGAAACGCGTTGATGTTTATTGGATCCGTGTGGATCTTGCAAAGGAATACAATCTGACACATACTGTATTTCAAAGGACACGTGGTATCTATTTATTTAAATACAATATAACACATTCATCTGAGTTGCTATCATAGTCACAAATATCTACAGGTCTTGGAATATGCTATGATTATTAAATGTCTGATGCTTGCATAGAAATTTTGTATATATGTTTTATTTTTATGGTGTAGTATTTGGTTTAAAATAAAAAGCATTTTATTATTAATATTTCTATACAGTCTCCCGACCTCATTTCTGACAAATTTACAGCCCGATAACCAATATAACAGTAATCACTATTATTACATTATTTTACTCTATTAACAGTGCGATGTTTTTTAAATCTATATCATTTTGTCTATGCTAGAGACCCTAACCAAGTCTCAAAACAGACGCTGCTGTTTATTTATATGAAATAAAAATATCTTTTTATATCAACAATTATATAACTATAGAAGTTTATTGAGCAGCGCTGGAAGAGTGGGATTGGCATACCACTGGGGATTTTTTTCTCCTCCATATCTTTGCATACTGTTAACTGGGTAAAGTTATCACAAGTTATACGGTGTGATTGGTGTGGCTGGTATGAGTCTTACCCAGGATTCAAAATCCTTTCCTTGTACTGTCAGCTCTTCTGGGCACAGTTTCCTTAACTGAGGTCTGGAGGAGGGGCATAGAGGGAGGAGCCAGTGCACACCAGTATTCCTAATTCTTTCTTAAAGTGCCCTGTCTCCTGCGGAGCCCGTCTATTCCCCATGGTCCTTACGGAGTCCCCAGCATCCACTACGGACTACGAGAAATAGATTTACCAGTAAGTAAAATCTTATTTTTAGGTTCTTAGCTTTCTTGAACACAATGGGGGTAATTCCAAGTTGATCGCAGCAGGAATTCTGTTAGCAACTGGGCAAAACCATGTGCACTGCAGGTGGGGCAGATATAACATGTGCAGAGAGAGTTAGATTTGGGTGTGGTGTGTTCAATCTGCAATCTAATTTGCAGTGTAAAAATAAAGCAGCCAGTATTTACCCTGCACAGAAATAAAATAACCCACCCAAATCTAACTCTTTCTCACATGCTATATCTGCCTCCCCTGCAGTGCACATTGTTTTGCCCAACTGCTAAAAAAATTCCTGCTGCGATCAACTTGGAATTACCCCCAATATTAGGCTTTTCGGGCAGTACTATGTTTAAAACGGAGTCCATTTTTAGGATATCACAGTGCTTTGCAAATACTCTCCGTATATCCTTCTCCCGTTCACTGAAGGGTGTAATGAAATTGATGGTATTCCTTGCTCTACCTTTTTCTTTGTATACCAATAATTCTTCCCTTGGTGTTGCTTCCATCCTTCTAGCGGCTTCTTCCAGGAGGGTCTTGGGGTATCACCTCTCCTCAAAACGGCTCTTATAAATCTGTACTTGCTGCTTGCATTTCTCTTCCTCACTGCAGTTCCTTTTGACTCTACATAGCTGGGAGTAGGGATGTTAGTTTTCCAGTGCTTTGCATGTCCACTTTTAAAGTGAACATAAGAGTTGGTGTCTACCTTTTTAATAAAGTTTGTGGAAATCACTATATTATCCCTACTGCTCAGAACCAGATCTAGTTATTCAATTTCCTCATGGCTTGTTTTGTATGTAAATGTTAAATTAAAATTATTCTTCGTGATGTGTAACATAAATAAATTAAAAATATCATTCCATATTATCAGAATATCATCTATATATCGTTTAAAAAGCACTAGATTCTCCAAGAAGGGGTTGTTTTCATAAATATATTTTTGTTCCCAACTCCTCATGTGCAAATTCGCAAAACTTGGAGCAACCATGGCTGTGCCGCAAGTTTGTATATAAAAATCATCCAAAAATGTAAAATAATTATGTTTAAGAATGAAATTATTAAGAACGCATAAAAAAATCTCTGTGCTTTTCTTCAAAATCCGTATCTGACAGAAAAAAATCTCTGCACGACTCTATCCCTTTTTCATGATTAATTGACGTGTACAACGACTGCACATCTATGGTAACCCACATATATCCCTCCTTCCACTCAATGTTATTTAGAATTTGTAAGACCGATGTATCTTTAATAAAAGATTTAAGATGTGGGACATATTTCTTCAGGAATATTTCCACGTATTCGAATAAATTGGTTGTCAGTGAGTCAATTCCGGCCACTATCGGCCTGCCTGGGGGTTTCTCTAGGCGCTTGTGAATTTTTGGTAAAAAGTAGAAAACCGGAATAATGGGATAGTTCTTGATTAAAAACTTATATTCATCTTTGCATATAATTCCTCCATGTAGGGCCTCTATGAGTATCGGCCTGAGATTTTCTACAAAGTCAGCCGTAGGATCCTTCTTAAGCTTCTGATAGGAGTCTGTATCTGCTAATAAATGTCTAGCCTCAGTTTCATAATCGAGCCTGTTCATTAAAACAAGCCCTCCTCCTTTATCTGCTTGTCTCAGAACCAATTCTTTGTTTCCCTGCAGTTGTTTCATGGCTTGTTTTTCAAAATTTGTGAGGTTAGTGCTGGTTTTGCCATTAGCCACCTGCGAACTGTCTCCTAATAAATCCTTCTTCACTATTTGATAGAACATTGGTAAAAACTTTGATGCCCATTTCAGTCCTGATTTGGATTCCATATAGGGGTTTCTAATACTAGCCGCTTCCTTATTTTTGGAGAAATGTCGTGTTAGCGTAAGTTTTCTAATGAATTTATTAAAGTCCGTAAAAAGTTCAAAATCATCAGATTTGCTGGTGGGAGCAAAGGATAAACCCTTCTCTAAGACTGCGATTTCAAACTTAGATAGTTTATGGTCCGATAAATTAAATATTCCCTTAGCTCCCATAGGGAGAACTTCCTCTAGTAATGGAGATTTCTTTTTTTCTTGTATTTTGTTAGCCCCTCCTCTGGTTCCTCTGCGTCTTTTTAATGGGGGTGCTCGATGTATAGTTTCCCGAATGTATAACCTCCTTGTCTGATTTCCTGCTGAGGCCCTCGGGGATAAAAAAATCCTCGCCTTCTGTTTAGGAATTGAGGCGATACAAAGCTGCGAAAATATTGCCATGATCAAAGTTGACTGTCCTCTTGGCTTCCTGTGATCCTTGTGGATACCTTTTCCTTGTGGGCACCGTTTTCCATTCATTATATTTCCTTTGTGTTGACGCTAAAGCAGTGACATCAGAAGACCTCTGGTCAACCAGGAATTGTATTCCAGTGACATATGTACTCTACATGGTACTTATTCAATTCATTTGGTGCTACAACACATGGTGGAGGGACCTTTATGAGGGGTCACGGTTAATGCACTAGGAGGCGCTATTCTCACATCGTTTTTTTAGAAATACGCAGACCGCTTGAACAACGGTATTTTGGAGGAAAGCTGCCACTCAGTACAAGAGGAGTGCATGGAAGTCCTGAATCTGTAAATTTGGACTACACCTAAAAGAACTATACGTGGAACATTTAACTGTATGGTGTAGCGCTTAGTACCACCTGCATTGTATATATATATATATATATATATATATATATATAAAACTTCTGTATATGTATTTATTCATTTCTGCAAGTCAGCAGGGTCGGACTGGCCCACAGGGGTACAGGGGAAACCACCATTGGGGCCCACCCCCTCCTCTAAGGAGGTTCCAGACTGTGCACTTGTATTATACATGGTAGATATGTTGCATTACACTACACAAGACAATTGTGTATTTCAAGCCTCTGTGAAGGCTGGCCACACCCACTTTGTAGGCTGTCCACACCTATAAGTATGGGCCCCCTATCACGGCATTCCCCCGGTGGGCCCTTCATGCCCCAGTCCAACACTGCAAGTCAGTGTAACAGTTATACGGGTGTAGTAAGGTATGCCGGCGGCCGGGCTCCCGGCGACCAGCATACCAGCGCCAGGAGCCCGACCGCCGGCATACCGACAATGTGGCGAGCGCAAAGGAGCCCCTTGCGGGCTCGCTGTGCTCGCTACGCGCGCCACGCTATTTTATTCTCCCTCCAGGGGGGTTGTGAACCCCCACAAGGGAGAATATATGTCGGTATGCCGGGTGTCGGGTTTTCCGGCGCCGGTATACTGTGCGCCGGGATCCCGACATTCGGCATACTGAAGACCACCTCAGTTATACAGAGGTGTACATCATATTCAAGTTACAGCTGTACTCTGCATTTAGACTGGTGTTATACAGACAAACTAATAGTTATAGATATTCATATACAATGTGAGGGGAGATGTAATAAGTAGTGATGAGCGGGTTCGGTTCCTCGGGATCCGAACCCCCCCGAACTTCACCCTTTCTTGCACGGGTCCGAGCAGACTCGGATCCTCCCGCCTTGCTCGGTTAACCCGAGCGCGCCCAAACGTCATCATCCCGCAGTCGGATTCTCGCGAGATTCGTATTCTATATAAGGAGCCGTGCGTCGCCGCCACTTTTCACTCGTGCATTGGAGATGATCGTGAGAGGACGTGGCTGGCGTCCTCTCAGTTTCTATGTTCAGTGTGCCGCAAATATCTGTGCTCAGTGTGCTGCAAATATCTGTGCTCAGTGTGCTGCAAATATCTGTGCTCAGTGTGCTGCAAATATCTACGTTCTCTGCCTGAAAAATGCTCCATATCTGTGCTCAGTGTGCTGCAAATATCTGTGCTCAGTGTGCTAATTGCTTTATTGTGGGGACTGGGGACCAGCAGTATTATATAGTAGGAGGACAGTGCAGAGTTTTGCTGACCAGTGACCACCAGTATACGTTCTCTGCCTGAAAAACGCTCCATATCTGTGCTGCATTGTAGTATATAGTAGGAGGACAGTGCAGAATTCTGCTGACCACCAGTATATATATAGCAGTACGGTACAGTAGTCCATTGCTCTACCTCTGTGTCGTCAAGTATACTATCCCATCCATACCTGTGGTGCATTTAAGTTTTGCACAGTATATATATAGTAGGAGGACAGTGCATAATTTTGCTGACCACCAGTATATAATATATAGCAGTATGGTACAGTAGGCCACTGCTCTACCTACCTCTGTGTCGTCAAGTATACTATCCCATCCATACCTGTGGTGCATTTAAGTTTTGCACAGTATATATATAGTAGGAGGACAGTGCATAATTTTGCTGACCACCAGTATATAATATATAGCAGTACGGTACAGTAGGCAACTGCTCTACCTACCTCTGTGTCGTCAAGTATACTATCCATCCATACCTGTGGTGCATTTAAGTTTTGCACAGTATATATATAGTAGGAGGACAGTGCATAATTTTGCTGACCACCAGCATATAATATATAGCAGTACGGTACAGTAGGCCACTGCTCTACCTACCTCTGTGTCGTCAAGTATACTATCCCATCCATACCTGTGGTGCCTTTAAGTTTTGCACAGTATATATATAGTAGGAGGACAGTGCATAATTTTGCTGACCACCAGTATATAATATATAGGAGTACGGTACAGTAGGCCACTGCTCTACCTACCTCTGTGTCGTCAAGTATACTATCCCATCCATACCTGTGGTGCCTTTAAGTTTTGCACAGTATATATATAGTAGGAGGACAGTACATAATTTTGCTGACCACCAGTATATAATATATAGCAGTATGGTACAGTAGGCCACTGCTCTACCTACCTCTGTGTCGTCAAGTATACTATCCCATCCATACCTGTTGTGCATTTAAGTTTTGCACAGTATATATATAGTAGGAGGAGTGTGCATAATTTTGCTGACCACCAGTATATAATATATAGCAGTACGGTACAGTAGGCCACTGCTCTACCTACCTCTGTGTCGTCAAGTATACTATCCATCCATACCTGTGGTGCATTTAAGTTTTGCACAGTATATATATATAGTAGGAGGACAGTGCATCATTTTGCTGACCACCAGTATATAATATATAGCAGTACGGTACAGTAGGCCACTGCTCTACCTACCTCTGTGTCGTCAAGTATACTATCCCATCCATACCTGTGGTGCATTTAAGTTTTGCACAGTATATATATAGTAGGAGGACAGTGCATAATTTTGCTGACCACCAGTATATAATATATAGCAGTACGGTGATAAAGCCTAATATTTATCTTATTTAAAACACTCTAAAAGGTTAAAGAACACAGTACGCAATTGACGTATGGAATACCGTAAGAGTACGCACGTTGCGTATCAAACGCTTAGCCGTGGTCGAGACGCACGAGCGGCACGTTCGCTCACGGCTTAGAGCGTACAGGCAAGCACGCTATAGGCTGCCGACTAACGTAATGATACGCTATCAGCGTAGCGGACGCTTGAGACCACGAGGAGATCACAAGCGGCGCTGACGCTCACAGTGTTAAACCTTTATAACTATACCATGAACAATATACTTATACTGTAAACCCTTGTGCAGCGATAAGGTGTAAATGCAACACAGTGTAACCTTGTTAGTTTAAAAGCTGTATGAGCGTATGTGACGCTCTGAGAACCCCTTAGCAATATAATAAACACTCAAATGCCGGTCTAAGGGTCTAACGCCTTTTAAGGAAATTAATGAACGTTCAATTGTAAAAGAATAATACAATACAAGTTATACACTACCAAGATAACATAAAATACCTAACCGGATAACTACACATAAAATACAATAAAGATACAATTACTTTTAAAGGGGGAAGGAGAGAGAGAGAGAGAGAGAGAGAGAAAGTGAGAGAGAACGAGAGAGAATGGCTTATAACAATGAAGACAATATGATTGCAGAGAAACTTACGCACAAAGGGAAACAATCGCATGCGCCTTCTGGATGTCCAGCTCCCGATTATCAGTGATGAGAACCGTTGAAGAGAATAGAGAGCTGGCCCAGATCGGCTTGTCCTTTTATACACTACACACAATACAGTACAATGGCCCCTACATTCTTATTGTTCATTGGACACAGGAATTCGTCTTCGCATTATAACAAAAGGTCATAGGTTGATTCATACAGGTGGGCTGTGACTATTCCTAACTGCTCAGGTGGGTGGGAAACTGGGTTTCCCGCCGCATGGGTAATAAAGTGCAAATACAGTAAATGTTCATAAACTTCTTATGTCCATAACTATTCGCACGAGCGATTAATCCGCTTCAACCCAACACCGGAATATTGCTAATTAAATACTCTTCCGATGGATACTAAACACCACTGTATAACCCCTGTCTGACCCTTCGTATCAAATAAAGAGGGATCTCTTTGTCTATGAACATGCTACATTAACTAAACTTTCTGATTCTATCAAAGGGACCATAATCTACAAAATACATTATATGGTTAAAATATGTTACGATTGAGTCGCACGCTAGACGTATACAAACTCTACCGTAAATGTGCATACTGTGCGCCCGCGGTTGCACGCAACAGCGAGTATGCGCACGCACGGGAGAGCTCATGCACGCGCAGCGGGGACACGCATGAGGTGCAAATATGGCAGTGTGTAGCGTGATATTTTTCTGACTTTGACAGTCCACCCTTTGGCAGTCACCAATAACTGCCACTTTCTAAAACATTTCAAAAAGAGAAAAATATGTCATGTGTAAATACATTTCTATGGTTGGGTAGGGGAGGAGAGGAGAAGGTAGGAAAAAGGGTATGACCTAGTGAGATAGCAGAAGCATGTGTGTATGAATCCATGTTTGGGGGGTCATGTATCATCGTGCCGTACGTGTTTTAAAATCAAGCTTCGAGGTATTGCGAAGTATACATTTGAATTCCTTCTTATCCCGTATTAAGGGTCTGTGGATGGGCTGTCAAACTTTACCGAGCTCTTTTCGGCTTTTGGTTGCAACAAAATGGGGGAGCACATTTTAGTTGATGATACATTAATGGGGGGGTATGTGAGTGCTGATATCTGTGCCTGTATTCCCTATCGACTATGTGTGTCATTACCTGAAGGTTGTAGAGATGAAGATAAGAAACAATTATGGTAAATGCAGTGATATTCTATGTGAGGTTAATATGCATTTTTTGATTGAAGTCTTGTCTGAAGTCTTGTCTTGATGTACATGTTGACTGTAGTCTCTTTGTGCTTTTGCCAATAAACGCAAGCAAAGCTTTATCAATGTCCATAGACTTACAAAAAGTGTTGGGCTAGCGTAAAATTAAAGGTACTAGGGATATGGGGGGTCTATGGCATAGTCCATCAGTTGTCTGTGTAAAAGGTTGTCAAATTCTTCTTCCAAGCGGATGTCTTTTTACCTTGGAGAGAAACAAAGGAGACACGGGTGAAAGAAACGGACCGTGGAATCACATTTTCATCACAACATTGTCTCTATCGTTGGGTCATATATCAAATCCATTGGAATTATAATGTCCTCACTCCTTAAACTCATCACCTTAGTACTTCGTTTACACTTCGTTAAAGCCTGAACGCATCTGAATATCAAACCAATCGATATGACAACACCCAAGATACACAGAAGAAATTTCCCTACATCCATTATAATTCCTTGAGCCCATTCTCCTAAACCAGAGAACCAATTTCGTGGGTTCAACCATGACACCCAACCGGTCAGCTCATTACCCACAGCAGCAAGGGTGAGATTGTGTCTCCTGCGAAATTCCCACTTTAATTGGAGAATGTCGTCCATCTTTTGGTCTATGACCTCGACCGGGTCCTCGGTGCTATTCGTAATATAAGTGCAGCATTTTACGCCGTACTGCGTTGCCAGTGTGACACAATATCCGCCTGTCACTGCTGTGAGAGAATTAAGAACCATCCTATGCTGAACCAGTTCTGTTTTATAAGCTTGAAGCTCCCTTCCGGTATACCTAAAGGTGTCGTCATACATTTCAGTGATATTGTCTAATAAATTTGCAAGCGCTGATATGTATTTATAATTCAACACTCCTCTGGCGGTGCGAGTGATGTCTAACGCGAGTAGAACCTGAATCCCGGTGGATTCATGGATCAGGTCAGAGGCCGGATGCTCTGTTCTTTCTATTAGGTGGCGTTTAACGATGTGCTCGTAATGAGTGTGAGTATAAGGAGCTTGGGCACCGCGGTGAATATCTTTCATTTTAGTATGTGATACAGTCATTACTTCAGGCAGTACTTTTCCAATATAACACAATCCTTCTGAGTTTGGGGCAAGCCACTTATACGCCTTCCTCCCGCATATGAAATATGCATCATCGGGGAGAACATATGGGACTGAGTAGGACATTACCATATTACACATTTTCCATATGAAATCTCCTAACCCTAATTCTCCCATCTGTTTAGTACACGTATCAGTTTGTACGATATGTGCACAGTATCCTGGTGATACCTCTCCAACTCTCATGGTCCTACTTCCTAGGGTATACCTATATCGGAAATATTTTCCACTACCGGCTATGTGGCGTATAAGTTCTGTATCTGTAGGCATTCTATCGGCTCTGTATGAAAAGGTCATGGTTTGGTTATTCCATGACACTTCCCAATTTCCCGGCTTTCGGGGATTGGAAATGTTAAAACATACTAGGGATCTATCCACATGATATTGGTGGAGCTTCAAACTAGGAGGGCTGGAGATATTAAACCTCCTGTCCACCGGCCTCCTACCACTTAGCTCAAGTACCTCCCCTATAGTTAAAGGGAAGGGCACTAATCCTGATTTGCTATGGCCTTGAGGTACTTGAGAGCATACCCAACAATCTGTCTTATTTAACACTCTACCCACTAAGGAGTGATAGTCACTCAATGGATGCCGGTCCATGTGGATATTAAAACTGGATTGGCATTTCTTGATACACCCATCCTCAACTACACTGTCACAGAGTTTACAGATACAGCTCTCTTCAGCTAACAATCCTTCACAATTTCTTCTATTGTCAATGCTACCAGATCGTTTTCTGATACTCGCCTTTACTCGGTGATTATGTTGTTCTTGGAAATCTATGCCTCCATCTCTGTCATCAGAACCCATTCCAGAACCTCTCTCGACCTCCATGGTACTCTCGCCGGAACAGACTGCTCTGGTCAACATCATGGTCAACAGGAAAATCCGGATCACAGTCTCTTGGGGCAAGTCCATCTTATAGGAGGAAATGGAGAAGAATGAGAAGGGGGAAAGAAATAATTGAGGGAGATGGGATGGGAAGTGGAGAAAAACAATAAAAGGGAACAGGGGATCGACAACTGCCTCCGATCTTATTATTTTCAATGCTCAGGTGCCGTCTCAATCCTCCTGAAACAGACACTCCAGTGATACAACTTCCTCTACCGTCTGTTCTTTATCACGGGACCTCTCTGGATCAGCAACCTTCTTACATTGGGACGAATGAACCCAAGTCTCTCTCTCGGCAACCTTCAATGCTGTCGTGCTAATCAATAAGAGTTGGTATGGTCCTTCCCATCTGTCAATAAGGCAACCTGAGCGTAGAAAATTCCGTATCATTACATAATCCCCAGGTTCAATGTCATGACAATTACTATCTGGCAAATCAGGAATCATTAACTTCAGATTGTCATTCTGATTCCTTAGCTGTTTACTCATGTTAACCAGGTATTTTACAGTCACTTTATTGTTACACTTCAAATCATCCTGAGGGTTAATCATAACATGCGGTTGTCGACCAAACAGAATTTCAAAGGGGGACAGATTAAGAGGGGACCTGGGAGTGGTTCTGATGCTGTATAGTACAATGGGTAAAGCTTCTGGCCATGTTAATCCTGTTTCTGCCATAACTTTGCTCAATTTATTTTTAATAGTGCTGTTCACTCTTTCTACTTTCGCACTCGCCTGGGGGCGGTACGGAGTGTGCAGTTTACTATCAATTCCCATCAACTTACACATTCCTTGAAAGACATCACCTGTAAAATGGGTACCCCTATCACTTTCAATTATTCTAGGGATACCGTATCTACACACAAATTCCTGCACAATTTTCTTAGCAGTAAACATAGCGGTATTTGTGGCCGCAGGAAATGCTTCGACCCAATTTGAAAACACATCTATACAAACAAGTACATATTTCAAATTTCGACAAGGGGGTAATTGTATAAAATCAATCTGTATTACCTGAAAAGGGCCGCCTGTAGGTGGGATATGAGATGGTTCTGTTGGTATTGCCTTTCCGATGTTCTTCCTCAAGCAGGTAAGGCATGACATTGCTCTCTTACCTGCATGGGATGAGAATCCTGGGGCGCACCAATATGCTCTTACCAACTTGCACATTCCTTCCTTGCCCAGATGAGTCAGCCCATGTGCTGCTTCAGCTAAACATGGAAGGTATGCTCTGGGTGCCACTGGTTTACCCTGTCCATCTGTCCAGAGTCCTGAGGACTCCTGGCCATATCCTTTTGACCTCCAAACTGCCTTTTCCTGTGTGGAACACAAATTTTGCATTTCACACAACTTCTGTGTGTTGATGGTATTGAATACCATCAATTGTGTGGTGTCTGTCTGTCTGGGGGTACCAGCTGCTAACTTAGCAGCTTCGTCTGCTCGGCTGTTACCAAGTGATACTGGGTCTTGGCTGTATGTATGTGCTTTACACTTGATAACAGCCACTCTGTCGGGTTCCTGTATCGCTGTTAGAAGCCTTTTGATGTGAGCTGCATGCGCTACCGGTGTACCAGCTGCCGTCATGAAATTTCTGAGGCGCCATAGGGCTCCGAAGTCATGGACTACCCCGAAGGCGTATCTAGAATCGGTGTAGATATTGGCTGACTTTCCCTTAGCCAATTCACATGCTCTGGTTAGGGCAACCAGTTCAGCAACCTGGGCTGAGTGAGGTGGGCCTAGCGGTTCTGCTTCTATGGTGCCTTGGTCATCTACGACTGCGTATCCAGTACACAAGTCTCCCGAGTCCGTCTGTCTGTGACAACTACCGTCAGTGTAGAAAGTAAAATCTACATCTTCCAGTGGGTTGTCACTGATGTCAGGCCTTGCCGTGAAATTTTGGGTCAAATATTCCATACAATCATGTGTGTCTTCCCTTGTATTAAATCCTCCTTCCCCATCACTCTCATCCTCCACCCTTTGTGCCTGTCCAGGCACACCTGGGAGATATGTTGCAGGATTTAATGCACTGCATCTCCTTATGGTGATGTTTACGGGGGCCATTAATGCCAATTCCCATCTTGTAAACCGCGCTGATGAGACGTGCCTGGTTTGGGCAGAATTCAGCAAGGCTGACACTGCATGTGGTGTATGAATTGTGAGGTTGTGTCCTAGCACTACATCTTCGCTTTTTGTAACTAGCAATGCTATCGCAGCGACACTTCGCAAGCATGTGGGGAGGGATCGCGCTACCGTGTCTAGCTGAGCGCTGTAGTATGCTACCGGCCTGCTGGCATCACCGTGCTTTTGGGTTAGGACGCCTGCCGCGCAACCAGCACTTTCTGTTCCGTACAGGTCAAAGGGTTTCCCATAGTCTGGCATACCTAATGCTGGTGCCTGCGTTAGGCACTGTTTAAGTCTCTCAAATGCCATCTCGGATTCGTCTGTATGCAAAATCCGATCAGGTTTGTTTGATGAGACCATCTCCTGCAACGGTAATGCTAGAATGGAAAACCCTGGGATCCAGTTACGGCAATACCCACACATTCCTAAAAACGTTCTGATCTGTTGCTGGGTTTGTGGCAGAGTCATGTCTCTAATTGCTTGAATTCTATCAGCGGTCAGGTGTCTCAGTCCTTGTGTTAGACAGTGTCCCAGATATTTTACTTTAGGCTGGCATAATTGTAACTTGTCTTCGGAAACCTTGTGTCCTGTGTCTGAAAGATGAAACAGGAGCTGTTTCGTATCTTTCAGGGACGCTTCCAGTGAATCTGAACACAAGAGTAAATCGTCCACATACTGTATCAATATTGATCCACTCTCTGGTTGGAAAGACTGTAAACAATCATGCAAAGCCTGTGAAAATATACTTGGACTGTCTATGAAACCTTGCGGTAATCGAGTCCATGTGTATTGGACTCCTCTGTATGTAAATGCAAACAAATATTGGCTGTCAGGATGCAGGGGTACCGAGAAAAAGGCGGAGCAGAGGTCAATAACAGTGAAAAATTTCGCAGTGGGAGGGATTTGCATAAGGATGACAGCTGGATTTGGCACTACTGGGAACTGACTCTCAACTATTTTGTTAATCCCCCTTAGATCCTGTACTAGCCTGTAACCCCTCCCCCCACTCTTTTTCACAGGGAAGATGGGACTATTGGCAGTGCTGGATGTTCTTACCAGAATGCCCTGTTGTAGCAAGCGCTCTATTACGGTGTATACTCCTAACTCCACCTCTGGCTTCAGAGGGTATTGTGGGATTTTTGGAGCTATCCTGACATCTTTTACTTGCACAACTACCGGAGCTACGTTTGCCATTAATCCAGTGTCTTGTCCATCTTTAGTCCAAAGTGACTCTGGTATTTGGGATGTCATTTCTTCTACCTGGGATGGATTCCTATTTATCATAACAGTATGTGACATTAATTTTGATGGGGAGTCTAGCATGTCTCGCACTTCCTGAGCGTGATTCTCAGGTATGTCTAAGAATACACCTTCAGGAGTACAATAAATGACGCACCCCATTTTACACAATAAATCTCTTCCCAGGAGATTAGTCGGTGCCGATGCCGCCAGCAAAAAGGAATGCTTGGTATGCAAAGGCCCTATTGTAATCTCTGCTGGTTTGCTAACAGGGTAGTGCTGGACTACTCCCGTTACTCCCATGGCTGGAATTGTCTTACCAGTGGTTCTCATGCCCACTGTCGAATTTATCACTGATTTGGCCGCCCCCGTATCTACAAGGAAGTTTAATGATTTACCAGCTACATTGATTGTGACCTCGGGTTCACTTCCAAGGCTTGCAATCAATTTCACTGGCTGCAGATTACAGGTGTGGCCACACCCCTATTGGGTATGGTGACCTCCCTGAATCGCGCTAGCAGCAACTACTTGAGAAGGGGGTAAATGGGAACTACCAGAGACTTGCCAGTCTCTTTTTGGGGGATACCTTTTTGTTTCCCCTGCATGTGGCTCATGACTCCGTCTCTGCGGTCCCTGATCCCAATTTCGTGTGTCATGTCGTCGTCTAGGGGGTTGATATGATTTTTGTGTGTTTTTCACTCTACAGTCTCGTGCAAAATGTCCCTCTCTATGACAGGAATAACAAGTTACCACATTTGACTTACCCACAGGGTTTGGAGATTTATACAAAGGTTGCCTTGTGGTCAGGGCCTGTATACTTACGGCCATTAACTTATCACTTTGTGACTCCCTGTGTCTGGTGATATTCCGATCGTGATCAATAGCAGCCTCTCTCAAAGTAGCCACCGACAGACCTCGCCAACATGGTTGCGTGGTCTGTACCCTTGTCCTCAATACCTCCTTTAAACCATCCATTAACACAGATACTGCTACTTCTCTATGATTGGCATTTGTTTTAATGTCTTCTATGCCTGTGTATTTAGCCATTTCCAGTAGTGCCCTATGAAAATACTGTCAAAGGAGGAAAAATATCACGATGCACACTGCCATATTTGCACCTCATATGTGTCCCTGCTGCGCATGCGTGCGCTCTCCCGTGCGTGCGCATACTCGCTGTTGCGGGCACACGCAGGCGCACGGTATGCGCATTTACGGTAGAGATTGTATGCGTCTAGCGGGCGACTCTTTCGTTACATATTTTTACTATATAATGTATTTTGTAGATTATGGTCCCTTTGATAGAATCTGAAAGTTTGGTTAATGTAGCATGTTCATGGACAGAGAAATCCCTCTTTGTTTGATACGAAGGGTCAGACAGGAGTAATACAGTGGTGTTTAGTATCCATCGGAAGAGTATTTAATTAGCAATATTCCGGTGTTGGTTTGAAGCGGATTAATCGCTCGTGCGAATAGTTATGGACATAAGAAGTTTATGACCATTTACTATTATTTGCACTTACTTATCCATGCGGCGGGAAACCTAGTTTCCCACCCACCTGAGCAGTTGGAAATCGTCACAGCCCACCTGTATGAATCAACCTATGACCTTTTGTTATAGTGCGAGGAGGAATTCCTGTGTCCAATGAACAATGAGATTGTAGGGACCATTGAATTGTATTGTGTGTGGGGCATAAATAGACAAGCCGATCACATCCAGCTCTCACTCTTCAATGGTTCTCATTGCTGAAAATCGGGAGCTGGATGTCCAGAGGCGCATGCGATCGTTCCCCTTTGTGCGTAAGTTTTCTCCGCAATCATATTGTCTTTCTTGTTATTATGGGCCATATCTCTCTCTCTCTCTCTCTTCTCCTCTTTCTCTCATTTTCCCTTAAACGTAATTGTATTGTGTTTACCGTATAGTTATCTGGTTAGTTAGTCTATGTTATATTGTAGTGTATGACTTGTATTGTATTAATTCTTTTGCAAGTATAACATTCATAATATATATATAAGGCGTTGGACCCTAAGCCCAGGTATCTGTGTATTTCTTATAGTGTTAAGTATTCACAGAGCGTCGGTGACGCTCAAACAGCTTTTAAGTTAACAAGGTTACACTGTGTTGCATCTACACCCTATCTCTTCACTAAGGTTTTACTGCATATTACATTGTTTATGGTTTAGATATAAAGGTTTAACATTGTGAGCGTCTGCGCCGCTGGTGATCTCCTCGTGGTCCCGAGCGTCCGCTACGCTATAGCGAACCATTACGTTAGTCGGCAGCCAATAGCGTGCCTGCCTGTGATCTCTTGGCCGTGAGCGAACGTGACGCTTGAGCGTCTCGACCACGGCTAAGCGATTGTTACGCAACGTGCGTACCCTTACGGTACTCCATACGTCAATAGCGTACAGTGTTCTTAGGCCTCTTAAAGGGTTTTAAATAAGGTAAATATTTAGCTTTATCAATTGGCGGCTCGTCCTGTCCTTCACATATCTCTGCTAGGTAATTTCAGCAGACATTATCCATCAGCAAAGGGCGGGAGATCATATTCTTCGCAGTGCTGACGGGATAAGCGTCTGCTTTGCTTAGTAAAGGGTGCTGAAGGAATCCGGAACCGGAGGTAAGAACAAACCGCTAGTATCTTTTTTTTTTTTTTTTTAAATTCAATAATTTTTTATTAGAATTTTAAATTTTTCAAGAACATTTCACACAACAAAAAGGAAAAACAAAAACGAAAACATACATACCATTACATACATACTCAATATGCATAAAGCAACTGCACATATACAGAGCACATGGTACATCAATTATATATAATACCTCCTATAACATATACTCACAGATGGACTATTCTTAAGAGTATGGCATCACAAACATATATTTCGAAAACAGACACCAGTATACCAGAGCAAGCACAGTAGAATTCACTAGGTTTCTGTAAGGCCTGCCGCGGGGCAACCACCCCCAAAGTGTACCGGGACAAAGTAAGGAGAAAGGCACATGGCAGGATTTTATGAATCCTTGAAGTATTTAGACTCTATCCATCTGCCCCAAATTGTACACCATTTCCTCTCCACCTTCCTCGCCAGGAACACAAATTTTTCATGTGCGACAGTTTCGTTGACCAGGGCTATCCAGGCCTTAACTGTCGGGGCCTCACCCGCCAGCCACAGCCGGGCTATACAGACTCTGGCTAGAGCGCATAGGTTGACAACATATTTTCTGCTAGGTGGGTCTAGAGCTTCCTCGTCCACTATCAACAGGGTACATAAAGCAGGTGTGCATATGGCAGGGGGACCCCCGTATCACCTATAGTGCGTATGACAGCCATCCAAAAGCGAGACACGCCAGGGCACACCCAGAGCAGATGCCAGAAATCAGCACCTGTGGTTCCACACTTAGGGCATTGGGAGCTGTGAGATCCCCCAATATGTGCTAACCTCACCGGGGTCATATATATTCTATGCAGGATATATAATTGTATTTGTTGGTACCTGGCAGAGGAAGTGGAGATCCGATGGGCTCCCATAGCGGCACTCCATGCATCGTCCGACAACATACCCACATCCGATTCCCACTTTCCCCGAAGAGCAGTTAGAGGATCCGTATGATGTAGCTGCAGAATACGGCCATATATCTTAGAGACCAAGTGTCCCGAGTCTAACGTTTGCAGCATTAGTTTGACAGGGGAGTCAACAAGGATCGGAGGGCCATCTGGGAACTGGGTAGCCAAAGCGTGTCTCAGCTGAAGGAATCGATAAAAGAACCCTGAGGGGATATTATGTGCCTGTTGAAGTTGTTGAAATGAGGTGAGGGTCCCATCACTGTATATCTGTCCCATGGAGTGTACTCCCCAGTTACCCCACACCTACCTAACCTGAAGTTGACACAACTCCGGCAGCCCGTACGCGTTATCCAGTGGGGTATCAGGATCAATACCCTGGCCCCGCATCACAGAGTGCACCGATTTCCATATCAGGATGGATTGTTTAATCAGTGGCAATGTGGACATTTTGACGCTACCACACAAGAGCAGCTGCAATGGGGAGCCCCCAGGGTAGTCATGGTGCAACATCAGTGAATGCAAAGCCAGGGCATCAAGGTCGGTAATCCACTCCCAGACATGCGCCAGCTGCGCAGCATAATAATAAAAGCGGAAGTTGGGGAGGGCCAAACCCCCCATGTCCCTTGACCTGGTCAGAGCATCTAATCGCAGACGTGCCCGCTTACTAGCCCATACTAGGGAGGAAAGTAGCCCATTTATTTGTTTAAAAGTCTTCAGCGGGATATAAACGGGAGATTGTTGGAGAACATATAGAAGTTTGGGCTGGAAGACCATTTTTACCATATTTACCCTCCCTGTGACTGTTAAGGGTAATTTCCCCCATACCTTCACCCGACCACGGAGATACGTTATTTGTGGAGTGATATTTAGGGAGGAGAACTTTTGAGGATCATTAGATACCCATATGCCCAAGTATTTGAATGAGTCCACCCACCGCAACGGAAGAGCCACCAATGGGAAAGCAGGAACCTCCCCCCGAAGAGGGATAATAGAGGATTTCTCCCAATTAATCAGGAGCCCAGAGTATCGCCCGAACTCAACAATAATTCCCAAGATCCTAGGCATAGACTCAGCATAGCGATCCACGAATAACAGAACATCATCGGCATATAGTGCCACCCTGTCCTCGCGGGCACCCACCCTGAAGCCAGTGATCCCCGCATCCGCCCTCAGGAGGCAGGCAAGGGGCTCAATGGCCATAGCAAATAGAGCAGGGGACAGTGGGCAACCCTGTCGCGTACCCCTAGATAAAGGAAAGGAATGAGATACAAAACCGTTAATTGCCACTCTCGCCAAGGGAGAGGAATACATCAATTGAACATATTTAATGAAGTTTGGACCTATACCGAATCTACGCATAACTTCCCACAAATATGCCCATTCTACGGAATCAAAAGCCTTAGCGGCGTCTAACGAGACGACTATGGAGGTGGTGGGGTCCGTACAGGGGAGTTGTAGATGGGTAAACAGACGTCTAAGGTTAATGGATGTCGACTTATTGGGCATAAATCCCGTCTGATCCGGATGTATAATATGAGATATGACTGTATTTAATCTGCCGGCCAGAACCTTAGCCAATATTTTAATATCAGTGGGTAAAAGGGATATAGGGCGATAGGACTCAACTCTCCTAATATCCTTATCTGGTTTAGGGAGAACTACAATCAAAGCCTCCGCCATAGACGGAGGGAGAGACTCCTGCGCAAACATTTGGCCGTACAGCTCTAGAAGGCGAGGGACAAAAAAATCCAGATGGTGCCCGTAGACCTCTGAAGGTATGCCGTCCATGCCGGAGGCCTTACCACTAGGGGAGGCCTTAATAGCAGCCATGATCTCTTCGGGTGAAATAGGCGCTTCCAGTAGGTCACAAGCCTCGCTGGACAGGGTGGGGAAGGAAACAGTGTCCAAATAATCATTGAGATGCAATTGAGTGCACTCCAGCTTGGATTCATATAAGCGGCTATAATAGGACACAAATTCAGCCGCCATTTGTGGGGTCTGAGTTAGGGAAATGCCATCAGAATTTAAAATTTCAACCACTACATTAGTAGGTCTGTCACCCCGGGCCAGGGAGGCCAAGTACGCCCCCGGCCTATCACCCGTAGCGTAAAATTTATGGGAGGAGAAAAGGAGTCTATGCTGAGTCTTCTCCATTAGATAATCTTTCCATTCTCTCTGAGCCGATAACCAGGCTAACTTAGAACTATTCAAGGAGTCCTGCAAGTACTGCAATTCTGCGGCGACACTCTGGGCCTCCAACACCATCTCCCGTTGTTTATAAAAGGACTTCAAGTTAGCTACCCGTTTAATCAAACTCCCTCGCATAAAGGCCTTAAACGCGTCCCATAGAATAGATATAGCAGTTCCGGCACTATTTAACTCAAAGAATTCCCGCCATGTGGCCACCAGGTCAGAACCATCCCCCATGTGGACAAGCCAGAACGGGTTAAATTTCCATACTGTCTGGCCCCTAGAGCAGTTAAAATCTAAGGTAAGAGTCAAAGGGGAGTGATCCGATATACCCCTAGTTTCATACCTAATATCGCCCACCCGGGGAACCATGTCGCTCGAGAGGAGGGCCAGGTCAATCCTGGAGAACGAAGAATGGGAGTGAGAGAAACAGGAGTATTGTCTAAGAGACGGGTGTCTCAACCTCCAAGGATCAACCAGGCCCAACCCCGACACCACGTTGGCAAAAGAGAGATTCCCAGGGCATGCAGTCGACGGAGACCTAGACAACCTATCCAACGCTGCATCTAGCACATTGTTAAAATCCCCGAGGCAAATAACCGATATCCCGGGGGAAGAGGCCATGAACCCGGCAGCCCTCTTAAGTACTTCAGGAGAATAGGGAGGGGGCACATAAACCGCCAGAAGAAGGACAGGGACGTAATATAATCTACATTTTAGAAACACATATCTCCCCCACGGATCCGTCTGCACAGATTCCAGCACGAAGGGGACGGTCCGCTTAATGAGGACTGAAACTCCACGAGAGGCAGAAGTATACGTGGAATGGTACGCCCATCCCACCCAAGGCCTTTTTAGTGAAAGAATCTTATTCTCCACCAAGTGTGTTTCCATAAGGCAGACCACATCAGCGGCACACGTTTTAATCTGTCGGAGTACCAAGGACCTCTTAACTTTGTCACTGAGACCCCGCACATTCCACGATAACACTTTAGTCCCAGCCATAGTGCATCAAAAGTAAAATAAATGTAGTACCCCGCGGCCAGCCCAATCCACCATGCTTATGCTCAATCACCAGATGCCAATACTCAGATAATACAACAATGAACCATGTCCACGTACACCATACCTCTCCACACACATTAGAACCATAACCCAGAACCCTCCCCCACCCCCCTCCCTGTATACCACCCCCAACTTGTAGCATACTTGGATCCCAAAACTAAACACAAGTACCCAAATTCAAATACACAGCTTTCGTAGCACCATTAAGTGGTGCAAGTACACCTTGATCGAGCCAAGAATATAATGACTCTTGGGAGAACAGAGATAGCCCCCAGCCACCAACCCCCCCCCCCCCCCCCCCTATCCAGATAGGAGGGGAAATCACAGACATCCCCCCCCCTGGGTCTGTGTATAACTAATACAAAACAGCACACCCGCGTAGACAAGAGCCAACATAGCGAACTGTGGGTGTAACCCCCCACCCCCACCCCCCAGAGACAACAGGGGATAACAGAGACTACAAAGCCTACCTGAAGCATCGAGATAAACAAACAAGTAGTCACTCGACCTGTCGTACCTGTGGTAACAGAGTATTGTAACTAGAATACTGAAGTATAAAGGACAATGATCCCAGTTCAACATTCCCGCAGCCTATTACCACATATTAATTAACACGCATGTACCACCCACATAAATAATAGCAAAAGGAGCACATAAGGAGAGAACAAGAAAAAGGGGGGACATAACTAAGGTAATCATGGTAGAACTAGCATTAGAGTTAGGTCGGAGACTCAGGGATCTGCGAGAGCACGTCTCGCCGGAAATCGTCTATCCAGCCACGTCGTGGCCTCACGGGGAGTCGTGAAAAACTTTGTTTCTCCATCAGCCACTACTCGTAACTTAGAAGGGAAAAGCATGCGTACGGCAGGTCAAGTTCACGGAGCCTCCTCTTAACCGATATGAACTGAGCCCTGTCCTTTTGTACATCCACGGCAAAGTCTGGGAAGACTGATATGGGCGATCCATTCCATTTCAAGGGGCCCTTAGTACGGGCCAGCCTTAGGACTGTGTCGCGGTCTCGGAAGTGGAGGAACTTAGCAATAAAGGTGCGAGGTGGAGCCCCTGGGGGCAGCGGACGCATCGGAACTCTATGGGCCCGTTCCACGGTAAAGTAAGGTGAGAATTCCTCAGTCCCAAAAGCATCACGGAGCCATTTCACAAGAAATTCTTCAGGAGTTGAGCCTTCCTCCTTTTCCGGCAAGCCAACAAAACGGACGTTATTGCGCCGCAAGCGCCCCTCCATATCCGTCAGTTTTTTGCGCACCTCGGTCATTTGAGATTCCAAAACATCAGTGCGCCGACCCAGCGGGCCGACGGAGTCTTCGACATTAGATATACGGGTCTCAGCTTCGCCCACTCGCTCCCTCACCCGCTGAAGGTCCTGATGTATAATGGAGAGATCAGACTGCACTTGCCCAATCTTGTCCGCCAGACGCGTCTCGCTGGCATTCACCGCATCTAGTACTCTCTGCAGGGCAGCATCGGGATGGTCCGAGGAGGCGGAACTATATGCAGGAGATGGTGGTGCAGATTCAGATCCAGCATTTTCACCCCCCCGACGTTGATTGCCAGGATTTCGGACAAACTTATCCATTGCGCCCGCCGTCGCGTTACTTTGGCGGCCGCGCACCATTTTAGACAACACGGTGTCGTTCTGCTCAGCCGAGCAAATATATCAAAGCAAATATAAGTAAGCAAGCGGGGGGCGTCCACACCGACCCCCTATAGAAAGGTCAGCGGGTTGAGGGCAGAGTATGAATATGTATAGTTAAACAGCAGGACCAGGGACTTCGGTTATATTGTGCATCCGCCTGATGGAGCAGAGTGCCAGTTATTCCCCCTTAATCAGAGCCGTGCAGTGAGGATACACAGGCCCTGGTACTAATCTCCAGGCAGGGTGAGTTCAGGAGCACCTAGCCAGAGGTGTGCAGCGGGGGGAGAGGGGGGAAGGGCACACGCGCCCCCACAGATTTCCAGCCAGCCCAGATATGCCCCCACAGAGCCGAGTGTCCCCGATGGCTGCAGCTAGCAGGGAGAGATCACAGGAGGTACACTTCCGGTCCCCGGGGCCAGCGGCAGCGGAGGATGGCAATCCAGGCAGCCTCAGCTACGGCTCCTGTCCCCCAGCAGGCGTACAGGGCGGCAGTCAAACTCTCCCCCTTCCTCTCCACAAGTGTGCGGGCGGCGGTACGGAGCCGGAGCCGAACTTCCGGTCCCCCGGGCGGCACTAATCAGCAGCGGTGCAGAGCGCCCCAGGCGCCGCAGACTCCTCCAAGATCCCGGCAGCGGGCACTCCGGGTGGCAGGTAGATGTCCCTCACCTCTCCTCACGAAGAGACGAGCAGCGGCGGAGAGTGGGAGCCGAACTTCCGGTCCGGGGTCAGCGCGAGGCAGCCGCTCCAACGCCGAGCAGGGCCCGCCGGGTAGATATGGCTGCAGGAGTTAGGGGAACACAGGCATCCAGCCCAAATTTACTCCGGAGGGGCAGGGGGCGTTCATGCAGGGGTGACCTTGATTTCAGACCCAGGGAGGGAGTCCAGGATGTTTTTTTAGGATATACTGGCTGGAGAGCTGCACTGTGCAAGTGCTACTCCATGCTCGTCCAGGCCACCAACGCTAGTATCTTTTAAAACTGTTTATTTCTGTCTTGCGTACGCACGCACGCACATATCTGCATTTCTTTTTCATTCGTGTATTTTCACATATCACTCTCCTGTTTGCCATTTTATAATTGATAAAACGTGCTAAGAGAGATTTGTCGCTATTTCATAGTTAAAGTGTAAATGTAATATATAAAGAGATAAAGTGTAAAGCCCACACACAACTCTACCTAAGGTATAAGGAGAGATTGGTGTGTTGCGCGGTAGACGATCGAGGATCATCTACATTGATAAACGTGTTAGTTGTGTTACGGTGGATATTTGCTTTGCGTACACGTGTCTCTAACAAAGGGTGAGACTCGCGTACGCAACTCAAAGGCCGACGCACGCAGCGTAAATTACGCAACGGAGCGTCTGGGTACACCCACGTAACTCAAGCCACACGATAGTGTTGATTTTCAACAGGCGATAAATAGCGCAACAGGCGATAAATAGCGCAACAGGCGATAAATAGCGCAATAGGCGGTAAGTAGCGCAAGTCTATTTTAGTGTCCGAAATTTAGATTAACAGATCCTTCTCCAAATTCACAACACATCTGGTCTAAAGAAAATTTCTGCGCAGAAATAGAAATAGAAACAAAAGTGTACATGTGGTGAGTGAGTGTTTTGTATATATAAGTTTATACAATTTTCCAGGTTGAACCACAAGAAGTCGAGTTCTCGCAGAGGTACATGCATGTAAGTGTCGTACATGGTGGCGAGGGAGGCATCCCTTGTTAAATATAAAATTTGAGCAGTAGAGTATAGTAGACCAGGAGGTCATACTACAGACCAGGAGGTCATACTACAGACCAGGAGGTCCAGGTACAGCAGACTAAGAAGTCTGCCATAAATAAGAGAAAAGGGCACAACCCAGGGGGTTGGTGCAAAACCCATATAGGCCAATAAAGCTCTGGCTGAAGGAATTCGCAGCCGAAATTTTCGATTCCACTGGTCGCTCAGCACATAAGATTAGTTGCTTATGTGCTGAACGATTGTACCGCACGTAATTGTGTACATTAGTTAATCTGACCAGTACCATTTGTGTACGAACCCGGTCATAAAACTATTTGTACACTCTGATGTGATTTGTGTAATTTTTTATTTTCTGAAGGGAAGTTCGCTGGTCACTCAGGAATTGTCCAACAACCAATAGTTACTGGAAAGAGTAAGTGTTCTGCGGATATCCCTCGCATGTTCCAGTAAATAGAGGTTCATAGGGGCCCTGGGTCGAGTACGCCAGCGCTAAGGCAGTGTGTAGGTCGTATTGGTCGGCGTGGGCGAGTGAGTGGGGTACTCGGTAAACCGCCACCGTCAGCCTATCGTGAACATTTTGGTTTTTGTAAGGGTTCGCTGAAGACCCTGATTGAAGGTCAGAGGTGGTGAAAGCAACGCCTGCAAGTTATGGGGGCCAATTGTTCAGGAAGGGGGCGATCAACCTCGGTTCGGGTTGATTCAGTAAACCGACCAGTCGGGTCGGCAAGGTACGTAATGTGTGAAAAATATGGTTCACATACAGAAGTTTTATGTGATGAATGGGAGAGAATGACAGTGCATGACGGGGAGAAATTCCCAAGAGTAGGTAGCTTTAGCCCAGAAGTGTTGCAAAATTTAAGGAGGAGGATATGTCTCATTAAATCAACAAAGAGACGAATCCAACATTATGATTATTTGCAGTTATGGCAACAGGAGGGTGAAATACAGAGAGGATTGGCTCTGGCGGCGGGATCTAATCCTATCAAGAAATTGATAGCGACGGCCCCGCCGCCACCATACATATCAGGAGAGAAATTGGTTGCGGAGAATGACGCATTAGGGTGTAACAAACAAACACTTAGCAACTGTGTAAATGTTAATAAGTTAACAAATGCAAGTATTAACCCGTGCAAGTTGTACCCTGTTTTGAACTTTCCCCAGGAGTGTGATCAAGAGGACGAATCGGCAACAATATCGGCGCTCTCTCTAGCAGCCACCATAGCAGAGACAACAGTAGGCACGGCTCCACCCACGAGATTAGTAACAAAAGCCCCTAGCGGAGGGATAGGTGAGGTCGTATCTACAGGTAAGTACGGCACCATACACTATGCTGAAACCATTTCACCACAGGCTGTAGAACCTACACAGAGTGATGTTAGTAGACTTAATCCTGTTAGGGTAATAGCAGTGCCAAATGGGAAAACTGACACGACAGGAATCACACCTGTTAGGAACATTGCCATGTACAGCCCATTTTCCCGAATGGAATTAAGAACCATAGTGTCTGAATTCCCTGATCCTAGAAAAGACTTAGTTGCTAGCCAGAAATACATCAGAGACCTAGGGAACACTTTAGAGCCCAATAACAAAGACTGGCAGGTATTGCTGAGGGCATGTTTACCCTCCAATGTCGACGCAGCTCAATTTTTAGCTGACTGTGGACTGGATCAGGATGTACCTCTTACAGATGTGTACAACAAAGATAACGTAAAAAGAATAAGTTTACAGTTAAAGGAGTATTTCCCAGCGGTAGTTAAGTGGAACAAGATTTTCTCCATTAAACAGAAAGAGTCAGAAACTGCTGCAGAATATTTTCACAGGGCATTACTAGAAATGGCAAAATACACAGGTATAGAGGACATTAAAACAAACATAAACCATCGAGAAGTAGCTGTATCTGTACTGATGGATGGTTTAAAAGAGACATTAAAGACAAGGGTACAGACCACACAACCATGTTGGCGAGGTCTGTCGGTGGCTACTTTGAGAGAGGCTGCTATTGATCACGACCGGAATATCACCAGACACAGGGAACAACAAGGTGATAAATTAATGGCCGTAAGTATACAGGCCCTGACCACAAGGCAGCCTTTGTATAAATCACCAAACCCTGTGGGTAAGTCAAATGTGGTAACTTGTTTTTCATGTCATAGACAGGGACACATGGCACGAGACTGTAGAGTGAAAAATTCACAAAACTCATATCAACCCCCTTGTCACGAACCGGTCTCTCACCTTTGCGGGTTCTGGGGTTCATCCGTTGCCAGTGCGGTTGCTCGCGGTGCTGTGCGCCCGTGTGGGGACACGGCGTGATCAATGGCACAGGTAATGCAGAGTCTGGGAACTGTGAGTGCGGGGACCAAATGGCCTAAGGCACTGCGGTGTGTCTGCTGTATAGGAGGTGGCCATGTTGGAGACCAAATAGCTAATACTGAGCACTTGTGAAAACACCTGTGGGCAGGTGTAAGCCAATCCCGTGCTTGTGCTGCCTTTAAGTAGGCTGGGATTATGTCACTCTGGGCCAGTGCTTTGTTGTATCAAAGCTGTGCTCTAGCTCTGAACTCTCTCCGTGCATTCCTGTGTGATTCCCGTGGTCCAGATATCGCCTCCGTTCCCAGAGGTCCGTTTTGCAGCCTTCACTGCCAAAGATCTACCGGCTCTCCATTGTGCTATCAGTCAATTGCACACCTATTGGAAATACTTGGATTCCCAGTGTCCTGCATGAGGTTACCTTGTCTGTCTGCCTATCATACAAAGTCTGGAGGATTCCAATTCCCTCAGCTGTTCGTTTGTTCAACTCTGCATTTAACCCATTCATCACCTCACCATCTACTACAGTTTCACAGTGATCTCCGGAACCCGCAAGTAACCCAATTCAGTACTTTTTCTATGTTGTCATTACAAGGATAATTCTTCACAGTCTCTCAGTTAACTCTTAAAACTCCATTGCAAATTCTTACAGTTAATTCTCCATGTCTGCATTAACCAGTTAAACACAATCTGCAGTTCAGCATCAAAGCCTGTTTATATTTGGACAATTCAACATTTATTCTTCAGCTTGTTTTTGCATATGTTTCCATGAACATTTCTTTTATTTATTTCTGAGTTTTCTCTTGCATATTATTTCTGTCATTCCTGCAATACTTCAGTATAATGATGATTAACAACTAGTCATTTAACTCCTTACTGAATTGTTACTTTAATAAATATATGAAACGGAACTTCCTTCGTCCTCCCTGTTTTCTTCATACCCCAGCACCTACACCTGTGGTTGGTTCCAGGTTAACGGATTCACAAAAACACCCGGACCTGACAGTAAGCACTGGCCACATGGATCCGTCAAGTGACCAATTCGCAGGAGGCGGTGCTACGTCAAATATCCTTTCCCGTCTGGAAAACCAGGAGTCTATACAGACACAAATAGTGCAGTTTATGCAAACTATGGCAGACCGTTTAGAGACTCTTCATACAGCAATTAAAACGTCTCAAGTCCAGATTCCAATTCCGGTTGTCCCAGTTACCACTACAGCTTCTCCTGTGATGCTGCCTACGTCCCGCTTGCAGTTACCCTCTCCGAGTAAGTTTGACGGAACTCCAAAACTTTGCAGGGGATTCCTGAATCAATGCGAGATCCAGTTCGAACTGATGTCCGCCAGTTTCCCATCAGCTCGTTCTAAGGTCGCATATATTATTGCCCTCCTCTCCGGTCAGGCTCTGGAGTGGGCATCACCATTATGGGAGAGAGGTGATCCTATCCTCTCTAATTACAAAGAGTTTGTATCTTCTTTCCGGAGAATCTTTGACGAACCCGGCAGGACCACCTCAGCATCTTTGGAGATTCTCCGTCTACGTCAAGGTTTACGTCCTGTCAATCAATATATTGTTCAGTTTCGCACGTTGTCTTCAGAGTTAAACTGGAATGAGGAGGCCCTGATCGCCGCGTTTTGGAATGGACTTTCTGAGAGAATCAAGGACGATTTAACTATCCGGGATGTGCCAACTAAACTGGATGAATTGATTTCTCTCTGTAACAAACTTGACCTACGCTACAGGGAGCGATGTTTAGAGAAATCCAGGGCAGAGCGATCCAGTCCACGTTATCATCCTAGGCCTCGACAAGATTCTTCATCACAGTCTCCGGTAACGACAGACGAACCTATGCAGATTGGGCGCTCTCGCCTCACAGAAGAGGAACGACTTCGTCGTCGACAGGGTAACCTCTGCATGTACTGTGGGTCCTCTGAACACTTAGTTAAATTCTGCAAACTCCGACCGGGAAACTCTCGCTCCTAGCTTATTCAAGAGAGGTTAAGCTAGGAGTTACTCTAGAATCACGTTCTGGGAAAGAGCCGACCTTGTCTATTCAATTAGAAGTTCCAAGTTCTACAGTGAAAGTTTCAGCTCTCCTAGATTCTGGGGCAGCCGAGAACTTCATCTCCTCAGCCTTTGTCATGCGGTCTAAAGTTCAAACCATGCCTCTGGAAGCAGCAGTTGCCGTTACAGCAGTGGATGGAAGTCGAATTCCAGATGGTATAATTACTCATCGAACCGTATGTCTCAAGATGAAAGTTGGTGTGCTCCATTCCGAATACCTCTCCTTCTACGTGATTCCCAAAGCCTCTCAAGATGTGATACTTGGTTTACCTTGGCTGCAGAAACATAACCCTCAACTTAATTGGCAAACCATGGAAGTCCTTTCATGGGGTAAATCTTGTACCAAGGACTGTTTAGCCTCAATTGTACCTCTCCGGTCAATCAGCCTTCCCGACCTACCTCCGGTGTATCAATCCTTTGCGGATGTTTTCAGTAAACAAGCAGCGGACTCTCTACCTCCTCATCGCGAATGGGACTGCCCAATTGTCCTGGTTCCGGGTAAAACACCTCCTAGGGGACGAATTTATCCGCTATCCATCCCAGAGACGCAAGCTATGTCTGATTATATACAAGAAAATCTAACCAAAGGATTTATCAGACCATCTTCTTCACCTGCAGGAGCCGGATTCTTTTTCGTTAAGAAGAAGGACGGTGGGTTACGACCATGCATAGATTACCGTGGACTCAATGAGATCACTGTGAAAAACAAGTATCCATTACCCTTAATTCCAGAATTATTTGACCGGGTAAAAGGAGCTACTGTGTTTACAAAACTGGATCTCCGAGGGGCCTACAATTTAATCCGCATCCGAGAAGGGGACGAGTGGAAGACTGCTTTTAATACCCGGGATGGGCATTACGAATACCTTGTAATGCCTTTCGGTCTTTGTAATGCACCTGCAGTTTTTCAAAGCTATGTGAATGAACTTTTTCGTGATCTTCTCTACAAGTGTCTAGTAGTGTACCTGGATGATATCCTAATATTCTCTAGGGATATAAAGTCTCACCGTCACCAAGTTAAAGAGGTACTGACACGTCTGAGGAAAAATCAACTTTATTGTAAGTTAGAGAAGTGCACTTTTGAAGTATCTTCCATACCGTTCCTTGGTTACATCATTTCTGGATCAGAGCTATGTATGGATCCCGGTAAGGTACAAGCTATCCGAGATTGGTCCACTCCTACAACTCTCAAGGGGATTCAGCGATTTCTCGGCTTTGCTAATTTCTATAGGAGATTCATTAAGAATTATTCTACGTTAGCTGCTCCCATCACAGCCCTAACTCGTAAGGGAGCAAATCCTACGAACTGGTCTTCAGAAGCAATCAAAGCCTTCTCTGATTTAAAGCAAGCCTTTGTGTCAGCCCCCATTCTTCGACAGCCTGATCTGAATCGTCCCTTTCTACTAGAGGTGGATGCATCTACAGAAGCAGTAGGAGCTGTGTTGTCACAAGTCTTTGAAGATAAAAAGGTCCATCCCTGCGGATATTTCTCCCGTAAGTTCCTCCCGGCAGAACGTAATTATGCAATCGGTGAGCAAGAGTTACTTGCCATCAAGTTGGCATTTGAGGAGTGGAGATACCTTCTAGAAGGAGCTCAACATCGCATTACAGTTTATACTGATCATAAGAATCTTCTGTATCTGCAGTCAGCTCAGTGTTTGAATCCACGACAAGCTCGATGGGCGCTTTTCTTCTCACGATTTGATTTCAAACTCACCTATCGTCCAGGGTCTCAGAACAAAAAGGCAGATGCCCTTTCCCGGTCCTTTGCTTCTTCTGAATTAAATGATGCTACCACGAATCAAGCCATTGTGAATCCTAGGTCCTTTTTAATGACTCGAACCTCTCCAGTTCCTCCGCCTGGCAAGACCTTTGTCGCCACAAGTCTTCGAAAACGGCTGCTTACCTGGGCTCACTCCTCTTCCTTCATGGGTCATCCTGGGGTTCTAAAGACTCTCAAGTTTATTCAACAGTCTTATTGGTGGCCACGTCTCAAAGCCGATGTCCAAGAGTTTATAGCAGCATGTCCTAAATGTGCCCAACATAAGAGTCCAAGAAGTTCTCCACCAGGTTTGTTACATCCACTATCCATACCCAAACAACCATGGACTCATATCTCAATGGATTTCGTGACCGATCTACCTCCATCAAAAGGGCGAAATACCATTTGGGTGATAGTGGATCGATTTTCGAAAATGGCACATTTCATTCCATTAACTGGGTTACCATCAGCCCCTTTACTAGCCAGATTGTTCATCTCTGAAATCTTCAAGTTGCATGGCCTTCCTCGAGAAATTGTTTCTGATCGGGGAACACAGTTTGTGGCCAAGTTTTGGAGGTCGCTTTGTTCATCTTTAAATGTCAAGTTGAACTTTTCTTCTGCATATCATCCTCAGACAGATGGACAAACTGAGAGAGTCAACCAAGACCTTGAAACATTTCTCCGGCTATATATATCGTCCTCACAGGATGACTGGGTTGACTACCTACCATTGGCAGAATTTGCTCATAATAATCTCTTCCATTCATCTTCAGAATCTACGCCCTTTTATATTAACTTTGGCTTTCATCCTCGTGTGCCAGAGTTTCATCCATTGCCAGCCCTAGAGGTCCCAGCGGCAGATCAAGAGCTTCAACGTCTATCTAGCATCTGGAGTTGTGTACGTAAGTCCTTGGTCAAAACTTCCGCTCGTTATAAATCTTTTGCAGATAAAAAACGTAAAGCTGTACCGAATTACAAAGTGGGAGACCAAGTTTGGATTTCTACGCGCAATCTCAAGTTCAAAGTTCCTTCTAAGAAATTTGCTCCCAGGTTTATTGGTCCATTTCCCATTGTAAAGGTACTCAACCCTGTGTCATACAAAGTCAAGCTGCCACCGTCTTTGAGAATTCCTAACGCCTTTCATACATCTTTACTGAAGCCTTTGATTCTCAATAAGTTCCGTACTACCCAGTCCAAATCTCCTAAAGTTCACTCTTTGCAGAATGAGGAATTTGAAGTTAAAGAGATTGTGGACTCACGTTCCCGATATGGACGTTTACAGTTTCTGGTCGACTGGAAGGGTTACGGCCCGGAGGAGAGATCCTGGGTTTTCTCTGAAGATGTTCATGCTCCAAGACTGGTACAGAAATACTTCTCCAAAAATCCTGACAAGGTTCAAAGGTGTTCGGAGACCACCCGTAGAAGAGGGGGTACTGTCACGAACCGGTCTCTCACCTTTGCGGGTTCTGGGGTTCATCCGTTGCCAGTGCGGTTGCTCGCGGTGCTGTGCGCCCGTGTGGGGACACGGCGTGATCAATGGCACAGGTAATGCAGAGTCTGGGAACTGTGAGTGCGGGGACCAAATGGCCTAAGGCACTGCGGTGTGTCTGCTGTATAGGAGGTGGCCATGTTGGAGACCAAATAGCTAATACTGAGCACTTGTGAAAACACCTGTGGGCAGGTGTAAGCCAATCCCGTGCTTGTGCTGCCTTTAAGTAGGCTGGGATTATGTCACTCTGGGCCAGTGCTTTGTTGTATCAAAGCTGTGCTCTAGCTCTGAACTCTCTCCGTGCATTCCTGTGTGATTCCCGTGGTCCAGATATCGCCTCCGTTCCCAGAGGTCCGTTTTGCAGCCTTCACTGCCAAAGATCTACCGGCTCTCCATTGTGCTATCAGTCAATTGCACACCTATTGGAAATACTTGGATTCCCAGTGTCCTGCATGAGGTTACCTTGTCTGTCTGCCTATCATACAAAGTCTGGAGGATTCCAATTCCCTCAGCTGTTCGTTTGTTCAACTCTGCATTTAACCCATTCATCACCTCACCATCTACTACAGTTTCACAGTGATCTCCGGAACCCGCAAGTAACCCAATTCAGTACTTTTTCTATGTTGTCATTACAAGGATAATTCTTCACAGTCTCTCAGTTAACTCTTAAAACTCCATTGCAAATTCTTACAGTTAATTCTCCATGTCTGCATTAACCAGTTAAACACAATCTGCAGTTCAGCATCAAAGCCTGTTTATATTTGGACAATTCAACATTTATTCTTCAGCTTGTTTTTGCATATGTTTCCATGAACATTTCTTTTATTTATTTCTGAGTTTTCTCTTGCATATTATTTCTGTCATTCCTGCAATACTTCAGTATAATGATGATTAACAACTAGTCATTTAACTCCTTACTGAATTGTTACTTTAATAAATATATGAAACGGAACTTCCTTCGTCCTCCCTGTTTTCTTCATACCCCAGCACCTACACCTGTGGTTGGTTCCAGGTTAACGGATTCACAAAAACACCCGGACCTGACACCCCTAGACAACGACACGACACACGACATTGGGAGCAGGGTCCGCAGAAACGGAGTTATGAGCCACATGCAGGGGAAACAAAAAGATACCCCCCGAACAGAGACTGGCAAGCCTCTGGCAGTTCCCATTTAACCCCTTCACAAGTAGTTGCTGCCAGCGGGATTCAGGGAGGTCACCATACCCAATAGGGGTGTGGCCATACCTGTAATCTGCAGCCAGTAAAATTGATTGCAAGTCTTGGAAGTGAACCTGAAATTGCAATTAATGTAGCTGGTAAAACATTAAACTTCCTTGTAGATACAGGGGCGGCCAAATCAGTGATAAATTCGACAGTGGGCATGAGAACCACTGGAAAGACAATTCCAGCCATGGGAGTAACAGGAGTAGTCCAGCACTACCCTGTTAGCAAACCAGCCGAGATTACAGTAGGGCCTTTACATACCAAGCATTCCTTTTTGCTGGCTGCATCGGCACCGACTAATCTCCTGGGAAGAGACTTATTGTGTAAAATGGGGTGCGTCATTTATTGTACTCCTGAAGGTGTATTCTTGGACATACCTGAGAATCACGCTCAGGAAGTGCGAGACATGTTAGACTCCCCATCAAAATTAATGTCACATACCATTATGACAAATAGGACTCCATCCCAAGTAGAAGAAATGACATCCCAGATACCAGAGTCACTTTGGACTAAAGATGGACAGGACACTGGATTACTGGCAAACGTAGCTCCAGTAGTTGTACAAGTAAAAGATGGTAGGATAGCTCCAAAAATCCCACAGTACCCTCTGAAGCCAGAGGTGGAGTTAGGAGTTTACCCAGTAATAGAGCGCTTGCTACAACAGGGCATTCTGGTAAGAACGTCCAGCACTGCCAATAGTCCCATCTTCCCTGTTAAAAAGAGTGGGGGGAGGGGTTACCGGCTAGTGCAGGATCTAAGGGGGATTAACAAAATAGTTAAGAGTCAGTTCCCCGTAGTGCCAAATCCAGCTGTCATCCTTATGCAAATCCCTCCCACTGCGAAATTTTTCACTGTTATTGACCTCTGCTCCGCTTTCTTTTCGGTACCTCTGCACCCTGACAGTCAATATTTGTTTGCATTCACATACAGAGGAGTCCAATACACATGGACTCGATTACCACAAGGTTTCATAGACAGTCCAAGTATATTTTCCCAGGCTTTGCATGATTGTTTACAGTCTTTCCAACCAGAGAGTGGATCAGTATTAATACAGTACGTGGATGATCTACTACTGTGTTCTGATTCATTGGAAGCATCCCTGAAGGATACGAAACAGCTCCTGTTTCATCTTTCAGACACAGGACACAAGGTTTCCAAAGACAAGTTGCAATTATGCCAAACTAAGGTAAAATATTTGGGACACTGTCTAACACAAGGACTGAGACACCTGACCGCTGATAGAATTCAAGCAATTAGAGACATGACTCTGCCACAAACCCAGCAACAGATCAGAACATTTTTAGGAATGTGTGGGTATTGCCGTAACTGGATCCCAGGGTTTTCCATTATAGCATTACCTTTGCAGGAGATGGTTTCCTCAAACAAACCTGATCGGGTTTCGCATACAGACGAGTCCGAGATGGCATTTGAGAGACTTAAACAGTGCCTAACGCAGGCGCCAGCATTAGGTATGCCAGACTATGGGAAACCCTTTGAGCTGTACGGAACAGAAAGTGCTGGTTGCGCGGCAGGCGTCTTAACCCAAAAGCACGGTGATGCCAGCAGGCCAGTAGCATACTACAGCGCTCAGCTAGATACGGTAGCGCGATCCCTCCCCACATGCTTGCGAAGCGTTGCTGCGATAGCATTGCTAGTAACGAAAAGTGAAGATGTAGTGCTAGGTCACAACCTCACAATTCATACACCACATGCAGTGTCAGCCTTGCTAAATTCTGCCCAAACCAGGCACGTCTCATCAGCGCGGTTTACAAGATGGGAATTGGCACTAATGGCCCCCGTAAACATCACCATAAGGAGATGCAGTGCATTAAATCCTGCAACATATCTCCCAGGTGTGCCTGGACAGGCACAAAGGGTGGAGGATGAGAGTGGTGGGGAAGGAGAATTTAATACAAAGGAGGACACACATGATTGTATGGAATATTTGACCCAAAATTTTACCGCAAGGCCTGACATCAGTGACAACCCACTGGAAGATGTAGATCTAACTTTCTACACGGACGGTAGTTGTCACAGACAGTCAGACTCGGGAGACTTGTGTACTGGATACGCAGTCGTAGATGACCAAGGCACCATAGAAGCAGAACCGCTAGGCCCACCTCACTCAGCCCAGGTTGCTGAACTGGTCGCCCTAACCAGAGCATGTGAATTGGCTAAGGGCAAATCAGCCAATATCTACACCGATTCTAGATACACATTCGGGGTAGTCCATGATTTCGGAGCCCTATGGCGCCTCAGAAATTTCATGACGGCAGCTGGTACACCGGTAGCGCATGCAGCTCACATCAAAAGGCTTCTAACAGCGATACAGGAACCCGACAGAGTGGCTGTTATCAAGTGTAAAGCACACACATATAGCCAAGACCCAGTATCACTTGGTAACAGCCGAGCAGACGAAGCAGCTAAGTTAGCAGCTGGTACCCCCAGACAGACAGACACCACACAGCTGATGGTATTTAATACCATCAACACACAGAAGCTGTGTGAGATGCAAAATTTGTGTTCCACACAGGAAAAGGCAGTCTGGAAGGCGAAGGGATATGGCCAGGAGTCCTCAGGACTCTGGACGGATGGACAAGGTAAACCGGTGGCCCCCAGAGCATATCTTCCATGTTTAGCTTAGGCAGCTCACGGGCAGACTCATCTGGGCAAGGAGGGAATGTGCAAGTTGGTAAGAGCATATTGGTGCGCCCCAGGATTTTCATCTCATGCAAGTAAGAGAGCAATGTCATGCCTTACATGCTTGAGAAAGAATATCGGAAAGGCAATACCAACAGAACCATCTCATATCCCACCTACAGGCGGCCCTTTCCAGGTAATACAGATTGACTTTATTCAATTACCCCCTTGTCGAAATTTGAAATATGTACTTGTTTGTATAGATGTGTTCTCAAATTGGGTCGAAGCATTTCCTGCGGCCACAAATACCGCTATGTTTACTGCTAAGAAAATTGTGCAGGAATTTGTATGTAGATATGGTATCCCTAGAATAATTGAAAGTGATAGGGGTACCCATTTTACAGGTGATGTCTTTCAAGGAATGTGTAAGTTGATGGGAATTGATAGCAAGCTGCACACTCCATACCGTCCACAGGCGAGTGCGAAGGTAGAAAGAGTGAACAGCACTATTAAAAATAAACTGAGCAAAGTTATGGCAGAGACAGGATTGACATGGCCAGAAGCTCTACCCATTGTACTGTACAGCATCAGAACCACTCCCAGGTCCCCTCTTAATCTGTCTCCCTTTGAAATCTTGTTTGGTCGACAACCGCATGTTATGATTAACCCTCAGGATGATTTGAAGTGTAACAATGAAGTGACTGTAAAGTACCTGGTTAATATGAGTAAACAGCTAAGGAATCAAAATGATAATTTGAAGTTGGTGATTCCTGATTTACCAGATAGTAATTGCCATGACATTGAACCTGGGGATTATGTAATGATACGGAATTTTCTACGCTCAGGTTGCCTTATTGACAGATGGGAAGGACCATACCAAGTCTTATTGACTAGCACTACAGCATTGAAAGTTGCCGAGAGAGAGACTTGGGTTCATTCGTCCCATTGTAAGAAGGTTGCTGACCCAGAGAGGTCCCGTGATAAGGAACAGACGGTAGAGGAAGTTGTATCACTGGAGTGTCTGTTCCAGGAGGACTGAGGTGGCACCTGAGCATTGAGGATCACAAGATCAAAAGCAGTTGTCGATTCCCTGTTCCCTTTTATTGTTTTTCTCCACTTCCCATCCCCTCTCCCTCAAATTATTTTTTCCCCCTTCTCATTCTTCTTCGTTTCCTCCTAAGATGGACTTGCCTCAAGAGACTGTGATCCGGATTTTCCTGTTGACCATGATGTTGACCAGAGCAGTCTGTTCCGGCGAGAGTACCATGGAGTTCGAGAGAGGTTCTGGAATGGGTTCTGATGACAGAGATGGAGGCGTAGTTTCCCAAGAACAACATAATCAACAAGCAAAGGCGAGTATCAGAAAACGATCCGATAGCATTGACCATAGAAGGAATTGTGAAGGATTGTTAGCTGAAGAAAACTGTATCTGTAGGCTCTGTGACAATGTAGTTGAGGATGGGTGCATCAAGAAATGCCAATCCAGTTTTAATATCCACATGGACCGGCATCCCTTGAGTGACTATCACTCTTTAGTGGGTAGTGTGTTAAATCAAACAGATTGTTGGGTATGCTCTCAAGTACCTCAAGGTCATAGCAAATCAGGACTAGTACCATTTCCTTTAACGATAGGGGAGGTACTTGAGCTAAGTGGTGGGAGGCCGGTGGACAGGAGGTTTAATATCTCCAGTCCTCCTAGTCTGAAGCTCCACCAATATCATGTGGATAGATCCCTAATATGTTTTAACATTTCCAATCCCCGAAAGCCGGGAAATTGGGAAGTGTCATGGAGTAACCAAACCATGACCTTTTCATATAGAGCAGATAGAATGCCTACAGATACAGAGCTTATACGCCACATAGCCAGTAGAGGAAAATCTTTCCGATATAGGTATACCCTAGGAAGTAGGATTACGAGAGTTGGAGAGGTATCACCAGGATACTGTGCACATATCGTACAAGCTGATACGTGTACTAGACAGATGGGAGAATTAGGGTTAGGAGATTTCACATGGAAAATGTGTAATATGGTTATGTCCTACTCCGTCCCATATGTTCTCCCCGATGATGCATATTTCATATGCGGGAGGAAGGCGTATAAGTGGCTTGCCCCAAACTCTGAAGGATTGTGTTATATTGGAAAAGTACTGCCTGAAGTAATGACTGTATCACATACTAAAATGAAAGATATTCACCGCGGTGCCCAAGCTCCTTATACTCACACTCATTACGAGCACATCGTTAAACGCCACCTAATAGAAAGAACAGAGCATCCGGCCTCTGACATGATCCATGAATCCACCGGGATTCAGGTTCTAATCGCGTTAGATTTCACTCGCACCGCCAGAGGAGTGTTGAATTATAAATACATATCTGCGCTCGCAAATTTGTTAGACAATATCACAGAAATGTATGATGACACGTTTAGGTATACTGGAAGAGAGCTTCAAGCTTATAAAACAGAACTGGTTCAGCATAGAATGATTCTTAATTATCTCACAGCAGTAACAGGTGGATATTGTGTCACACTGGCAACACAGTACGGCGTGAAATGTTGCACATATATTACAAATAGTACCGAGGACCCGGTCGAGGTCATAGACCAAAAGATGGACGATATTCTCCAACTGAAGTGGGAATTTCGCAGGAGACACAATCTCACTCTTGCTGCTGTAGGTAATGAGCTGACTGGTTGGGTGTCATGGTTGAACCCGCGAAATTGGTTCTCTGGTTTAGGAGAATGGGCTCAAGGAGTCATAATGAATGTAGGGAAGTTTCTCCTATGTATCTTAGGTGTTATCATAACGATTGGCTTGATATTTAGATGCGGTCAGGCTTTAATGAAGTGCAAACGTAGTACTAGGATAATGAGTTTAAGGAGTGAGGAAATTGTAATTCCAATGGATTTGATTTATGACCCAACTGTAGAAACAATGATGTGATGAAAATGCGATTTCTACGGTCCGTTTCTTTCACCTGTTTTTCTGGTTTCTCCAAGGTAAAAAGACCCACTTTTGACGAGGAATTTGATGACCCTGTATACAGACAACTGATGGATTAAAGAAGAAGTTTTGACAACCTTATACACAGAAATTTGATGAACTTTGCCATAGACCCCCAGTTTCCCTAGAAATTTTAAAATTACGCTAGCCCAACACTTTTGTAAGTCTATGGACATTGACAAAGCTTTTTGCCCACACGCCTTTTGGCAAAAGCACAAAGAAGACTGCATTCAACAGACACCGAACAAGACTTCAACCGACAAATGTTCATTAACCTGACATAGAATACCACTGCATTTACCGTAATTATGTCTTTCCTTCATCTCTACAACCTTCAGGTAATTACACACATAGTCGATAGGGAATACAGGCACAGATATCAGCAATCACATATTCCCCCATTCATGTATCATCAACTAAAATGTGCTCCCCATTTTGTTACAACCACAGCCGAAAAGAGCTCGGTAAAGTTTGACAGCCCATCCACAGACCCGTACCACGGGATAAGAAGGAATTCAAATGTATACTTCGCAATACCTCGAAGCTTGATTTAAAACACGTATGGCACGATGATACATGACCCCCAAACACGGATTCATACACACATGCTTCTGCTATCTCATTAGGTCATACCCTTTTCCTACCTTCTCCTCTCCTCCCCTACCCAACCATGGAAATGTATTAACCCCTGACATATATTTTTCTCGTTTTGAAATGTTTTAGGAAGTGGCAGTTATTGTTGACTGCCAAAGGGTGGACTGTCAAAGTCAGAAAAATATCACGATGCACACTGCCATATTTGCACCTCATATGTGTCCCTGCTGCGCATGCGTGCGCTCTCCCGTGCGTGCGCATACTCGCTGTTGCGGGCACCCGCAGGCGCACGGTATGCGCATTTACGGTAGAGATTGTATGCGTCTAGCGGGCGACTCTTTCGTTACATATTTTTACTATATAATGTATTTTGTAGATTATGGTCCCTTTGATAGAATCTGAAAGTTTGGTTAATGTAGCATGTTCATGGACAGAGAAATCCCTCTTTGTTTGATACGAAGGGTCAGACAGGAGTAATACAGTGGTGTTTAGTATCCATCGGAAGAGTATTTAATTAGCAATATTCCGGTGTTGGTTTGAAGCGGATTAATCGCTCGTGCGAATAGTTATGGACATAAGAAGTTTATGACCATTTACTATTATTTGCACTTACTTATCCATGCGGCGGGAAACCTAGTTTCCCACCCACCTGAGCAGTTGGAAATCGTCACAGCCCACCTGTATGAATCAACCTATGACCTTTTGTTATAGTGCGAGGAGGAATTCCTGTGTCCAATGAACAATGAGATTGTAGGGACCATTGAATTGTATTGTGTGTGGGGCATAAATAGACAAGCCGATCACATCCAGCTCTCACTCTTCAACGGTTCTCATTGCTGAGAATCGGGAGCTGGATGTCCAGAGGCGCATGCGATCGTTCCCCTTTGTGCGTAAGTTTTCTCCGCAATCATATTGTCTTTCTTGTTATTATGGGCCATATCTCTCTCTCTCTCTCTTCTCCTCTTTCTCTCATTTTCCCTTAAACGTAATTGTATTGTGTTTACCGTATAGTTATCTGGTTAGTTAGTCTATGTTATATTGTAGTGTATGACTTGTATTGTATTAATTCTTTTGCAAGTATAACATTCATAATATATATATAAGGCGTTGGACCCTAAGCCCAGGTATCTGTGTATTTCTTATAGTGTTAAGTATTCACAGAGCGTCGGTGACGCTCAAACAGCTTTTAAGTTAACAAGGTTACACTGTGTTGCATCTACACCCTATCTCTTCACTAAGGTTTTACTGCATATTACATTGTTTATGGTTTAGATATAAAGGTTTAACATTGTGAGCGTCTGCGCCGCTGGTGATTTCCTCGTGGTCCCGAGCGTCCGCTACGCTATAGCGAACCATTACGTTAGTCGGCAGCCAATAGCGTGCCTGCCTGTGATCTCTTGGCCGTGAGCGAACGTGACGCTTGAGCGTCTCGACCACGGCTAAGCGATTGTTACGCAACGTGCGTACCCTTACGGTACTCCATACGTCAATAGCGTACAGTGTTCTTAGGCCTCTTAAAGGGTTTTAAATAAGGTAAATATTTAGCTTTATCAATACTCAGCAGCTGTTTCTGACTCTTTTTGTTTAATGGAGAAAATTTTGTTCCATTTAACTACAGCTGGAAAATACTCTTTTAACTGTAAATTTATCCTCTTTACATTGTCTTGGTTGTACACATCCGTAAGGGGTACATCTTCATCTAATTTACAGTCAGCTAAGAATTGTGCTGAGTCGACATTGGAGGGTAAACATGCCCTCAGCAATATCTGCCAGTCTTTGTTATTGGGCTCTACAGTATTCCCTAGATCTCTAATGTATTTCTGGCTAGCAACTAGATCCTTCCTAGGATCAGGGAATTCAGACACTATTGCTCTTAATTCCATTCGGGAAAATGGGCAGTGCATGGCAATGTTTCTGACAGGAGTAACTCCTGAAGTATCCGTTTTCCCATTTGGCACTGCTATTACCCTAACGGGATTAAGTTTAATAACATCGTTCTGAGTAGATTCCACAGCTTGTGGTGAAATGGTTTCAGCATAGTGTATGGTGCCGTACTTACCCGTTGATACGACCTCACCTGTCCCTCCGCTAGGGGCCTTGGATACTAATCTTACGGGTTGGGTCGTGCCCACTGCTGTTTCTGATATGGTGGCTGCTAGAGAGAGTGCCGATAGTGTTGTTGACTCGTCCTCTTGATCACACTCCTGGGGAAAGTTTAAAACAGGGTACAACTTGCACGGGTTAATATTTGCATTACTCATCTTATTCATATTATCCTTAACATTTATACAGTTACTAAGTGCCTGTTTATTACACATTAGTGCGTCATTCTCTGCAACCAACTTCTCTCCCGTTATGTAAGGTGGCGGTGGTGCCGTAGCTATCAGTTTCCTGATAGGGTTAGATCCAGCCGCCTGAGCCAATCCTCTCTGTATTTCACCCTCCTGTTGCCATAACTGTAAGTAGTCATAATGTTTGATCCGTCTCTTTGTTGATTTAATGAGACATATCCTTCTCCTTAGATTTTGTAACACATCTGGGCTAAAACTACCTACCCGGGGAAACTTTTCCCCGTCATGCACAGTCATCCTTTCCCATTCATCACATAAAACCTCTGTGTGTGAACCGTATTTTTCACACATTACATACCTTGCCGACCCGATTGGCCGGTTTACTGAATCAACCTGAACCGAGGTTGATCGCCCCCTACCTGAACAACTGGCCCCCATACTTGCAGGTGTTGCTTTCACTACCTCTGACCTTCAAATCAGGGTCTTCAGCGAACCCTTACAAAAACCAAGATGTCCGGGGCAGGCTGGCGGCGAAGTTTACCGAGTACTCCACTCACTCCTCGCCCACGTTGGCCAGTACTGCAATCACTGATTCAGAGCTGCTGTACCCAACCTAGGGCCCCTATGAACCTTTACTTACTGGGGCGTGTTAGACCTACCAGTCCCCAGCAAGTATCGGTTGTTGGATAGTTCCCGAGTGACCAGCGAACCTCCCTTAAAATAAAAAAAAATTACACAAATCACGTTAGAGTGTACAAATAGCGTTTATGACCCCTTTCGTACGCAAATGGTACTGGTCAGGTTACTAACTAATGCACACAATTACGTGCGGTACAATCGTTCTGCACATAAGCAACTAATCTTATGTGCGGAGCGACCAGTGGAATCGAAAATTTCGGCTGCGAATTCCTTCAGCCAGAGCTTTAATGGCCTATATGGGTTCCGCACCAACCCTTCCTGGTGTTGTGCTCTTTTCTCTATAGCGGACTTCTTAGTCTGCTGTACCTAGACCTCCTGGTCTGTTCCGGACCTCCTGGTCTGTGCTACAGTAGACCTCCTGGTCTGCTATACTCTAATGCTCAAATTTATGTTTAACAAGGGATGCCTCCCAAGCCACCATGCACGTCACTTACATGTATGTACCTCACGAGAACTCGACTTCTTGTGGTTCAACCCAAAATTGTAAAAACTTATATATACAAACACTCACCACATGTACACTTTAATTTTATTTCTGCGCAGAAATTCCTTTCATTCAGTAAACAGTCTAGACCAGATGAGTCGCAAATTGGAGAAGGATCTATTAGCTTAAAATTTTGGACACTAAAATTGACTTGCGCTATTTATCGCGTTGCCTCCTTTTCGCCTGTTAAAAATAATACTATCGTGTGATTTGAATTATGTGGGCATACCCGGACGCTCCGTTGCGTAATATACGCTACGTGCGTCGGCCTTTGTGTTGCGTACACTAGTCTCACCCTTTTGTTAGAAACACGTGTATGCCAGCCAGATATGTCCACAGAAATACAATTAACACGTTTATCAATGTAGATGATCTTTAATTGTATTCATCTATCGAGCACCACACAGGTCTCTCCTTGTATCTTAGGCAAAGCTGTGTGCGTGCTTTACAAATTACCCCTTAATGTATTACTTTTACTCTTTAACTACTAATAGCAACAAATCTTTCTTAGCACGTTATCAATTGTGAAATGGCAAACAGGAGAGTGATATGTGAAAATACACGAATGAAAAGAAATGCAGATATATGCGTGCGTGCGTGCGTACGCAAGACAGAACAGAAAAAAAAACAGTTTTAAAAGATACTAGCGTATTGTTCTTACCTCCGGTTCCGGATTCCTTCAGCACCCTTTATTAAGCGAAGCAGACGCTTATCTGGTCAGCACTACGAGGAATATTACCTCCCACCCTTTGCTGACCGATAATGTCTGCTGAAATTACCTAGTGCAGATATGTGAAGGACGGACGAGCCGCCAATTGATAAAGCCTAATATTTATCTTATTTAAAACACTCTAAAAGGTTAAAGAACACAGTACGCAATTGACGTATGGAATACCGTAAGAGTACGCACGTTGCGTATCAAACGCTTAGCCGTGGTCGAGACGCACGAGCGGCACGTTCGCTCACGGCTTAGAGCGTACAGGCAAGCACGCTATAGGCTGCCGACTAACGTAATGATACGCTATCAGCGTAGCGGACGCTTGAGACCACGAGGAGATCACAAGCGGCGCTGACGCTCACAGTGTTAAACCTTTATAACTATACCATGAACAATATACTTATACTGTAAACCCTTGTGCAGCGATAAGGTGTAAATGCAACACAGTGTAACCTTGTTAGTTTAAAAGCTGTATGAGCGTATGTGACGCTCTGAGAACCCCTTAGCAATATAATAAACACTCAAATGCCGGTCTAAGGGTCTAACGCCTTTTAAGGAAATGAATGAACGTTCAATTGTAAAAGAATAATACAATACAAGTTATACACTACCAAGATAACATAAAATACCTAACCGGATAACTACACATAAAATACAATAAAGATACAATTACTTTTAAAGGGGGAAGGAGAGAGAGAGAGAGAAAGTGAGAGAGAACGAGAGAGAATGGCTTATAACAATGAAGACAATATGATTGCAGAGAAACTTACGCACAAAGGGAAACAATCGCATGCGCCTTCTGGATGTCCAGCTCCCGATTATCAGTGATGAGAACCGTTGAAGAGAATAGAGAGCTGGCCCAGATCGGCTTGTCCTTTTATACACTACACACAATACAGTACAATGGCCCCTACATTCTTATTGTTCATTGGACACAGGAATTCGTCTTCGCATTATAACAAAAGGTCATAGGTTGATTCATCCTGGTGGGCTGTGACTATTCCTAACTGCTCAGGTGGGTGGGAAACTGGGTTTCCCGCCGCATGGGTAATAAAGTGCAAATACAGTAAATGTTCATAAACTTCTTATGTCCATAACTATTCACACGAGCGATTAATCCGCTTCAACCCAACACCGGAATATTGCTAATTAAATACTCTTCCGATGGATACTAAACACCACTGTATAACCCCTGTCTGACCCTTCGTATCAAACAAAGAGGGATCTCTTTGTCTATGAACATGCTACATTAACTAAACTTTCTGATTCTATCAAAGGGACCATAATCTACAAAATACATTATATGGTTAAAATATGTTACGATTGAGTCGCACGCTAGACGTATACAAACTCTACCGTAAATGCGCATACCGTGCGCCCGCGGGTGCACGCAACAGCGAGTATGCGCACGCACGGGAGAGCTCATGCACGCGCAGCGGGGACACGCATGAGGTGCAAATATGGCAGTGTGTAGCGTGATATTTTTCTGACTTTGACAACGGTACAGTAGGCCACTGCTCTACCTACCTCTGTGTCGTCAAGTATACTATCCATCCATACCTGTGGTGCATTTAAGTTTTGCACAGTATATATATAGTAGGAGGACAGTGCATAATTTTGCTGACCACCAGTATATAATATATAGCAGTATGGTACAGTAGGCCACTGCTCTACCTACCTCTGTGTCGTCAAGTATACTATCCCATCCATACCTGTGGTGCATTTAAGTTTTGCACAGTATATATATAGTAGGAGGACAGTGCATAATTTTGCTAACCACCAGTATATAATATATAGCAGTACGGTACAGTAGGCCACTGCTCTACCTACCTCTCTGTCGTCAAGTATACTATCCATCCATACCTGTGGTGCATTTAAGTTTTGCACAGTATATAAATAGTAGGAGGACAGTGCATAATTTTGCTGACCACCAGTATATAATATATAGCAGTACGGTACATTACGCCACTGCTCTACCCACCTCTGTGTCATCAAGTATACTATCCATCCATACCTGTGGTGCATTTCAGTTGTGCGCAGTATATATAGTAGTAGGCCATTGCTATTGATATATTACTGACATATAATTCCACACATTAAAAAATGGAGAACAAAAATGTGGAGGGTAAAATAGGGAAAGATCAAGATCCACTTCCACCTCGTGCTGAAGCTGCTGCCACTAGTCATGGCCGAGACGATGAAATGCCATCAACGTCGTCTGCCAAGGCCGATGCCCAATGTCATAGTAGAGAGCATGTAAAATCCAAAAAAATAAAGCTCAGTAAAATGACCCAAAAATCTAAATCAAAATCGTCTGAGGAGAAGCGTAAACTTGCCAATGTGCCATTTACGACACGGAGTGGCAAGGAACGGCTGAGGGCCTGGCCTATGTTCATGGCTAGTGGTTCAGCTTCACATGAGGATGGAAACACTCATCCTCCTGCTATAAAACTTAAAAGAGTTAAGATGGCAAAAGCACAGCAAAGAACTGTGCGTTCTTCTAAATCACAAATCCCCAAGGAGAGTCCAATTGTGTCGGTTGCGATGCCTGACCTTCCCAACACTGGACGGGAAGAGGTGGCGCCTTCCACCATTTGCACGCCCCCTGCAAGTGCTGGAAGGAGCACTGGCAGTCCAGTTCCTGATAGTCAAATTGAAGATGTCACTGTTGAAGTACACCAGGATGAGGATATGGGTGTTGCTGGCGCTGGGGAGGAAATTGACAAGGAGGATTCTGATGGTGAGGTGGTTTGTTTAAGTTAGGCACCCGGGGAGACACCTGTTGTCCGTTGGACGAATATGGCCATTGACATGCCTGGTCAAAATACAAAAAAAATCACCTCTTCGGTGTGGAATTATTTCAACAGAAATGTGGACAACTGGTGTCAAGCCGTGTGTTGCCTTTGTCAAGCTGTAATAAGTAGGGGTAAGGACGTTAACCACCTAGGAACTTATACGTCACCTGGAGCGCATTCATCAGAAGTCATTGACAAGTTCAAAAACTTTGGGTGACAGTGGAAGCAGTCCACTGCCAACTAAATCCCTTCCTCTTGTAACCAAGCTCCTGCAAACCACACCACCAACTCCCTCAGTGTCAATTTCCTCCTTAGACAGGAAAGCCAATAGTCCTGCAGGCCATGTCACTGTCAAGTCTGACGAGTCCTCTCCTGCCTGGGATTCCTCCGATGCATCCTTGAGTGTAACGCCTACTGCTGCTGGCACAGCTGTTGTTGCTGCTGGGAGTCGATCGTCATCCCAGAGGGGAAGTCGGAAGACCACTTGTACTACTTCCAGTAAGCAATTGACTGTCCAACAGTCCTTTGCGAGGAAGATGAAATATCACAGCAGTCATCCTGCTGCAAAGCGGATAACTCAGGCCTTGGCAGCCTGGGTGGTGAGAAACGTGTTTCCGGTATCCACCGTTAATTCACAGGCAACTAGAGAATTGATTGAGGCACTGTGTCCCCGGTACCAAATAACATCTAAGTTCCATTTCTCTAGGCAGGCGATACCGAAAATGTACACAGACATCAGAAAAAGAGTCACCAGTGTCCTAAAAAATGCAGTTGTACCCAATGTCCACTTAACCACGGACATGTGGACAAGTGGAGCAGGGCAGACTCAGGACTATATGACTGTGACAGCCCACTGGGTAGATGTATTGCCTCCCGCAGCAAGAACAGCAGCGGCGGCACCAGTAGCAGCATCTCGCAAACGCCAACTCTTTCCTAGGCAGGCTACGCTTTGTATCACCGCTTTCCATAAGAGGCACACAGCTGACAACCTCTTACAGAAACTGAGGAACATCATCGCAGAATGGCTTACCCCAATTGGACTCTCCTGGGGATTTGTGACATCGGACAACGCCACCAATATTGTGCGTGCATTACATCTGGGCAAATTCCAGCACGTCCCATGTTTTGCACATACATTGAATTTGGTGGTGCAGAATTATTTAAAAAACGACAGGGGCGTGCAAGAGATGCTGTCGGTGGCCCGAAGAATTGCGGGACACTTTCGGCATTCAGCCACCGTGTGCCGAAGACTGGAGCACCAACAAACACTCCTGAACCTGCCCTGCCATCATCTGAAGCAAGAGGTGGTAACGAGGTGGAATTCAACCCTCTATATGCTTCAGAGGATGGAGGAGCAGCAAAAGGCCATTCAAGCCTATACAGCTAACTACGATATAGGCAAACGAGGGGGAATGCACCTGACTCAAGCGCAGTGGGGAATGATTTCAACGTTGTGCAAGGTTCTGCAACCCTTTGAACTTGCCACACGTGAAGTCAGTTCAGACACTGCCAGCCTGAGTCAGGTCATTCCCCTCATCAGGCTTTTGCAGAAGAAGCTGGAGAGATTGAAGGAGGAGCTAAAACAGAGCGATTCCGCTAGGCATGTGGGACTTGTGGATGGAGCCCTTAATTCGCTTAACCAGGAATCACGGGTGGTCAATCTGTTGAAATCAGAGCACTACATTTTGGCCACCGTGCTCGATCCTAGATTTAAAACCTATGTTGTATCTCTCTTTCTGGCAGACACAAGTCTGCAGAGGTTCAAAGACCTGCTGGTGAGAAAATTGTCAAGTCAAGCGGAACGTGACCCGTCAACAGCTCCTCCTTCACATTCTCCCGCAACTGGGGCTGCGAGAAAAAGGCTAAGAATTCCGAGCCCACCCGCTGGCGGTGATGCAGGGCAGTCTGGAGCGAGTGCTGACATCTGGTCCGGACTGAAGGACCTGCCAACAATTACTGACATGTCGTCTACTGTCACTGCATATGATTCTGTCACCATTGAAAGAATGGTGGAGGATTATATGAGTGACCGCATCCAAGTAGGCACGTAAGACAGTCCGAAAGAGTGTTTAGTGCAGCCGCTCACCTTGTCAGCAATCGGCGTACGAGGTTACTTCCAGAAAATGTGGAGAAGATGATGTTCATCAAAATTAATTATAATCAATTCCTCCGTGGAGACATTCACCAGCAATTGCCTCCAGAAAGTACACAGGGATCTGAGATGGTGGATTCCAGTGGGGACGAATTAATAATCTGTGAGGAGGGGGATGTACACAGTGAAAGGGGTGAGAAATCGGACGATGAGGAGGAGGTGGACATCTTGCCTCTGTAGAGCCAGTTTGTGCAAGGAGAGATTGATTGCTTCTTTTTTGGTGGGGGCCCAAACCAACCAATCATTTCAGTCACAGTTGTGTGGCAGACCCTGTCGCTGAAATGATGGGTGCATGTCCTGTTTATACAACATAAGGTTGGGTGGGAGGGCCCAAGGACAATTCCATCTTGCACCTCTTTTTTCTTTCATTTTTCTTTGCATCATGTGCTGTTTGGGGACTATTTTGTGAAGTGCCATCCTGTCTGACACTGCAGTGCCACTCCTAGATGGGCCAAGTGTTTGTGTCGGCCACTTGGGTCGCTTAGCTTAGTCACACAGCTACCTCATTGTGCCTCTTTTTTTCTTTGCATCATGTGCTGTTTGGGGACTATTTTTTTGAAGTGCCATCCGTCTGACACTGCAGTGCCACTCCTAGATGGGCCAGGTGTTTGTGTCGGCCACTTGGGTCGCTTAGCTTAGTCATCCAGCGACCTCGGTGCAAATTTTAGGACTAAAAATAATATTGTGAGGTGTGAGGTGTTCAGACTAGACTGGAAATGAGTGTAAATTATGGTTATTGAGGTTAATAATACTATGGGATCAAAATGACCCCCAAATTCTATTATTTAAGCTGTTTTTGAGGGTTTTTTGTAAAAAACACCCGAATCCGACAAAAAATTTTCAGGGAGGTTTTGCCAAAACGCGTCCGAATCCAAAACACGGCCGCGGAACCGAATCCAAAACAAAAACAAAAACACGAAAAATTTCTGGTGCACATCACTAGTAATAAGCCCTGAAAAGTGATACATTCCACAGTGATAAAGTACCAGCCAACCAGCACCTAACTGTCAAGTTTATATGCTTATGTTCCAGATTTATCAAGCCTTGGAAAGTGATAAATTGCGCGGTGATAAAGTATCAACCAGTCAGCTCCTATCATTTTTCAAACCCAGCCTGTAACACGGCAGTTAGGAGCTGATTGGCTGGTATTTTATCACTGTTAAATGTATCACTTTTCAAGGCTTATTACATCTCCCCTTGAGTCTGATAGGCCCTACACACATGCCGATTTTCTGAAAGATATGAACGATCTCGTTCATAAATGAACGAGAACTCGTTCATATCTTTCAGTGTGGAGACTCCAGCGATGAACGATGCGCGGCCCCGCGCTCGTTCATCGCTGGTCTCCCGTCGGCTGTGCATGCAGGACAATATGGACGATCTCATCCATATTTGCCTGCACTTCAATGCAGCCGCGTGACGGGGGGAGTGAAGAAACTTCACTCCCCCCGTCACTGCCCCCCCGCCGCCGGGTCGCTCGTCGGCCGTTTCGGCCGTCGGGCACCTCGGCGGCGCATCGTCAAATGAGTAGGGCCCCTGAGAGCTAACACAAGTATAATGCCATATAAAACACACACTGGCTGACAGTTATTACAGATGATCAGAGATAATTGATGTGACCCTGCCAGACACACATGTAGTGCTGGTGAACTGGGCTCAACAGCAACATGTAGAGCAGTGTTTCCCAACCTCGGTCCTCAAGGTACACTACCAGTACTGGTTTTAGTGATATCCAGGCTTGAACACAGGTGACTTAATTAGTAGCTCAGTTATTTTGATTTAACCATCTGTGCTGCAGCCTGGATATCACTAAAACCTGCACTGTTGGTGTGCCTTGAGGTCTGCGGTTGGGAACGCCTGATGTAGAGCAAAGCAGGAGTTGTTCTGCTGTAGCTCCACCCACTGCTTCATTCCATAGGCTAAATGTTAAATCAATTAGATTCCCCTCCCTGTGATGTCACCAGTCTCTGGGCAGATTTCTTATGGTCATTTCTCCCAGCTCCAGACTCCCCCAGTTATCATTATACAATCTCTTAATACCCATAATGCAGCATGGAGGGGCTCAGTGAGGGCGACAGTGTAAGTGTCTGATGGGGTCACACAGAGAATAAAAGGACATCTGTCCTGCCTCATAATCCAAATATACCCTCACTCTGTCACAGGTGATTTTGGGCCTAATTCAGCATTAGTTGCTAAATTCCGTAGATCGCAAATGGGCGCTTTTTGGCTGATTTGTGCATGTGCAGAGTACGCAGAGCGTCTGCATTCACACTGCGATCGCATTCCAGAAGGATGCAATCGCAGTTTGATTGATAGGCGGCGGGCGTTCGGGGGCGGCGACGCGGCATTGGGGGGCACCAAGAAACAGCCGTGTTATGGTCGTTTCCAGGGTGGCCCAATAATATCGCCTGCATTTCCTGCGATAGGAAACATGGCGGCGGTGTGCCTGCATACGCAGCCAGGCTGCGTATGCAGGTGAGAACCACTAATTGTAGATTTCGGCAATGTAATCGCAATTGAATTGCTATCGCATCACTGGGATTAACATTCTAGGCGGCCTCCAGCAAGCCATTGTAAGCAGTAGCATTTTTGCTTTTTTTTAGCAGAACTGCTACTGAAGCTGAGGAGGGCCATTGTCAGCTACCCGAATCTCTGTACTGTCATGTAGCACTGACTACTGATTATTATACAACCTATACAAACACCATGCCTTGTTATTATATCCAATGACTCACTTACCTCTCCTGTCTACATTGAGGTAACAAATCCCCACCCCCCACCACACTGATTTACTGACATCCACTTCCCAGTAATGTCGCCCTAAAGGTGTGTACACACGGTGAGATCCTTGCTATGCCCGATTTTGACTATGCGATTTCCCTTGAACTCCCCCCGAAGCCCAGGTAGCACAGATAGTACAGATTTTAACTATCTGTACTTTCGATTTTGTCTATGTACCAATTTTGACTATACTTTGCACTTGTTAAAGGTAGCTCCAGGACAGGGCACCCCTCGCTGATCCAAGTTCAAGCACACACTCAGTCAGTCAGCATCAGGTTCATTCACGGCTGCAGCGAGTGGCCAGAAAGCAAAGTAACCTTTGTAATAACTAGCCACGTGTGTTTAGTAAAAGTAACAGCGCAGTTTTTATTTCCTGAAAGCAGTATGTTATAAAGAAATACACATTTGCATACAGTGTCGTAATTTCCTTACACAAAGCTTAATCCTATTGGTTAATAACATCTTTAATTCTATTGGTTAACATACTTTCTTAATCCTATTGGTTAATCAACTCCTATTTTATACGTAATATGCTTAGTATCGTCTAAAATTCCTATATGTGCTTTTAAGTGGGGTAACTGGGGTTTTTTGCTAAGCTTGAGACATACATTTGTCTGGTTATGTTTTCACACCTGCTATACCGCAAACTGACAAATACCCTTTGAATCTTACATGTCTAGCTGCTGACATTATATTTCTGCTAGGAAATTACCATGAAATATATCTTAGATAAAGGTCATAACTTCACAATATGGGTTTAAACAAGGTACAACACCTTGCACTTTTTCCTGTATCAGCACTAAGCTGAAAACAATTTGAAACAGATTATCAGATGTCAATTACATATGGAGTCTATGAACAAGTATGGCTTCCATCTTTATCATACTAGATAGTACACTAGATAGTCAAGATTGACTTGACTGCACAGTCTATCTAGCCCTACGGGATCGCGCATCGGGATTGAATATCGCAAGCTGCCTAATACCTTGAGATGTGCACTAACTTTTCATAAGATTTTGACTATAGAATTTGTATGTGAATGTTTTCGTTCTCCTCTTGTTTTTGTTCGATGTAAGCCCACTTTTTTGTATTCGTATACTTTATATGTTTTGTGAGGCTTGCATTTTATATACATTGTTTGTATTTTCCTTACAGATTTAAAATTGAAAATAATGAATTTATCTAAAAAAAAAAAGATTTTGACTATATAGTCAAAATCTTGCAGATTTATCTCACCGTGTGTACACACCTTAAGGAGAATCTCCTGGTGCTTATTACCTAATCACACTGAAATCTCTCTGGTGTTACTGGGTGATTCTGGTTTACATCTGACCTAGATGCAGGTTTCCTGTCACCTGATATCTGTACATAATTACAGCTGTGGTTACATCCAGTGAGGGGTGTCCTGGGTTGGGTTCTAATTATCTAGGCCCAGATATGCTCGAGTGCCCCAGCTCGGTTGAGCTGCTGAGAGGGACAAATGCCCCCTGTGCCTGATCCGAGGAAACTTCTTTGAAATACGTATGTTTGCATTTAGTAATAGATCTGCACGTTCCTTCACATAAATACCTGTATTTATACCTGTTATTTTATCAGATAATGTGTGTAATGTCCCTGAGATGAGACCCACATCCAGATCTCCTGCACCATGGACCTGGTTATCATGCGTCTCTGTGTCCTCAGTATCACACAAGTCCCCTGTGTCTGGTTCCTGTAAGACAGTCAGTGGATCAGACATGTTACACAGCTCCTCAATGTGACACATCTTCCTGGACAGCTCGTCCTTCTTTATTTCCAGCTGCTGGATCAGATTAGAGACTGAGGTTGAAACGCGCTGTTCCTGCCTGGAGATCTCACTCAGGACTCTCTTCTCTAGGTCTTCCAGCTGTCTCCTGATGTCTCTAAACAGGGCAGTGACTGTCTCTGTTACACAAGCTGCTTTTTCCTGATCTTCTCTCTTGCGCTCCTGCAGACTCTCGACTCTTTTCTCAGTATCCGCTCTCTTTGTGGTCAGTTTCTGCAGAACATTCCTCAGCTTCTCCTTCTTCTTCTCAGAGGCCTCATCCAGTGACTGCATATGATGTCCTCTGTGCTCCCCGATCAGACAGCAGGAGACACAGATACAGGCAGCGTCCTCAGTGCAGTAATACTCCAGGATCTTCTTATGGACGGAGCATTTCCTGTTCCCCAGGGCAGTGGTGGGATCACATAAGACGTGTTCTGCTGACTTGCTGTGTACTCTCAGGTGTTTATCACACAGAGAAGCCTCACACATCAGACAGGATTTAGCAGCAGGTACAGGAGAGTGAATGCAGTAAGTGCAGAAGATCCCAGTCTCCTCCTGATCTGGCCGAGTAGACAGGAACCTCCCCACTATGTTACACAGAGGAATGTTCCGTATCAGTGCAGGACGCTCCTGACACTCTGCTCTGCAGTCAGGACAGGTATAAGCTCCAGCCCCCTCCTGTGTATCCAGCACACGATCAATACAGCCCCGGCAGAAGTTGTGGCCACATCTCAGGGTTACAGGATCTGTATAAATGTTCAGGCAGATGGAACAGTCCAGCTCCTGTCTCAGATCAGCAGACGCCATTGCTGCAGAAGGAGAGGGAAGTGAAAGTAAAAGTCTCTGACACTCAGATACCAGCCGGGTCACATTCTGCACACAGGGCGAGGCTGAGCTGTCACTCAGATACCAGTGGGTGGGTGTCATGTTTTCATACTGATGATTGGTGTTGGGCTCAAATGTTCAAGTGCTGATAGGGAACAATTAGTGTGGGTGGAGGCTGATTGCATAAACATTCAGATGAGATCATGAGATGACCAAACCCAGATGAGATCACTAATCTCATCCTAGTGTAGCCCATACACTTGTGAGATATCATGTACAATCCTTCGATTTCGACTGCATCTGTTAGATAAATTGAAGGATTGTATGCACATTTTAGGTACCATGCGACGCAATGCGCGGGCACACCAATCGAATGTCGCCTCTCAAGATAGTATGTGCTGCACTTAATATTTATCGAATCGCGGTGCGATCGCATGCTGTTTTTTTACCACTTTTGATTTATCACACTGCGATGTGCGAGCTACCAAACAGCGCACAAGGTAGGCAGGCTACACCACTGGCCACCAATGATTATTATGATGTTTTACCACCACTGCCCATCATTATGCTGCTCTACCCATCATTATACTGGCCCACTGCCCAAAATGCTGCACCACCTCAAGTCCCTGGCCGCGCCCTAAATGCCGTTATACTGCGCCAGTGCCCACCATTATGCTGCTGCACCCACTATTATACTGGCCCACTGCCCAAAATGCTGCTCCACTGCAAGCCCCTGGCCGTGCCCTAAACGCCATTATACTGCTCCAGTGCCCACCATTATGCTGCTGCACCCACCATTATACTGGCCCACTGCCCAAAATGCTGCACCACTGCAAGCCCCTGGCCACGCCCTGTCCGCCATTATGCTGCCCCACTACAAGCCGCTGTCCACCATTATGCTGCTGCACCCACCATTATACTGGCCCCATGCCCAAAATGCTGCACCACTGCAAGCCCCTGGCCACGTCCTGTCCGCCATTATGCTGCCCCACTACAAGCCGCTGCCCACCATTATGTTGCTGCACCCACCATTATACTGGCCCCATGCCCAAAATGCTGCACCACTGTAAGCCCCTGGCCACGCCCTGTCTGCCATTATGCTACCCCACTGCAAGCCACAGCCCACCATTATGCTGCTGCACCCTGCACACCAAAGTATTAGCACAACATATTTCAGATAACTCACAGCAATAACTAGAAAACAAACTTTATTTAATCAGAATAAAGGAACTTTTTTCATGTGTATTCATTTTCCTTTTTTGTATTCTGCAGATGTCCTATGAGAGCCGCGTCCTCACTGGACTACAGCAACAAACAGAAGAGGGAGCCTGCATATAATCGCCTGGTGGAGTACTCCAAGCCCACCTTCTTTGGGGGCTTGGTGTCTTGGGTCCGGAAGAAAATTGCCAATATACGGACAGTCTTCATCAAAGAGAACCGCAAGGTGGAGTTGAAGAGGTCAGGGACCGGTGCAGACAAGGTCTATGTGCTACAGCTGTGGCATTACAAAGAACTAAACTTACTCCTGGAGAAACGGTCAGCTAAGGAGTCCTTAGTGGTGATGGCAGAGTCCGAGGAGGGAAGTCTGGATTGGAGGAGGCCGAAGGGGTAAGTTGCTTGTTAGCTAATATATTCCTCCTGCCATGCCACAGCTCCTTCCCCATTGAAAAAGGCATTATATTTTTCATGGACCTCTTTTGCCCTTGCAGTGCCGCATAAGGTTATTGCAGGCCGTCCCACCGAGGAAATCGTCAGTTTCACCACTGGCTGGTTGGGGTCTTCCGGTCCTGCTGGGAGCAAAGGCATTTGCCTCGTAGCCTTGCGTCGGAGCATGTTGTGCAGTATACAGCATGCTATTACTACACAGTCAATTTTGTCCAGCCTCATGTTGATGGGTCGGTGGAAGATCCTGAACCGTTTGCTGAGAATGCCAAATGCATTCTCAACAACCCGACGGGCCCTAGAAAGGTGGTAGTTGAAAATGCGCCTATCGTGGTTCAGGACTCTCTGCGGGTAGGGCTTCATTATGTGTTCGTGTAGTGCGAAGGCCTCATCTGCCACGAACACAAATCCCAGGCCATTCTTTCTTTGCTCAACAGGTGGCAGATGAATGGAGTTGGTGGTGAGCATATCATAGCATATTTTTCAAGGATCCACCATCTGAGCAACGACCATTTTTCCCAACATCCAGGAAAATAAATTCATAATTTGCATTGACCACTGCCATGAGAACAATGCTAAAGTAGCCTTTATAATTGAAGTAGTCCGACCCGCTGTTGGTGGGTTTGGTGATGCGCACATGTTTCCCGTCTATCGCACCACCACAGTTTGGGTAATTCCAGCGCCTGTCAAAGTCCTCTGCAATAGCTTTCCATTCTTCCACGCTTGTAGGGAGCTGTAAAAAAAATAATTTTTTTTTGAATATTTACTAAATCTGTTTTTTTTTACCCTACAGACACCTGAAGACCTCAGCCATACCCCTGACCTCAAGAACACATCACCAGAGGAACCAAAATCTCCACAGTAACAGGGTGCCAGGAGGAAGCCAGGGAAACCAAATTTGTTGAAGACCCGCTACTATTGGAGGCCCGTTCACAGCTGCTACGAAACCTGATGAATTTGAAGACTTTGCGTCATATGTTAGCAAAACCATGCGTAAGGTTTCCGAGCAGCAGCAAGTAGAGTGCCAGCGCCTGGTGTCACAGGTTTTGTACAAAACACTCACAGGACAACTGACACCAGAGTGGAACGTTCATGGGCCAGAACCTCAAGCACCTGATCCTCATCTTTCTTTTACCTTCAGTTCACCACCCAACTACCCTTCCTCCAGTACCCATCCTCCTCCTCATCCCAGCTACCATTCCGGTTATCCGCAACCACAGACCCCATCCACCTACCCTTCCTCCACTTTCCATCCTCCTCAAACCAGCCACTCTTCCAGTTATCGTCAACCCCCACCCCCATCCACCCACCCCCCACTATCCAATCTCCTCAACCCAGATACCCTTCCCAAGCCAGCCAAACATCCACTGTCCCCTCCGCAATTTTGACCTCACAGGGGAAACAAGAGGAGGTGGAGGAGACAAGTCTATTTGAAATGTAGGGTGATTCTCATTTACTGCTGCCCTTGTTATACAGATGAAGCCATCTTTATCTTGGCCTTTAATAGGATTAACTGGGCCAGGGCAGTCGGACTTAATCCCCTGCTGTAATTACTTAATCCCCTGGTGGTATATTTACTAAGATTCGTGTTTGTGCCGATTTCAGTCGAAATTGAACTCGAAAGACATCGGCCGTGCAAAATTGCAACTTTTTGAATTTGTACTCGGTAATTTACTAATCTACCGTGTTTCTCAAATTCGTATTTTCTGATGTCGATGCCATTCGTATTGTCGGGCAGTGTTTTACGGGAGTGATTAGTAAAACACTGCCGGACATAACACAATGAAACCTGGCTGGATCAGTGAGATCCATGCAGGGCTTCATTGTGTACAGTACTGAAAGTGTTAAAAGTTTTTTTAAAATTGCGTGGGGTCCACCCTCCTAAGCTTAACCAGCCTCAGGCTCTTTGAGCCAGTTCTGGTAGTTTAAATACCAGGGAAAAATTGACTGGGGTCCCCCAGTATTTAGACAACCAGCACCGGGCTCTTGGGCTGGCCCTGGTTCCAAAAATACGGGAGACAAAAGACGTAGGGGTCCCCCGTATTTTTAAAACCAGCACCGGGCTCCACTAGCCAGAGAGATTATGCCACAGCCGGGGGAAACTTTTATACTGGTCCCTGTGGCCGTGGCATTAGCCCCCCAACTAGTCACCCCTGGTCGGGGTACCCAGGGGGAGTGGGGACCCCTTAAATCAAGGGGTCCCCCCCTCCAGGCACCCAAGGGCCAGGGGTGAAGCCCAAGGCTGTCCCCCGCACGCCAGGGTGGTGGGTGCAGGGCTGATAGCCTTTTCAAGTGTAAAAAAGGAGATTTATGGTAAGAACTTACCTTTGTTAAATCTCTTTCTGCGAGGTACACTGAGTTCCACAGGGAATAACATCGGGGTGTAGAGTAGGATCTTGATCCGAGGCACCAACAAGCTAAAAGCTTTGACTGTTCCCAAGATGCTCAGTGCCGCCTCCTCTATAACCCCGCCTCCGTGCACAGGAGCTCAGTTTTGTTAACCAGTCCAATGCAGTAGCAGGTAAAAGAAACGACAACCGTTAGTAGCCACATACACCACATTCTCACGACAGGAGAAGGTATCAGCGGCTAATGCCATACAAACCCAAAGAAGCTAAGTGCGTCAGGGTGGGCACCCTGTGGAACCCAGTGTACCTCGCAGAAAGATTTAACAAAGGTAAGTTCTTACCATAATTCTCCTTTTCTGCAGCGGGGTACACTGGGGTTCCACACGGAATAACATCGGGGATGTCCTAAAGCAGTTCTTCATGGGAGGGGATGCACTGTAGCAGTCACAAGAACCCTGGGAGGTGGAAGTATTGAAGGCATAGAACCTTATGAACGTGTTCACTGAGGACCACGTAGCCGTCTTGCACAATTGTTCAAGGGTCGCACCACGGCGGGCCGCCCAAGAAGGTCAAACAGACCAAGTAGAATGGGATTTGATGGTAGCAGGAGCTGGAAGACCAGCCTGTACACAAGCTTGTGCAATCACCATTCTAATCCATCTGGCCAGGGTCTGCTTATTCGCAGGCCAGCCACGTTTGTGAAAACCAAAAAAGCCGTCCTCTTCACATAGATACGGAGAGCCCATACCACATCCAAAGACTGCTCTTTGGAGGACAATTCAGGAGAGATAAAGGCCGAAACCACAATCTCCTGGTTAAGGTGGAAAGAAGACACCACCTTAGGTAGATAACCAGGGTGCATCCTAAGAACCGCCCCATCACGGTGAAAAATCAGAAAGGGAGACCTACAGGATAAGACACCCAAGTCCTAACCCCATCTAGCAGAGGGAATAGCCAGCAGAAACAAGACCTTAAGAGTAAGCCACTTAAGGTCCACAGATTCAAGAGGTCCAAACGGAGCCTCTTGCAAGGCCACCAGAACCACAGACAGATCCCAAGCAGCCACTGGCGGGACATAGGGAGGTTGAATCCGTAAAACACCCTGAGTGAATGTATGAACATCAGGCAGAGTCACAATTTTTCCTGAAACCACACCAACAAGGCAGAAACATGAACCTTGAGGGAGGCCAGACGAAGGCCCAAATCCAGGCCCTGTTGCAGGAAAGCCAAAAGATTGGCCGTACTAAACTTGTAAACGTCATGATTGTTAGATGTGCACCAAGCAAAGTAAGAATTCCAGACCCCATGATAAATCGAGCAGAAGCCAGCTTATGGGCGGCGGGCCTTCAACATAGTTTGAATGACCGCCTCAGAAAATCCTTTGGCCCTCAGAACTGAAGCTTCAAGAGCCACGCCGTCAAAGCCAGCCGGGCCAAATACTGGTAGACACATGGGCCCTGAACGAGAAGATCTGGGCGTTGCGGAAGCAGAAGAGGACGCTCCAACGAGAGACCCTGTAGGTCTGAGAACCAATGCCGTCTGGGCCACACTGGAGCAATCAGAAGTAGGATTCCTCCATCTTGCTTGAACTTCCTTATTACCCTGGGCAGGAGTGACACCAGCGGAACACGTACGGCAGCCGAAAGTTCCATGGAATTGCCAGTGCATCCACGAACGCTGCTTGAGGATCCCTTGTTCTTGCTCCGAAGACCGGAACCTTGTGATTGTGTCGAGACGCCATCAGGCCTACATCTGTTAGGCCTCACTTGTCCACTAGGAGTTGAAATACTTCTGGATGAAGGCTCCACTCTCCAGCGTGTACATCCTGAAGTCCGCTTCCCAGTTGAGGACCCCCGGAATGAACACTGCCGATATGGCTGGCAGATGGCGTTCCACCCATTGAAGAATATTTGACACTTCCATCATCGCCATGCGGCGACGAGTGCCGCCTTGATGATTTATGTATGCTACCATGGTAGCGTTGTCCGACTGTACATGAACAGGCCTGTTCTGTACCAGATGCTGGGCCAGTTTCAGAGCATTGAACACTGCCCACAATTCCAGAATGTTTATCGGGAGGAGAGACTCCTCCCTGGTCCACCGACCCTGAAGAGAGTTTTGCTCCAACACCGCGCCCCAACTCACCAGATTGGCATCCATCGTCAGGACGACCCAGTTTGAGATCCAGAAGGGACGACCCCTGCACAATTGTTGGTCCTGTAGCCACCAGCTCAGTGACAGACGAACCTCCGGAGACAAGGAGATCATGTGAGACCTGATCTGGTGAGGCAGGCCGTCCCACTTGGCAAGAATCAGCTTCTGCAGGGGGCGGGAATGAAATTGAGCGTACTCTACCATGTCGAAAGCCGACACCATGATGCCTGGTACTTGCATTGCGGGCGAGAGAGGAAGCATCGTATCCTGTCCCAAATTTTCAGGACCTTCTCCCGAGACAAGAACAACCGCTGGTTGTGTGTGTCTAACAACGCCCCCAGGTGCACCATGCTCTGAGCAGGGACCAGGGATGATTTCTTCCAGTTGATGAGCCGCCCGTGGGCTTGCAGAAAACTGGACCGTCAGATCCAGATGACGGAGGAGAACATCTGGGGAATTCGCCAGGATCAGCAAGTCGTCCAGATACGGTAGGATCCTGATACCCTGACGGCGGAGCAGGGCCGTCATCACTGCCATGACCTTGGTGAAGATTCACGGAGCCGTAGTCAGTCCAAAGGGTAAGGCCCAGAATTGATAATGGAGGTTGCCAATAGCAAACCGCAGGTATAGCTGATGCGACATGGCAATAGGTATATGTAGGTAAGTGTCCTATATGTCCAGGGATACCATATAGTCCCCTGGCTCCAAAGCCAGAACAATAGAGCGAAGGGATTCCATTCGAAACTTGGAGACCCTCACAAACTTGTTCAAAGACTTGAGGTTGAGAATGGGCCGAGAGGAATCATTCAGTTTCGGGACTAGGAACAGCGTTGAATAGTACCCCCTGCCTCTCTGAGCCAGAGGCACCAGCACTATCACTCCTGTGTCCAGGAGGGATGTCTGTCAGGCAAAAGTGATGAGGGGGACGTTTCTTGAAGGATATGGCGTATCCGTGAGTGATGACATCCCTTACCCAGGCATCTGAAGTTGTCTTCAACCATACCTGGATAAACTGTAGAAGTCGGCCTCCCACCCTGGGATCTCCAGAGGGAGGCCCGCCCCATCATGCAGCATGCTTGTTTGTTTTGGAAGCAGGCTGACGGGCAGCCCAGGCACGTTTAGGTCTGGGCTTAGTGGATTTGGAAGTGCGAGCCTGTTTCAGGTACGCCTGACCCTTTGCTTTACCTGGAGGTCCAAAGGAACAAAAGGAAATACTCTTAGCCTTCGGAGCCGAAGGAGCAGTACTAGACAGACATGCAGTCTTAGCAGATGCTAAGTCAGCAACGATCTTGTTGAGATCTTCCCCATAAAGTATGTTTCCCTCAAAAGGGATCACCTCCAAGGTCTTTCTAGAGTCCAGATCTACAGACCAGGACCGCAACCAGAGGATCCAGCGAGCCAGAATAGACGTAGTAGATGCTTTGGCCGCCAGGATACCTGCATCAGATGCTGCCTCCTAAATATAATGGGAGGCTGTAATAATATATGAAAGACACTGTCTAGCGTTATCAGGAAAAGTAGACGGTAGTTCCACCTCAACTTCCTGAACCCAGGCCTCTATAGCTTTAGCAGCCCAAGAGACCGCAATAGTAGGCCTATGCACAGCTCTAGCAAGAGTGTAAATAGACTTCAAGCAACCCTCCACATGCTTATCCGTCGGTTCCTTCAGAGAGGTGATGGTAGTGACCGGCAGAGCAGATGAGACCACCAGACGCGCAACTTGTGAGTCCACCTGCGGCGGTGTTTCCCAATTGTTGCTCAACTCTGCAGCGAGGGGATAACGAGCTAGCATCTTCGTAGACAAGGAAAACTTCTTACCCGGATTTTCCCAGGATTCCTGACGAATATCAACCAAGTGGTCAGAATGAGGTAAAACCAACTTAGTAACCTTTTGACGTTTAAACTTATCTGGTTTCTTAGAGGTAGCTGGAAGCCCTTCATCATCATTGATTTGAAGTATCAGCCTGATAGCCTCCAAGAGGTCCGGAACATCCACCTGTGACAGAAATTCCCCATCAGAAGCATCTGCATCAGAGTCTGAAGGGTCAGTGAAAGCGCCATCTACATCAGATGAGGTATCCGAAACATGTGTGGAATGTGAGGAAGTAATGGCCCGTTTAGATGACCCCTTGGTCTTAGGCGGGCGAGAGTCAGGATTTTGCTTAGCTAGTGACTGATGTAATTGCTGTAACCGAGAGAACAGAGTATCTGCCCACGGCGGATTAACTGCAGGGACAATATGTGACTGTAATGGCACAGGAGGTCCCACAGGGGGCACAAGTCTAATTACTAGCATAGTCAGTAAATTAGAGAAAACAGCCTAAGGGGGGTCTTGATTTGCCCCGGTTGCTGCAGACTGACCATGGGGTATAGAACCCCCAGTACCTGAACCCGCAGCTGCTACGTTTTCCGCCGAGAAATCCGTGGCATCAACACTGCATGGTGCAGGATCAGCCATGGATTTATCACCCTGTGTAGCAGACATGATATGTAAGCGTAACCCTAGGGTGTAATAGTACAATATAAGCAGACAAACTACCTGTCAAAAATCCCCTGTATGGTGTGACTGCAAGGCAGAGCACAAACTGAGGATTTAAGAGGTATGTGGTGACTGAAAAACACAGAGAAAAATACCAAAGTAATATATCCTGTGAAACACTATATTATATGAGAACCCTGACGCACTTAGCCCCCCTCAGGGTACAGAATATAGGGATAGCAATATGTGTGAGATACACGAAATAGAGACCACACAGCAGCCATTGGCACACACACAGTCACATGTACAATGCAGAAATTATTACAAACAATAAAACTGCACTGGACCAGCAATACTAAGTAACTATACTACTGAGTAAAGCTATGTAGATCTAGAGATATAACAATGCACAGTAAAGACTGGATGTATATCACAGGGTACTTGTACTAAATAACCCTGAATGTAACTGTCTAGACGACATGTAGAATACTTAAGTGACGTGTCCTGTAAATGCACAGCAGTGCCGTAACTAGGCATTTTAGTGCTGTGTGCAAGAAACGACATTGGCGCTCCCCCCCATGTAAGATAGGGGCAGTGCGCGCCGTAGGCGCGCAAAAAGTATATAGGGCGTGGCTTCATGGGGAAGGGGCGTGGCAACAAAATAATAGCAATTCATACTACGGTGCACAGTAGTCTACATTATTCAAATTACGCTGCACAGTAGCGCCACTACACCAGGTAGAGCCCCTTTTATACATTACAGCAGACAGCGTCCCCCTTTTTACACATTACAGCAGACAGTCTCCCTTTTAACACATTGCAGCAGCCAGTCCCCCTTTTTACACATTGCGACAGACAGCGTCCCCTTTTTACACATTACAGCAGACAGCGTCCCCTTTTTTAACATTACGGCAGACAGCGTCCCCTTTTTACACATTACAGCAGACAGCGTCCCCGTTTTTACACATTACGGCAGACGGTGTCCCCCTTTATACACATTGCGGCAGCCAGTCCCCCTTTTTACACATTACGGCAGCCAGTCCCCCTTTTTACACATTGCGGCAGCCAGTCCCCCTTTTTACACATTGCAGATGCCAGTCCCCATTTTTACACTTTGCGGCAGCCAGTCCCCCTTTTTACACATTGCGGCAGCCAGGCCCCCTTTTTACACATTGCGGCAGCCAGGCCCCCTTTTTACACATTGCGGCAGCCAGTCCCCCTTTTTACACATTGCGGCAGCCAGGCCCCCTTTTTACACATTGCGGCAGCATGGCCCCCTTTTTACACATTGCGGCAGCCAGTCCCCCTTTTTACACATTGCGGCAGCCAGGCCCCCTTTTTACACATTGCGGCAGCCAGGCCCCCTTTTTACACATTGCGGCAGCCAATCCCCCTTTTTACACATTGCGGCAGCCAGGCCCCCTTTTTACACATTATGGCAGACGGTGTCCCCCTGAGAGAGAGAGAGAGAGAGAGAGAGAGAGAGAGAGAGAGACATACTTACCATCACCCCGCTGACAGGCTCCTCGTGCAGCTCCCTCGGTGCAGGCAGGTGAGAAGGAGGAGGAGGGAGGGGGACTGGAGCCGCAGCGGCGCTTACTACCAATTAAATAGCGCTGCTGCGGCTCCAGTCCCCCTCCCTCCCCGCGCTGTGGAGGAGAGCTACAGCGCCGGGCAGGTTAGAAGGAGGAGGAGGGAGGGGGACTGGAGCAGCAGCAGCGCTATTTCATTGGTAGTAAGCGCCGCTGCAGCATCCCCCTCTCCTTCCGTATTGGCTGCCCGGCGCTGCTGTGGATGCTGGGATGGAGGAACTGCATCCCAGCATCCACAGCAGCGCCGGGCAGCCAATACAGAAGGAGAGGGGGATGCTGCAGCGGCGCTTACTACCAATGAAATAGCGCTGCTGCGGCTCCAGTCCCCCTCCCTCCTCCTCCTTCTCACCTGCCCGGCGCTGTAGCTCTCCTCCACAGCGCGGCGGTGGCGCACGGCGCAGACTTCAGAGGCATGTAATGAGTCAATTTGACTCATTACATGCCGCTGGCCGTGCGCCCTCAGGGCAACTGCGCTGTGTGCCAAGCCCACTTGGCACACACGTAGTTACGGCCCTGATGCACAGCACTGATGAAGCAGGCAGCATTACAGAGGAGGATTGCCCACCAGTCCCAAAGTCAGCGTAGCATGTGTGTAATGGCGCCCAAACGCTGACAGGGAGTGAGGGAGACAGAGAGATGCAGTTCCAGGGCAGGAACATTTACTCTAAATGGCGCCCAGGGACTGGGGGAGGGGCTACAGGCCAGAGCCTTATCCCCTGGCTGGACTTCACCACCGGGTACTGTGGGCCATAATAAAATGGTTTATATACAAAACCGACCTGTGTCCCTGCCCTGGTGGTCTAGTGGGGTCCCTGTACCAACACAGTGTCCACGCCAGCGCGCGCGGCCAGCCTCCTTATGGCTGCGCCGGATCGCGATTTTCGGCGGGTCCCACCTGGGGGACCCTCTTACCTCCTCCCTTGATGCGGCCACACAATCCTGGAGAGCTGCGGCAAGTTTGTGTGCCCTAGGTGAAGAACCGGAGCCTCTGCTGTAAGTACCCGGCAACCAGGGACACGGGAGTATACAGCGCCGCCGGGGGAGGTGATGGAGCTGCAGCAGGAGATGTCAGAATGACATCTAGCACTAAGAGTGCATCTGCTGCAGCCCTTGAAGTCTTCTATCTTCTTTAAAAAAAAGCTCTTTTCAGGGCTGCTGGAGCAGCCCTGCCTGTTAGTGCCCTGCCTGCAGGGCACCAACTTACAAACTGAGCTCCTGTGCACGGAGGCGGGGTTATAGAGGAGGCGGCGCTGAGCATCTTGGGAACAGTCAAAGCTTTTAGCCTGTTGGTGCCTCGGCTCAAGATCCTACTCTACACCCCGATGTTATTCCCTGTGGAACCCCAGTGTACCCTGCTGCAGAAAAATAGGATTTATCTTACGTCCTAGAGGATGCTGGGGTCCATTTTATTACCATGTGGTATAGACGGGTCCACTAGGAGCCATTGGCACTTTAAGAGTTTAATAGTGTGGGCTGGCTCCTCCCTCTATGCTCCTCCTACCAGACTCAGTTTAGAAAATGTGCCCGGAAGAGCCGGTCACAGTTAGGGGAGCTCCTAGAGCTTCTTTGGTTTTATTTTTTTCTAAGAGTGTTAGGCACAGGGAGGCTGCTGGCAACAGCCTCCCTGCTTTGTGGGACTTAGGGGGGGAGTAGTGTCCAACCCTGAGAGGTTAATGGCCACTATCTCCGCTGACAGGACACTGAGCTCCTGAGGGTGCTGATCTTTAGCCGCCCGAGGCGACCGCTCACTCCCGCAGCATGCCGCCACCCCCTAACAGAGCCAGAAGATTCCGGTGGTGAGTGTGTCGCCGGCGACCCGCTTGGCGGGGAGCCGGTGTGAATGGCGGCAACAGGGTTGGAGTGCAGTACTGACACTGTGCTCCGGAGGCTCAGCAGTACACAGTGCGGCGTTAGGAGGGGCGCTCTAAGCCAGCGCAATACCCTACACTGGTCACTCAAGCTATCAGGGACCTCGGTAACGCTGCTAGCACCATACCTCCGGCCAGTATAAAGATTTCACAGAGCGGGAAGATGCGCCATGTTCGGGGGCGGAGCTTCTCCTCAGAGCGGACCCAGCAGCTCATCAACGCCATTTTCTCCCTGCAGATCCGTAGACTGAGACGCTGACAGGGAGCGCTGTCTCTCCACACGACTCCAACTATCCTGTGCGGTACCAGGGGGTTGTAGAAGGGGGGTGGCGGTAGTTACTGTTTAGTCTATTAAGGATGCACAGTTATCGTCGGGTATTTAATTTATAACTGCCTGATATAGCGCTGTGTGTGTGTGCTGGCTCCAAACTCTGTGTTCCTCTGAAGGTACTTGGGAGAAACTGTGTCTGACATTTTCCTGTGTGTGTGGGTGTATGCTAGTTTCTCACATAGACATGTCCAGGGACTCTGTGTCTTATGCTGCAGAGGATGTATCTTCTCCAGAGGAATCCATTCCCTGTACTCAGGATTGTAATACCATGTGTCAGGCTCGTGATCTAAGCCCCAATGGCTGGCTTCCATTAAGGGAATGATATCTCAGATTTCTACTAGGGTAGCCCATACTGAGAATGAAACTCAGGTTTTAAAGAAATCTATGGAAGTTTGGTCAGGTTCTGTCCCTACTACTTCTAAATCCCCTAGCATATACCCAAAGAAACGTGCACTTGCCCAGACTATGCAAGCCGACACGGATACCGACTCTGACACGGCGGACGGTGATGGGGATGTGTTGAAGGGGGCGAGATCCCTTGCAAAGAGGGTGCAGCTCATGTTTGAGGCCATTAGGGATGTGTTACAAATTACTGACACACCGCCTGTGCAGGTTGAGGAGGCTTACTTTACAGACAATAAGAAAGCCTCGCTAACCTTCCCTGCGTCTAAGGAATTAAACGCATTATTTGAAAAGTCCTGGGAAACCCCGGAGAAAAAATTCCAGGTCCCGAAAAGGGTTCTGGTTGCTTTTCCCTTCCCTGAGTAGGATAGGAAAAAATGGGAAAACCCACCCATAGTTGACGCATCTGTCTCCAGACTGTCAAAAAAGGTGGTTTTACCTGTCCCTGGATCTACCGCGTTAAAAGAACCGGCTGATCGTAAGATTGACACTACGCTCATATCCATATACACTGCTTCAGGAGTGGCGTTAAGGCCCATTATTGCCTGTGCATGGATTTCTAAAGCCATAGTAAAGTGGTCAGGCACATTACTGGAGGACTTAGATACGATGGATAGTAGTGACATTGAACTGTTTTTATGTAACAAACAGAAATCTGCGGGTTTCATGGTGGAGTCCATGAAGGACCTGGGTACTCTGAATGCAAGGATATCTTCCCTGGCTATCTCAGCATGCAGGGGACTCTGGCTACGCCAATGGTCTGCAGATGCGGAATCCAGGAGAAGTGTGGAGAACCTTTCCTTCACAGGTCAGGCTCTATTTGGGGAAGCGTTGGATGCGTGGATTTCCACGGCAACTGCGGGTAAGTCGACCTTTCTTCCCTCAGCTGCTCCTTCTACGAAGAAACCCTTTTCTTCATCACCATCGCAGTCCCTTCAGACCGCAAAGACAAAGAAGTCCAAGCCCTCTACCACTTTCTTTAGAGGTGGTCGGGCAAAATCCAAAAAGCCTGCACCTACAGGTTTCCAGGACCAAAAGCCTGTTTCTGGTTCCTCAAAATCCTCAGCATGATGGTGGACTCACAGTCTGGAGGACAGGCTGGTGGGTGTGAGACTCAGACGTTTCAGCCACGTCTGGGTGTCGTCCGGCCTGAATCCCTGGATACAGGATATTTTGTCCCAGGGGTACAGGCTGGTGTTTCAAGAAATCCCGCCTCACCGGTTCTTCAAATCAGGCTTGCCAGTTTTACTGACGGAACGGGCTATCCTACAGGAAGCCATCCACAAATTGGAAAAGTCAGAGGTCATTGTTCGAGTTCCACCTCATCTGCAACACATGGGTTACTATTCAAACATTTTCGTGGTACCAAAACCGGATGGGTCGGTCAGACCGATTTTGAACTTCAAATCGTTAAACCCTTATCTAAGGGAGTTCAAATTCAAGATGGAGTCTCTGAGAGCGGTGATCTCAGGTCTGAAGGAGGGAGAGTTTCTGGTATCCCTGGATTTCAAGGATGCGTACCTCCGCATTCCGATTTGGGCGCCACACCAGGCTTATCTCAGATTTGCACTGTTAGACAGTCACTATCAGTTCCAGGCACTGCCATTCGGTCTCTCCACGGCACCGAGGGTGTTCACCAAGGTGATGGCGGAGATGATGGTTCTCCTCCACAGATGGGGAGTGAACATAATTCCATATCTGGATGATCTGCTGATAAAGGCATCGTCCAGGGAGACGTTTTTACAGTCCATAGCTCTCACGACTCATCTGCTCAGAGAACATGGGGGGTGATTCCGAGTTGTTCGCTCGCTAGCAGATTTTAGCAGCATTGCACACGCTAGGCCGCCGCCCTCTGGGAGTGTATCTTAGTTTAGCAGAATAGCGAACGAAAGATTAGCAGAATTGCGATTAGAAATTTCTAAGCAGTTTCTGAGTAGCTCCAGACCTACTCACAGATTGCGATCAGCTCAGGCCATTTCGTTCCTGGTTTGACGTCACACACATGCCCAGCGTTCGGCCAGCCACTCCCCCGTTTCTCCAGACACTCCCGCGTTTTTCCCTGACACGCCTGCATTTTTCCGCACACTCCCAGAAAACGGCCAGTTTCCGCCCAGAAACACCCACTTCCTGTCAATCACACTCCGATCACTTCAACGATAAAAATTCTTCGTTTGGACGTGAGTAAATCTACTAAGTTTTGTGTAAAATAAGTTAGCGCATGCGCTCTGCGTACCATGCGCATTTAGCAACAAATCGCAGCACAGCGAAAATCGGCAACTAGCGAACAACTCGGAATGACCACCATGGTTGGATCCTGAACCTTCCAAAGTCACATTTGGAGCCAACAAGGAGATTGTTTTTCCTGGGGATGATCCTCGACACGGACGTGCAGAGGGTGTTTCTGCCGGTGGAGAAAGCGTTGGTGATACAGTCAATGGTCCGGGATGTCTTGAAGCCTGCCCGGGTATCGGTTCATCAGTGCATTTGCCTTCTGGGGAAGATGGTTGCCTCCTACGAGGCTCTACAGTACGGAAGATTTCATGCTCGGCCATTCCAACTGGATTTCCTAGACAAGTGGTTGGGATCTCACCTACACATGCACCAGAGGATACGTCTGTCACCGAAAGCGAGGATTTCACTCTTCTGGTGGCTGCAACTGCCTCACCTTCTGGAGGGCTGCAGGTTTGGGGTTCAGAACTGGATCCTTCTAACCACAGATGCAAGTCTCAGAGGTTGGGGCGCAGTCACCCAAGGGGAAACCTTCCAAGGAAGGTGGTCAAGTCAGGAATCCCTTCTTCCAATAAACATCCTGGAACTAAGAGCCGTGTACAACGGTCTTCTACAAGCAGCACACCTTCTGCAGGATCAGGCCATTCAAGTGCAGCCGGACAATGTAACGATGGTGGCCTACATAAACCGACAGGGCGGAACGAAGAGCAGAGCTGCGATGTCAGAGGTGACAAGAATCCTCCTCTGGGCAGAAAAGCACGCTGTGACGCTGTCAGCAATCTTCATTCTGGGAGTGGACAACTGGGAAGCGGACTTCCTCAGCAGGCACGAACTCCATCCAGGAGAGTGGGGTCTTCATCCGGAGGTTTTCGCAGAAGTGACAAGTCTTTGGGGTGTACCTCAAATAGACATGATGGCCTCCCGTCTCAACAAGAAGCTTCGGAGGTACTGTTCCACGTCGAGGGACCCACAAGCAGTGGCGGTGGACGCCCTGGTAACTCCGTGGGTGTTCAAGTCGGTGTACGTGTTCCCTCCACTTCCACTCATCCCAAGGATTCTAAAGCTTGTAAAAGAACAAGAGTTCAGGCGATCCTCATTGCTCCGGACTGGCTAAGGAGGGCTTGGTATGCGGACCTTCTGGAGTTATTGCTGGAAAATCCGAGGCCTCTTCCCCTTCAAGAGGACCTTTGAAGGGGATTCCAAGCAAGGTTATTCCTACCCTGATACAGGCTAGGAAGAGAGTAACGTCTAAACATTATCATCGCATTTGAAAAAAATATGTGTCTTGGTGTGAATCCAAAAAGTTTCCTACGGTGGAGTTTCAACTTGGACGGTTTCTCCTCTTCCTGCAAGCAGGTGTGGATATGGGCCTGCATTTGGGATCCATAAAGGTCCAGTAATGTTTTCAGCTATTGCTGAGTTTCAGGCTAGTTAGCTTGATGTGCCTTGTTTGTGTGAGCTGGTATGAATCTCGCCACTATCTGTGTATAATCCTTCTCTCAAAGTTGTCCGTCTCCTCGGGCACAATTTCTAGACTGAGTCTGGTAGGAGGGGCATAGAGGGAGGAGCCAGCCCACACTATTAAACTCTTAAAGTGCCAATGGCTCCTAGAGGACCCGTCTATACCCCATGGTACTAAAATGAACCCCAGCATCCTCTACGGACTACGAGAAAAGGATCATACTTTGAGAGAAGGAAATACACAGATAGTGGTGAGATTCACACCAGCTCACACATAACCAAAGGAAAGCCAAGCTAACCAACTTGAAACGATTCAGCAACGGCTGAACAACAATACTTAACCAAGTAACAATGCAGTACTTAACCAAGTAACAATGCAGGAAAACGAAGCACTGGGCGGGCGCCCAGCTTCCTCTATGGACTACGAGAAAAGGATTTACCGGTAGGTAATTAAAATCCTGTTTTCTCTTACGTCCTAGAGGATGCCGGGGTCCATTTTAGTACCATGGGGATGTACCAAAGCTCCCAGTATGGGAGGGCGAGTGCTGAGGTTCCTGCAGAACAGATTGACCAAACTTAAGGTCCTCAGTGGCCAAAGTATGGAACTTGTAGAACTTAGCAAACATGTTCGAACCTGACCAAGTAGCTGCCTGGCAAAGCTGCAAAGCTGAGACTCCCGGGGCAGCCGCCCAGGAAGAACCCACTTTACGGGTAGAGTGGGCCTTAACAGATTTTGGACACGGCAAGCCTGTCATAGAATAAGCATGCTGAATAGTAAACCTGATCCAGCGAGAAATCATCTGCTTAGAACTGAAGCAGGACACCCAACCTTGGCCCTCATTCCGAGTTGTTCGCTCGTTATTTTTTTTCCGCAACGGAGCGATTAATCGCTAATGCGCATGCGCAATGTTCGCACCGTGCCTGCGCCTAGTAAATTTGCTAAGAAGTTTGGTATTTTACTCACGGCTTTATGAAGAAATTTCTTCGTTCTGGTGATCGTAATGTTATTGACAGGAAGTGGGTGTTTCTGGGCGGAAACTGCCCGTTTTATGGGTGTGTGCGAAAAAACTCTTACGTTTCTGGGAAAAACGCGGGAGTGTCTGAAGAAATGGGGGAGTGTCTGGGTGAACGCTGGGTGTGTTTGTGACGTCAAACCAGGAACGAAACTGACTGAACTGATCGCAGTGGCAGAGTAAGTCTCGAGCTACTTAGAAACTGCAAAGAAATTTCTATTCGCAATTCTGCTATGCTAAGATTCACTCCCAGTAGGCGGCGGCTTAGCGTGTGCAATGCTGCTAAAAGCAGCTAGCGAGCGAACAACTCGGAATGAGGGCCCTTGTTGGGATCATAAAGGACAAACAGAGCATCCGATTTCCTGTGACGAGAAGTTCTCTTCACATAAATCTTCAAAGCCCTCACAACATCCAAGGACATTGAGGTAATTGAGAAGTCAGTACAGAGCTGGCCCTAACCAATATGATGCCCTAGGCAAGATTTTGGCTGGTGCCCCCTAGCACCGCCGCTAGTTCTGCAGGAGATGCCTGGCATGAGTCAGGAACCTTTTGTTTATGAAAATGCATCTTATTTGCATTACTATGTGGCTAGGACACAGAAGCAGCTTCTGCTGATTAAAATGATATGCAGCATGTCTATATTTTGTGTGCGACTGCGGCTGTATCTGCATACGAAATGCTACATTACAGTTATTTCCAGGAATACACTGCAACATAGCATTTCGTATATGCAGATACAGCCGCATTCACACACAGAATATAGGCATGCCGCATATCATTTTAATCATCAGAAGCTGCTGGTGCCCCTAAGCATACCAAATGCCCTAGGCATTTGCCTAGTTTGCCTATGCCTAAGGCCGGCTCTGAGTCAGTAGCCACTGGCACCACAATAGGTTGGTTGATATGAAAAGCTGACACAACATTTGGAAGACATTGCTGACGCATTCTGAACTCAGCCCTATCTTCATGGAAAATAAAGTAGGGGCTTTTGCAGGACAATGCCCCCAATTCTGACACACGTCTAGCAGATGCCAATGCCAACAGTGTGACCGCCTTCCAAGTAAGAAAATTGACATCTGCCTCCTGTAAAGGCTTGAACCAATCCGATAGCAGGAACTGCAGTACCACATTAAGATCCCAAGGTCCCGTAGGAGGCACAAAGGGAGGTTGGATGTGCAGAACCCCTTTCAAGAAAGTCTGAACCTCCGGGAGAGCAGCCAGTTGTTTCTGGAAGAAAATGGACTAGGCCGAAATCTGAACTATTATGGAGCCCAAGCGTAGGCCCACATCCACACCTGCTTGCAGAAAGAGGAGAAACCGTCCTAGTTGAAACTCCACCATAGGAAACTCCTTGGATTCACACCAAGACATATACTTTTTCCAAATCCGATGGTAATGTTTAGACGTTACTCTCTTCCTAGCCTGAATCAGTGTATGAATGAAATTTTTCGGAATGCTCTTTCGAACTAAAATCTGGCGTTCAACCTCCATGCCGTCAAACGTAGCTGTGGGACGTCTTGATAAGCGAATGGCCCCTGTTGAAGAAGGTTCTCGCGAAGAGGAAGAGGCCTCGGATCCTCCAGGAGTAAGCCCAGCAGATCCGCGTACCAAGCCCGTCTTGGCCATTCCGAAGCAATGAAGATCGCCTGAACTGTTGTACTTTTTATTAGTTTGAGAATCCTTGGGATGAGCGGAAGTGGAGGGAACACATACACTGAGTGGAACACCCACGGAGTCACTAGTGTGTCCACTGCCACTGCTTGTGGATCTCTCGACCTGGAACAGTACCTCCGAAGCTTCTTGTTGAGGTGGGAAGCCATCATGTCTATTTGAGGTATGCCCCAACAACTTGTTACCTCCGCGAACATCACCGGGTGGAGGCCCCACTCTCCTGGAGGGAGATCGTGTCTGCTGAGGAAGTCGGCTTCCCAGTTGTCCACTCCTGGAATGAAGATTGCTGACAGCGCCACCGCATGCTTTTCTGCTCAGAGGATTCTTGTTACCTCTGACATTGCCGCCCTGCTCTTTATGTAGGACACCGCCGTTACATTGTCTGACTGAACATGAATGGCCTGATCTTGTAGAAGATGTGCCGCTTGTAGAAGGCTGTTGTACACGGCCCTTAGTTCCAGAATGTTTATCGGAAGGATGGATTCCAGACTTGACCACTTTCCTTGGAAGTTTTCCCCTTGGGTGACTGCTCCCCAATCTCTGAGATTCTGAATCCCGAACCTGCGGCCCTCGAGAAGGTGAGAAGTTTGCAGCCACCAGAAGAGTGAAATTCTGGCTTTCGGTGACAGGCATATCCGCTGGTGCATGTGAAGATGAGATCCCGACGATTTGTCCAGGAGATCCAGTTGGAAGGACCGTGCATGAAATCTTCCATACTGTAGAGTCCCGTAGGAGGCAACCATCTTCCCCAGAAGGCAAATGCACTGATGAACCGATACCCGGGCAGGCTTCAGGACATCCTGGACCATAGATTGGATCACCAACACTTTCTCCACTGGTAGAAACACCCTCTGTACTTCCATGTTGAGGATCATCCCCAGGAAGGACAGTGACCTTGTCGGTTCCAAATGTGACTTTGAAAGGTTCAGGATCCACCTGTGATCCTGGAGTAGTTGAGCTGAGAGAGCAATGCTCTGTAACAGCTTCTCCCTGGAAGATGCCTTTATCAGCAGATCGTGCAGATATGGTAAAATGTTCACTCCCTGCTTGCGGAGGAGTAGCATCATCTCTGCCATGACCTTGGTGAACACCCTCGGTGCTGTGGAGAGGCCAAATGGCAGTGCCTGGAACTGATAGTGACAGTCCAGCAGCGCAAATCTCAGATAAGCCTGGTGAGGCGGCTAGATCGGAATGTGAAGGTACGCATCCTTGATATCCAGGGATACCAGGAATTCCCCTTCCTCCAGACCTGAGATTACCGCTCTCAGAGACTCCATCTTGAATTTGAATTCCCTCAAGCAGGGGTTCAATGACTTTAGGTTTAATATCGGCCTTACCGAACCGTCCAATTTCGGTACCACAAACAGGTTTGAGTAATAACCCTTGTGTTGTAGATGAGGTGGAACTGGAACAATTACATTTGTTTGTACCAATTTTTGAATGGCTTCCTGTAGGATAGCACTTTCTGTCAGTGAAGCTGGTAAGCATGATTTGAAGAATCTGTGAGGTGGGTGTTCTTGAAACTCCAGCCTGTACCCCTGGGTAATGATGTCTTGTACCCAGGGGTCTAGGCATGATGATGCCCAGATGTGACTGAAATCCATTTGTCTTGCTCCCACCTGCCCGATCCCCAGGCTGGGAGGTCCACCGTCATGCTGAAGATTTGGAAGAAGCAGAACCTGGCTTCTGTTCCTGGGTGGAGAGGGTTTGGACTTTTTAACTTTTGCGGTCCGAAAGGACTGCATTGTAGACGTAGGATAAGATTTCCTAGCCGGTGGCGCTGCCGAGGGAAGGAAGGTTGACTTACCCGCAGTTGCTGTGGAGATCTGTTAGGGTCTCCTGCCCTGTGCTGCCACGTCGTCATGGCAACCGGGAGACAAGTGCTAGCGGAGTAACCTGAGCTGATACTCCGGTTCGGGTCTTTTGCTGTGCAGTGGTTACAGGCTCTGTGCACGGCAGGGGATCCGGTGCTGGTTTTTTGCTCACAGTCTGTGAGGTCTGAGTGGGGCGTGGACAGCACCTGCTTTATAAGGCCTCTTCTCAGGTTAAGCAGATGCTGCTGAATCTTTGTTGGTTAGTCAGTTCCTGAAAGTTAGCCAGTACTGTGTAGCTTTGTATTTGTTGTTGCTTACTGCAAATAGGCCTGGGGATTTGGTACTACACTCTGCCAATCCAGACCTAGCAGTAAGACTGGAGTCAGTCGTTTAGCTTGCTGGGGTTCTTTTACTACTCTGTGAACTTAGCAAGTTTGCGGCTGTATTCTAAGACTTGCCTGCCTAAATCCTGTCTCACTGTGCAAGGTGTCAGGTGTCAGTTTAGTGGCAGTAAGCTGAACCTGTGCACTGCAAGTGAGAATTAGGATTGTGGAGACTCTCCTTGTGTCTATCATTCCATCTCTGACCAAGGAGTTTACTGCCACACCCGTTGGTAACCCTTTAGGGTTTTGCTGTTGCCCTTAGCAACAGCATTTCGGGTTCTCTACGTATTAAAACACAACATCTTGCTTTTCCCATCTGAGCATTACTAATACTAGGGAGACACCCAGTTCCTTAGCCTCTGGGCTTCTCTGTTCACTTTGTGTGTATTTTGTTACCCTATCACCTTCTGTGTACGTAATGTCATATTCCCCAGTCTGTCTGTGAGTTCATTTGTTTTGCATACCTATCCGTTCAGACACCAGTACATTTCTGCAGGCACTGGTGTGCATAACAGTTCAAACACCAGTACATTCCTGCAGGCACTGGAGTGCATAACAGTTCTGACACCAGTACATTCCTGCAGGCACTGGTGTGCATAACATATTCAGCAGCCTAATACTCCTGTTGAAATTTTGTGGGAATATGGAGCATACCCCTCAAAATAAGTTGCAACAGGTGGTCGATCAGGTGCAGGTCCTGACTCGACAATTTAATGATTTGTCCATTAAAATGCACACCTCCCAGGCCGCTGGCGGAGCTCCCGCAGCAGCAGCACCTGCAGGGGTTAAGGAGCCGAAAGTAAATCTCCCGGATCGTTTTTCTGGAGATCGCTCGCAGTTCTTTTGTTTCAAGGAGAGCTGCAAGCTATACTTCCGGCTTAGGCCTCAGTCTTCTGGGTCGGAGATTCAGCGGGTGGGCATAGTGATTTCCTTGCTACAAGGAGACCCACAGGTCTGGGCATATGGGTTGCAGCCTGACTGTCCGTCGCTTAAAAGTGTTGATGCTTTTTTTACGGCACTGGGCATGTTGTATGATGACCCTGACAAGAAGGCCTCAGCCGAGGCTCAGATTTCGATCCTTAAGCAAGGGCGAAGGCCAGTTGAGGTTTACTGTACGGAGTTTCGGAGGTTGGCCCATGATACCCAGTGGAATGACCCAGCCCTGAGACACCAGTACTGAAGAGGTCTTTCTAACCAGATAAAGGACCAACTGGTACAATATCCCTTGCCTGATAGCTTGGATCAGCTCATGCAGTTAACCATCCGGGTGGATAGACGGCTGAGAGAGCGTAGGCTTGAAAGGGAGACTGAGGTTTCCTTCTTTCCCGAGGGAACCTCAGACTCTAAGGAATTTTCCGAGGAGCCTATGCAGATTGGGGCTACCCGCCTCTCCTCGCGTGAGAAGACGCGGAGGAGACAGCAGGGGTTGTGTTTGTACTGTGGGAATAAAGGTCATGTGGTAGTATCATGCCCAGAAAAGCCGGAAAACTTCAGGGCCTGAGGGTGATGGGAAATATCCTGTCAGGCCAGAAGTCAGAATTTCCCAAGAAGACTTTTATCATTCCGGTGACCTTGAAGATCCTCGGTCAAACTGTCAAGACTGAGGCCTTTGTGGACAGTGGGGCCGACGGGGTTTTTATGGACCGCCAATTCGCCCTGAAACACTCTGTTCCCTTAGTACCCTTGGCATCGGAAATTGAGATTTGTGGGTTAAACGAGGAACCATTATCCCAAGGTAAAATTACCTCTTGCACTAGCCATATTTCTTTGTTTATTGGAGCCACACACTCTGAAAAATTGTCCTTTTATGTGACTGTCTGTACTTTTGCCCCATTGGTGTTGGGGTTACCCTGGTTAAGGGCCCACAATCCTCAATTTGACTGGGTCTCTGGGGAGATTCTTAGTTGGGGTACTGATTGTTTCAGGAGTTGCTTGAGCCTTCCAGTCAGGCTCTCGCAGCTAAGTTTGCCAGGATTGCCAGGGTGTTATGCAGATTTTGCGGACGTGTTCTCCAAAAAAGTTGCAGAGGTACTACCTCCCCATCGCCCCTATGACTGTGCCATTGATTTGTTGCCAAATGCTAAGCTTCCCAAGAGCAGGTTGTACTCCCTGTCACGTCCTGAGACTCAGGCTATGGCAGAGTACATTCAGGAGAACTTGGCTAAGGGATTTATCAGACCTTCACAGTCTCCAGTTGGGTCGGGGTTCTTCTTCGTGGGTAAAAAGGACGGTTCGTTGCGACCCTGCATCGACTTCAGGGAATTGAACCGTATCACGATTAAAAACTCATACCCACTGCCTCTCATTTCGGTCTTGTTTGACCAGCTTCGTACTGCCACCATTTTTTCTAAGATTGACCTACGCGGTGCGTACAATCTAATCCGAATAAGAGAGGGGGATGAATGGAAGACTGCCTTTAATACCCACTCAGGGCATTATGAATATTTGGTGATGCCTTTTGGGCTCTGTACTGCCCCGGCAGTCTTCCAGGATTTCATGAATGATGTGCTCAGGGAATATTTGGATAGATTCTTAGTTGTATACTTAGATGACATCCTAATCTTCTCCCATTCCCTGGAGGAACATCGGAAGCATGTACGCTTAGTCCTCCAGAAACTCAGAGACCACCGGCTTGGGGCGAAGCTGGAGAAGTGCGAATTTGAAGTTCAGCAAATCGCATTTCTAGGATATATTATCTCCCCAGAAGGTTTCCAAATGGAGGGTTCCAAGGTACAGGCAGTCCTGGATTGGGTGCAGCCCACTAGTTTGAAGGCGCTTCAGCGTTTCCTGGGCTTTGCGAATTTTTATAGACGATTTATCGCTGGATTTTCGTCTATAGTGGCGCCCTTGGTGGCACTCACTAAGAAAGGGGCGGATGTTGCTCACTGGTCTTGTGAGGCTAAAGCGGCTTTTGCCCGTCTCAAAAGGGCATTTGTATCGGCCAAGGTGCTGCGACACCCAGATCCAGAGCGTCCTTTTGTGGTGGAGGTGGATGCCTCTGAGATGGGTATTGGGGCAGTGCTTTCTCAGATGGGAGTGTCTGATAATCGCCTTCATCCCTGTGCTTACTTTTCCCGTAAATTTTCGCCTGCCGAGATGAATTATGACGTGGGTAACCGGGAATTGTTGGCTATTAAGGATGCACTCGAGGAGTGGAGACACTGGCTTGAGGGGGCTAAGTTTGTGGTCTCAATTCTCACCGACCATAAGAATCTGGCATATTTAGAGTCAGCGAAGCGTCTCAATGCCAGGCAGGCACGATGGGCTTTGTTTTTTGCTCTCTTTAATTTTTTGATAACATATCGCCCTGGGTCAAAAAACATCAAGGCTGATGCGCTCTCGCGGAGTTTTGCTCCAATCCAGGAGACCACCGAGGAGCCGTTGCCCATTGTGTCCCCATCATGTATTAAAGTGGGCATTACCCAGGACCTCTTATCATTAGTCCTTAGAGCACAGGAGCAGGCTCCTCCAGACCTTCCGGTAGGTCTTTTGTTTGTGCCTCCTAGGTTAAGACAGCGAGTGTTCCTGGAATTCCATGCCAAGAAGTCGGCAGGTCACCCGGGTATTGCCAGAACTCGGGAGTTGCTATCTAGGGCGGTGTGGTGGCCCTCGGTGGCTAAGGATGTGGATCAGTGGGTTCGGGCATGTGACATCTGTGCCCGAAATAAGACTCCTAGAGGGGTTCCTGTTGGCCCATTACATCCACTCTCTATCCCATCTAAGCCATGGACCCACATTTCAATGGATTTTGTGGTGGACTTGCCCAAATCCTCGGGGATGACAGCCATCTAAGTTGTCGTTGACAGGTTTTCGAAGATGGCGCACTTCGTTCCACTGGTTGGGCTGCCATCGGCCAGACGCCTGTCTGAATTATTTATGCTGCATGTTGTGCGTCTCCACGGGTTGCCACTTGATGTGGTCTCTGACCGCGGATCCCAGTTTGTGGCCAAATTCTGGAGGGCATTTTGTTCCGATCTCCAGATTTCTGTCAGCTTGTCGTCAGGCTACCATCCGCAGTCTAATGGGCAGACTGAAAGGGTGAACCAGTCCTTGGAGCAGTTCCTCAGGTGTTATGTCTCCAAGTGTCAGACTGACTGGGTTGCTCATCTGTCCATGGCGGAGTTTGCCTATAACAACGCGGCTCACTCTGCTACAGGGATCTCTCCCTTCCTTTGTGTGTATGGGCATCATCCTAAGGCCAATTCTTTTGACCCCCTGGACTCCACGCCTGGTGGTTCCTCTGTGGTTTCGGTCCTTAGAGGTAAGTGAAGAAAGCCCTTGTGTCTGTGTCATTAGTGACCAAAAGGGTTTTTGATAAGCGGAAAAGACCCTGCAGCTTCAAATTAGGAGACTTCGTCTGGTTGTCTACCAAGAATTTGAAGTTGAGACAGCCATCTCATAAGTTAGGCCCCCGGTTCATCGGCCCTTATAAGATCACCAGGGTTATCAATCCGGTGGCATTTCAGTTAGATCTGCCCCGTTCTTTGGGTATCAATAAAACATTTCATTGTTCCCTTTTAAAACGGGCGATTAGTAATCCTTCTTCCAGTGGAAGACCTTCCCCTCTTCTGATACGTGGCCAGAGGGAGTTTGTTGTTGAAAGGATTCTTGACTCCAAGATGGTTCGGGGTCGGCTGTCATTTTTGGTGCACTGGAAGGGGTATGGCCCGGAGGAGCGGTCGTGGGTGCGCAGTTGTGATCTTCATGCCCCCAGACTGATACGCTCTTTCTTCTCGCAGTTCCCCGATAAACCCGGTGGTAGGGGTTCTTTGAGGGGGGGGTACTGTTAGGGTCTCCTGCCCTGTGCTGCCACGTCGTCATGGCAACCGGGAGACAAGTGCTAGCGGAGTAACCTGAGCGCAGCTGATACTACGGTTCGGGTCTTTTGCTGTGCAGTGGTTGCAGGCTCTGTGCACGGCAGGGGATCCGGTGCTGGTTTTTGTGCTCACAGTCTGTGAGGTCTGAGTGGGGCGTGGACAGCACCTGCTTTATAAGGCCTCTTCTCAGGTTAAGCAGATGCTGCTGAATCTTTGTTGGTTAGTCAGTTCCTGAAAGTTAGCCAGTACTGTGTAGCTTTGTATTTGTTGTTGCTTACTGCAAATAGGCCTGGGGATTTGGTACTACACTCTGCCAATCCAGACCTAGCAGTAAGACTGGAGTCAGTCGTTTAGCTTGCTGGGGTTCTTTTACTACTCTGTGAACTTAGCAAGTTTGCGGCTGTATTCTAAGACTTGCCTGCCTAAATCCTGTCTCACTGTGCAAGGTGTCAGGTGTCAGTCATAGGCGTGCGCAGCACATTTTATTAGGGGGTGCACCATCGGAGGGGTGTGTCTAGCACCGCCTTATGGGCGTGTCTAGCAGCATCTATTGATGGTCAACGCATATAAAATATCCACCCTTGTACCAATCCTAATAAAGCAGATACATTGTCAGATGTTGTGGTGTGCACCAAACAAACACCCCTGATGGCACTCACTGCAATTACACTGCTCCTCCTCAGCCTGGTCTGGCTCCCCCACTCTTTCCCCTGCAAGCTGCAGCAGCTTACTTACAAGTCAGCCACTCACTGACACTGACAGTCACAGACTAGTACTGCTGCTGCTGGTAAAAACGAGTGACGTGTCAATGCTGCTGCCGACCGCCTGCCAGTATTGAATTTGTCTTCCTAAGAGGAAAGCTGGCTGCATGCTGATCCTCATCAGTGGCTGGCGTTGGCATAGCATAGAAGGAGAGAGGTGGGCATGTGGCGGGTGTGGCAGGAGGGCGTACAAGCATTTTTTTGTACATGGAGTTTGAAAGCCGGTAGCAGTGGCACCCTTAATTAACCCAGGCGTCCGGTTAGTAATGCAATCCTGACAGGGTGCAGCGCAGAGGGGACAGTAATCAGCCTGCTCTGCAATCGCTGCATCAGGCATGTGAGATCGGGGTGCCAGACATTAGGGGGTGCCTGTGCGCACCAGGAACCCCCCCTGCGCACACCTATGGTGTCAGTTTAGTGGCAGTAAGCTGAACCTGTGCACTGCAAGTGAGAATTAGGATTGTGGAGACTCTCCTTGTGTCTATCATTCCATCTCTGACCAAGGAGTTTACTGCCACACCCGTTGGTAACCCTTTAGGGTTTTGCTGTTGCCCTTAGCAACAGCATTTCGGGTTCTCTACGTATTAAAACACAACATCTTGCTTTTCCCATCTGAGCATTACTAATACTAGGGAGACACCCAGTTCCTTAGCCTCTGGGCTTCTCTGTTCACTTTGTGTGTATTTTGTTACCCTATCACCTTCTGTGTACGTAATGTCATATTCCCCAGTCTGTCTGTGAGTTCATTTGTTTTGCATACCTATCCGTTCAGACACCAGTACATTTCTGCAGGCACTGGTGTGCATAACAGTTCAAACACCAGTACATTCCTGCAGGCACTGGAGTGCATAACAGTTCTGACACCAGTACATTCCTGCAGGCACTGGTGTGCATAACAAGATCCACGCATCCAACGCTTCCCAAAACAGAGCCTAACCTGTGAAGGGTAGGTTCTCCACACTTTTCTTGGATTCCGCAGACCATTGGCGCAGCCAGAGTCCTCTGCGTGCCGAGACAGCCATGTAAGAAGCCCTTGCATTAAGGTGGCCAAGGTCCTCCATGGCCTCCACCATGAAACCTGCAGAATCCTGTATGTGACGCAAAAATAATTCAATGTCACTCCTATCCAGAGTATCTAATTCCTCTAGCAATGTGCCTGACCACTTTACTATGGCTTTAGAAATCCACGCACAAGCAATAGTGGGCCTTAAAGCCACTCCTGTAGCAATGTATATTGATTTGAGCGTAGTCTCAATCTTGCGGTCAGCAGGCTCTTTTAAAGCGGTTGAACCAGGGACAGGCAAAACCACCTTTTTAGACAACCTAGATACAGAAGCGTCTACTATAGGCGGGTTTTCCCACTTTTTTCTATCCTCTTCAGGGAAAGGAAAAGCAATGAGAACCCTTTTTGGGATCTGGATTTTTTTCTCTGGGTTTTCCCAGGATTTTTCAAATAAGGTGTTTAACTCCTTAGAAGCGGGGAAGGTAAGGAAGGATTTCTTATTGTCTGTAAAGTAAGCCTCCTCTACCTGCTCGGGTAATTTTTCAGTAATGTGTAAAATGTCCCTAATGGCCTCAATCATGAATTGCACCCCCTTTGCAAGGGATGCACCCCCCCCCCCCCCCTGCATATTCCCATCACCGTCCCCTGTATCACAGTCGGTATCCGTGTCGGCTTGCATTATATGTGCAAGAGCATGCTTTTTAGGGTATGTAGCAGGGACGTGCAGTCAGGGGAGGCAGGGGAGGCAGTGCCTCCCCTGTCATTAGTGGTTAAAATAATACAAAGAGGATACTTATGACACATATTCTGTGCATATGTATCCTCTTTATATTATTCTAATCATTTTAGTTTATTAAACTAGTTTGGGAGGCACTGATAGCAAGTGCCTCCCATAAACAGTGGGAACGGGGATAAAGCTGGGGGCGGGGCCAAGTACTGGGCTGTAAAAGCCCATTAAAAAAAAACAATGAAAGCGGCACTTATACAAGTGCCTCGCTGGCAGGGAAAGCATGCCCCTGCTAGCGAGGCACATTTGATTGGACAGCGGATCCAGTGCTGTCCAATCAATGCAGACTGCGGTGGAAGTATGCGGGACAGCGCGACACTGCTGACTATTTCTCTCCAAGGCATGGATCGCAGGAAGGAGAGGAAAGCACAGCGTGAGAGCTAAAGGCGGACGACAGCCAGCCCGATCAGCTGCCCGCTGGAGGGTAAATGATTCGGGGCCGGCAGGAGAGCAGACGGAGAGGCGCATCCGATGACTGGACTGGGAGCGTGAGGTGAGCACGGGTCCAGCTGGTATCGAGGCCAAGGGCTCTGGAGGAGCGCAGATCCCGGCGGCTGTTAAGGAGCGACGGGGAGAGAGGTGCCTGCGCAGGTAGTGTGAGAGGGCCACAGGTCGGGGGTCACAATGTCCACACTGAGTGGAGTGTGTGTGATGGGCATAGGTTGGGGGTCACAAGGGACGCACTGCAGGAGTGTGGGTGAGGGCCATGGGTTTTGGGTCACAAGGGCCGCAATGCAGGAGTGTGGGTGAGGGCCATAGGTTTTGGGTCACAAGGGCCGCAATGCAGGAGTGTGGGTGAGGGCCATGGGTTTTGGGTCACAAGGGCCGCACAGAGTGTAGGGGTGTGTGATGGCCACATGTTGTGGTGATGACTCCCCTCCCATCTCCTGCCGTAATGTGTAATAGGGGGCTCTACCTATCGTACTGTGTAAGAGGGGTCTCTACCTGCCGTGCTGTGTAAGAGGGGGCACTACCTGCCGTACTATGTTAGAGGGGGCTCTACCTGCCGTACTGTGTAAAAGGGGGCTCTACCTGCCGTACTGTGTAAGAGGGGGCACTACCTGCCGTACTGTGTAAGAGGGGGCACTACCTGCCGTACTGTGTAAAAGGGAGCACTACCTGTCGTACTGTGTAAGAGGGGGCACTACCTGCCGTACTGTGTAAAAGGGAGCACTACCTGCTGTAATGTGTAAAAGGGGACTCTATACCTGTAATCACCTGCCATAATGTGTAAAAGGTGACTCTACCTGCCGTACTGTGTAAAAGGGGGCACTACCTGCCGTACTGTGTAAGAGGGGGCACTACCTGCCGTACTGTGTAAAAGGGAGCACTACCTGCCGTACTGTTTAAAAGGGAGCTCAACCTGCTGTACTGTTTAAAAGGGGACTCTATACCTGTAATCACCTGCCATAATGTGTAATAGGGGACTCTACCTGCTGTACTGTGTAAAAGGGGACTCTATACCTGTAATCACCTGCCGTAAAGTGTAAAAGGTGACTCTACCTGCCGTACTGTGTAAAAGGTGACTCTACCAGCTGTACTGTGTAAAAGGGGGCTCTACCTGCTGTACTGTGTAAACACAATGGCTTCAGTACCAGCCCACCCCCCATGTACTCTAATGTATCTGCTTTTCCTAAAAAGTGAGCTGAGGTTTGTGTTCTTGTGCAACTGGGGATGTACTGGAGAAGCCAGTGCCTCACCAGCCATTGACCTCACCGCACGTCACTGGTATGTAGTAAGGGCTTTAGATGAGGTAGTGGGAGCTGAATACTGTAAACCTGCCACAGATTGTTGTAAAACCTGTGTTACATTCTCATTGTGTGACACCCTAGAAGACATCTGGGATATAATTTCCCTTATAGAATCCACCCGGGGGGGGGTTCAGTTTGAGAAGGTTGAGAAGGTATATGACAATCCTGAGTACATGGGATAGACTCTTCAGAAGAAGAAACACTCTGCAGCACAACATACAGAGGCCCTCATTCCGAGTTGATCGCTCGCTAGCTGCTTTTAGCAGCAATGCAAACGCTAAGCTGCCGCCCTCTGGGAGTATATCTCAGCTTAGCAGAAGTGCGAACGAAAGATTCGCAGTTCTGCAGTAAAATATTTTCATGCAGTTTCTGAGTAGCTCCAGACCTACTCCTACCTTGCGATCACTTCAGACAGTTTAGTTCCTGTTTTGACATCACAAACACGCCCTGCGTTCGGCCAGCCACTCCCCCATTTCCCCAGGCACCCCTGCGTTTTCATATGACACGCCTGCGTTTTTTAGCACACTCCCGGAAAATGGTCAGTTACCTCCCAGATACGCCCCATTCATGTCAATCACTCACCGATCAGCAGAGCGACTGAAAATCGTCGCTAGAGCTTGTGTGAAACTGCATAGTTTTTTGTGAAAGTACGTCGCACGTGCGCACTGCGGGCCATACGCATGCGCAGAAATGCCAATTTTTAGCCTGATCGTTGCGCTGCGAACAACGGCAGCTAGCGATCAACTCAGAATGACCCCCAGAGTCCCTAGACATGGTAATGTGAGATATACAGCCACACACACACGAAAATGTCAGACACAGTTTCCCCAGAGTACCTTCAGAGAGACACAGAGTATAAGGAGCCAGCCACACACAGCGCCCCAGTAGGCTGTTACATATAAGAAACGCGGGCGCTGACTGAGTAACCTAAATAGGATAAACAATGTCTAAAACACTCTCCCCCCGTCTATAACACCCTGGTACCGCAGAGGATCGCTGGAGTTATGTGGAGGGCAGCGCTCCCTGTCAGCGTCTCTTCAGTGTGATCTGCAAGGAGAAAATGGCGCTGGTGAGTGCTGGATCAGCTCTGAGGAGAAGCTCCGCCCCGTGTAATGGCGCATCTTCCTGCACTTAGAGATTATACTGGCCTGAGGTAATTTCTGCAGCAAACAGTGGGTTAGACCTTGAAAGCTATGTTTGACCAGGTTAGGGTATTGTGCAGGCCCCTCATAGCGCCTAACACAGTGTGTTCGCTGAGCCTTCCGGAGCACAGCCTGTCAGAGCTGTGCTCCCACCCTAGTGCCGCCATTCCCACCGGCGACCCGCTTGCCGGGGCGCTGGCGTCCTACTCACCACTCTTCATTCTTCTGGCTTTGTTAGGGGGTGGCGGCCGTGCTGCGGGAGTGAGCGGTCGCCTCGTGGGCTTGCGATTAATACCCTCAAGAGCTCAGTGTCCTGTCAGCGGAGATAGAGAACCATTAACTTCTAGAGTTGGTTCCTACTCCCCCGCTAAGTGTGGAGATGTGCCCTGTACTACAGGGCACATCGTTACGGCGATGGGTGTCCGGTGCAGGGATTAGACTTTTCCCTGCACCGGATTTACAGCGGCGGCGGGATTTGAAATCCGGCGCCGTCCGCGAGCCAATCGCGGCTCGCCGGCCAATCAGAAGCGGGTTGGCTCGCCGCGTCACAGGCCCCGCCCCCGGCATCTGAGGTCAGACGCCGGGCGGGAGCCGAAGAGGCCGGGCGCGCGGAAGAGCGCTGAAGACGCCAGGCGGGAGTTGAAGAGGCCAGGCACGCGGAAGAGCGCTGAAGACGCCGGGCAGGAGCCGAACAGGGAGGAGGCCGCGCCGAAGAGCGGCGAAGATCCCGGCGGCGCGAGGAAGAAGAGGACGTCGCGGTGGAAGGTCCTGTGGCTGTTGAAGAGGCCAGAAGACGTCGAGCTCCAGAGGAAAGGAGTTGTCCAGTGGCGGCTGGACGCGGAGGAGCGGAGGCGGCGCCGCTGGCCAGGCCGGGTCAGCGGCAGAAGAGGGCACCGGAGATCCCTGGATCTGGTGAGGCCTCAGTGAGGCTACTCTCAGCCCCTCCCCTTTTCCTCCCTAGACCATCAGGGACGGGCATTAGGCCCGGGGGCACAGTTCAGGCACTAGGCCTGTGGCGCAGATAGGAGTGCGGGGGGGTCATCATCTGGCTCGGTGGTTTGGGCATTAGGCCCAAGCCACCCCCTCCCGGCGCAGTAGGCGGGCATTAGGCCCGAGCGGCACATCAGGCACTAGGCCTGGGGGAACTATAGAGGGCATTAGGCCGGCGCTAGGCCCGTGGGTGAAGTCAGGCCTCCGGCCTGTGTGCAGTCAGGGGGCGCTAGGCCCAGTGAATAAGTGCCCCCCCCCCCCCGAGGTGAATAAAGGTGGCACTGGGTATTAGGCCCAGGCCACCCTGAGGTGTTTAGGTAGGCAGGTCCGCTTGACCTGAGCCCCATAGAAGGAAGTGTACAGGAGGTGGGCAGGCTGTGTGTCGCCCACCCCCTTCCAGCGGTAGGTACGGATTTAAAGGGACAGCACCGTGGGATCTTGTAATCCGATATTGTGATGTATGTTGCTACCGTGCAGGGCAAAGTGTCTGTTTGTTTCAAGTTTGTGCATAGTTGTGTTGCACCACCCACACGAGCTAGTTTGAGGGCTCTGTTTATGTAGCTAGTGTAGCGGACGCACACTAGGGTAGTTCTTGGCCCTGCACGGCTGTTTTCTCTTTACCTCCTTACAGGGACCTGTAAGTGGAGAAGATCGGACTACAAGACTTGTGACGGTGAGTAGCATCCGTGTACGTTTGTCCCTTGTCTGTCCCCGAGCGCCGGAATAGGGATTGCTCACGGACGTGAGAATCCCCTTCATCACACTACGCGCGAGAGTGCGAGTGTGTGAAATCTGGGTGGCTGAGGCTTTGTGCCATCACCCCTGGGGTATCCCCTTTTCCGGTGGAAGAAGGGTTGATACCCCCTTTAAGGTAGACTATTTTCTCCTCAGCTCGGTCGTCGGTCAGCTCCGAGAGGGAATCGCCATGTCCGGATCCGACTGAAGATTGCCAGGTCCGTTGAAGGTTCCGGTACCTGAAGGTGAGAAAGAGCGGCGCCTGGTGAGTACTGAAACTACACCTGCACGGCAGCAGGCACCACCACACGCACCGCCGCCCTCTTACATTTTGGCGTAGTCGGCAGGATCAAGGATACAGGATCACGGACACGATGTGGAACGCCACCAAGAAGACCTCCCTGCGGACGGCTCCGGAAACAGACTCAACCCCGGACGTGTGCAGACCAGAGCGACTGGGTGACGGTGTCTGGGGCAGACCTCCTGAAGATGGTGCAGCGGTCGGTCCAGCATGAAAAGGAAGAGCGCCGGGTGAAGGGGCGCAAGAAGGCCGCTGTGACGCCCTGCAAGAAATGTCAGCAAACGGGGCACTTTGCCGACGAGTGTACTTGGCGAGAGACGTCCCCAAAGAAGGCGGTCCAGGAAGCGGACCGAAGACGTCAGAAGGGCCAAGCGAAGAAGGAGTCCTGGTGTTTGCTCTGCGGAAACTACAGGCATGAGCATAACCGTTGTCCCTGGGATAAAGAGTAGAGCCAAGACGAGGTTGATTTCCAGTGTGAAAGCTGTGAAGATCACCGACATAGACTCCAGGAGTGTCCATGGACTGAAGACAGGACGGACTACAAGGCCACAGTGAAGCAGCTGACGGAGTCTCGTCAGCAACTTCGGAACCGGGTGGCTGCAGAGCCCGTGTGTGCGCTCTGCGAGGCGAGAGGACATGCGCTTCCCGATTGTCCGTGGAATGAAGACCGGATGACTGCGGATGGTCGTGCCCAGAGAAGGGAGGAGGAAACCAGGGAAATGGAGCGGAAGACCCTGCTTGAAGTTAGTTCGCAGGTGCCCATTTCCTCTGAGCCGGAACCAATGGGTGAAGATCCCCCAGTGAAGGAGGTGGCCAAGGAACCCGTCTTGGAGAAGGTGGCAGTGACTCTCCCTTGTTGGAAGTGTCGGCGATCAGGACATTCGGCCAGTGAGTGCCCCTGGGAAGATGCCGCGGATCTACTCTGTCCCAAGAAAGCAACCCCAGTAAGGAAGAATCCTTTCCCGCAGAAGGTGGAGGTGGACGACTGGGAGGTGAAGAGACCACGCTGCGAGGGAAAGCGTGAAGACCCAGTGACGGGGATGTCCGGAATCTCCCCACGTTGGAACCGTCCACGACCAGGACGTGCGGAACAGGTGTGTCCTGGGTACTTAGAGATGCCAGCGGAAGAGAAGTACGCTGAGGGATTAGACATGCCAGCGGAAGAGGAGTACGCTGAGGAAGTAAAGATGCCAGCGGAAGAGACTAAGTACGCTGAGGAGGAAAATAATATTCTAGTCCAGGTATCGGTGGAGGAGGACTCGGACTACGGTGAGATGTCCGCCGACGAATCCCTCCAAGAGCAGATGGAGGACGACTCGGGCATCGGAAGTGCCGACGAGTGGGACTGGCAGGATCGGGTGGAGTCGTGCTCCCAGTTGATTGCCCTCCGTGAAGAGGAGGAGCTAGTCCTGGAGCAAGAATACCTGCCGGAAGTGCCGAGTTGGACGGACGTACGGGGAGAGGATCGTGATGCAGTGGGAGGACCCGTTCCAGAGGAAGACATAGGACCTTTGGAGATGCCCCACGAGGAAATGCGACAGATGGTGGCTGTTGCCCAGGAGGAAATGGATGCCCCGGAGGATTCCGCTGTTGGGTGGTGGTCGGTACCACACCCTGAAGACAGGTACGATGTCCCAGACGATATGGCAGGGCAAGAGTGGGTGACTGTTGTCCCCGTGGAGGAAGATTCCCCTTGGTGGCCAACGTCGAGCGACCGTGAGGAGATGCCACTCCCCCAGAGGATCCGCCGATGGAGGTCAGGAGGTAAGAAGAGGAACCCGGAGCTGGAGGTGGAAGGATGTGGGGTCACGGTCTGTCCGGGCTGGACCCTCGAACACAACCTGGCCGGAGGGACCTCGGAATTCCCTGACCCGCGGACGATGGACGTCGTGGAGACCTTTGTAGGCACTACAAAGGAAAAAGGGGGAGGAAATGTGGAGATGTGCCCTGTACTACAGGGCACATCGTTACAGCGACGGGTGTCCGGTGCAGGGATTAGACTTTTCCCTGCACCGGATTTACAGCGGCGGCGGGATTTGAAATCCGGCGCCGTCTGCGAGCCAATCGCGGCTCGCCGGTCAATCAGAAGCGGGCGCGGCGAGCCAATTGGCGCTCGCCGCGTCACAGGCCACGCCCCTGGCCTCTGACGTCAGACGCCGGGCGGGAGCCGAAGAGGCCGGGCGCGTGGAAGAGCACTGAAGATGCCGGGCGGGAGCCGAAGAGGCCGGGCGCGCGTAAGAGCGCTGAAGACGCCGGGCAGGAGCCGAACAGGGAGGAGGCCGCGCCGAAGAGCGGCGAAGATCCCGGCGGCGCGAGGAAGAAGAGGACGTCGCGGTGGAAGGTCCTGTGGCCGTTGAAGAGGCCAGAAGACGTCGAGCTCCAGAGGAAAGGAGATGTCCAGCGGCGGCTGGACGCGGAGGAGCGGAGGCGGCGCCGCTGGCCAGGCCGGGTCAGCGGCAGAAGAGGGCGCCGGAGATCCCTGGATCAGGTGAGGCCTCAGTGAGGCTACTCTCAGCCCCTCCCCTTTTCCTCCCTAGACCATCAGGGACGGGCATTAGGCCCGGGGGCACAGTTCAGGCACTAGGCCTGTTGTGCAGATAGGAGTGCGGGGGGTCATCATCTGGCTCGGTGGTTTGGGCATTAGGCCCAAGCCACCCCCTCCCGGCGCAGTAGGCGGGCATTAGGCCCGAGCGGCACATCAGGCACTAGGCCTGGGGGAACTATAGAGGGCATTAGGCCCTAGGAAAGCCCGCTGGTAAAGGAGCATAAGGTGACCCTGGGCACTAGGCCCAGGTCACCCAACGGGTGACAAGTTAGGCGGGCGCTAGGCCCGTGGGTGAAGTCAGGCCTCCGGCCTGTGTGCAGTCAGGGGGCGCTAGGCCCAGTGAATAAGTGCTCCCCCCCCCCCCCCGAGGTGAATAAAGGTGGCACTGGGCATTAGGCCCAGGCCACCCTGAGGTGTTTAGGTGGGCAGGTCCGCTTGACCTGAGCCCCATAGAAGGAAGTGTACAGGAGGTGGGCAGGCTGTGTGGCGCCCACCCCCTTCCAGCAGTAGGTAGGGATTTAAAGGGACAGCACCGTGGGATCTTGTAATCCGATACTGTGACGTATGTTGTTACCGTGCAGGGCAAAGTGTCTGTTTGTTTCAAGTTTGTGCATAGTTGTGTTGCACCACCCACACGAGCTAGTTTGAGGGCTCTGTTTATGTAGCTAGTGTAGCGGACGCACACTAGGGTAGTTCTTGGCCCTGCACGGCTGTTTTCTCTTTACCTCCTTACAGGGACCTGTAAGTGGAGAAGATCGGACTACAAGACTTGTGACGGTGAGTAGCATCCGTATACGTTTGTCCCTTGTCTGTCCCCGAGCACCGGAATAGGGATTGCTCACGGACGTGAGAATCCCCTTCATCACACTACGCGCGAGTGTGTTAAATCTGGGTGGCTGAGGCTTTGTGCCAGTGATGACCTTTCACCCAACCGGTGAAGGTCGCCGTCACCCCTGGGGTATCCCCTTTTCCGGTGGAAGAAGGGTTGATACCCCCTGTAACGGACGCAGCCCAGCTGGCTCATGAGGAGTACTTTTTGCCAGCCTGTTTCTGGATTCAGTGCGTCAGTGTAGAGAGGCAGGACAGAACTTGGTTATCACCTATACAGCATGCTGCCTGGATTCACAATAGAACTGGACATCACATATTATTGTGAAACATTATCCCCCTGTTATATGTGTTTGTGCTTATCAGGGAATAATATGTCTAGCCTGATATTTTGTACAGAATGCATATGAAGATGTATATATATGAATGTACTGGTTATTGTATTATAGTTTGTAAAATAATGTGTGTGTCCCCTCCCCCCCATGTGACTGCTTTGATAACCTGTTTGTTTGCTGTTGGAGATACAGCCAGTCTCAGATGTCAGTCCATACACCCCCCTCATTCTTCCCCAGACAATGGATTCCAGGCCACACAATCAGATTAATTAAGGTTCATTTAATTAACATCTATTGTGTGCTAGAGGACATGCCGGGGCATGTTAAAGTAGGTCTATCTGAAAGTGTTCTGTAGTCAGCCCCTTTAATGTAACCCACCCAATACAGAGCCAGAAGGTGTCGCCTTATGGTAGGACATAGAAAGGTTTGAGGATAACAGAGGCTATTGAAACAGAGAGTGCACGGAAGTTCCTGGCCTGAGAGGAGTGATGTGTTTGGCTTCTGAAAGCTACTGGGAAGATAGTGCTGCCAGTGTGCTGAGGCCTAGAAGCATTGTTGGGATCCGCTGGTTTCAATAGGCTACTGGACGTGCACTGAGGGAGAGATCTACACAGAAGGTCAGAGAGAGTGGATGTACCTCTGGAGTGGAGACACTGGCAAGGCATTGCGGTGCCGTCAGTGGCAAAGGGCACTGTGTGAGCTGGTATCCCAGACCAAAGGACACAGAACTACTGCTGGCATGTGACATCAGGAGACTGTAATTCTAAACTACTGTGGGGACTTAGTAAGTAAGATACCATCCTGGCATGTAATAGTTACTGTTTTGTGTACTGTGTGTGTATTTTTACAATAAAGGGGATTTGCCACTTTACTAAACTGTTTACCTGAGTGATCAGAGACTCCGTATCTTCTCAATTGGTGGCAAGCAGTGGGGTCACTCAGTCCCGGTTTACCCTGGGTAAGGCTGCGAGAGGTGTCGGCGGAGTACACCTAAGAGCCTTGTAAACAGTTTGGCACACAGTAGCCAGGTATCTTGCTGAAAAGTTGTTAGTACGTTTGGAAAGTCAGCAGTATGGAGGCAGAAACAGAGGTGTACAAAAACCTCAACAAGAGATTCCTGCATATGGTCTGTCGAGCACGAGGTATTAAGGTGACCGCAACAGATGTAAAGGAATCATTAATTGCGAAATTGCTGAAATGGGATCAAGAACACCCTTGTGATGAGGAGGAGGATTCTGAGGAGTCAGATGAGGAGGAACAAGTGACAGAGTGGTTGAGACCTACAGCCGGGACATTCGATGCCAGTAACCGCAGGAAGAGCGGAGTATCGGAGGTGGGATCCCGAGGGTTAGTACAACCCCGTCTGAAAGCCCTTGGAGAGGGGAAGGTTGGAGAAACATTTGAAAGGACACCGGAGGTATTACAGGCCCGTCTAGAAGCGCTGGGAGATGGCGCAACACCCGAGGATCGGATGCGGGTAATAAAGGAGATGCTGGGATTACCAGACAACAGTCCTACAGTGTCCAATACTCTACAGACTCCCCTGTCTGATCAGGATGTGCTCCAGGAAATGGGCCAGCAACCCAACCTGGTGTCTGAAGTTTTGCATGGAGGAGATTTGCCAAGCCAGCGACTTGGTCAGAGGATGGAGAGCTCGAGCAGTCGGCTGATGGAATCCACTCTAAGGTGGCATGAACAGACCAGGGAGCAAGGTGTGTTGGATCATTCCAGGAGGCAGTTATCCCCAGAAAGGCGTACATGGAGTCTGGACCATACAGTGTGGGTAAGTGCAGTGAATGCTACCCTGTGCTACCCTATGCAAGGAATGTATCAGGAACGGCTGAGTTATAGCATTCCTTTACAAAGGACTAACCAGTCAGCTAAGGTGCCTGTGGTGGGAGGGCTCAATGCACCACACACAGAGGACAAGACCCAGAGTCATGATCTGTTTGATACAGCAATAGACCTGGGAGAAGTGCAGCTTCCAAGCTTTCCATTTTCAGAGATGGAAGATGAGGAACTGGTGAATGAATGCCAGTACCAAGAAGATGTTGGTGTCAAGGGTACCAAGGAGCTGATAAGGGCCGAGGACTCACCGCTGCAGGTGAGGTCTAGTCTGCCAGTGGCACCTGAACCAGCTGTCCAGTTTACTATGCTAGTGGATTCCCAGAAATTATCAATTAAGGGCGTAGAAGACATTTCAGACCCAAGGGAGGGGGTAGAGGCTTTTGAGGGGGGAGCACGTGGAGAAGAATTACAGATACTCACTGCTCCCCTGCAGCCAAATTCATCCCAGCGGTTAAGTACAGAAGAAGGGCCCCAGCCACTGACTATCCCTGCCAGGTTTTCTGATGCAAGGCTGGTGATGCCGATTGTGCTACCCTGTGATACCTCTGAAGTAGAGGGAGTAACGTCTCTCAAAATGGGGGAGGGGGAGGCAAGCCACTGTCCAGATGCACCAGAGGTGATGGAGGTGGAGTTCCCAGGGAATATAGTGTTGGGGAGGAAGAGTGAAGACCCCAGATACCAGATTTTGTTGATGCAGCTCACTCCCCACTCTTATGCGCCAAATATAAAAGGAGTGTTGTCACCCAAAAAGGAGGGTGGCGAGGGAAGCACCTCTGATGATAGGGGTTACCCACCACCAATCAGGCTGTTTAAACACAGTGCCTGGGATACTGGAGGGGGTCTTAAAAACTGTGAACTGCTGAGCCCAGACCCTCTACCGCCAGATGGAAACGTAAGCCCACACTTGTTTGACCCAGGTGGTCCAGATGTGATGTCTGCCCATCCCAAATGGGTTACTCTTGTCACTGAATCGCAGCGGCTGGAAAAAGTAGGGGAGGTCTGTAACGGACGCAGCCCAGCTGGCTCATGAGGAGTACTTTTTGCCAGCCTGTTTCTGGATTCAGTGCGTTAGTGTAAAGAGACAGGACAGAACTTGGTTATCACCTATACAGCATGCTGCCTGGATTCACAATAGAACTGGACATCACATATTATTGTGAAACATTATCCCCCTGTTATATGTGTTTGTGCTTATCAGGGAATAATATGTCTAGCCTGATATTTTGTACAGAATGCATATGAAGATGTATATATATGAATGTACTGGTTATTGTATTATAGTTTGTAAAATAATGTGTGTGTCCCCTCCCCCCCATGTGACTGCTTTGATAACCTGTTTGTTTGCTGTTGGAGATACAGCCAGTCTCAGATGTCAGTCCATACACCCCCCTCATTCTTCCCCAGACAATGGATTCCAGGCCACACAATCAGATTAATTAAGGTTCATTTAATTAACATCTATTGTGTGCTAGAGGACATGCCTGGGCATGTTAAAGTAGGTCTATCTGAAAGTGTTCTGTAGTCAGCACCTTTAATGTAACCCACCCAATACAGAGCCAGAAGGTGTCGCCTTATGGTAGGACATAGAAAGGTTTGAGGATAACAGAGGCTATTGAAACAGAGAGTGCACGGAAGTTCCTGGCCTGAGAGGAGTGATGTGTTTGGCTTCTGAAAGCTACTGGGAAGATAGTGCTGCCAGTGTGCTGAGGCCTAGAAGCATTGTTGGGATCCGCTGGTTTCAATAAGCTACTGGACGTGCACTGAGGGAGAGATCTACACAGAAGGTCAGAGAGAGTGGATGTACCTCTGGATTGGAGACACTGGCAAGGCATTGCGGTGCCGTCAGTGGCAAAGGGCACTGTGTGAGCTGGTATCCCAGACCAAGGGACACAGAACTACTGCTGGCATGTGACATCAGGAGACTGTAATTCTAAACTACTGTGGGGACTTAGTAAGTAAGATACCATCCTGGCATGTAATAGTTACTGTTTTGTGTACTGTGTGTGTATTTTTACAATAAAGGGCATTTGCCACTTTACTAAACTGTTTACCTGAGTGATCAGAGACTCCGTATCTTCACACCCCCCTTAAGGTAGACTATTTTCTCCTCAGCTCGGTCGTCGGTCAGCTCCGAGAGGGAATCGCCATGTCCGGATCCGACTGAAGATTGCCAGGTCCGTTGAAGGTTCCGGTACCTGAAGGTGAGAGAGAGCGGCGCCTGGTGAGTACCGAAACTACACCTGCACAGCAGCAGGCACCACCACACGCACCGCCGCCCTCTTACATAAGTCCCACGAAGCAGGGAGGCTGTTGCCAGCAGCCTCCCTGTACCTAACTAACTCTTAGAAAACAATAAAACTAGAAAAACTCCTAGGAGCTCCCCTAGCTGTGACCAGCTCCTCCGGGCACATTTTCTAAACTGAGATTGGTAGGAGGGGCATAGAGGGAGGAGCCAGCCCACACTATTAAACTCTTAAAGTGCCCATGGCTCCCAAGGGACCCGTCTATACCCCATGGTACTAAATGGACCCCAGCATCCTCTAGGATGTAAGAGAAATATATGTAGAGATGTGCCTTGTGTCACAGGGCACATCACAGCAGCGGCAGCGCCATTTCAAATTTAGCGCCAATTCAGCAGCCAATAGGAAGCACCGCCCGTGGTCTTTCAAAACTGGCGCCCTCCATGAGCCAATCATGGCTCGCGGAGCGGCGGCCAATGGGAAGCAGCCGCGGCGAGCCAATCGGAGTTCGCCACTTCATACCTGGCCCCACCCCCTGACGTCAGACGCCAGGCGGGAGCCGAAGAAGGAGACCGCGCGGAACAGCATTGAAGAGTCAGGCGGCGCCAGAGTGAAGAGGACGCTGCAGAGGGAGTTCATCTGGCTTCATATTAGGCGGGCACTAGGCCCGTGGGTAATTGGCAGGCCTTAAGCCTGAGATGACAGCTAGGGGGCACTAGGCCCAGTATAAATAGTGCGTGCCCCCCCCCCTACCCCTTGGTGAATAAGGGTGGTACTGGGCACTAGGCCCAGGCCACACAGATGTATACATGTAGGCAGGCCCGCTTGTCCTGAGCCCCCTGGTAAATTAGTGTATGGGGAGGTGGGCAGGCTGAACGGCGCCCACTCCCCAGTAATCTAAAGTAGATTTTCCCCTGTGTGTCCAGCTCCACACACGTAGTCGTAACAACAGTAAGCAGATAGGAACTTAAAGGGACAGCACCATTCTATATTCTTGTACCGTACTGTTATTGTGATGTGTGTTGTTTCCGTGCAGGGCAAAGTTTGTTTACAGTTTGTGCATAGTTGTGTTGCACCACATACACCTGAGCTAGTTTGAGGGCTCTGTTAATGAAGCTAGTGTAGCGGACGCACACTAGGGTAGCTTTCGGCCCTGCACGACTGTTGTTTGTTTGCCTCCTTACAGGGACCTGTAAGTGAAGAGGACGATTGCAGTACAAGATTAGCAACGGTGAGCATCATCTGTGTCCGTCTGTCCCTCTGTCTGTCTGTCCACTGAGTGCCGGTTCGGTGGACCTTGGCCCTCATTCTGAGTTGTTCGCTCGCAAGCTGCTTTTAGCAGCTTTGCACACGCTAAGCCGCCGCCTACTGGGAGTGAATCTTAGCTTAGCAAAATTGCGAACGAAAGATTTGCAATATTGCGAAAAGACTTCTCTGTGCAGTTTCTGAGTAGCTCGAGATTTACTCTTCCAGTGCGATCAGTTCAGTGCTTGTCGTTCCTGGATTGACGTCACAAACATACCCAGCGTTCGCCCAGACACTCCTCCGTTTCTCCAGCCACTCCCGCGTTTTTCCCAGAAACGGTAGCGTTTTTTCAAACACTCCCATAAAACGGCCAGTTTCCGCCCAGAAACACCCACTTCCTGTCAATCACACTCCGATCTCCAGAACGAAGAAAAAACCTCGTAATGCCGTGAGTAAAATACCTAACTGCATAGCAAATTTACTTGGCGCAGTCGCAGTGCGAACATTGCGCATGCGCAGTTAGCGGAAAATCGCTGCGATGCGAAGAAAATTACAGAGCGAACAACTCGGAATGACCACCCTTGCACGGTGAGGTCCAGGGTACACCTCAGCGTGAGAGCGCTGGTAGGTGAAAATTGGGTGGCTGAGGCTTTGTGTCTGTGATGACCTTTTACCCAACCGGTGAAGGTCACCGTCACCCCTGGGGTATCCTCTTTTCCGGTGGAAGAAGAGTTGATACCCCTTAATTGGTTCACTTTTCTTCCTAGCTCATCTGTCGTCAGCTCCTGGAAGGGGATCGCCGTGTCCGGGTCCAAGTGCAGTTTCCAGGTCCGTTGAAGGTTCCGCGATCTGAAGGAGAGGGGGCGGCGCCTGGTAAATAGTGAATCTACACCTGCACGGCAGCAGGCACTACACCACACTGCCACCCTCACATATATATGGCATTTTTTTTACGTTTCACAAATGTAATGCTGCCCTTGCTATATATAGCAACAGATGTGGTGCATTCTGATACTACGGCATTGAGTGGCACCGCTTCCAGATCGACAGTGTCTAGGTCGACAATGTTTAGGTCGACCACTATAGGTCGACAGTCACTAGGTCGACATAAATGGAAGGTCGACAGGGTTTCTAGGTCGACATGTGCTAGGTCGACAGGTCTAAAGGTCGACATGAGTTTTTCAAATTTTTTTGGGATTTTTTCATACTTAACGATCCACGTGGACTACGATTGGAATGGTAAAGTGTGCCGAGTGAAGCGGTAGCGGAGCGAAGGCACCATGCCCGAAGCATGGCGAGCGAAGCGAGCCATGCGAGGGGACGCGGTGCACTAATTTGGGATCCCGGTCACTTTACGAAGAAAACGACCCAAAAAAAAAATCCTCATGTCGACCTTTAGACCTGTCGACCTAGCACATGTCGACCTAGAAACCCTGTCGACCTTCCATCCATGTCGACCTAGTGACTGTCGACCTATAGTGGTCGACCTAAACATTGTCGACCTAGATACTGTCGATAAAACGAACCACACCCCAATGTACACATGCAACTTGGTGCAGGTTGATGGTACCGGGGACCCATCTTCCTACTCCAAGTTGCATGTTTGCATTGTGCCCCTGGCTGCGGTGCCACTCAACACCGTAGTATCAGAATGCACCACATTTATCACCATATATAGCTTTTTTTTTTCCATTTCATAAATGTAATGATGCAGATGTGCTGCATCATGAAAACCTATACTGTTTGCTAAAGTTCATCCATGTTGGCCACATATTTAATATAAAAGTTATGTCTTGAAATAAAAAAGGAGATTTATGGTAGACTTACCATTGCTAAATCTCTTTCTGCGAGGTACACTGGCTTCCACAGGGAATACATTGGGTGTAGAGATGGATCTTGATCCAGGCACCAACCGGTTAAAGCTTTAGCTGTCCCAAGATGCATTGGGTTCTCCTCTATAACCCCACCTCCAGGCACTGTGAGCTCAGTTTCGTTAACCAGTCCAATGCAGGAGCAGGTAAAAGAGAAGGCAGATGTTAGTCACATAGAACCACATTCTCACGACAGGAGAAGGGACCAGCGACTAATGCCATACAAACCCATAGAAGCTAGGTGCATAAGTGCGGGTGCCCCGTGGAACCCAGTGTACCTCATGAAAGAGATTTAACAATGGTAAGTCTACCATAAATCTCCTTTTCTGCAGCGGGGTATACTGTGTTCCACAGGGAATACATTGGGGATGTCCCAAAGCAGTTCCTCAAGGGAGGGGACACGCCTTAGCGAGTATGAGAACCCGGCGTCCAAAGGAAGCATCCTGGGAGGTGAAAGTATCAAACGCATAGAACCTAATGAACGTGTTCACTGAGGACCACGTGGTCGCCTTGCACAAATGTTCTGCGGATAAGCCACGTCGGGCCACCCAAGAGGGTCCAACAGTGCCAGTGCATCCACAAACGCTGCTTGAGGATCCCTGGTTCTTGATCCGAAGACCGGTACTTTGTGATTGTGTCGAGACGCCATCAGGTCTACATCTGGTAGGCCCCACTTGTTCACTGGAGTTGAAAGACTTCCTGATGAAGAATCCACTCTCCAGCGTGCACGTCCTGACGACTGAGGAAATCACCTTCCCAGTTGAGGACTCCCGGAATGAACACTGCCGATATTGCCGGCAGAAGGCGTTCCGCCCAACTAAGGATTTTTGACACTTCCATCATTGCCATGCGGCTTTGAGTGCTGCCTTGATTGTTTATGTACGCCACCGCGGTGGCATTGTCTGACCGTACTTGAGCAGGCCTGTTCTGTATCAGAAGCAGGGCGAGAGACAAATCATTGAACACTGTCCGCAATTCCAGAATGTTTATCGGGAGGAGTGATTCCTCCATGGTCCACCGACCATGGAAAGAGTGTTGCTCCAACACCGCGCCCCAACCCCTCAGACTGGCGTCCGTAGTCAGTAGGACCCAGTTGGGGATCCAGAAGGGACAGCCCCTGCTCAACTGCTGGTCCTGTAGCCACCAGGTCAGTGACAGACGAACCTCCAGAGTCAAGGAGATCATGTGAGACCTGATCCGATGAGGCAGGCCATCCCACTTGGAAAGGATTAACCTCTGTAGAGGGCAGGAATGGAATTGATCTACCATGTCGAAAGCCTTGCATCGCCGAGTGTATCGACACTCTTGGGCGAGAAAGGAAGTTTCAGGACTTTCTCTGGAGACAGAAACAGCCGTTGACTGTGTGTGTCCGGTAGTCCCCCCAGGTGCACCATGCTCCGAGCAGGGACCAGCGAGGACTTCTTCCAGTTGATGAGCCACCCGTGGGCTTGTAGGGAGTTTACCGTCAATTGTAGATGACTGAGGAGGACATCGTGGGAGTTTGCCAGAATCAGCAAATCTTCCAGATACGACAGGATCCTGACTCCCTGGCGACGGAGATGAGCCGTCATCCCAGCCATAACCTTGGTGAAGATCTGAGGGACCGTGGCCAGTCCAAATGGCAGAGCCTGGAATTGATAGTGAAAGTTGCCAATAGCAAACCGTAGATATCGCTGATGCGATATGGCAAAAGGCATATGCATTTAAGCATCTTGTATATCCAGGGATACCATATAGCCTCTGGGTTCCATAGCCAGTACATTTGAGCGCAGTGTTTCCATACGGAACTTGGCCACTCTCATAAACTTGTTCAGTGATTGAGGTTGAGAATAGGCTGGAAGGACCCATAAGGTTTCTGGACTAGAAACAGGGTCGAGTAGTATCCTCTGCCACTCTGGGACAGAGGTAACCGCACTACCACTCCTGTATCCAGGAGGGAACGCACAACCATCTGTAGAGCTTGCGCCTTTAACGGATCTGAAGGGATAACCGTTGTGCAGAACTGGAGAGGGGGACGTCTCTTGAAAGAGACTGCGTATCCATGAGAGACAACTTCTCGCACCCATGCGTCTGAAGTGGTCCTTAACCAGACCTGGATGAATCGTAGAAGTCGGACCCCCACCCTGGGATTTCCCAGAGAGAGGCCTGTCCCGTCATGCAGCAGGCTTGTCATGAGAAGCAGACTGACGAGCAGCCCAGGATAGTTAGGCCTTGGGCTTAGTTGTTGTAGGGAGCACGAGACAATCTCGGATATGCCTGACCTTCGCTTTCCCTTAAGGATGAAAGCAGGGAAAAGTGGTACCTTATGCCTTCTGTGCAGAAGGAGTAGCATGTCAAAGTCAAAATATTACATAAAGAGAACATACAAACTACACACATTTAAGTCGCTATACTTGCAAATACGCGCAGCGAGCACAGCCATATATGGTAACACACGCATTTACACGGACATGCCACAGAGATGGATTCGACACATTTCATACAGTACATAATTATAATAATATCAAGCGCCAGACATCATGATGATTTAAAATTATCTAATGAAGTAATGTCATGAATGTGTATTATTTGAACTAAACAAGATAGACCGGTCATGTTTACTATTAAAACAACCAGCTTAATGTGTAGATTAATTTGATACTTGTTATGAAGTTGTAGGACATTGCAGCGAATAGTTATGATTACATGTATAAAAGCTAAAATCACTTTGTTAGAACATTGAATGTTAAAGTGGACAGGGAACTCAGGCCAGCCCTTTGGATGTCTTCAAGGCTGAATCTGATTATCATATACAAAGGAACTGGTGACTCATCATGAGTCCCCTCCCCCAGAAACTAGATGAGACATAAGCTGACCACACAGGAGGTCAGTTACTTGCTTTTTGGTCTCAGAGGATGATGGAGGAGTTGCTGGCAGTTCAGTTCCTGTATTTATTTACAGGGAGAGGGAGACATAAGCTGCATTGGAGGGAATGGTAATTGTATCGCTGGCATGTAACTGAAACTGTATGTAATGGCATATAATTGTATGTTCTAACTGCTTACTGTGTGAGTGTAACCATGTAACTATAGGTATACTGTACTTTGTAAGATATATTGAATCCATATCCTTTTTAATAACAAATATATACATCAATGAGCTTTGGAACTCAGATAATGTGTGGGTGTATTGTTTTCTCTTATGGGATGCAGTGTTTTGCGATGTTTAACGCACATTCATGGGATATGGCAATAAGAGGTGCAGGCGTTTACAATATATATTAGAGCGGGCATTTTAAATATTTGTGAGAAATCAATTTGGCATTCTTAGATGGGGGCTGGTCCGCGATATCACGTTCTTAATGATGCACTGTACATTATAAACGCGACGCTGTGGTCGATCAGCTTGTGATGGATGCATCATAAAAGCTGAGAAAATCATAATATCCGTGTGTATTGTTGTGTTATTAGTAAGACGCTGATATGAAATTTCAAGGGACAATGCGTTTCTCATAGTATTTAAGATGCTAAAATGTTTTTTTATTGTTGCAAAACAAGGTTCAAATAAGTCATATTGTGTTTGATTCAGATTGGATTGCTTATCTGTTAAGTAGGGTTAAAAGTACATTTAAAAGTTGCTGCATAGCCTTGATATAGTTTTTATTTTTAACTCAGGCCTAAAATAACTTCTGATGCTTGAATGATGTGTGATTACTTTGTGACAAAGGAAGCCGCATGGTCTGTCCTCCATTTTGGACTAACCACATGGCCTGTCCACCATTTTGTGTAACCCTCATGGATGTGGAAGGGGGAGGAGCAGCGGCCATTTTGGGAAGGTCATTTTTCTAAATGGCTGATTTTCAGTCTGCTCAGAATAATCAGCTCTCCTTGGTCACATCAAAACACCATTTATGAGTTACCAATGTATTTATTTAACCCATGCCATAGTCAATACAAATAGTTTCAGCTGGGCCTAGTGAGAGTTAAGAGATAAATACTTAGTGTAAGAATTACACACAGATAAAAAAAAAGTTGTTTTTTTTTCTTTTACCTCTAGGATTCAGTTAACTTTGCTTGCTAGTTTAGGAAAGACATTGAAATGTTAATTAACCTGTCCCACTACCCTCTTGAACAGGCATATGAACCTCTGTTGATATGCAAATTAGAGACTTTAAAGGAAATGCATTCATTCAGTAGGTGTGTACTGTGTGAGGGTTCTATAAGAGTCAAGTGATATATATTATATAAATATATATTATATATAATATTATTATAATTATGTGTATATTTATATCAGTGTATGTTCTGCAAGATAGCTATCCAATCTGAATCATATCATTTAAATTATTGATCATTGCTAGATTCATTTAGACCTGTGTGAAACCGGAGATATTTGTTATATAGTTAAAACTAAAATAAATATTTAAGGAAGTAAGCGTAAAGCACAAACACAGTCTGGCCTAGTTGTAAAGGTTTAGACAGAAAGAAACTGTGTTGTGTTTAGTGGGCAATAGTAGTTTTATTGCTCACATTTATAGAGTTGTATGATTTGTTTTATTGCGGACGCAGGGTTTTGTACACGTGTCTCGGACAAAGTAAAGGACTGCGCACGCAGCGTAAGAGACACGCACGGTCGCGTGTTTGTACAAATTGCGTAAGTGTACGGGCGCTAAGTACAAATTACACAATAGTTCGCTTAGTTTAAAGGTGGGACAGTAGCCACGCTACAATAGCACCAAACTACCCGGTTTCTAAGAAAAAAATTAGTTTAAAAACGAAATTTAGTATAAATATTTTTTTTTAAATTGCCTGTGGGGGTAAAGCTGCCAACTTGAATGAATCCTAATTTTCTGTACAGAAAAACAAAGTATACCTGAGTGAGCGAACGTAGGAGTGAGTGAAATTCGAACCCAGTAACTCGGGATCCCGTTGTTCGGTACATCAAGTGAGGGGAGGCTTGGTTGCGTGAGGCGGCTGACTCACGTTAGTATAAGGTTTAATACGCAAATCGTGAGGTGATTTGTAGAGGAGCGTGATAGTGCATTGTATTGCAAAGTATTGAAGTAAAAAGGTTTTTTTTGGTATTACGCTCTGGACTGAGGGTCCCAGTTTGTACAACGACCCGTGGTCGTACGGCAGATAAGTAACAAGTACCTATATGCTGTGCGATTGGACCGCGCGTTTATGGGTGCGATACATAGCGCAACGTGATATCCTTTTAAGAGCTTTTGCGTAAAATCGCGGTATCATTAGCGCTATATAGAGCAGACGCAAGCGTGATTTGTGTATAATAAAGTGCATAGGGAGTTTTCGCTGGTCTCTCTCAGGAAAATCTCCAACGACCGATACTTTACTGGAAAGGGTAAGTTATTCCTAAAAACTTCCAGTAAATATAGGTCAGATAGGGCCCTAGGTTGGGTACATTGCCTTCGCTATCGACAGTGTATGGTAGTACTGGCCAACGTGGGCGGTGAGTGGGTGAAAGCGCTCTGAGAACTTTCACCGTCTATTCGTATTGTGCATTGGGGATTGCGTAAAAGGAAAAAGTCTGTGATGGGATCCAATTGCACAAGCGGTGGACGTTTTGTAACCAGGGTTCAGGTTGAAGAGCCGCGGCCCAAGGGGTCAGCGAAGTTTAAAGGAAAAAGTATTATGTGTGGGAAATATGGTCCACACGCTGAAGACTTTTTGTCTGAATGGGAATGTATTACTGACAAAAATAGGGTACCATTCCCTAAGGTGAGCAGCTTTGAACCAGAGGTATTGCAGAACTTAAGGATAAGAATATGTCTGATAAAATCCCAAAAACAAAGGGTCAGACATACAAATTGTTTAAACCTGTGACAGCAAGAGGGGTTGGCGAGTTTGATCCTAAGGTATTGCAGGTGGTATGTCTAACCGAAGTCATATAAGACAAGAATGGAAATATAAGAACTGTTTGAACTTGTAGCAACAATAACCAAGAAAAGAAAAAAAACAGAATGCAAGTACACCGCCTTATGTAGATGTGGAAGCAGTTACGGCCAGCATACAAACTATAGAAAATAATAAAAATATGAAAAATATGACTGTAACCCATATATGTACTAATGAATGTTGAAGTTTTATTTAGGAGGAGAAGGTGACCTGATTGTTTTCAGCCATTTCTCATGCACCCAGAGGAGTATCCAACCGGTAAAAGAAGAGCAGTAGCCTCTGGGGGAAGTGGCTGAGACCAGTGGAACAGGTAAGTATGGTATCATTCGTGTACATATATATAGTAAAACCCAAAAATAAAACAAAACAAAAAAATCAAGAAAGTAACGTCAGAAATGGAGAAAAACCTGTCCGCACATTAGTATTTGCCATTAGGAAAGCGGACAGAGACAAGGTAACCCCAGGGTATTTCTTTCAGTTACCATATAAGAAGTATTCATTCCTAGTAATGCCCCTAGTAAAGATGAGCTCGGAAATGTTTGTTGGACCATGTACAGACCCTTAATACGGGATGAGAAGGATTGAATTAAATACTTTGCATGACCTAGAAGCTTGTTAAACTTTTTTTTTTTTTTTTTGTCTTTTGCAGAAATAGAAAACTCTCCATCTGGATGAGATCACTGGTAAACACTAATTCGGCAAATGGGAGATGGCTGTCTCTGTGCAAATGGACGGGCTCAATAAGGCATTGAGTGTCAGGGTGCAGACTTCTTTGCAAAATTGGAAAGGTCAGAGTAGCTAATCTTAGATAGTGTGCTATTGAACATCACAAGAATAGTGTTAGGCGCAGAGAACAACAGGTGGAGAGGTTGAGGACGGTAAGTATACTGGCACATACAGGAAAGACCCATCAGTCCAAACCCCAGATCCCAAATGGTCAATAATATGTTACACTTGTAGGAAGGAAGGGCATTTTGCCAGAGATTGTAGGAGTAGTAGGACACATAGTCAATATTGATCCCCTAGACAGAAAACACAAGCCACATTATTAAACACATAGACGGGACCAAGGGACATATAGTAAGGAATCATAAGCCATATAGAAAACACAGATTCGGCTAATGGGAAGAACAGAATAAATGCAACTTACTAATGTTACATTTCACTGTTCTAGATGCATGTCCATCACAGGTAGAGAAAATTAACTCACAGATACCGGGTTCCCTATGAACTTAGGATGGACAGGACACTGGATTGATGGCTGGGATAGTCCCAGTAGAGATAAGACACACAGAATTTTTTTTTCAAGGAGTAGACCAAGTAGAGAATCACTTTCCCGTAGTGCCCAATCCAGTTGTCAAAATTTTTATAACATCTTCTTCACCTCTACAAACTCATCTGTCACCAACCTCTATTCTGTTTCTCTACAGTTTTCCTCTTCATCTTTTGCGTTCACACAGGGTGGTACAATACATGGACCCAAGTACAGTTCAAACTCCACATGCCTAGGTCCTTCAGAGTTCTGCCTAAACCCAGTATATCTCAACAGCACGATGACACCAGTATTACTGCAGTGTGCCTTGTCATGCACAAAGGGTGGAGAATGGGAATACTGGTGAAGGGAAATTTTGTATAGACACTGATATGCCTGTTGGTGAATGGCAAACCTGACATTTTCTTTTTCATTTTCTTCTTCCTCCTCTCCTCTAGAGATGTTTCTTTTTTTTTTTTTTTTTGAGTTATGCTCATGGTACTCTACATTGCAAACACACGATAGTTAAATTAAGATACAAAAATTTGTGTTCCCTGCAGGAATAGGCAGTTTGGAGGACAAAGGGGTATGACCAGGAGTCCTCAGGACTGTGGGCAGGTGGACACGGTAAGCCAGTAGCCCCCAGAGCATACCTTCCAAGTCTAGCTGAGGAGGCACACGATCTGACTCATCTAGGCACAGAGGGTAGGTGCAGGCTGATGAGAGTGTACTGGTGTGCGCCAGGATTCTATTCCCATGCAGGTAAGAGAGCAATGACCTGTCTTAGTTGCTTGAGGAAGAATATTGGTAAAGCAATACCAACAGAGCCATCCCATATCCCTCCTGCAGACGGATCTTTTCAGGAAATACAAATCGACTTCGTACAGTTAACACCCTTTAGGAATTATTGTTATGTATTGGTGTGCACTGATGTTTTCTCAAACTGCATTTCCTGCCGCCACGGATGCTGCTGTGTTTACCGCAAAGAAAAATTGCGCAGAAATGTGTGTAGATAATGGTACCCCTAGAAGTAGGAGCAAAGCTTGAAATTGTACTATTGTGATCATAGATACTGCCACTAGCATTATGTAGCTTCGGAACCACTCCCAGATCTTCACTCGACGAATCATCCTCTTCGAAATTTGTTTTGGTTTTGGTATTTTTGTTTTTTTTGGGTTGTTTTTGGAAGACAACCTCATGTCATGATTGATCCGCACAATGATCAGAAATACACCAATGATGTGACAGTACAGTACCTTGTTGAGATGAGCCAGCATTTGATAACTTGACAAAATAACTTGAAACTGTTGATTGCTGGTATGCCAAATGCTAACTGTCTTGATTATGAACCAAAAGACTGTGTGATCGCCCTTATGCTCAGGTTGCCTAATAGACAGGTGGGAAGGACCATACCAAGATTTGTTGACAGCACTAAAGGTCGCCGAAAGAGAGACTTGGGTCCACTCGTCCCACTGCAAGTAGGTCGCTGATCCGGAGAGAACTCGTGACAAAGTAGTTTATTGCTCACATTCATCGAGTTTGTGAACTGTGTGTTCAAAGTGAACTGTGTGTTCCACATGAACTGTGTGTTCAAAGAGCAAGGTGGAGAGCAAAGTGAACTGTGTGTTCTAAGTGAACTGTGTATTCAAATGGCAAGGCAAAGAGATCGCAAAAGTATCACCAGAGACTCTGTTCCATGAAGACTGAGAGGCGGCACTGTTGAACACTACCTGAGCGTACTAAAGGACTGCAGAAAGACCAGTCATTGTAATTGATTTGTTATGAACAAGAGTTGTTTTGTTCTATTTCTCTTTTCTCTCTTTCCCGCTGACAAACATTTTCTTTCAGGATATTCTATTTTTGCGAGTTTTTTTATGAGGAGTCGAGTGTGGGACTGGAACTGGTTCTGTAGGAAGCAGTGATTTCCTTATAGGATCCCAGGATTAGCCGATCAGTTTGTTAAAGTCAGAGAAAAATCAAAGTTCTAGTAGTTATGGAGTTCAGAGGTAATCAGGAACAGTCAGACAATAGCTATTCACACATTGCAGATAAAGAGCTCATTAATATATGTGGAAGAAAGGTTTATGAGTAGCTCTCCCCGAACTCCGAAGGTTTATGTTATTTAGGAAGGACACTACTTATAACCCTTGTTCAATGATTAAACAGACCTAGCATACGTTCCAGAAATGGAAACACAGAAAATGATAGGAATATGTAGATCATAAAAATTTTATATGTCACTGTCACGATTTGTTTGTGTCTTCTTCACCTACCCAGCAGAACCTCAATTGAATCCAAACATCAGTGTACAAAGAAGTAGGTACATGTATGTGTGAAATGTTCGTCGCAAATCAGACATTATAGGCCAAAGCACTGTCCCAGCATACTCTATAGGTTGAATGTTGTCCCACACCCAACCAGTGGTCCCGTGACTGCCGAGTGCATATAGAGGATGTCTCGTCCTCCTCCCTGTCTTCCCCAAATATAGTCAAGTGTCTGATTTGCGAAATGCATACATACTTGTGTCTAGGTCACCGATTATGGTATGAAATATTTTTTTCTTATGCTAATAATTGGTGGCAGTTATTGTTTACTGCCAAAGGGTGGACTGTCAAAGTCAAAAATATTACATAAAGAGAACATACAAACTACACACATTTAAGTCACTATACTTGCAAATACACGCAACGAGCACAGCCATATATGGTAACACACGCATTTACACGGACATGCCAGAGATGGATTCAACACTTATTTCATACAGTACATAATTATAATAATATCAAGCGCCAGACATCATGATGATTTAAAATTATCTAATGAAGTAATGTCATGAATGTGTATTATTTGAACTAAACAAGATAGACCGGTCATGTTTACTATTAAAACAACCAGCTTAATGTGTAGATTAATTTGATACTTGTTATGAAGTTGTAGGACATTGCAGCCCTTTGGATGTCTTCAAGGCTGAATCTGATTACCATATACAAAGAAACTGGTGACTCATCATGAGTCCCCTCCCCCAGAAACTAGATGAGACATAAGGTGACCACACAGGAGGTCAGTTACTTGCTTTTTGGTCTCAGAGGATGATGGAGGAGTTGCTGGCAGTTCAGTTCCTGTATTTATTTACAGAGAGAGGGAGACATAAGCTGCATTGGAGGGAATGGTAATTGTATCACTGGCATGTAACTGAAACTGTATGTAATGGCATATAATTGTATGTAATTGTATGTTCTTACTGCTTACTGTGTGAGTGTAACCATGTAACTATAGGTATACTGTACTTTGTAAGATATATTGAATCCATATCCTTTTTAATAACAAATATATACATCAATGAGCTTTGGAACTCAGATAATGTGTGGGTGTATTGTTTTCTCTTATGGGATGCAGTGTTTTGCGATGTTTAGCGCACATTCATGGGATATGGCAATAAGAGGTGCAGGCGTTTACAATATATATTAGAGCGGGCATTTTAAATATTTGTGAGAAATCAATTTGGCATTCTTAAGCATTTGGGAGAAAGGCAGTCATAGTAGCCACCGATTCAGACCCAATTTTTAATTAGGTCTTCCCCAAATAAGATGTCCCCAGTAAAGGGGAATACCTCCAAGAACTATAGGAGTCCAGATCCACCTTCCATGACCTCAACCACAGAATACGGCGAGCCAGGACAGACGTATTCGACGCCTTGGCAGCCAATACACCCGCCTCAGGGGACGCCTCCTGGTGTAGAAAAAGGTGGCGGTGGTATTGTGAGACAGGGAATGTCTGGCGTTGTCAGGTATATCCTCGGGCAGCTCTTCCTCTAATGCCTGATCCAGTCATCAATCTATTTTGCAGCCCTAAGAGGACGCAATTGTGGTCTATGTACAATACCCGTAATGGAGTAATAGACTTCAGGCATCCCTCCACACGCTTATCTGTCAGTTCCTACAGTGAGGGGACAGCGGTGAGAGGCAGAGTGGACACCCGATGGGTGACACATGAGTTCACTAGCAGTGAATTAGCTACTTGTTATAGAACTCTGCAGGGGGAGGATATCGAGCTAATGCCGTTGCAGACAGGGGGAATGTCTTCTCTGGATTAGACCAGGGGTCTTGTCTGATGTACACTTAATGGTCAGACTGTGGTAACAGAGTTTTATTTACCCTCTGATGTGTGAACATATCAGTTTGTTTAACCACAGTAGGGGAATCCTCTTAACATCAGTGATTTGTAGGATTTGTTTCCCAGTAACCACAAGGGCAGTGGTATCATTTAGCAATGTAAAATCTTTGTCAGAAACACCTTGTCAGGTTCGGTCTGGTTTGTGTCCCCGGAGGGGGCGCTAGTGGGTCAGTGGAGGTAGGATGGAAGAAGTGAGGAAACTGGATTGGATTCCTGCGCATGTGCGCAATGTTGTTTATTAAGCAGAAAGATAAAACAATATGGCAGCAGGAATACTTGGAGAAATAAACAATAATAAATGCAATGGGTATGGTGCAGCGTGGAAGCTGAGAGTCTATGGCAAAACAGTGAGAGTCTATGGCAATATGCTGTTATGGGAACCAGAGATGATTAAAACGTGGAGCCAGCAGAGGTGATGATATTGGTAGCAAACCTGGTAGCAGATGCAGAAGACTTGATGCAGGGTTCACAGTGCTATTGGGAAAGCACAGGCAGCTTGCAAGCTGATTCACAGGTGAGGTGATGAGATGCACCTGGAGAAGGAGTCTCTACAGCTGAGGCTGAAGCACACTGTGTTGGAGATTGGTGTGAAGCCTGTAAATGAATGCAGGAGTTGCTGATGCTTGTAGTTCCACGGAGCTGTAGTAGGATAACCAGGAACACGGAGTAACAAGCAGGTAACCAGGAACACGGAGGAACAGGTAGGTAACCAGGAACACAGGGGAACTGGAGACTGGAACACAGGAACTTGCACACTGAATGTCGCAGGAGAGCTGGAGAGGTTGCTGGAACTTGTAGTTCCACAGGAACACTGGAACAGCTGGAAACTGGAATGGAACTGGAACAGCTGGAAACTGGAACGGAACGGGAACAGCTGGGACCTGTAGTTCCACAGGTCCAATACACAAGGATATCTCTGTAGACAGAGGATTGCAAACAGGAGCCGCCTGTTCACAGAATGTGACGTGTTGTCCAAGGCAATGAGACTGAGCCAGGAACTGGAGTTTAAACACCTTGGTCTGTGATGATTGGATGATCTCTGTGAGAACACACCCTGCTGGATTGGGTGTCCAGATCATCTGTGAGTTAACTGGAGCTGGTGATTAACCGGGAGAATAACACTGTAGTAAGTTAATGCCATGCACTGCTGGTGGCTGGCTGGGATCAGTAGTGCACCGGGAGTAAATGCTGTTTAACTAGAAACACTGTGTATTCCAGGCTGCTGGCTGAAACCAGTGGTTACCAAAAGATAGAACTGGTTAGGTGGAGCACGGTGAGCTGTGGGCTGCAGGAGACTGAAGACTGGAACTACTGGGACCTGTAGTTCCACAGGTCCAATTCACAGGGGATACTCTGAGGACAGAGGACTGAAGCCAGGAGAGCCCTGTTCACTGGAAGTGATGCAATGGAGACTGCGGATTCCTGACAGTACCCCCCCTTTTATGGGTGGGCACCGAACACCCACGCAGGAACTTGGAGGATCCTTGAAAAAGAACTTAGGAATACACAAAAGCAGAGGTCCTCAAAAGTCTTCCCAACTTTCATCTTCAGAAGACAGATTTTCCTCGTCAGAACAAGTAGACCATTCATGGTCATTAGAGACAGATTTTACTTCCTGGGAGAAGGCATAACTCGGAAGGATAGAACCCTCCATAATGTAACTTGAGTCGTCATCAACAAACTCACTTTCAGAGTCAGAGTCCAGGTCTAGTGTGGTCATGGGAGCCTTTTGTTTAGGAACAATAGTATCTGAGACAACCTGTGGACCAGTAGATTTGAAGCTATATGAGACACCAGGACTAGGGGTAACGGCAGCATAGCCAATACTTACATCAACAGATGGTAGACTTTGAACTGGTTTTTGAGCTCTCCAATTCTTGTAATTTTTGAAAACTCTGATACATTGATTCAACAGAACCTGATCGTGTTTGGAAAGAGTTGAGGACTGGAATAAGCATTCAGAAGCAGGAGTAGAATCAACTTGAAATGCTCGAGGGTGGAGAGAGGACGTCATCTCCTGGATTGACTGACGGGAATTCTCTGCTGAGGTTGACAGAACGCTAGAAGCTTCATCTTGGGGTGAGATGCTTAGAGCCTCCATCTGGGTTGAGGCAACTGCAATATCTGCAAGAACTGTAGACTCTGGACATAGCGACAGGAGTTGCTTACTTGAACCACTGGAGAGAACCACACCGGGTTCAGAGGAACTGGAATCGGCAGGGGCCGATGGCAACTTTAGACAAACGGATTTATCCGGGATTTGTCCAGGACTACTTGAATTGACTTGAACTGTAAGAGGCTGATCTGGACAGACGGATGGGACCGGATTGGGTCCAGATAAGCTTGAACCGACTGGAACTGCAGGAGTCTTCGGACTGACGGATAGAACCGGATTTGATACAAAGAGACTGGAATCGGCTGGAACCGAAGGAGTCCTCGGACTGACGGATAGGACCGGATTTGATCTGAGGATGCTGGAATCGGCTGGAACCGAAGAAGGTAGCTCAGCATTGGAAACAGAGCTACTGAGGCTGGCTGGAACCAGAGGAGGCTGATCTGGACAGACGGATGGGACCGGATTGGGTCCAGATAAGCTTGAACCGGCTGGAACCGGATTTGATATGAAGAGACTGGAATCGGCTGGAACCGAAGGAGTCCTCGGAGTGACGGATAGGACCGGATTTGATCCGAGGATGCTGGAATCGGCTGGAACCAAAGGAGGTAGCTCAGCATTGGAAACAGAGCTACTCGGGCTGGCTGGAACCAGAGGAGGCTGATCCGGACAGACGGATGGGACCGGATTGGGTCCGGAAGAGCTTGAAGCGGTAGGAACCGGTGGAGTCCTCGGACTGACGGATAGGACCGGATTTGATCCGAGGATTCTGGAATCGGCTGGAACCGAAGGAGGTAGCCCATCATTGGAGCCACTCAGGCTGGCTGGAACCAGTGGAGACTTTGGACCGACGGCTGGAACCGGGCTAGGTCCATTGACACTTGACTCTGTATAGACAGAATCCGGATGTTCGGGTGATCCCTCTTGGAGTGGTACTGAGCTGGTAGCACTCTCTGAAGTTGGCAAACAAAAGTTCATGTCTGTATCTGTGGCTTTAAGAATTCCTCCTGGGATCTTGGCCCTGGATTCCTCACTTGAGGCTGAAACTCCAAAGACCCCTCCTGGGGTTAATAGATCAGACGCACTTCTTTGAGTTGCATGCCCGGATGCCACTTCTGGAACCTGAACATCAGATACCGCTACTGGGGTCACAACATCAGATGCCCCACCTGGGGCTGTAGGCACGGATGCCCCTTCTCGGGCTGTAGGCACGGATGCCCCTTCTCGGGCTGTAGGCACGGATGCCCCTTCTCGGGCTGTAGGCACAGATGCCCCTTCTCGGGCTGTAGGCACAGATGCCCCTTCTCGGGCTGTAGGCACAGATGCCCCTTCTCGGGCTGTAGGCACAGAAACTACTTTAGTTATGGGTAACATAGATAGTCTCTGTTGATTTCTGAACTTGGGATTGGGTCTATTTGTCACAGGACCCCAATCGTATACTTTTTGGACACTCCTGTCCGAGGTAAAGGAACTTGAAACTGTAGAGGATACGTTGGAAGGTTTGCAGGTGAAAACACTGTGATGCTGGGACCTGTCACCAACTTTTGAGTTGCGGAAGGAACAGTCCTTAATAAGATGACTAGAACTCCCACAGTAAAAGCAGAGGTGAAGCTGCTTGCGATGCCGGCGTTCAGCCTCCGTGAGTTTAGAGCGTGGGTAGCTGTGGAATCTGCCCTTTCTCTGCATAGGAGAAGAGACTTTAGTTTGAAAAAAAGTTGACACGGAGGTCGCACTAGTCTCAGTACTTTGACCAGTACTCTTCACTGCGTTTAAAGCACCACCCAGGATTTCTGGCATTATTGGAATGATTTTTGTTAGGAGACTTTGAAGTTGTTCCAATAGATGATAAAGAGTGCTTATTGGTTCAGAGTTCACAGCAGACAACAAAGGAGTCTTGGAGCTTTCAAAGGAGGAAGTCGCTCTCTCAGGAGAATTAGCTGTGAAGGGACTGCCATAGGACTGACTTGAGCAAGATCCATCCACAGGAACGGATTGCGCAGGGAAAGTTGAAATTACTGGAGCAGGAGTGACTTGAACAGGAACTGGAGAAACAACAGAACTTGGAAGGAATTGCTGCAAGGTATCCAAACGGATAGACATTCCCTGTAGAAACTGGAACATCTGCTGCTGCGCAGCCTCTTGACCATCCAAACGGGAGACCAGATTTTGTAAGGCCCCTGACCCCACATTCTGACCACCATCCGAGTCCATGGGCCTTGGACAAACTGTCAGGTTCGGTCTGGTTTGTGTCCCCGGAGGGGGCGCTAGTGGGTCAGTGGAGGTAGGATGGAAGAAGTGAGGAAACTGGATTGGATTCCTGCGCATGTGCGCAATGTTGTTTATTAAGCAGAAAGATAAAACAATATGGCAGCAGGAATACTTGGAGAAATAAACAATAATAAATGCAATGGGTATGGTGCAGCGTGGAAGCTGAGAGTCTATGGCAAAACAGTGAGAGTCTATGGCAATATGCTGTTATGGGAACCAGAGATGATTAAAACGTGGAGCCAGCAGAGGTGATGATATTGGTAGCAAACCTGGTAGCAGATGCAGAAGACTTGATGCAGGGTTCACAGTGCTATTGGGAAAGCACAGGCAGCTTGCAAGCTGATTCACAGGTGAGGTGATGAGATGCACCTGGAGATGGAGTCTCTACAGCTGAGGCTGAAGCACACTGTGTTGGAGATTGGTGTGAAGCCTGTAAATGAATGCAGGAGTTGCTGATGCTTGTAGTTCCACGGAGCTGTAGTAGGATAACCAGGAACACGGAGTAACAAGCAGGTAACCTGGAACACGGAGGAACAGGTAGGTAACCAGGAACACAGGGGAACTGGAGACTGGAACACAGGAACTTGCACACTGAATGTCGCAGGAGAGCTGGAGAGGTTGCTGGAACTTGTAGTTCCACAGGAACACTGGAACAGCTGGAAACTGGAACGGAACTGGAACAGCTGGAAACTGGAACGGAACGGGAACAGCTGGGACCTGTAGTTCCACAGGTCCAATACACAAGGATATCTCTGTAGACAGAGGATTGCAAACAGGAGCCGCCTGTTCACAGAATGTGACGTGTTGTCCAAGGCAATGAGACTGAGCCAGGAACTGGAGTTTAAACACCTTGGTCTGTGATGATTGGATGATCTCTGTGAGAACACACCCTGCTGGATTGGGTGTCCAGATCATCTGTGAGTTAACTGGAGCTGGTGATTAACCGGGAGAATAACACTGTAGTAAGTTAATGCCATGCACTGCTGGTGGCTGGCTGGGATCAGTAGTGCACCGGGAGTAAATGCTGTTTAACTAGAAACACTGTGTATTCCAGGCTGCTGGCTGAAACCAGTGGTTACCAAAAGATAGAACTGGTTAGGTGGAGCACGGTGAGCTGTGGGCTGCAGGAGACTGAAGACTGGAACTACTGGGACCTGTAGTTCCACAGGTCCAATTCACAGGGGATACTCTGAGGACAGAGGACTGAAGCCAGGAGAGCCCTGTTCACTGGAAGTGATGCAATGGAGACTGCGGATTCCTGACACACCTAATATAGGGACTGACAGGACAGCATGATCCCCCTCTCTTCAGATAAAATATCAGAGAGATGATTGAATAGGGAGGAGGGAGCAGCCCACTTAGATGACCCAGAGACACAAGAGTGACCTGGAATAGGGTTTTGCCTGACCAAGGAATGAGTCATGTGAGGTAATATTTTCCCACCCACAGCGCAGTAACCATGGGGACCAGTAGCGGCTCTTGCCACGGGCAAGCAGGCTTTTTGCCCGGGGCGCCGCTGTCCCGAGGGCGCCGCCGCCGTGGCAAGAGCTACATCCTAACCCTCGCTCACTCCCCGCTCCCTGGCTGCAGCAGGCGGTGTGGGCTGTGTGGGCGCCCGCTGCAGCCGGTGCCACTGACTGACGCTAGAGGTCATAATTGACCTCTAGTGTCTGTGCGGCGCTGCTATGGGAGAAACGTCAAGATGTCTCTCCCATAGAGAGGAGCCGGCGGCCAGAGACTCCGGAGGGCAGCGCAGCAGCGGTCGGGAAGCAAGAGCGGGGCTGGTAAGTATTGTGTGGGATTTTTTTCTTTGTGTGTTTGTAAGCGCGCTACTGGGGCACAGCTACAGGGGTCACAACTACTGGGGGCACAGCTACAGGGGGCACAGCTACTGGGGGCACAACTACAAGGGGCACAGCTACAGGGGGCAAATCAACTGGGGGCAAATCTAATAGGGGCACAGCTACGGGGTCACAGCTACTGGTACAACTGCTGGGGGCACAGCTACAAGGGGCACAGCTGGGGGCACTGCTATAGGGGGCAAATCAACTGGGGACACAGCTACAGGGGGCACATCTACTGGGGGCAAATCTACAGGGGGCACAGCTACAGGGGGCACTGCTACAGGGGGCACAGCTGCTGAGGGCACAACTACTGGGGGCACAACTACTGGGGGCACAAGTACAGGGGGATAACTGTGGCCATGCCCCTTCCCTATGAAGAAGCCATGCCCCTATTTTTGGGCACGTGCCTTAGGCGCACATCAACTCTATTTTACCTGGGGGGGAGGGGTGCGCCACAGGAAACTTTCGCCCTTGGCGCCACAAGGTCTAGAACCGGCCCTGATGGGGACATTAGTGACTGTAATGTTAGAGGTGGTCCCACAGGGGGCATACAGCGTTCAAATAGAGTACCCAGTATGTTTGAGAACGCAGCCCAATTTGGCTCCTGATTGATTACAGGAGCTGCGGACTGACTGGGAGATATAAGAGACATAGTACACAGACCATCACACAAAACTTCCCCCTCAGGTAAATCCATTGCGCATTATACACAAATGCAACAGTGAGCGGTTTAGTACGATGAAGCCAGACAGAGTACAATACCTGCGAATAAATCCGTTAGCATGTGACTGAGTCCCCAGTACACAACACCTGCGAATAAATCTGGTATTATGTGACTGAGTACACAGTAGATTACACATAATAGGTAAATACTGTGGCGCACTATATATTGACCCAGACGCACCTAGTCCCCTAGTGTACAGTATACAGTGATAGATATATCTGGAATACACCGCAGTGAAATCACATAGCAGATACAGGCACACATAGTCACGTTTGCAATGCAGATAATTATTTTCATGACAATAAAATTGCATAGGATTATTATCTGAATATACAGTACTAGGTGCTTCATCGCGCCCTACGGGCGCTCTTCACACCGTCGCAAGTGGCTACGCCCCCTTAACCCTTGCATGCCTTTCTGGGGTTCAATATTTGTATTATAGGGAGTATTACCTGAATTCCTTTGTTAGTGGTTAAATATTGCACAATGAAAGGGCGCGTGATGGTGAAGGAGGCGCAGCCCCTTGCGACGGCATGAACAGCACCTGCAGGGCACGATGTACAGAATGTAGCGGGTGCAGGGGGGACTGCGGATGGGGGAGGGTGTCTGTAGATGCTGCGGGTGGAGGGGAAAGCGGATGTGCGGGGGGGGCTCGGATGGGGAAGGGTCCGGAGATGCGGGTGGGGGAGGGGCAGAGGAGTGGGGGCTGCAGATGGGGGAGAGGTCCGGAGGCACTACAGGTGGGGGAGGGTCAGGGCTGCCACGGGTGGGAGAGGGGCAGGTGCGGGGATGTTGCGGATGGGTGAAGGGTTCCGGAGGTGCTGTGGGATGGGAAGGGGCGGGGGTGTCGGGGGTGGGATAGGTGGTCCGGAGGCGCCGTGGGTGGGGGAGGGGCAGGCGCGGGTGGTGCGGCGGCGCTGCAGGTGGTGGAGGGGCGGATGCGGGGGTGCCGTGGGTGGGGGAGGGGTGGGTGAGGGGGGGGGGGGGTGGAGGATGGTGTCTGCAGATGCTGCGGGTGGAAGGCAGGTGTGGGGGAGACATATATGGGAGGTGGATGGGGTCTGGAGGTGCTGTGGGTGGTGGAGGGGTGGGGGAGTCGGAGCCGCGGGTGGCGTAGGGGGTCTGGAGGCACAGCGTGTGGGGGAGGGGTGGGGTGCCGCATGTGGTTGAGGAGAAGGTGCGGAGGTGTGGTGCATTGGGGAGGGGTCTGGAGGCGCTGCGGGTACTGTACCTGCCAAAAAGGTAGTTGGAGGGTATGCAGTAACAGGGTCAGAACAGAAGTGACAGGGTCAGAACAGGGGTGACGGGGCCAGGACAGGGGTGACAGGGTCAGAACAGGGGTGATGGGGCCAGGACAGGGGTGATGGGGCCAGGACAGGGGCGACGGGGCAAGGACAGAAATGACAGGGACAGGATAGGGGTGACAGGGCCAGGGTAGGGGCGGCAGGACCAGGACAGGGGTGACAGGGCCAGGATAGGGTTGACAGGATAAGGGTGACAGGGCCAGGATAAAGGTGTGAAGGAGCTGGGCGAACCTCACTGCAGGCGGCAGCGCTGCAGCTAGCGGTGGGGTTGCCGGGGCTGGAGATAACAGAGGCAGTACGGAACCTGCACAGTGGCAGGTGCCCCACAAAACTGCAGCTAAGAAGCGTGGAGTGTGCCAGAAAGTGACGCTCCTCCGCACCAGAGAGCGCCTGCTGAGTATGCTGATGTGGGGGGTCAAGCACACAGTGAGCCGGTGCCGTCTGTCTGTACGACATACCCCCTCACACACCCCCATACCTCCCAACTGTCCCGATTTTCGCGGGACAGTCCCATTTTTTGGGGTCTGTCCCGCTGTCCCACCCGCGGGCCGCAGTGTCCCGCGGTGGGGGGTTGACAGTTGGGAGGTTCCTGTACTCGCTGTTCTGCTTAGCAGAGCAGCGGTGAATAGACGCTGTGCGCATGCGCACAGCGTCTATTTAGTGGAGGCAGGAGGAGAGGGGGCATCAGGGGGTACGGATTAAGGGGGGGGGGGGCCCGGCAGCAGAGCCGGATTAAGGGGGGCCCCACAGTTTTAGAGGGCCCCCCGGCTGGAGTAGCTCTGTCCCAGCTCAGAAGCTCCCCCCCCCCCGTCCTGCCAGCAACAGCAGCAGCATTGTGCTACAGTCAGCACACGCTGCTGCGTGTTGGTAGGTCTGTGGTGTTGCAGGGAGGCAGCAGCCTCCCTGCTTTCTTCTGCCTGTGCGGGTGTGTAGGGGGGAGCGACCACCCCCTCTGGATTTAGCCCTAGCGCATACTTACCTACCTGACCCTCTCCATGAATGAGAAAATGCTCTGTTCCTGGACTTTCCTGGTAATGTATGATTGCCATCACCTGTGGTGAGCTAGTTAATTGATAAGAAAGGTGTTTCACCACAGGTGATGGCAATCATACATTACCAGGAAAGTCCAGGAACAGAGCATTTTCTCCCTCATGGAGAGGGTCAGGTAGGCAAGTATGCCCTAGCTGAGGGGCCAAATTCCCATAAAAAAATAAAAATAATTCCGGAATTTGCATAAGGGGGCGTGGCCACGCATCCCGCGATTAGGCCACCCGCAGCAGGCACAGAAATGAGATAGGGCCCCCCTTTCTCAAGTGCCCTGGGCCCCCGGGACTCATATTCCGCCCCTGGGGGCATGCCAGCAGCTCACAGAGCGCTGGACATGCCCCCTCACTGACAAAAACGGGGGCGTGGCTCGAGATCGCGGTCCTCCCGCCAAGCCCCCTTTTCGTTGGCCACGCCCCCTTTTCGCCGCGTGTGTGTCCCTCCTTCTGCCTGAAGAAAGCTGTGAGGTATGCACCCCTGTCTGCCTGAATAAAGCTGGGAGGTATGCAGCCCTGCCTGTGCCATGTCCATACCATCTGCTTCTGCTCCTAGTCTCCTATAGATTTGCCCAGATCTGTGACTCATTTGACTAACTCCGCCCAGTGTTGTGACTCCGCCCAGCATTAGCAAATGAGGCACAAAGTCACAGATCTGGGCTAATATAAAGGAGATATATATAATAATGCGCGGTCTGAGACCGGATGTATATATCAGAATACTCGTACAATATATTTTGTCACAGGTGCACTTGTTCTTAACTAACGCTGTCTTAATATTGACATGTAGAATACTTAAGTGTGTGTAAAATCACGTCGCTGATATACAGGCGGATTTACAGAGGAGACCTTGCCCTGCAGTCCCGGAGACCAGTCGCATCTATTTTAGAAAATGGCGCCCAGCGTCTCAGTCAGGGAGTGAGGGAGAGTGTGAGGCAGCTCCAGGGCGGCAACACCAGCAGTAGATGGTGCCCTGGGCCGGGGGATGGGCTACAGGTCAAGCACCGGCTCCCCTATGCTGGACTTCACCACCTGGTACTGTGGAGTCTTATTAAAAGTGGACATTAGTATATCCAACCTGTACTCCTATGCCCTGGTCATACTTGCCTACCCTCCCGGAATGGCCGGGAGGCTCCCGAAAATCGGGTGACCCTCCCGGCCCCCCGGAAAGGTGGGCAAGCCTCCCGCTTTCCCCCTCGGCCGCCCGCAGCAGTGAACAAGTAGGCGGGCCGAGGGGGTCCGATGACGCGATTCGCGCTGAATCGCGTCATCGTAGCTCCGCCCCCCGCTATGCAGCGCCTCGTTTCTCGGCACAGCACAGCGGGGGGTGGAGTCACGATTACGCGACCCTGATGCAACGCCCCTGGACCGCCCATCCTGCTGCCGGCCACGCCCCCGAACCACCCGTCCTGCTGCCGGCCACGCCCCCATTCACCTACAACGCTGCCTCCTCCCGGAGGAGGAGGCAGCAAAGTAGGTAAGCCTGGCCCTGGTGGATATAGTGGGGTCCCTGCTCGGTGACAGTGTCCACGCCAGCGTCGCAGTCCGTCTCCCTAGACTGCGATCGGAACGCGATTTAATGGCAGGTCCCGCCTGGGGGACTTTTTCTGTCAGAAAAAGCTTTTTGAGGGATGCCCAGTGCAGCCCACCTGTTATGTGACCTGCTGCTGCAGACACCAACTCAAAACTGAGCTCACAGTGACTGAAGGCGGGGTTATAGAGGAGGCATCTTGGGACAGCTAAAGCTTTAACCTGTTGGTGCCTGGATCAAGATCCATCTCTACACAAAATGTATTCCCTGTGGAACACAGTGTACCCCACTGCAGAAAGCACATATTATTCTACCAAATTCAGTTTGCAAAATAAAATATTTTGTTATACGACAAGCAATGTGTGGTGTAATTTTCATACCTAGCAGTACTTGTACTGAAGCACCTTGATAATAGCCTTGCAGATTTCAGGTATGATGTGTCCCAAAGCCTGCACAGAGATACGGGTCCCATACTTCAGCTCCTCAAATGACTGTCCAGTAGCAAGGAACCGCAGGGCAGCTTTGAGCCTCTCCTCAGCAGGGATGGGAACCCGCCATTTGATATCTCGCTTCTGTATGAGGGGGGTCACCAGACGCAGCAACTCCTGGAAGGTGTCATCATCCATGCGCAGGAAGTTGCGGTAGTCATCCGGGTTGTTGTCCCTGATCTCATCCAGGAGGTGCATGTAGAACATACTTACCGACTTTGTGGCTGCTCTCTCTGGGAGAGAGCAGCCAGGTCGGCTCAGCAGGGGGGGCAATGATGGGCAGAGGGGGCGGAGGCAGAGGCAGAACGGGGGTGGGATGGAGGCAGTACGGGGGCATGGCTGGCGAGGCGCGTCATTTAAACCACCCCCTGCTCTGTAATGCCGATATTACAGGCATTATACTGCAAGGGCGGGACTATGATGTTGCAATTCAACAAGAATCGCGTCATCGACAGCCCGGACCGCCCACTTTACTCACTAAGTGGGCGGCCGGGCAGGGGGAAGGGAGCACAAAAATTGGGAGACTTGCCTGCTCTTCCAGGGGGGGGGGGGGGGGGGGGGGAGCAGGTCACCCGATTTTTGGAAGCCTCCCGGCCATTCCAGGAGAGCAGGCAAGTGTGATGTAGGAATGAGTAGGCTGCTAAAGCCACTCCTTCGTCCAGCAAGATATCTGGGCCCTCTCCCTGTCTCCCCTCACCATCAGCACAGAGTAGCACATGAGAGCCTGATAGCGAGCAGAATCCATCTCTACACACACACAGCACTATAGAAACACTTTGTAATGCAAGCAGAACAAAGCAGTGCACGGTAGCTAGCAATGTGGAACGAGCAGCAGGTACGTATAAACCAAACTTCTCTAGTCACAGAGCAAACAGAAGTGCACAGACTACAAAATGGCTGCTTGTTTATATATCCCCCAGATAGGCCAGCCCTCTATTTACATTTTTAAAGATCTTGCAGATAAATCTGGTTTGCTTTGGTCAGCATGCGATGCGCTCGCATTCGATCATCCGATGCCACCCGATTTCTGGTCGTAAGGGGCATGCGATAAATCGCAGGATTGTATGCTCATTGAATTCACAAAAAAAGCACTTACGATGCGATTTATCTCAAGGTGAGCTTCAAGGGAAATCGGGCCCGATATCTTGTGGCGCCATATAAATAAAATATAATAATAATAATTACCAGGCTCAGTTGCATTCTCACCAATTAAAATCTAGGAGTAATTACTATACATTAGTTAATGCCTGTTATTATCTTGTGATTATTTCTGGATTCCGGGATTCATTTTGTTTCTATTAATTTCTGGTTCCCTTATGCATCTGGTCTGTGTGTATACAGGAACTTTGATTATAGACACACACTTACAGTATATAATATTCGAGGTTCTTGGCATATATTGGCCAATATATGAGCCTGCCCACCTACATTACTTTACGGTGACCTCATCGGACAGGTCCCTCACACTATAGGGGTTCACCTCTGGGGCGCAGAGCACCCCCAGACTACCCCAGCCACACCACCCCAGGGCACCACACAGAAAAAGGATAGGAGTGAAAGATCAGTGTTAAGCAAATGAAAGAGGCTGCTGAATATAAAAGAAAAAGAGAGGACAGCAGTAAAGTGTCAAAGAGAGGACATCAGTAAGGTGTCAAAGTGTTAGAGAGAGGACAGCAGTTAAGTGTCAGAGTCAGGGCCGGTTCTTGCCCTTGCGGCGCCCCGGGCAAAAGTTAGGGGCGTGGCTTAATATGGGGGCGTGGTCAGTCACGCCCCCCATTTGTAGCGCCGCTGAAAGAAAAGAAAAAAAAATATACTTACTGTACCCCGCTCCTGTTTCCAGACCCTGCAGACCGGCGCCGCTCTTCTCCTCAGATCTATGGGAGAGACGTCAGTCATGACGTCTCTCCCATAGCACAGCATAAGCGCTAGATGTCAATTATGTCCCCTAGCGTCTGTGCCACAATGCTGTGCGGTGCGCGATGACGTCATCGCGCACCGCACACCAAAGGTCCTCTCCATGAAGGGAAACTAGACGCTTAGCGTCTGATTCCCTTCAGAGCGGGGGAGGACCAGCGCGGGGGGGCACAACGGGGGGACACTGCTGGGGCGCACACTGACAGTGGAGGATCTTGCCATGGTGCGGCGCCCTCCGGATGGCGCCGGCGCCCTCCGGAAGGCGGCGCCCCGGGCAAAAGTCCTGCTTGCCCGTGGCAAGATCCGCCACTGGTCAGAGTGTTAGAAAGTGACGTTTAGCTGAGCAGTGTTACAAGTGTAAAAGATATGTGAAAAATGCTAAATCACAATGTGATATAAGTGTTAAAAGTAAATGTAAGGTGGTGATGCCCAAAAGTGGCCAAGCCAGAGCAATATAGGGAGCTCCACACCCCAAACGCTCACCCCCAAACTGACTTTGTATATAATTGAAAGGACCTGTGTTAGGGACCTGCCCGATGAGGTCACCGTGAAGCAAGTGGGCAGGCTCATATACTGGCCTTAGACAAAAGAAATGTAAAGATGGCACTTAAGTTCAAAGGTGCTGCAGTCCACCAGCCGGGATGGTCAACTAAATCCCAAAAAATCACAGTTTATACAGTCGAGTTTGCTGTGGTGTGCTCCCTGGGTTACTAGGGCAATATTCAATCTTCAGACGTGTTAGGCTCAGGTGAGTATATTCTTAGTTCGACAACGATTCCCCACTCCAATTCACACGATTTTACCCAAAAAATAGAAAAGAAAGCGATATAGTGAAGTATAGTCAGATTCAGTTATATTAATATGAATATATTTATATTCATATTAATATAACTGATTCTGACTGTACAAACTGTCATATACTGGCCTATATATGCCAAGAACCTTGAATATTATATTATGCTTGTAATAATTTTAATGGTGTATGGTGCACCTGCACCCTTTGTTCCTATAGTGTAGTATTGCAGTACTAAGTCCCAGCAAGGTAGCACATCCTATTATAAGAAGCTAGGGTGTGCAGTCAAGGCCCCGTCTCCATACAGAATAACAGAAACAAAAGCAACGCTGGATAAGTCTAAAAATGGATGGATGCACAGCAAATAAAAATGAATAATTTTAATAATAAAAATGTACATATAAACAAATAAAATCTTGATAAACTGCCTGAAACGTGCAGTTCATGCAAGACAGCCCAAGAATTTACAAGAACTGGAGGCTTTTTGCCAAGAAGAATGGGCAGCTTTACCATCTGAGAAAATAAAGAGCCTCATCCACAACTACCACAAAAGACTTCAAGCTGTCATTGATGTTAAAGGGGGCAATACACAATATTAAGAACTGGGGTATGTAAACTTTTGATCAGGGACATTTGGGTAGTTTCTGTTGTCATTATGATTTAAAAAGAGTAAACGCAGTTGTTTGACAATAAATGGCTTCACCCAACCACTAACCATGAGTGAAAGAAAAGTTTGTGAGTTATCATTCATATTCTCTGACAAATGGCCAGAAAATCACAAATTCTGCTAGGGTATGTAAACTTATGAGCACAACTGTATGTAGCTGGTTTGATTGATATACGAATCCTGAATGGTATATGCAGGAAAGGGAAGAGGAACATTTGTTTGAGAAATCAAATACAAACCGTATTTTGAAGCTATGTGATAAATGTATCAAAGGCGAATTGTAAACTGCCAGGTGGTAAAGAATGCAGTTTAAATGACACCAAACTTTGTGTGTAACAGGAAGGAGGAAATTGCTTTATGCAGTTATATCCTTTTAAAATGTAATTTATTTATATTTTGAAAGATATCCTGATTGGATGGAAAAGACTGAGGGTGGGACTACCTCATGAAATACAATGTGTTTTTACTGTATAAAAAGGGGCCTGCGAGCCTCAGTGTGTATTATACCATCTTCTTCTGCTGTAAACATCTGCTGTATTGCTGTTGCCCCTAGAAATAGGGAAGAGTTATTTTTAGAACTATTGAGCAAATAAACATCTTCTGCCTCAAGACGACCACTTCATCTTGTGACCTGCAGGGCTATGCCAAACATAGCTCTGATCTTCGGCTGTTTTGGGTAACACTCAGCATCTCTAAGCTCCACCTTCCGCCAGCTACCGTGCTTGGGCAAGCGACTAGTGGGGATCAATCAATGCCACACAGGTGTGGAAGGACAGCGTGTCGATGCATAGAGAGCGTGGTTCCAGACGCCACGGCAAGGAGGAGTCTGGTGGTGGCAGCATAGTACCTGCCCACTGCGCAGTGGGTGGAGTCAGTAACAGGCATTTACTGGCGGTAAGTGGGAATCCCCTAATTGGCCAGCTCCCATGTGACCTAAACTCCATTCTGTGATGCGGGACGCGAGGCAGTGAGGGCTTTCAGAACCGTCTGGTCACACATCCATGTCAGGTAGGAGAAGAAATATCAGTTTTGTCTTAATAATATAAGTGGTGACTCAGTGTATATATCATAAAAGCTGAACGTGTTATGTAATAATTTTACTGACATGGGCACTGCTGTTAATGCAGTGATCCAGTTAAACAGGATTTAAGCCTATTTCCTAACTTGCAAGTCTACAAATAACCACTGGAGGGCAACAATCGTCTAATTTTTTGATTGTTCTATAACATAAAATAAATCTTATGCAGCAAAACCTGACTTTACAATGCTCCCCGACTTTGGGGGTAATTCAGAGTTGATCACTAGGCTGCGTTTTCTCACAGCCTGCGATCAGGTCCGAACTGCGTATGCACCGCAATGCGCAGGCGCGTCGGACGACTGCACCCAGCATTGGCGCATAGCAACGGGAAGGTGCGAAAAAAGCAATCGCACGGGCTATCGCAAGCAGATTGACAGGAAGAGGGTGTTTGTGGGTGGCAACTGACCGTTTTCAGGAAGTGTCTGGAAAAATGCAGGTGTGTCCAAGCGTTTGCAGGGCGGGTGTCTGACGTCAAATCCGGTCCCGAACAGGCTGAAGTGATCGCAGCGGCTGTGTAAGTCCTGGGATGCGCAGAGACTGCACAAATTTACTTTGTACAGCTCTGCTACACATGCAATCACACACTTGCACAGCGAAAATACACTCCCCCCTGTAGGCGGCGACTATCTGATCGCAGGACAGCAAAAAACGCAGCCCAGCGATCAGGTCTGAATTAGGCCCTTTGTTTCATGCTGTGTTATTGCTACAGTATCTTCTGGTGACTTTTATTTTAACCTACACAGATTTGGAAAAATTTGTGGACAAGCAGCAACACGCCGCTCCCAGTGGTGGATCTACATTGAAACTAATGAAACGTAAGCTTTAGGGCCCCTATTCCCGGAGGGGCCCTGAACCAACTTTTTATTTTCATGAGTACATTTTTCAACAAAATCGATAACACCATAACAACCAGACTTCTAGTACAGCGTAGCTGCTATTACAGCTTGGACACACGTCATTTAGTACCGCAGGAGCTGCTGGGAGTTGTAGTCCAGCTCTGTGATTTGCGCTCTGTAGATAGTGTTAAATATGTATCCGTCTGCTGTGAGGTGATTAATGAAGTGGGGGTTCTATGAGGTGATTATTGAAAGGGGGGATGTTTGTGAAGGGATTCCAACCCACCAACCCATTCTCCACCATTTGGGCATCAAGCTCCTTGCAATGGCACCATGGCCCTTTGGCTGTTGCCCTATTGTTGCTGGTTGCAAAGGGGCCCCCAATAACAGTACAAGGCTCAGGGCCCCAAACATGTGGATCCACCACTGTCCGCTCCTGGAAACACTCTGCTCACTGCCAGAGAATACTACTGCAAACAGCGTGATCCATCCATCCACGGACCACACTTTCTGGGACATAGGTGGTAACTGGACGAGGGTGGCATGGAACTAACCCATCTTATGGGAGTGTCTAGGGCATATATGCCAGTTTCTGTGCACGTTTGTAGCGCTCAGGCAGAGGTGTGACGCCTGTGTTAGATGAGCACACAGCAGGCGGTGGATGCATTTCCAGATGATGAAAGCTGCGGGTGTACTGTAAACACAGTGACGGGATAGGCTTCCGCATGCAGTTGGGCAGAAAACACCAATCAGGTTCCTGCCTAAGCATCTTACCCCTGCCCTGAGCAACTACAGCCCTTTGTAGAAACATTCGTGGGTGGCATATACTGCTGAATGTGGGAGATAAACCCACTACATACAGATCCACAGAGATTTATTATGTGGTGCCTCACAATGGGGGTAATTCTGAGGTAATCGCAGCAGCAAATGTGTTAGCAATTGGGCAAAATCATGTGCACTGCAGGGGGGGGGGGGGGCAGGTGTAACATGTGCAGAGAGAGTTAGATTTGGGTGGGGTTTATTCAAACTGAAATCTAAATTGCAGTGTAAAAATAAAGCAGCCAGTATTTACCCTGCACAGAAACAAAATAACCCACCCAAATATAACTCTCTCTGCACATGTTACATCTGCCCCCCCTGCAGTGCACATGGTTTTGCCCAATTGCTAACAAACTTGCTGCTGCGATCATCTCAGAATTACCCCCAATGTGTGCAGCATGGCTACATCACGTAACATAACAATAGGAGTCAGTATGCAGAGTCCTCCAGGAGGGGACAGCCCAGTCAGTGCATGAGCGCATGGCCGGCATACAGGTGTGCTGTCCAGGGGGCATGCTGCACGATTGTCTCATTGTGGCTCCACCCCCTGCTCTTCAGTGCTGAGAAAACAGGCACTGTATAGCGGGGTGGGGGGGGGGGGGGGCTACGATGACTTGATTTAGCATGAATTACGTCATCAGATCCCCTTGGCCCGCCCACTTGTGCTCTATTGTGGGCGGCTGAGGGAGGGTGTGGGGGTCTGGAGGAGGATGCAGGAGACTTGCCTATCTGGGAGTGCCACATGAGATTTGGGAACCTATTGCCCCTATTCCAGGATGGTAGGCAAGTATGATGTAGACAGGGCCGAAACTAGGATTTTCGACACCCGGGGCAAGGCAGTAATTACTAATTTGGCGCCCTCCCCCCAAAAAAACAAAGCACAAAACAAAAATCAAAATAAGACTAAAATTATCAGATTATGAAAAATTTGAAAAAAAGGGGAAACTACTGGGCAATGGCCCTCATTCCGAGTTGATCGGTCGCAAGGCGAATTTAGCAGAGTTACACACGCTAAGCCTACGCCTACTGGGAGTGTATCTTAGCTTCTTAAAATTGCGAACGATGTATTCGCAATATTGCGATCACAAACCTCGTAGCAGTTTTAGAGTAGCTTCAACCTTACTCTGCCTGTGCGATCAGTTCAGTGCTTGTCGTTCCTGGTTTGACGTCATAAACACACCCAGCGTTCGCCCAGACACTCCCCCGTTTCTCCAGCCACTCCTGCGTTTTTTCCGGAAACGGTAGCGTTTTCAACCACACGCCCATAAAACGCCGTGTTTCCGCCCAGTAACACCCATTTCCTGTCAATCACACTACGATCGCCGGAGCGAAGAAAAAGCCGTGAGTAAAAATCCTAACTTCATAGCAAATTTACTTGGTGCAGTCGCAGTGCGAACATTACGCATGCGTACTAAGCGGATTTTCACTGCGATGCGAAGAAAAATACCGAGCGATCAACTCGGAATGAGGGCCAATATTCCCCTTTGTGCCTCAAATGCCCTATGTGTCACATGCTCCACCAGCGTGTTCAATTACATGCTCCTCTGTGTGTCCCCATAGATTGCACTATATCATAACACTTCACTGCACTACATTCCTCTATCCACTGCACTACATCACTATACTACATCTCCTACATGCTGAACTACATCACTACACTACATGCCGCTATGCACTGCACTACATCACTGCACTACTGCACTACATCACTGCACTACATTCCTCTATACACTGCACTACATCACTATACTACCTCTCCTACATGCAGAACTACATCACTACATACTTACCTACTTTTTGGCAGCTCTCTCCGGGAGAGAGCTGCCAGGACGGCTCAGTGGAGGGGCTGGGCTGAACAATGATGAGAGGAGGAGGCGTAACGGGGTGTGGCGGAGGAGGGGCAGAGGCAGAACGAGGGTGGGGTTACAGCGGGACACTGATTTGCCACGCCCCCCCGCTCTGTAATGCCGCTATAACCGGCATTTTACAGCAGGGGGCGTGACTATGATGACGCGATTAACAAGAATCACGTCATCTACTGTCCGGCCCGCCCACTTTACTCTCAAAGTGGGCGGCCGGGCAGGGGGGTACTGAAATACCGGGAGACTTGTCTGCTCTTCCGTGGGGCCAGGAGGGTCACCCAATTTTCGGGAGCCTCCCGGCCATTCTGGGAGAGTAGGCAAGTATGCATCACTACACTACATGCCGCTATGCACTGCACTACATACCCTATATGCTACACTACATCCCCTTATATGTTACACCACATGCCCCTATATACTGCAATACATTACTACACTACATGCCCTATATGGTACACTACATCACTGCACTACACCCCACTATAAACTACACCAAATCTCACATCTGGGAGACAAAGCAAAGGTTGATACTGCTAAATGGGAGCACAGTGCGCTTCTATAGCTTGTATGGTGCACCACACACTAGTCGCAGCACTTCATGGCAAAGAAGAGCGTTTTGAGACAGAATCCGATATAGGAGAGATCCCAGGTACTAGAGCTAACCCGTACAGCATCAGAGCCAGCTGCGGACAGACAGGTGGGTCAGATACATTGCCCTGGGAGCTGTCTACTGTCTCACTGGAGCAGAACAGCACTGCCGGTAAAAAAAAATATTTAAAAATCCTGCTCCTCTGTAACCCCTTGGCGCCCCCTCAAATCCTGCACCCGGGGCGCATGCCCCCTTAGCCCCCCCCTAGTTACGGCCCTGATGTAGACTCCAGATGTAACATCCCGGCGTTGGTGGGTGTCTAAGTGGTTAGAGATGGGTTTCACAGGTGTTCACTGGCTTGGTGATGGACCCTTTCCCTAAGATGTTTTTCCACGTACCTTATTCTATGTGAGTGGTTCAGAGAGGTAGGACAGATTAATACATAAACAGGAAGGTCATTTAACAGCAATCTCCATGGAGAGTCCTCTTTATTTTACTGCAATGAATGCTGGATAGAAAGAAGATTAATTGGTTCACACAAGCAAGATGACAAAGATGATATTCAAGAAGATTAAATCACGTGGTGGCGTTCAATAAAGACTAATTCACTACAGCTCACATTACACTGGATGACTCAATGTGGCTCAGGCCTAACTCAAACAGTGGTTGATAAAGTCTCTGACACAGATATGCAAGCATTAATCAGTACAATTTTCAAGAAGGCAATAAAAAAGATGACCAAGAAAAGAGTAATTTGCAAAAGCAATTAAAGTCACTGAGGCTCAGAAAAATACAATCCTCTATTTTCCCTCAATGGGGGTCATTCCGAGTTGATCGTAGCTGTGCTAAATTTAGCACAGCTACGATCATTAACTCAGACATGCGGGGCGACGCCCAGCACAGGGCTAGCCCGCCCCGCATGTCAGTGCTGGCCCCCCCGCACAAATACAAAAGCATCGCACAGAGGCGATGCCTTTGTATTTGAGGAGTAACTCCCGGCCCGTGCAGCTCCTGCGGCTGGCCAGGAGTTGCTTGTCGCTTCTGCTGGCCGCAGCGGCTGCGTGAGACGTCACGCAACTGCCGCAGCCTGCCCCACCAACGGCCCGGCCACGCCTACGTTGGCCGGACCGCTCACCCTAAACAGCGGCGTAACGCCGCTGTTCAGCCCCCTCCCGCCTAGCGACCGCCTCTGTCTCAGAGGCGATCGCTAGGTAACGAAAGCTGACATGCGCCAGCGCACTGCGGCGCTGGCGCATTTCCGACCCGATCGCTGCACTGCGACAAACTGTAGCGAGCGATCAGGTCGGAATGACCCCCTATATCACTACACACAGGGGTAAATTTACTAAGGTGGGAGATTTTTTAGAACTGGTGATGTTGCCCATAGCAACCAATCATATTGTATCTATTATCTTCTAGAAGCAGCTAGATAAATGTTAATTAGAATCTGATTGGTTGCTATGGGCAACATCACCAGTTCTAAAAAAAAACCTCCCACCTTAGTAAATTTACCCCATAGTGTCAATCTTCAATGGCAATAAAACATTGGAGCTCATAGATCCTACAAGTGTCACAGTGTTGCATTGGGGTTCTGAGGCTTAAATTAACTTAATTCCAACTATGCACAGGATCTTTGTGGCAAATATCTTTAGGTTCCAACTTAGCAAAATATCTCTGTAGCAATTGCTCAAGGTAGTAAGTGTGTCTGTACTGACACAGCACTGCCTTTAGACAGGGATCAATCTGTGACTGTTATCTGTAACATGCCTCCAAGCACTCTTCTTAATGTGGTAGCTGGGCGATGTGTATGGGATAATAGAAATCATGTTTTTAGTAGAGATGAGCGGGTTCGGTTTCTCTGAATCCGAACCCGCCGAACTTCAGCTTTTTTTACACGGGGCCGAGCGACTCGGATCCTCCCGCCTTGCTCGGTTAACCCGAGCGCGCCCGAACGTCATCATCCCACTGTCGGATTCTCGCGAGGCTCGGATTCTATCGCGAGACTCGGATTCTATATAAGGAGCCGCGCGTCGCCGCCATTTTTCACACGTGCATTGAGATTGATAGGGAGAGGACGTGGCTGGCGTCCTCTCCGTTTAGAGTGACTAATAGTACTAGAGAGAGAGACACACAAATTTTGGGGAGCATAATATAGGAGGAGTACTACTTGCTGCTGATAGTGTGACCAGTGGCAGTGACCAGTGCCACCAGTTTAATGAATCCAATCTCTGCCTGAAAAAAAACGATACACAGTGTGACACAGTCACACATACCATATCTGTGCTCAGCCCAGTGTGCTGCATCATATACTGTATATCATTATCTGACTGTGCTGAGTGCTCACTGCTCACACAGCTTAATTGTGGGGGAGACTGGGGAGCAGTTATAGCAGGAGTACATATTTTAAGTACAGTGCACACTTTTGCTGCCAGAGTGCCACTGCCAGTGTGACTGACCAGTGACCACTGACCACCAGTATTGTGATTGTCTGCTGACCACCAGTATATTGTGATTGTCTGCCTGAAAAAGTTAAACACTCGTCGTGTGGTGTTTTTATGAACGCATTCTGCAGACAGTGTCCAGCAGGTCCGTCATTACATAATATATACCTGTCCGGCTGCAGTACTAGTGTGATATATATATATATATTTTAATTTTATCTCATTATCATCTAGTCTATATTAGCAGCAGACACAGTACGGTAGTCCACGGCTGTAGCTACCTCTGTGTCGGCAGTCGCTCGTCCATCCATAATTGTATACCACCTACCCGTGGTTTATTTTTTTTTTCTATCTTCTTGATACTAGTAGCTTACTTTAGGAGTCTGCAGTGCTGACAGACAGTGTCCAGCAGGTCCGTCATTACATAATATATACCTGTCCGGCTGCAGTACTAGTGTGATATATATATATATATATTTTAATTTTATCTCATTATCATCCAGTCTATATTAGCAGCAGACACAGTACGGTAGTCCACGGCTGTAGCTACCTCTGTGTCGGCAGTCGCTCGTCCATCCATAATTGTATACCACCTACCTGTGGTTTATTTTTTTTTTCTATCTTCTTGATACTAGTAGCTTACTTTAGGAGTCTGCAGTGCTGACAGACAGTGTCCAGCAGGTCCGTCATTACATAATATATACCTGTCCGGCTGCAGTACTAGTGTGATATATATATATATTTTAATTTTATCTCATTATCATCCAGTCTATATTAGCAGCAGACACAGTACGGTAGTCCACGGCTGTAGCTACCTCTGTGTCGGCAGTCGCTCGTCCATCCATAATTGTATACCACCTACCCGTGGTTTATTTTTTTTTTCTATCTTCTTGATACTAGTAGCTTACTTTAGGAGTCTGCAGTGCTGAGTCTGACAGACAGTGTCCAGCAGGTCCGTCATTACATAATATATACCTGTCCGGCTGCAGTACTAATGTGATATATATATATATATTTTAATTTTATCTCATTATCATCCAGTCTATATTAGCAGCAGACACAGTACGGTAGTCCACGGCTGTAGCTACCTCTGTGTCGGCAGTCGCTCGTCCATCCATAATTGTATACCACCTACCCGTGGTTTATTTTTTTTTTCTATCTTCTTGATACTAGTAGCTTACTTTAGGAGTCTGCAGTGCTGACAGACAGTGTCCAGCAGGTCCGTCATTACATAATATATACCTGTCCGGCTGCAGTACTAGTGTGATATATATATATATATATATTTTAATTTTATCTCATTATCATCCAGTCTATATTAGCAGCAGACACAGTACGGTAGTCCACGGCTGTAGCTACCTCTGTGTCGGCAGTCGCTCGTCCATCCATAATTGTATACCACCTACCTGTGGTTTATTTATTTTTTCTATCTTCTTGATACTAGTAGCTTACTTTAGGAGTCTGCAGTGCTGACAGACAGTGTCCAGCAGGTCCGTCATTACATAATATATACCTGTCCGGCTGCAGTACTAGTGTGATATATATATATATATATATATATATTTTAATTTTATCTCATTATCATCCAGTCTATATTAGCAGCAGACACAGTACGGTAGTCCACGGCTGTAGCTACCTCTGTGTCGGCAGTCGCTCGTCCATCCATAAGTATACTAGTATCCATCTCCATTGTTTACCTGAGGTGCCTTTTAGTTGTGCCTATTAAAATATGGAGAACAAAAATGTTGAGGTTCCAAAATTAGGGAAAGATCAAGATCGACTTCCACCTCGTGCTGAAGCTGCTGCCACTAGTCATGGCCGAGACGATGAAATGCCAGCAACGTCGTCTGCCAAGGCCGATGCCCAATGTCATAGTACAGAGCATGTAAAATCCAAAACACCAAATATCAGTAAAAAAAGGACTCAAAAATCTAAAATAAAATTGTCGGAGGAGAAGCGTAAACTTGCCAATATGCCATTTACCACACGGAGTGGCAAGGAACGGCTGAGGCCCTGGCCTATGTTCATGGCTAGTGGTTCAGCTTCACATGAGGATGGAAGCACTCAGCCTCTCGCTAGAAAAATGAAAAGACTCAAGCTGGCAAAAGCACAGCAAAGAACTGTGCGTTCTTCGAAATCACAAATCCACAAGGAGAGTCCAATTGTGTCGTTTGCGATGCCTGACCTTCCCAACACTGGACGTGAAGAGCATGCGCCTTCCACCATTTGCACGCCCCCTGCAAGTGCTGGAAGGAGCACCCGCAGTCCAGTTCCTGATAGTCAGATTGAAGATGTCAGTGTTGAAGTACACCAGGATGAGGAGGATATGGGTGTTGCTGGCACTGGGGAGGAAATTGACCAGGAGGATTCTGATGGTGAGGTGGTTTGTTTAAGTCAGGCACCCGGGGAGACACCTGTTGTCCGTGTGAGGAATATGGCCGTTGACATGCCTGGTGAAAATACCAAAAAAATCAGCTCTTCGGTGTGGAAGTATTTCAACAGAAATGCGGACAACATTTGTCAAGCCGTGTGTTGCCTTTGTCAAGCTGTAATAAGTAGGGGTAAGGACGTTAACCACCTCGGAACATCCTCCCTTATACGTCACCTGCAGCGCATTCATAATAAGTCAGTGACAAGTTCAAAAACTTTGGGCGACAGCGGAAGCAGTCCACTGACCAGTAAATCCCTTCCTCTTGTAACCAAGCTCACGCAAACCACCCCACCAACTCCCTCAGTGTCAATTTCCTCCTTCCCCAGGAATGCCAATAGTCCTGCAGGCCATGTCACTGGCAATTCTGACGAGTCCTCTCCTGCCTGGGATTCCTCTGATGCATCCTTGCATGTAACGCCTACTGCTGCTGGCGCTGCTGTTGTTGCTGCTGGGAGTCGATGGTCATCCCAGAGGGGAAGTCGTAAGACCACTTTTACTACTTCCACCAAGCAATTGACTGTCCAACAGTCCTTTGCGAGGAAGATGAAATATCACAGCAGTCATCCTGTTGCAAAGCGGATAACTGAGGCCTTGACAACTATGTTGGTGTTAGACGTGCGTCCGGTATCCGCCGTTAGTTCACAGGGAACTAGACAATTTCTTGAGGTAGTGTGCCCCCGTTACCAAATACCATCTAGGTTCCACTTCTCTAGGCAGGCGATACCGAGAATGTACACGGACGTCAGAAAAAGACTCACCAGTGTCCTAAAAAATGCAGTTGTACCCAATGTCCACGGACATGTGGACAAGTGGAGCAGGGCAGGGTCAGGACTATATGACTGTGACAGCCCACTGGGTAGATGTATGGACTCCCGTCGCAAGAACAGCAGCGGCGGCACCAGTAGCAGCATCTCGCAAACGCCAACTCTTTCCTAGGCAGGCTACGCTTTGTATCACCGGTTTCCAGAATACGCACACAGCTGAAAACCTCCTACGGCAACAGAGGAAGATCATCGCGGAATGGCTTACCCCAATTGGACTCTCCTGTGGATTTGTGGCATCGGACAACGCCAGCAATATTGTGTGTGCATGAAATATGGGCAAATTCCAGCACGTCCCATGTTTTGCACATACCTTGAATTTGGTGGTGCAGAATTTTTTTTAAAACGACAGGGGCGTGCAAGAGATGCTGTCTGTGGCCAGAAGAATTGCGGGACACTTTCGGCGTACAGGCACCACGTACAGAAGACTGGAGCAACACCAAAAACGCCTGAACCTGCCCTGCCATCATCTGAAGCAAGAAGTGGTAACGAGGTGGAATTCAACCCTATATATGCTTCAGAGGTTGGAGGAGCAGCAAAAGGCCATTCAAGCCTATACAATTCAGCACGATATAGGAGGTGGAATGCACCTGTCTCAAGCGCAGTGGAGAATGATTTCAACGTTGTGCAAGGTTCTGCTGCCCTTTGAACTTGCCACACGTGAAGTCAGTTCAGACACAGCCAGCCTGAGTCAGGTCATTCCCCTCATCAGGCTTTTGCAGAAGAAGCTGGAGACATTGAAGGAGGAGCTAACACGGAGCGATTCCGCTAGGCATGTGGGACTTGTGGATGGAGCCCTTAATTCGCTTAACAAGGATTCACGGGTGGTCAATCTGTTGAAATCAGATCACTACATTTTGGCCACCGTGCTCGATCCTAGATTTAAAACCTACCTTGGATCTCTCTTTCCGGCAGACACAAGTCTGCTGGGGTTCAAAGACCTGCTGGTGAGAAAATTGTCAAGTCAAGCGGAACGCGACCTGTCAACATCTCCTCCTTCACATTCTCCCGCAACTGGGGGTGCGAGGAAAAGGCTCAGAATTCCGAGCCCACCTGCTGGCGGTGATGCAGGGCAGTCTGGAGCGACTGCTGATGCTGACATCTGGTCCGGACTGAAGGACCTGACAACGATTACGGACATGTCGTCTACTGTCACTGCATATGATTCTCTCCCCATTGAAAGAATGGTGGAGGATTATATGAGTGACCGCATCCAAGTAGGCACGTCACACAGTCCGTACTTATACTGGCAGGAAAAAGAGGCAATTTGGAGGCCCTTGCACAAACTGGCTTTATTCTACCTAAGTTGCCCTCCCACAAGTGTGTACTCCGAAAGAGTGTTTAGTGCCGCCGCTCACCTTGTCAGCAATCGGCGTACGAGGTTACTTCCAGAAAATGTGGAGAAGATGATGTTCATTAAAATGAATTATAATCAATTCCTCCGTGGAGACATTGACCAGCAGCAATTGCCTCCACAAAGTACACAGGGAGCTGAGATGGTGGATTCCAGTGGGGACGAATTGATAATCTGTGAGGAGGGGGATGTACACGGTGATATATCGGAGGATGATGATGAGGTGGACATCTTGCCTCTGTAGAGCCAGTTTGTGCAAGGAGAAATTAATTGCTTCTTTTTTGGTGGGGGTCCAAACCAACCCGTCATTTCAGTCACAGTCGTGTGGCAGACCCTGTCACTGAAATGATGGGTTGGTTAAAGTGTGCATGTCCTGTTTATACAACATAAGGGTGGGTGGGAGGGCCCAAGGACAATTCCATCTTGCACCTCTTTTTTCTTTAATTTTTCTTTGCGTCATGTGCTGTTTGGGGAGTGTTTTTTGGAAGGGCCATCCTGCGTGACACTGCAGTGCCACTCCTAGATGGGCCAGGTGTTTGTGTCGGCCACTAGGGTCGCTTATCTTACTCACACAGCTACCTCATTGCGCCTCTTTTTTTCTTTGCGTCATGTGCTGTTTGGGGAGTGTTTTTTGGAAGGGCCATCCTGCGTGACACTGCAGTGCCACTCCTAGATGGGCCAGGTGTTTGTGTCGGCCACTAGGGTCGCTTAGCTTAGTCACACAGCTACCTCATTGCGCCTCTTTTTTTCTTTGCGTCATGTGCTGTTTGGGGAGTGTTTTTTGGAAGGGCCATCCTGCGTGACACTGCAGTGCCACTCCTAGATGGGCCAGGTGTTTGTGTCGGCCACTAGGGTCGCTTAGCTTACTCACACAGCTACCTCATTGCGCCTCTTTTTTTCTTTGCGTCATGTGCTGTTTGGGGAGTGTTTTTTGGAAGGGCCATCATGCGTGACACTGCAGTGCCACTCCTAGATGGGCCAGGTGTTTGTGTCGGCCACTAGGGTCGCTTAGCTTACTCACACAGCTACCTCATTGCGCCTCTTTTTTTCTTTGCGTCATGTGCTGTTTGGGGAGTGTTTTTTGGAAGGGCCATCCTGCGTGACACTGCAGTGCCACTCCTAGATGGGCCAGGTGTTTGTGTCGGCCACTAGGGTCGTTTATCTTACTCACACAGCTACCTCATTGCGCCTCTTTTTTTCTTTGCGTCATGTGCTGTTTGGGGAGTGTTTTTTGGAAGGGCCATCCTGCGTGACACTGCAGTGCCACTCCTAGATGGGCCAGGTGTTTGTGTCGGCCACTAGGGTCGCTTAGCTTACTCACACAGCTACCTCATTGCGCCTCTTTTTTTTCTTTGCATCATGTGCTGTTTGGGGAGTGTTTTTTGGAAGGGCCATCCTGCGTGACACTGCAGTGCCACTCCTAGATGGGCCAGGTGTTTGTGTCGGCCACTAGGGTCGCTTAGCTTAGTCATCCAGCGACCTCGGTGCAAATTTTAGGACTAAAAATAATATTGTGAGGTGTGAGGTATTCAGAATAGACTGAAAATGAGTGGAACTTATGGTTTTTGAGGTTAATAATACTTTGGGATCAAAATGACCCCCAAATTCTATGATTTAAGCTGTTTTTTAGTGTTTTTTTAAAAAAACACCCGAATCCAAAACACACCCGAATCCGACAAAAAAAATTCGGTGAGGTTTTGCCAAAACGCGGTCGAACCCAAAACACGGCCGCGGAACCGAACACAAAACCAAAACACAAAACCCGAAAAATTTCAAGTGCACATCTCTAGTTTTTAGCACTCAGCCTCCTATGGTTTCTTGATTAACACAGTCTCTGTAACTCATTCAGACTCTCAGCGGCTCCTCCCCACCTGCATTTGTCTCTACGTAGCATCAGCAGACTTCTCAAATGGCCACGGCATCCGTGCCCCTGCATAGGCCTGGTGGCATCTGGTCCCTGGCTGTAGCGTCCCACGCCCGCGCTCCTAGCTCTCACGACTCTCCTGTAAGCACTCCGCTACCTTGGCTCTGCAGTGTGTCTCACAGCTGCCTCCTGCATGACCGCCCAACTCTCCGGTTCACTGCTCTGTACCACTCCTTACACATGTCTGCTCTCTGCAATGGCTCCAGCTCAACCATGTCACTCCCTTCTTCCCACAAGGCTCTACTTGCTCCTCAGACTCTGTCCAATCAGATCCTGGCACCTCACTGCATAGAACACAGGGTGTGTTATGAAATTAGGGTGTGTGCAGGTAGGGAGTGCAGGGGGATGATTGCAAGGGGAGGAGTGCAGGCGGGGATCAGCTGTGGGGATAACCTGCGGGGATCGCCAGCATCAGCGGTGATAGCGGCACCCGGGAATCCACATAAGCCATTACACTGTTAAGCACGCCCCCCAGCCAATAGGAGTCCGGGGGGCGGGCTTAACACTGTAATAGTTTATGCTGATTCCCGGGCGCCAGGCGATTAGCGCTGGTGGTCCCCAGGGAATCAGTGATGTAGCCCGGAAATCTTCTGTGGTGGCCAGCGCCGGCAGTGCAGCTGGCCCTGTAAAATTTCCAGGCATACCACTGAAGCGGTTAAAGAAACCAACACCCTTGCCACACAGACACTGATATAAATAATTAGATCTGACACAGAGAAGACTGCTGGGAGACAAAGAGGGGGATGATGAGAGACACAGGAGAGCTAACAGAGAGGGAGGATGAAAGGCACATGGGGGGGGGATGAGGGACGCAGAGTGTGGGGCAGGCTGAGGGACGCAGAGTGTGGGGGAGGCTGAGGGAGGAAGAGTGTGGGGGAGGCTGAGGGAGGAAGAGTGTGGGGGAGGCTGAGGGAGGAAGAGTGTGGGGGAGGCTGAGGGAGGAAGAGTGTGGGGGAGGATGAGGGAGGAAGAGTGCGGGGCAGGGTGAGGGGCGCAGAGTGTGGGGGAGGCTGAGGGAGGAAGAGTGCGGGGGAGGATGAGGGAGGAAGAGTGCGGGGCAGGGTGAGGGGCGCAGAGTGTGGGGGAGGCTGAGGGAGGAAGAGTGCGGGGGAGGATGAGGGAGGAAGAGTGCGGGGCAGGGTGAGGGGCGCAGAGTGTGGGGGAGGCTGAGGGAGGAAGAGTGCGGGGGAGGATGAGGGAGGAAGAGTGCGGGGCAGGGTGAGGGGCGCAGAGTGTGGGGGAGGCTGAGGGAGGAAGAGTGTGGGGGAGGCTGAGGGGCGCAGAGTGTTTGGCAGGCTGAGGGAGGAAGAGTGTGGAGCAGGCTGAGGGACGCAGAGTGTGGGGGGGGATGAGGGACACAGAGTGTGGGGGAGGCTGAGGGACGCAGAGTGTGGGGCAGGCTGAGGGACGCAGAGTGTGGGGGGGGTGAGGGAAGCAGAGTGTGGGGGAGGCTGAGGGACGCAGAGTGTGGGGCAGGCTGAGGGACGCAGAGTGTGGGGGGGGGTGAGGGAAGCAGAGTGTGGGGGAGGCTGAGGGACGCAGAGTGTGGGGCAGGCTGGGGGACGCAGAGTGTGGGGCAGGCTGAGGGGCGCAGAGTGTGGGGCAGGCTGAGGGGCGCAGAGTGTGGGGCAGGCTGAGGGGCGCAGAGTGTGGGGCAGGCTGAGGGACGCAGAGTGTGGGGTAGGCTGAGGGACGCAGAGTGTGGGGCAGGCTGAGGGACGCAGAGTGTGGGGGGGGGGTGAGGGAAGCAGAGTGTGGGGCAGGCTGAGGGACGCAGAGTGTGGGGCAGGCTGGGGGACGCAGAGTGTGGGGCAGGCTGAGGGATGCAGAGTGTGGGGTAAGCTGAGGGATGCAGAGTGTGGGGCAGGCTGAGGGACGCAGAGTGTGGGGCAGGCTGAGGGACGCAGAGTGTGGGGCAGGCTGAGGGACGCAGAGTGTGGGGTAGGCTGAGGTACGCAGAGTGTGGGGCAGGCTGAGGGACGCAGAGTGTGGGGCAGGCTGAGGGACGCAGAGTGTGGGGCAGGCTGAGGGACATGGGAAGGTGTTTTGGAGTGACAGCGTGCTGGAGGCTGGAAAAACAGGAGGCTGAAGAGATACAAGGAGCAGGAAGCTGGAGTGGGTACGGGGGGCATGGAGTAACACAGGAGGCTGAAGAGATACAAGGAGCAGGAGGCTGGAGTGGGTACGGGGGGCATGGAGTAACACAGGAGGCTGAAGAGATACAAGGAGCAGGAGGCTGGAGTGGGTACGGGGGGGGGTATGGAGTAACACAGGAGGCACGAGTCTGGTTGAACCTTTGTTTGATGATGCATTGGTTATAGTCCTACACAAACAGGCATCTTCGGGACCAGGTGATCTCCTACATGAATAATAAATACTGACTGAAGACACTGTCTTCCCTGGGAGGATCTGTTTCTTCAAAGGTTCGGCGTTGCTGTGAAACCACCATGTAGGTAAGGTGTATTTGGAATAGAATGAAGAGGAATGCACCATAGTGCAGAACACAGGTGGCGTGTCATGCTGATATGTCCCTGTTTCCAGTAGCCAAGTTCTTTTTGTTTTTTGCTCAAAGTACCACTAAGGCATTTTCTCTACTTGCACCACTGCCCACACATCATTCCACAGACACTCACCATCACCTGCCAGACCTTCCTACCTACCGCCCCTTGTTGTAAGGCCACACACACTTTTCAAGGAACATGTGCAAAAGAAACCCCACCCCCTCTTTTCCCCTATTTTGGTACCCCTCTTGTCATTTTGTTCTGGATCCGTCCCTGTGTAAGGGGCACCATGACTATGGGCATTGTGTAAGGGGCACCATGACTATGGGCATTGTGTAAGGGGCACCATGACTATGGGCATTGTGTAAGGGGCACCATGACTATGGGCATTGTGTAAGGGGCACTACAGAGTGAAGAGGCAGGCTGAGAGACACAGATTGAGGTGGACTGTGAGAGTGGCAAGGAGACACAGGCGGGAAATGTTGGTGCCGATGAGAGACGACACAGGGAGGGGATGATGGTGTAGCTGAGAGACGCATGGGGCAGGAGTCTGGTTGAACCTCTGTTGCATGATGATGATCTTAGGCCCTCATTCCGAGTTGTTCGCTCGCTAGCAGTTTTTAGCAGCCGTGCAAACGCATAGTCGCCGCCCACAGGGGAGTGTATTTTCACTTTGCAGGAGAGCGAACGCCTGTGCAGCCGCACGGCAACAAACACATTTTCTGCAGAACAAGACCAGCCCTGTAGTTACTTATTCTGTGCGATGATTGCTGCGACGAGTGACACAGTAATGACATCAGATACCCGCCCAGCAAACGCCCGACCACGTCTGCATTTTCCTAAACATTCCCAGAATAAACGGTCAGTTGCCACCCAGAAACTCCCACTTCCTGTAAATCTTCCTGCGTTCGCCAGTGCGACTGAAAGCGTCACTAGAACCTGTGCAAAACCACGATGCTCTTTGTACCTATACACCGCGCGTCCGCATTGCGGTGCATACGCATGCGCAGTTTTGCCGTTTTTTAAAATAATCGCTACACATCGGCAGTTAGCGATCAACTCGGAATGAGAAACTTAGTTATATTCCTGCACAAACAGGCATCTTGTGGACCATGTAATTTCCTACATGAATAGTGATTATCGACTGTAGATGCCGTCTGCCCAGGGAAGACATTTCTTCAGAGGTTCCCAGTTGTGAGAAACCACCATATAGGTAAGGTGCATATGGAAGGGAAAGTAATGCTCCCAGAGTGATTAGAAACAGATGGCGTGTCATGTTGACACCCCCTGTTTGCAGTGGCCATGTCCCTTGTGGTATGTGATATTTATTGCAGTGAGTGCCAATAGGCGGTGCTAAACACACCCCTCCGACGGTGCACCCCCTAATAAAATGTTTTGGGCACGCCTATGGGGCTGCTCACTGATATTACAGTAGCAACCCTGAATGGCTGTCTAGCTGAACTACAGGAGTGGATGAGCGCCAGTTGGCTGCGACTGAACCCGGATAAAACAGAGGTCCTTATAATACGACCGCAACATCAAAGGACAAGACTGCAGCATAGCCAACCAACTGGACTTACACTCGGGGATTCAGAATTACAGACCAGTGATCATGTGCGGAATCTTGGCGTTGTCCTGGATGATGGCTTGACACTTAAACATCAGATATCAGCCACAATCAAATCCTCATTCTTTCACCTGAGGAACATAGCCAGAATCAAGCACCTAATTCCCTCAGATGATATGCCAAAAGTCATACATGCATTTGTATCATCTCGATTAGACTACTGTAATGCCCTCTACCTTGGTCTACCAGCAAAAGAATTGCAACGCTTACAGCTGGTGCAAAACACAGCTGCCAGGCTGTTAACCAACCAGCCCCGTTCCAGCCACATAACACCCATCCTCTACTCCCTTCACTGGCTGCCTGTAAGATGGCGAATCCTCTTCAAGATTGGCTTACTGAGTTTCAAAGCATTACATGACCAAGGCCCAAGGTACCTGAAACAGCTTCTGATCCCATACTGCCCCACTCGATTACTGCGATCTGTAGATGAAGGACTTTTAGCAGTATCTAGAATCTCCCGTAATTCATCTGGGGGTCGAGCTTTTAGTCATGCGGCTCCGACTCTATGGAACTCACTTCCCAGCACAGTGCGAGAGGCCCCAACTATAGAATCCTTCAAAAGTAGACTCAAGACTTTCCTGTTTACTCAAGCATTTCCATAGTGTCTCTTTTAGTATCTTCATGCTTCTGTATTTTATGAAAAATGTACTTCATTATTTTTCTGTACTATATTATGCTGTGTATCTGTTAAGCGCCTTGAGTCCTATTGGAGAAAGAGCGCTATATAAATAAAATTATTATTATTATTATTATTATTACTCCCTCCCGCATGGTGATACTGTGAGGAACCTGTGCGGGGGATGTAAACAGGGGCCGCTCACTGATATTACACCCTCCTGCATGGTGATACTGTGGGGAACCTGTGCAGGGGATGTATACAGGGGCCGCTCACTGATATTACACCCTCCCTCATGGTGATACTGTGAGGAACCTGTGCAGGGGATGTATACAGGGGCAGCTCACTGATATTACACCCTCCCTCATGGTGATACTGTGAGGAACCTGTGCAGGGGATGTATACAGGGGCCGCTCACTGATATTACACCCTCCTGCATGGTGATACTGTGGGGAACCTGTGCAGGGGATGTATACAGGGGCCGGTCACTGATATTACACCCTCCTGCATGGTGATACTGTGGGGAACCTGTGCAGGGGATGTATACAGGGGCCGCTCACTGATATTACACCCTCCCTCATGGTGATACTGTGAGGAACCTGTGCAGGGGATGTATACAGGGGCAGGTCACTGATATTACACCCTCCCGCATGGTGATACTGTGAGGAACATGTGCTGGGGATGTATACAGGGGCCGCTCACTGATATTACTCCCTCCTGCATGGTGATACTGTGAGGAACCTGTGCAGGGGATGTATACAGGGGCAGCTCACTGATATTACACCCTCCCGCATGGTGATACTGTGAGGAACATGTGCTGGGGATGTATACAGGGGCCGCTCACTGATATTACTCCCTCCTGCATGGTGATACTGTGAGGAACCTGTGCAGGGGATGTATACAGGGGCCGCTCACTGATATTACACCCTCCTGCATGGTGATACTGTGAGGAACCTGTGCAGGGGATGTATACAGGGGCAGCTCACTGATATTACACCCTCCTGCATGGTGATACTGTGAGGAACCTGTGCAGGGGATGAATACAGGGGCCGCTCACTGATATTACACCCTCCCACATGGTGATACTGTGAGGAACCTGTGTGGGGGATGTATACAGGGGCCGGTCACTGATATTACATCCTCCTGCATGGTGATACTGTGGGGAACCTGTGCAGGAGATGTATACAAGGGCCGCTCACTGATATTACACCCTCCCGCATGGTGATAATGTGGGGAACCTGTGCAGGAGATGTATACAAGGGCCGCTCACTGATATTACACCCTCCCGCATGGTGATAATGTGGGGAACCTGTGCAGGAGATGTATACAGGGGCCGCTCACTGATATTACACCCTCCTGCATGGTGATACTGTGAGGAACCTGTGCAGGGGATGTATACAGGGGCCGCTCACTGATATTACACCCTCCTGCATGGTGATACTGTGAGGAACCTGTGCGGGGGATATATACAGGGGCCACTCACTGATATTACACCCTCCTGCATGGTGATACTGTGAGGAACCTGTGCAGGGGATGTATACAGGGGCCGCTCACTGATATTACACCCTCCTGCATGGTGATACTGTGCGGAACCTGTGCAGGGGATGTATACAGGGGCCGCTCACTGATATTACACCCTCCTGCATGGTGATACTGTGCGGAACCTGTGCGGGGATGTATACAGGGGCCGGTCACTGATATTACACCCTCCTGCATGGTGATACTGTGAGGAACCTGTGAGGAGGATGTATACAGGGGCCGCTCACTGATATTACACCCTCCTGCATGGTAATACTGTGAGAAACCTGTGAGGAGGATGTATACAGGGACCGCTCACTGATATTACACCCTCCTGCATGGTGATACTGTGAGGAACCTGTGCGGGGGATGTATACAGGGGCCGCTCACTGATATTACACCCTCCAGCATGGTGATACTGTGAGGAACCTGTGCAGGGGATGTATACAGGGGCCGGTCACTGATATTACACCCTCCTGCATGGTGATACTGTGAGGAACCTGTGCGGGGGATGTATACAGGGGCAGCTCACTGATATTACTCCCTCCTGCATGGTGATACTGTGGGGAACCTGTGCAGGGGATGTATACAGGGGCAGCTCACTGATATTACACCCTCCTGCATGGTGATACTGTGCGGAACCTGTGCAGGGGATGTATACAGGGGCCGGTCACTGATATTACCCCCTCCTGCATGGTGATACTGTGAGGAACCTGTGCAGAGGATGTATACAGGGGCCGCTCACTGATATTACACCCTCCTGCATGGTGATACTGTGAGGAACCTGTGCGGGGGATGTATACAGGGGCCGCTCACTGATATTACACCCTCCAGCATGGTGATACTGTGAGGAACCTGTGCAGGGGATGTATACAGGGGCCGCTCACTGATATTACACCCTCCTGCATGGTGATACTGTGAGGAACCTGTGCGGGGGATGTATACAGGGGCCGCTCACTGATATTACTCCCTCCTGCATGGTGATACTGTGAGGAACCTGTGCAGGGGATGTATACAGAGACCGGTCACTGATATTACACCCTCCTGCATGGTGATACTGTGAGGAACCTGTGTGGGGGATGTATACAGGGGCCGCTCACTGATATTACTCCCTCCTGCATGGTGATACTGTGTGGAACCTATGTGGGGGATGTATACAGGGGCTGCTCTCATTTGTGTCTTTATCCCAGAACCCAGCACAACAAGCTCCCAGCACTGTGCGTACAACCACAGTATATTTATTTATTAATTTCAGCAAATTTACACAGCAGTGTACATCATATCTACTTACTGGTATAATCAGCATTTACACTGTTGTTATAAAGACACACTAGGGGTGGTATTCAATTCTTTTCACCCCCTTCCACACCTGCTCTGTTTCTGCTGATGGGTGTGGTATAATCATTTCAGCTCGCTACCTCTGGAGTAGTGAGGGTGCCCAACCCTTTACGCAGCTAAACCTGATCACTATGGGTGCAATATGCGCGATAACGGGGATCACTTTAGAGATTGGGAGTGATATTTCATTTTAATTCCGCCCTAAGAGTTACGTATATTAGTATACAATGTGAGTCTGAGAGCTAAAATAAGTACAATGCCATATAACAGGCCAGTCACGCACTGGCTGACAGTTATTACAGCTGATTACAGATAACTGATGCATACTCTGCAATATTTTACACACAAAAATCGGTACAAACTCGAAAAGGGGGTGTGGCCACAGATAAAGTGGGCATGGTCACGCCCCTTTTCCTATACTTTGAAAAGAAGTTTGGAGAGCCAAAAATCGGTACAGACCATAAAAAAAAAAGTACTGTACCTGCCAAAAAGGTGCAGCTGGAGGGTGTGCTGATGTGACCCTGCCAGACACACATGTAACACAGCAAGAGGCCAAGTGATGGGGAATGAACTGGGCACCTGGTAACACAACACCTAGTACAAAGCAGGAGGAGCTCAGCTGTAGCCCCACCCACTGCTTCATTCCATAGGATAATGTTCCACCAATCAGAATACCCTCCCTGTGATGTCACCAGTCTCTGGGACAGATTTCTTATGGTAATTTCTCCCAGCTCCTGACTCCACCAAATATAGTTACACACCCACTCCATATATATAATGCAGCATGGAGGGGCTCAGTGAGGGCGGCAGTGTAGGTGTGTAAGTGTCTGATGGGGTCACACAGAGAATAAAAGGACATCTGTCCTGCCTCATAATCCAGATATACCCTCACTCTGTCACAGGGGATACTGTCAGGTAACTGGATCTCTGTCCTGTCATGTATCACTGAGTACTGATTATTATCTCTACACAGACACCAGGACTTGTTATTATATCCAATGAGTGACTGATCTCCTCTCCTGTCTATACTGGGGTAACACATCCCCACCGTCCACCACTCTGACTTACTGACATCCACCTCCCAGTAATGTCGCCCTGAGGAGAATCTCCTGGTGCTTATTACCTGATCACACTGAAATCTCTCTGGTGTTACTGGGTGATTCTGGTTTGCTGACCAGTAGGCAGTTTTCTGGTCACCTGATATCTGTATATAATAACCAGCTGTGGTCACATCCAGTAATATGTCTGTAGCTTCCTGTACATATATCCCTGTATTTATACCTGTTATTATATCAGATAATGTGTGTAATGTCCCTGAGATGAGACCCACATCCAGATCTCCTGCACCACGGACCTGGGTATCATGTCTCTCTGTGTCCTCAGTATCACACAAGTCCCCTGTGTCTGGTTCCTGTAAGACAGTCACTGGATCAGACATGTTACACAGCTCCTCAATGTGACGCATCTTCCCGGACAGCTCGTCCTTCTTTATTTCCAGCTGCTGGATCAGATCAGAGACTGAGAGTGAAACGCGCTGTTCCTGCCTGGAGATCTCACTCAGGACTCTCTTCTCCAGGTCTTCCAGCTGTCTCCTGATGTCTCTAAACAGGGCAGTGACTGTCTCTGTTACACCCGCTGCTTTTCCCTGTTCTTCTCTCCTGCGCTCCTGCAGTCTCTGGACTCTTTTCTCAGTCTCTGATCTCTTTGTGGTCAGTTTCTGCAGAACATGTCTCAGCTTCCCCTTCTTCTTCTCAGAGGCCTCATCCAGCATCTCCACCAAGTGTCCCCGGTGTTCTCCAGCCAAACTACAGGACACACAGATACAGGCAGAGTCCTCAGTGCAGTAATACTCCAGGATCTTCTTATGGACGGAGCATTTCCTGTTCCCCAGGGCAGTGGTGGGATCACATAAGACGTGTTCTGCTGACTTGCTGTGTACTCTCAGGTGATTATCACACAGAGAAGCCTCACACAGCAGACAGGATTTAGCAGCAGGTACAGGAGAGTGAATGCAGTAAGTGCAGAAGATCCCAGTCTCCTCCTGATCTGGCTGAGTAGACAGGAACCTCCCCAGTATGTTACACAGAGGAATGTTCCGTATCAGTGCAGGACGCTCCTGACACTCTGCTCTGCAGTCAGGACAGGTATAAGCTCCAGCCCCCTCCTGTGTATCCAGCACACGATCAATACAGACCCGGCAGAAGTTGTGGCCACATCTCAGGGTTACAGGATCTGTATAAATGCTCAGGCAGATGGAACAGTCCAGCTCCTGTCTCAGATCAGCAGACGCCATCGCTGCAGCAGGAGAGAGAAATGAAAGTGAAAGTCTCTGACACTCAGATATCAGTGGGGTCACATTCTGCACACAGGGCGAGGCTGAGCTGTCACTCAGATACCAGTGGGTGTGTTTCATGTGTCTCCACACTGATGATTGGTGCTGGGGAAAAATGTTCAGGTGCTACAGGGAACAATTAGGGGTAAATTTACTAAAGCTTCTAAAAATCACAAATGGGGATATTGCCCATAGCAACCAATCAGATTATGTCTATCATTTCCCTAGAAAATAAGAGAATCTGAATGGTTGCTATGAGCAACATCACCACTTGTAATTTTTAGAAGCTTTAGTAAATTTACCCATTAGTGTGGGTGGAGGCTGATTGCGTCAACATGCAGATGAGATCATTACCTGGGTCAGCTGTATTTCCACACATAGATATCTAGGAATAATTATAATACATTAATAAGCGACTGTTACTATTGTACAATGCGGCTCAGATGTGTCTTGTGATTATTTCTGGATTTTACGTTCCATTTTGTTTCTGTTACTTTATTCATTTATTGGTTTAGGTGGTCCAGGGGCGTTTTAAGAGAGGAGGAGGCCCGTGTGCAGCCTTTTGCTTCAGGGGCCCCCTCCTCTCTGACTGATGCACAGGATTTAATACTTACCTCTCCGGAGTCCCCCGGCGGTGCCATCCTTCTCAGCGGCAATAGAGTCTGAGAACAGCGCATTTTCCTGAAGATTTTGCTAATGCGCATGCGCGAAACTCCGGAAAAATGGCCGCCGTACCATCTTTCCGGAGTTTTCAGCAGGCGCAATATAGTTTGTTCCCCCTAGTGTTCAAACTGTATTGCGCTGCCGAAAAGGGATGGCTCCAACAGGGGACTTCAGAGAGGTAAGTATTAAGCAAATGAGTGTAGTGTGTGTGGGGTGGGCCCCCCTGGACCTGGGGGCCCGTGCGCCTCGCACACACTGCACCCATTATAGAAACGCCAATGAGGTGGTGTGATTATAGCACCATAGTTACTATATGCATAACATAAAATATAGAAATAGCCCCACATAACAATTATAATCCAGTATTATACAGACAGGCAATATTAGTCCATTGGTTTCAAACAATGTTTTTCTCAGTGTATTATGTAAGTCAGGCCTAGAGCCTGCACTAGCTATAGGTAATTGCCTAGGGCATCAGCAAATCATAGGGGCATCTGGGCAGCGTGCAAGCTGCTGAAAGTGAAACTAAAGAGAGGGGGAGGAGTCCGAGTAGGGGGCGGGGATACACGGCTCTGTGTACAGTCACTGCCTGTGCTGTAGGGATGGCCATTGGTGGGTTATCCATCGATGGTATAAAACTATCTGCTAGGGATCCATCGATGGTTATCCTTGCTTTCCTATGAAGTGGACTGTGGGCCAATCAGTGACCGGGGGCGGGGCTTCACAAGTATCAGGGGGCAGAGCTATGCTGTGTCCAGACACATTTAAAAAAGGGGGGGAGAATGATTTGGTTGGCCTTTACCATCGATGGTAGGAAACCATGTGGTTTTCTATCATCAATGGCTAAAGTATTCAACATCGGATTATTCAACATTTGAATCATCGATGGTCGATGGCCATTCCTACTGTGCTGTGCAATGTGGGAAACTGAGGGGAGTATCAGAGCTGCCGTATTAGGGTGTGCTGTCAGTGCCATGTGATGTGTAAAGGTAAGGGGGGCACCATCTATAAGCAGGGGCATAGCGAGGGTGTAACGAGTGGAGCATGAGCTCCAGGCGCCGCTGGGGACTGAAAGCGCCGGCTCTCTGACACAGCTGAGAGCCGGGTCTCGGAGGAGGAGGTGGTTACTAGAAAAGAGGGAAGGGGTGGCAACCATACTGCCTGCATGTTCCATATCACTGATTGCACAGTGCAGAGAGTCCAGTGCAGTGCGGTGTGTTGTTAGGGAAGAGGGGAGGTTTGGAGGCTTGTCAGAAGAAGGTTCCTGGCTGTCATGTATGTGCATTCAGTGCATAGTTGCCTACCCTCCCTCATTCTGCAGGAGACTCCCTGAAATAGCAGCAATCTCCCTCACTCCCTGAAAAGTCCAGCAATCTCCCTGATTACACCTTACCCCCATTATGCAGCTATTACATTCTTGGGGGAAAAAGAAATCAGAGCTACATACATTCAAATGGGATCATTAGTGCCATTTCCTGCATTGGTTATTATCAGGGCCGGTTCCGGGGCGTCTGGCGCCCCGGGCGGCAGTAGGGGGCGTGGCTTTGTACAGGGGGCGTAGTAATTTACGCCCCCTGTACAGACTGGAAAGATGCGCGGTGCGCGATGATGTCATCGCGCACCGCACATCAAAGGTCCTCTCCACGAAGGGAAACTAGACGCGTAGCGTCTAGTTCCCTTCGTGGAGAGGACCTTGGCTGTGCGGTGCGCGATGACATCATCGCGCTCCGCACAGTGAAGGACCTCTCCACGAAGGGAAACTAGACGCGTCCGCGTCTAGTTTCCCTTCCCAGCGGCCAGCGGCAGCAGGGGGACAACGGGGGCCGGGGGGCACACACTGCAGCAGCGGATCTTGCCCTGGTGCGGCGCTCTCCGGATGGCGCCCTGCGCCCTCCGGAAGGCGGCGCCCCGGGCAAAAGTCCTGCTTGCCCGTGGCAAGATCCGCTACTGGTTATTATACGGCACAATGATCCCTATGGCCACTTACAGTATATGGAACCTCTTGTAAAACACAATGGCCCTCATTCCCAGTTGTTCGCTCGCTAGCTGCTTTTAGCAGCATTGCAAACGCTAGGCCGCCGCCCTCTGGGAGTGTATCTTAGCTTAGCAGAATAGCGAACGAAAGGTTAGCAGAACTGCTACTAAATAATTCCCTGCAGTTTCTGAGTAGCTCCAGACCTAATCCTAGACTGTGATCACCTCGGTCCGTTTAGTTCCTGGTTTGACGTCACAAACACGCCCTGCGTTCGGCCAGCCACTCCCCCATTTCTCCAGCCAATCCTGCATTTTTACCTGGCACGCCTGTGTTTTTTAGCACACTCCCTGAAAACGGCCAGTTTCTGCCCAGAAACACCCACTTCCTGTCAATCACACTACGATCACTCGAGCGTTGAAAAAACGTTGCTCGAGCTTGTGTAAATCTCCAAAGTTTTGTGTTAAATTACTTAATGCATGCGCGCTGCGTACCATGCGCATGCGCATTTTCTACCTAATCGCTCCGTTGCGAAAAACGGCAACGAGCGAACAACTCGGAATGACCACCAATACACAAACAAATCCTGCAAAATATCAGTGTCTTTTCTTCAACAAATAGATCTTACTAACTTTGGGTCTCATTTACATTCGGATATCAGTCATTTTCATGACACGCCTCTCAGATGTAGCAGTACACGTCCGCGCTGATAGGTGTTACTTTCATAATCTCCCTGAAAGGCTTTTTCAAAGGTAGGCAAGTATGATTCAGTGGTATGAAACATGCAGGCAGGGTTGGTTCTATATCGGAGTGGCAGAAGGGACCTTGTGACGTATCTAGGGGAGGAGAGACGTCACCAGGGGGAGGAGCTATGGGCGAACAGGGTACCCGAACAGTACCCTCGCGGGCTCGCTTCGCTAGCCACGCTTCGGGCACGGTGGCTCGCTTCGCTCGCCACCTGATTACTAAAAGTAATAGTTGGTGGCGTGGATAGTAGAGGGACTATCCCGCTGGCCTAGCTCCACCCCCTTGCGCCGTAACTCCTCCCCCTTGCGGAAAAGGTCCCTTAGCCCACTTGATTCTAGCATCTACCATGCAGGCAGTGTGGAGGCCACCCCTTCCCTTTACTCAGGCCTTTCCTCCTACCCACGGAGGCTCAGCCTGTCAATCACATAGAAGCTCCGCCCCTCCATGCTAGAACTAGGAGCTGAAATAATCAGTGGTGCAAGTAGAAATATTTTCTTAGTGGTACTGAGTGCCGAAAAATGGGCGTGGCCACATGCTGCTAGTGGGAGTGGCTACAAGGCCACACGACAGCCCCTTTTTTGGGAGAATCTGGAGGCAAGGCTAAAAAAATATAGTAATGCCTCCAGCATAATAGAAATATATAGTGATACTTTCAGTATAATATAAATATATAGTAATGCCCCCAATTTAATAACAATATATAGTAATGCCTCCATTATAACAGGAAAATACAGCCACTGTCACATTCCCAGTAACCATGACAAAGTGGGAGGAGCCGTCATGCTGCAAAGCACCATGGTCTTGTTGCTATGTGGCACATTATAATTGTGGTAATGGCAGAGTGTGTGGCAGGTGGTACTGCGTACCCGCTGCCAAATTCTTACGGGTACTCTGTACCCGAGTGTACCCGCATACTTGCACCACTGGAAATAATGTGTGTATACTGTGTGTATATACTGTTTAATGTGTGTATAATGTGTGTATACTGTGTGTATATACTGTTTATATCTGTGTATACTGTGTGTTTATATGTGTATACTGTGTGTATGTGTTTATATCTGTGTATACTGTGTGTTTATATGTGTGTGTGTATGTATGTGCTGGGTGGCTCATCGCGCCCTACGGGCGCCAGGGCCGGCTCCAGGCCTACTAGCACCCTGAGCGAGAAAATGTAAAAGCGCCCCCCCCCCCCCCCCCCAATGCGCGCGTTCCCGGAAAAGGGGGTGTGGCCTCTGGGAAAGTGGGCGTGTCCTCGTAACTTTATATCATCAAACTATAAATATATTTTCACACAATTAGCAGCCGAACACATAGCCACAGTAGTGTTCCTTACACACAATGTCTCCAGTATAGTGCCAGATACACATAATGTGCAGTGCCAGATGGACATGACATGCCCCCCAGCAGTGTCAGCTACACATGACATACCCCGCAGCAGTGCCAGCTACACATGACATGCCCCGCATCAGTGCCAGCTACACATGACATGCCCCGCAGCAGTGCCAGCTACACATGACCTTCCCCCGCATCAGTGCCAGCTACACATGACATGCCCCCCAACAGTGCCAGCTACACATGACATGCCCCCCAGCAGTGTCAGCTACACATGACATGCCCCCCAGCAGTGTCAGCTGCACATGACATGCCCCCCAGCAGTGTCAGCTGCACATGACATGCCCCGCAGCAGTGCCAGCTAGACATGACATACCCCGCATCAGTGCCAGCTACACATGACATGCCCCGCAGCAGTGCCAGCTAGACATGACATGCCCCGCAGCAGTGCCAGCTACACATGACATGCCCCGCAGCAGTGCCAGCTAGACATGACATGCCCCCCAGCAGTGCCAGCTACACATGACATGCCCCCCTGCAGTGCCAGCTACACATGACATGCCCCGCTGCAGTGCCAGCTACACATGACATGCCCCCCAGCAGTGCCAGCTACACATGACATGCCCCGCTGCAGTGCCAGCTACACATGACATGCCCCCCAGCAGTGCCAGCTACACATGATAGTGTTCACTTTTTAGGGCATGGTGCTGATCACAGGGAGGGCACATTTTTAAGTTAGGAGGGCAAAATGATGTACATGCTGCTTGTTGTTCCCATACCTATATGCCAAAGTATGGCGCGCAGCAAAAATTAAGGGGAGTTACTTCGTGGGGAAGGTACGTGGCCACATAATAGTGGCAATTTGCATTACACCACACAGTAGTGCAGCTAATACACACTGTACCAGGTAGAACCTCCTATACACTTTGCGTCAAGCACAGCACTGAGACACATTGCACCAGGGAGAGCACTGAGACACATTGCCTAGCCACAGACGCCTAGCGGGAACACTACATGACATGCTCCCCAGCCGTGCCAGCTACACGCGACATGCCCCCCAGCAGTGCCAGCTACACGTGACATGCCCCCAGCAGTGCCAGCTACACATGACATGCTCCCCAGCAGTGCCAGCTACACATGACATGCCCCGCACCAGTGCCAGCTAGCCAGCTACACATGACATGCCCCGCAGCAGTGCCAGTTACACATGACATGCCCCCCAGCAGTGCCAGCTACACGTGACATGCCCCCAGCAGTGCCAGCTACACATGACATGCTCCCCAGCAGTGCCAGCTACACATGACATGCCCCGCACCAGTGCCAGCTAGCCAGCTACACATGACATGCCCCGCAGCAGTGCCAGCTACACATGACATGCCCCCCAGCAGTGCCAGCTACACATGATAGTGTTCACTTTTTAGGGCATGGTGCTGATCACAGGGAGGGCACATTTTTAAGTTAGGAGGGCAAAATGATGTACATACTGCTTGTTGTTCCCATACCTATATGCCAAAGTATGGCGCGCAGCAAAAATTAAGGGGAGTTACTTCGTGGGGAAGGTACGTGGCCACATAATAGTGGCAATTTGCATTACACCACACAGTAGTGCAGCTAATACACACTGCACCAGGTAGAACCTCCTATACACTTTGCGTCAGGCACAGCACTGAGACACATTGCACCAGGGAGAGCACTGAGACACATTGCCTAGCCACAGACGCCTAGCGGGAACACTACATGACATGCTCCCCAGCCGTGCCAGCTACACGCGACATGCCCCTCAGCAGTGCCAGCTACACGTGACATGCTCCCCAGCAGTGCCAGCTACACGTGACATGCTCCCCAGCAGTGCCAGCTACACGTGACATGCTCCCCAGCAGTGCCAGCTACATGTGACATGCTCCCAGCAGTGCCAGCTACACGTGTCATGCTCCCCAGCAGTGCCAGCTACATGTGACATGCTCCCAGCAGTGCCAGCTACACGTGTCATGCTCCCCAGCAGTGCCAGTTACACGTGACATGCCCCGCACCAGTGCCAGCTACACGTGACATGCTCCCCAGCAGTGCCAGCTACATGTGGCATGCTCCCAGCAGTGCCAGCTACACGTGTCATGCTCCCCAGCAGTGCCAGCTACATGTGACATGCTCCCAGCAGTGCCAGCTACACGTGTCATGCTCCCCAGCAGTGCCAGTTACACGTGACATGCCCCCCAGCAGTGCCAGCTACACGTGACATGCCCCCCAGCAGTGCCAGCTACACGTGACATGCCCCCCAGCAGTGCCAGCTACACGTGACATGCCCCCCAGCAGTGCCAGCCTCACGTGACATGCCCCCCAGCAGTGCCAGCTACACGTGACATGCCCCCCAGCAGTGCCAGCTACACGTGACATGCCCTGCAGCAGTGCCAGCTACACGTGACATGCCCCCCCAGCAGTGCCAGCTACATAAATGCCCCGAAAGTGCCAGATACATAAATGCCCCCACAGTGCCAGATACATAAATGCCCCCACAGTGCCAGATACATAAATGCCCCCACAGTGCCAGATACATAAATGCCCACACAGTGCCAGATACATAAGTGCCCCCACAGTGCCAGATATGTCCCCACAGGGCCAGATACATAAATGCCCCCAGTGCCAGATACATAAATGCCCCCAGTGCCAGATACATAAATGCCCCCAGTGCCAGATGCATAAATGCCCACACAGTGCCAGATACATAAATGCCCCCAGTGCCAGATGCATAAATGCCCCCAGTGCCAGATGCATAAATGCCCCCAGTGCCAGATGCATTATTGCCCCCCACAGTGTCAGATACATTAATGCCCCCCACAGTTCCAGATACATTAATGCCCCCCACAGTGCCAGATACATTAATGCCCCCAGTGCCAGATATGCCCCCACAGTGCCAGATACATAAATGCCCCCACAGTGCCAGATACATAAATGCCCCCACAGGTCCAGATACATATATGCCCCACATAGTGGCAGATATGCCCCTAATGCCAGATACACTTGTCCCCACAGTGCCAGATATGCCACCAATGCCAGACATGACCCCAGTGCCAGACATGACCCCAGTACCAGACATGACCCCACAGTGCCAGACATGACCCCAGTGCCAGACATGACTCACACAGTGACAGACCAGACCCCCATTGCCAGACATGACCCCACAGTGCCAGACATGACCCCACAGTGCCAGACATAACCCCACAGTGCCAGACATGACCCCCAGTACCAGACATGACCCCACAGTGACAGACATGACTCACACAGTGACAGACCAGACCCCCAGTGCCAGACATGACCCCCAGTGCCAGACATGACCCCCAGTGCCAGACATGACCCCACAGTGCCAGACATGACCCCACAGTGCCAGACATGACCCCACAGTGCCATACATGACCCCACAGTGCCATACATGACCCCCCCCCCCCCCCGTGCTGCTTACCGTGCTTCTGTTGTCCAGCTGAGGGCGGGGAGGAGAGCGCAGCGTGTCCTCTCCTAGCTTTCAATCTCCAGTGGCCGCGGGAGTGTCAGCTTAAACTTGGCGCCGGTCCGCAAGTCAATCAAAGCTCGCGGTCCGGCAGCCAATCATGAGCCTCAGCTGCCGGATCGCGAGCTCTGGTTGGCTCACAGGCCGGCGCCGAGTAGCGAGGAGGGAGCATGCAGTGCGCGTCTCTGCTAGGTGACTGACACTGCTGTAGAGACGGCTCCAGGCTCCAATATGGTGGCCAGAGCTAGCGGCGCCCATAAAGTGCGGCGCCCTGTTCGGCCGCTCTATTGGAACATGCTTGGAGCCGGCCCTGACGGGCGCTCTTCACACCATCGCAAGGGGGTATGTCCCCTTAACTGTTGCACGCCCTTGGGGTCCTTGGGTATTTTTATTATATGGAGTATTACCTCCAATCATAATTGTGTGAGTGGTTAAATATTGAACGGACAAAGGGCGTGCGATGGTTAAGGGGTCGTAGCCCCTTGCGACAGTGTGAACAGCACACGCAGGGCCTGGTGAATCACCTAGTAGGTGCTGTGGTTGGCGGAGTGGCAGGTGCGGGCGAGACGCGGATGGTGGAGGGGGTCCGGGGGTGCTGCGGTGGGGGAAGGGTGGTTGCGTGGTTTGTTTCGGGTGGGGGAGGGGCAGGTGCGGGGGAGACTGTGGATGGGGGAGGGTGTCTGTAGATGCTGTGGGTGGAGGGGGGGTGGATCGGGGAGGGGGCCAAAGGTGCTGTGGTTGATGGAGGGGAGGGTGTCCGGGGATGCCGCAGGTGGGGGGAAGAATCCTGAGCCTCCGTGGTTGGGGGGGATGTGGGGATGGTAGTGGTGGTTGCGGGGGTGCCGTGGGTGGGGGAGGTGCGGGTGTGCCGTGGGTGGGGGAAGGGCGGTTGTGTGGGTGCCGCGGGTGGGGGAAGGGTGGGTGCGGGTGTGCCGTGGTGGGGGAGGGGCGGATGGGGGGGGTGCAGCGGGGGAGGAGGGGGCTGCGGGGTTGCGTGAGGTGCATGCAGCCAAGGCACTGCAGAGGTGACAGTATAGGGGACACAGGCACAGCATAGGTGACATATGGGGGCACGAGGTCATGACCGGCAGAGACACAGCAGCAGAGCTCTCCCGGAGACAGGCACTGAGCCGGGTCATGTGTTGTGCACGGCAGGTAAGGGGACAGCAGCAGCACATTGCCGGCCTCCTGCAGCGCTCCGCTGATGCAGCCACGCTACTTACTGTAGTACAGCCGGTACTCTCCGGTGTGGAGCCGCCCCCTCTCCTCTGTGCTGTAGGGCGGCCTGCTGCTGAGCCAGTGTGTGGTGACACGCTACGGCACCACTTCAGAGGCTAAACGTCGGGCCGGAGCGCCACAGCACGTTCCCCTCCTCTGGCAGCGAAGGCGCGGGCCCTGCACACAGCCGCTGCAGCGCTATCCGACACTGCAATCTACACGGCTGACAGGGGCACTGTGGCTGCATCTGATCCAGGACATTGGTGCAGGGAAAACACACCCAGCAAAGGTACAGAATATTGGTGAACCGGCGCCCACCATGCCCTCCTCACCGGCCCCCACCACTGCACCTCGCCCACCACGCACTGACCTCTCCCCAGCACTCACACGTGGAAGAGTCTGACTTCCCTCCATCCAGTGTGGGGAGATCTGTGCGCACTGTACACACATTTACCCTCCCTTGTGCCTATGGTGTGATAGACCTGCCGCTAAGGTTATTTCTAAAACGGTAAACCACGTTGGTGAAGCGACCTCTGAGTCTGACATCACCAGGGGGAGGATTTACCCTGGCGCTAACCCAATGAGAGCTCCTAGCCACGCCCAGCGTTAGCCACACAGTCACAGAATGACAGATCTGGGCTATTATTATAGGAGATGTATGTGTGTATATGTGTGTGTGTGTATATGTCTGTGTGTGTATATGTCTGTGTGTGTGAAAATGTCTCCGTGTGTATATCAGGGACGTGTAGTCAGGGGAGGCAAAATAATAAAAAGAAGATACTTATGACACATAGTCTGTGTCATAAGTATCTTCTTTATTTAATTCTAATAGTTTTCCTGGTTTAAAGTACTTTGGGAGGCACTGATTGCAGTGCCTCCCGTAGATAATGGGAACGGGGACAGAGCGGGGGGCGCGGCCAAGCACTGGGCTGTAAAAACCCATTAAAAAAAGATGAGGAAAGCGGCACTTAAACAAGTTCCTCGCTGACAGGGACACCACCCCGATGTCAGCGAGGCACCTGTGATTGGACAGCAGATCCAGGGCTGGATCCGCTTGTCCAATCACCCACACGCGGTGCTGGAGGCGGCGGGTCCCGGCGGTGAGTGGCGTTGGAGGTAGCCGGGAGCAGCTGTGGGCCTGCAGTGTGTGCGGCTCTCCCCCCCCGTCCTCCTCCGCCGGCTCACCTCACAGCCAGCAGCGGTGGCCCTGCGGAGCGTGCGGCTCTCCCCCCGTCCTCCCCCGCTGGCTCCATCCTCCTGCTAACCTGACAGCCAGCAGCGGTGGGCCTGCAGTGTGTGCGGCACTCCCCCCGTCCTCCCCCACCGGGTCCGTCCTCCCGCTCACTTGACAGCCAGCAGCTGCAGCCCTGCAGTGTGTGCGGCTCTCCCCCCGTCCTCCCCCGCCGGGTCCGTCCTCCCGCTTACCTGAAAGCCAGCAGCGGCAGCCCTACAGTGTGTGCGTCTCTCCTCCCGTCCTCCCCCGCCGGGTCCGTCCTCCCGCTCACCTGAAAGCCAGCAGCGGCAGCCCTACAGTGTGTGCGTCTCTCCTCCCGTCCTCCCCGCCGGGTCCGTCCTCCCACTCACCTGAAAGCCAGCAGCGGCAGCCCTGCAGTGTGTGCGGCTCTCCCCCCGTCCTCCCCCGCCGGGTCCGTCCTCCCGCTCACCTGAAAGCCAGCAGCGGCAGCCCTGCAGTGTGTGCGGCTCTCCCCCCGTCCTCCACCGCCGGGTCCGTCCTCCCGCTCACCTGAAAGCCAGCAGCGGCAGCCCTGCGGTGTGTGCGGCTCTCCCCCCGTCCTCCCCTGCCGAGTCCGTCCTCCCGCTCACCTGAAAGCCAGCAGTGGCAGCCCTACAGTGTGTGCGGCTCTCCGCCAGTACCCCCCCGCCGGGTCCTTCCTCCCGCTTGATTCTACTGGACAAGTGGACATGATCGGCGTGGGATGTAGGTAAGTATGTGTGAGTGTGTAAGTGTGTTTTAATAAATTTTTACTTTCACGGTGTGTGAGTTTATTTGGGTATTTCTGCTGCGGGGTACACTGGGCTCCACAAGGAATTACATCGGGGTGTAGAGTAGGATCTTGATCCGAGGCACCAACAGGCTCAAAGCTTTTGACTTTTCCCAAGATGCACAGCGTCGCCTCCTCTATAACTCCGCCTCCATGCCAGGGAGCTCAGTTTGTAAGTTGGTGCCTTGCAGTATGCATGCACTTAACAGGGGCTGCTCTAGGCAGCCTTTTCAGAGCTTCATTTACAGACTGAAAGACAGAAGAAATGTATGAAGATTTACAGGGCTGCTGCTGGCAAATTCTCATAGACTTTCCTGCGTGCAGCACCATCAGCCCCAGCGGCGCTGTATACTCCCGGGTCACTGCAGCGGAGGCGCCGGCTTCTTCCCTCTTTACGTGAGTCACACACACGCCGCCGTCTCCCGGATCGCGGGGCCGCTGACAAGGGGGAGGTAGGAGGCGGGTCGCGCGCGCGCTGGTGTGGACACGGATTACTGGGCTGATGTTCCACTAGCCACCAGGGATATACTTTATGGGCACATGTCAGGGGGGACGTTATACAACCCCCCCCCCCCCCCGTTTTCTTTACTCTGCCCGTGATGGGGATGCCAGCAGGGGGAGCATGCCAGACCTGAGGCCCCTCCCCCCAGCCCCAGGGCGCCATTTATGCAATGTTCCCACCCTGGAGCTGCTTCCTTCTCCCTCACTCCCGGTCTGCAGCCATTACAGATAGAGCTTTGCTGTTCCTGGGATTTCTGGGGCAAATCCTCCTCTGTGGAACCATCTGACTGCCAGTGCTGTGCTTCCTACAGGACACTTGAGTATTCTACCTGTCACTGCGACTGGGGCCCTCATTCCGAGTTGTTCGCTCGCTAGCTGCTTTTAGCAGCATTGCGCACGCTAAGCCGCCGCCCTCTGGGAGTGAATCTTAGCTTAGCAGAATTGCGAATGAAAGATTAGCAGAATTGCGAATAGAAATTTCTTAGCACTTTCTGAGTAGCTCCAGACCTACTCACAAATAGCGATCAGCTGAGGCCGTTTCGTTCCTGGTTTGACGTCACACCCCCCCCCAGCGTCCGGCCAACCACTCCCCCGTTTCTCCAGACACTCCCGCGTTTTTCCCTGACACGCCTGCGTTTTTCCGCACACTCCCAGAAAACGGCCAGTTTCTGCCCAGAAACACCCACTTCCTGTCAATCACACTACGATCACTTCAACGATGAAAAATCTTCGTTCGGACGTGAGTAAATCTACTAAGTTTTGAGCAAAAATACTTAGCGCAAGCGCATTTTTGCCTTAATCGCTCCGTAGCGAAAATCAGCAACGAGCGAACAACTCGGAATGACCCCCTGTGTTAGTTAAGAAAGAGTGCATACATTCAGGGTTGTGTGGTACAAACACCCTGTGATATACATCCAGTGCTTACTGTGTTTGTTATATCTATTGTTATCACATATAGCCATACTATTACTTTGTATTGCTAGTCCAGTGCAGTTTATGGTACATAATTTGTGCATGGTACGCTTGTAACTATGGCCCTCATTCCGAGTTTTTTGCTCGCTAGCAGTTTTTAGCAGCAGTGCAAACGCTAAGCCGCCGCCCTCTGGGAGTGTATCTTAGCTTAGTAGAAGTGCGAACCAAAGGATCGCAGCGCTGCTACAAAAAAAGATTGTGCAGTTTCAGAGTAGCTCTAGACCTACTCTTAGCTAGCGATCACTTCAGACTGTTTAGTTCCTGTTTTGACGTCACAAACACGCCCTGCATACTCCCAGCCACGCCTCCGTTTCCCCAGCCACTCCTGCGTTTTTATCCGACACGCCTGTGTTTTTACACACACTCCGGTCAGTTGCCTCCCAGAAACACCCACTTCCTGTCAATCACTCTGCAGCCAGCAGTGCGCCTGAAAAGCGTCACTAGACCTTGTGTGAAACTGCATCGGCTTGTGTGAAAATACGTCGCACGTGCGCACTGCGTCCCATACGCATGCGCAGAAAAGCCATTGTTTAGCCTGTTCGCTGCGCTGCGAACAACAGTAGCTAGCGATCAACTCGGAATGACCTCCTATATACGTGTGTGTGTGCATGTAGCTGCTGCGTGGTTGCCTTACTGCAGGGTATTTCACTCAGCGTGCTATTCCTATATTGCTATACCTGTGGGGGCCAAGTGTTTCAGGTTTTCTCCGATGATAATATAGGATTGTTTCACAAGGTATACTACTGGGGTATTTTTTACTTGTGAATTACAGTCACCATATGTTCTATTCCTATTGGACTCTCGGTCTGTGCCATCTTAGACAGGTTTCTCTGAGTGTCCTTACTGGGTATAGTGCTGCTACAATTTGTACCGGGTTGCCCATTACTGTGCACATAGTTATGTCTGCTACACGTGGCAACGACGTTGGGGCCTCTCCCACACTGCGTGGTAGTGAGGCCACTGACGGAATGGAGGATAATTTAGCAGGTGAGAATTCAGGTTCAGGGGGTTCCTTGCCCCCCAGTGGGTCGGTAGCACTTGGGGCATCACAAGATCCACCTTGGGCTACATTTTCCACATTGTTAAACACGCTTGTGACTAAATTGACGCCCCCTGTGGGACCACCTGTGCCACTACCACAGTTTATGATCCCCGCTGTGAACCCGCCATGGGTGGATCAGCTTTCCACTCAGTTACAGCATTTGAACCTATCCATGTCTAAATCTAAGGGTCACTCTCGCCCGCATAAGACTAAGTCGTCTTCTAAAATGGCCATTACCTCCTCCCAATCCGCGGCCTTAATTGACACGTCTTCCGAGGAGGACGGTGCATATACTGACCCCTCAGACACTGACGCTGATGTTTCAGATGGGGAGGGAAAATCATCCGTGGATGTCTCGGATTTGATTGAGGCGATACGGCTCGTTCTTCAAGTGGCTGATGACTCTGAGCCTGAGACTGTCTCCAAGAAACCTGATAGGTTTAAGCGTAAGAAGGTGGTTAAGCAGGTTTTACCCTACTCTAAACACCTGATTGACATACGTCAGGAATCCTGGGAAAATCCTGGGACAAAGTTTACACCGAGTAAGAGACTGTTGGCTCGCTATCCTCTCTCTGCGGAGGTGTATAAAAATTGGGAAACTCCTCCGCCTGTAGATTCTCATGTGGCACGCATGGTTGTTTCCTCTGCTCTGCCAGTAACTACCGTCACCTCCCCTGAGGGAACCGACGGATCGTTGTGTGGAGGGCTGTTTGAAAGTGATTTATACCCTTTCCGGGGCTGTGCAAAGGCCAACTATTGCAGCGACTTGGGCTGCTGAAGCTGTTGAGGCGTGGACTCAGGAACTCGAGGCGGAACTGCCTTCTGATGCATCTGAGCATGCTCGACAATGTCTTTCATATATTGCCACGGCTTCTCTGTACTTTAAGGAGGCGGCCTCCGATGCTGGGGTGCTCGCGGCCAAGGCTGCTACTGCGTCCGTTTTGGCCAGATGTATCCTTTGGTTGAGATCCTGGTCGGTGGATTTGGAGTCCAAGAAAACCCTGGAGGTGCTTCCTTTCAAGGGAGACATTCTCTTTGGAGAAGACCTCAATAAGATTGTGGCTGATCTGGCTACTGCTAAAACGGCCTGCCTGCCTAGTACGGCTCCTTCAGCTCAGAAGGCTAAAAGTACTTCCCCTCTACCCTTTCGTACTCCAGATAAAGCAAAAGGTCAGGCGTACCCGAAGCAAGCTCGTGCTCCCAGGCCTGCCAAGCCCAGACCGAAGCGTGCCTGGGCCGCCCGTCAGCCAGCTTCCAAAACTGACAAGCCGGCCGCATGACGGGGCGGACCTTCCTCTGGGGGATCCCAGGGTGGGGGGCCGACTTCTAGGTCTTACCCAGGAATGGTTAAAGACCACTTCGGATACCTGGGTAAGGGAAGTCGTTGCTCGAGGTTACGCCATACCCTTCAAGAATCGTCCCCTTCATCGATTTTGCCCGACAGATGTGCCTCTGGATCCGGCAAAAGCAAACACATTGCACTCGGTGGTACATTCCCTCCTGTCCACAGGAGTGGTGGTACAGGTGCCTCTGACTCAGAGGGGCAAGGGATTCTATTCACCGCTGTTTCTAGTCCCGAAACCGAACAGGTCCTCGCGGCCCATTCTCAATCTGAAGTCTTTGAACAAGCATGGGCGGATCTCCAAGTTCCGTATGGAAACGCTGCACTCTATTGTTCTGGCCATGGAGCCTGTGGACTATATGGTTCTCCTGGACATACAGGATGCCTACCTACATATTCCTATTGCGGTATCTCATCAGCAGTACCTGCGGTTTGCGGTGGGCAACCTTCATTACCAATTTCGGGCATTACCCTTTGGTTTGACAACGGCTCTGCAACGTTTCACCAAAGTAATGGCGTTATGACGGCTACACTCCGCCGTCAAGGGGTCAGGATACTACCATACCTAGATGATTTGTTGATCCTGGCGAGTTCTCCAGAAATTCTACTGTGTCATCTCGATCTGATGGTCCAGTGCATGACAGCCCACGGGTGGCTGATCAACTGAAAGAAATCCTTCCTGGTTTCGGCTCGGAGCATTGTGCACCTGGGAGCGTTGTTGGACACTCACAACCAGTGGTTGTTCTTGTCTCAGGAGAAAGTCCCGAAACTTCAGGGCAATATCCAATGCTTCCTATCCCGTCCGCAAGTGTCGATTCATTCGGCGATGCAAGTGTTAGGTCTCATGGTGTCGGCTTTCGACATGGTGGAGTATGCTCAATTCCATTCTCGCCTTCTACAGAAGTTGATTCTGTCCAAGTGGGACAGCCTGCCTCACCGGATCAGATCTCACATGATCTCCCTATCTCCGGAGGTCTGCCTGTCACTGAGCTGGTGGCTGCAGGACCAACAATTGAGCAGGGGTCGTCCCTTCTGGATATCCAACTGGGTCCTGCTGACGACGGATGCCAGTCTGAGAGGTTGGGGCACGGTGTTGGAGCAACACTCTCTTCAGAGTCGGTGGACCAAGGAGGAGTCGCTACTCCCGATAAACATTCTGGAACTGCGGGCAGTGTTCAATGCGTTGACAATGGCCCAGCATCTAATACAGAACAGACCTGTTCAAGTACAATCAGGCAACACCACCACGGTGGCGTATATCAATCATCAGGGCGGCACTCAAAGCCGCATGGCAATGAAGGAAGTATCAAGGATTATTCAGTGGGCAGAATGCCATCTGCCGGCCATATCAGCAGTGTTCATTACGGGCGTTCTGAACTGGGAGGCGGGCTATCTCAGTCGTCAGGACGTGCACGCCAGAGAATGGAGCCTACATCCAGAGGTGTTTCAACTTCTCGTGGACAAGTTGGGCCTCCCAGATGTGGACCTGATGGCGTCTCAACACAATCACAAGGTTCCGGTCTTCGGAGCAAGGACAAGGGATCCTTAAGCAGCGTTCGTGGATGCTCTGTCAATCCTGTGGAACTTTCGGCTGCCGTATGTGTTCCCTCCGGTGTCACTCCTGCCCAGAGTAATACGGAAGTTCAAGCAAGAAGGAGGAAACCTTCTTCTAGTCGCTCCAGCGTGGCCCAGACGGCAACTGGTTCTCCGATCTACAGGGCCTTTCGTTGGATCGTGCCCTTCTACTTCCACAACGACCAGACCCCTTCATTCAGGGCCCGTGTGTTTACCAGGATTTGGCCCGGCTGGCTTTGACGGCATAGCTCTTGAAGCTTCTGTCCTGAGGGCTAAGGGTTTTTCTAAGGCGATCGTTCAAACTAAGTTGAAGGCCCGTAAGCCCGCTTCTGCTCGGATATACTATAGGGTCTGGAACGCTTACTTTACTTGGTGTGCGTCTCACAATCATGACGTTTTCAAGTTTAGTACAGCCAAACTTTTGGCCTTTCTACAACAAGGCCTGGATTTGGGCCTGCGTCTGGCCTCTCTCAAGGTGCATACTCTGCCTTGTCGGCTTGGTTTCAGAGAAAGATCGCTAACCTGCCTGATGTCCATACATTCACTCAGGGTGTGTTGAGGAGTCAGCCTCCTTATGTGCCACTTGTGGCCCCTTGGGATTTGTCAGTGTTCTTGGAGGCCTTACAAGAGTCTCCGTTTGAGCCTCTTACCTCTGCTGACCTTCAGTGGCTTTCCCTTAAGGTGTTGTTTTTGCTGGCTATTGCTTCAGCTAGAAGGGTCTCTGACTTGGGTGCCTTGTCCTATAAGTCTCCCTATTTGATTTTTCACCGTGACCGGGCAGTGCTTCGAACACGTCCAGGTTATTTACCCAAGGTGGTGTCTTCCTTCCACCTTAACCAGGAGATTGTGGTTCCGGCCTTTAATTCTCCTGAGTTGTCTTCCAAAGAGCAATCTTTGGATGTGGTACGGGCTCTCCGTATCTATGTGAAGAGAACTTCCCCCATTAGGAAATCCGATTCTCTTTTTGTGTTGTTTGGTTTTCACAAACGTGTCTGGCCTGCTTCCAAGCAGACTCTGACCAGATGGGTTAGAATGGTGATTGCACATGCATATGTACAGGCTGGTCGTTCGGTTGCTGCTACCATCAGAGCCCATTCTACTCGGTTGGTTGGACCTTCTATGCGGCCCACCAGAGTGCGACCCTTGAACAATTGTGCAAGGCGGCTACGTGGTCCTCAGGGAACACGTTCATATGGTTCTATGCCTTCGATACCGCCGCTTCCCAGGATGCTTCCTTTGGACGCCGGGTTCTTGTGCCCGCTACTGTGCGTCCCCTCCCGTGAGGAACTGCTTTAGGACATTCCCAATGTAATTCCTTGTGGAGCCCAGTGTACCCCGCAGCCGAAAACGAGATTTATGGTAAGAACTTACCATTCTTAAATCTCTTTCTGCGAGGTACACTGGGCTCCACAAGGCGCCCACCCTGACGCACTTAGCTTTTTTGGGTTGGTATTGGCATAGCCGCTGCCACCCTCTCCTGCGGTGAGTGTGTGGTGTATTTGGCTACGATCGGTTGTTGTCTCTGGTACCTGCTACTGCATTGGGCTGGTTAACAAAACTGAGCTGCCTGGCATGGAGGCGGGGTTATAAAGGAGGCGGCGCTGTGCATCTTGGGAACAGTCAAAAGCTTTGAGCCTGTTGGTGCCTCGGATCAAGATCCTACTCTACACCCCTATATAATTCCTTGTGGAGCCCAGTTTATCTCGCAGAAAGAGATTTAACAACGGTAAGTTCTTACCATAAATCTCGTTTTTTGTTGTTGTAGAACTACAGTTACCAGCGAATCCGTTATTTCCCCGCATGCTGGTACTTGAGGTTCTCCAAGTACCAGCAAGCGGGGGAGGCTTGCTGGGCCTTGTAGTTCCACAACAAAAAACAATATTCTTTTTTATACACACATGGCTATCAGCCTGGCACCCACCGCCCAGGGGGGCTGGGGACAGCCTTGGGCTTAACCCCTGGCCCTTGGGTGTCTGGAGGGGGGGACCCCTTGATTTAAGGGGTCACCACTCATCCAGAAAACCCCGGACAGAGGTGACTAGTTGGGGGGGGGGTAATGCCATGGCCGCAGGAACCTACATAAATGTGTCCCCCGGCTGTGGCATTATGTCCCTGGCTAGTGGAGCCTGGTGCTGGTTTTAAAAATACGGGGGACCCCTACATCTTTTGTCCCCCGTATTTTTGGAACCAGTAGCGGACTAAGAGCCCCGTGCTGGTTGTCTAAATACGGGGAACCCCTGTCCAATTTTACCCCCAGTATTTAAACAACCAGGACCGGCTCAAAGAGCCCGAGGCTGGTTATACTTAGGAGGGGGGACCTCACGCATTTGTTTTTTTTTAAGCCATTCAGACTCTTCTCCATTAGGTTAATGGAAGCCCTGGACAACAAAATGGCATTCATGTCCTCCTCCCAGTCCCAAATACTATTTATTTTTTTTTCTATAAAAATGTACAATATATCACAAGTATGATGAGCAGGCAGGCAGCGGGCATTGGTGGCATCGAACTGAGATGCAAATTAGTGGTGGAGGGCTGGGTCAGTTGATGGTGGGCGAGTTTGGAAGCCTTTGGCGGTGGCAGCAGGCATCGGCTCAGAGGCAGTAGCGGGCATTGGCTAGGGGTCATCGGCAGGATTCAGCGGACATTATGGCTGTAGTGCCTCACCAGCCACTGACCTCACCGCACGCCACTGAGGCAGAGCCATTCTCCTTGTCAATACTACAGAGTTTTGACAGTCACTAGGTCGACATGGATGGAAGGTCGACAGGGTTTCTAGGTCGACATGTGCTAGGTCGACAGGTCTAAAGGTCGACATGAGTTTTTTTTTTTTTTTTTCCAAGCGAGTACATCCATAGTTTGCCAATCCAAGCGGGGGTTGTGCTCCTGTAACCATGGGAATTTTAGGATTATTTTTTAAGAGGCTATGGAAATTACCAGGAAAGAGAGAGCTTCAGAATGGAGAATACCAACTTTTATCTTATGAGGAACCGTACGGTGGGTGATGATCCCTTTAGGGATATAACTTCCATGAACCGCAGTGATAGAAATAGCTCACTCCAAGCAAATGGTTGGTATTTCAGACTATCAGATTAAGGCGGAAGTAATGAAACTTTCTGCAGCTCCAGAATCCAAAAGTGCTGCAACATGAAGGGAGGTAGACGGAAGTTCCAGACATACAGCCAACAGTGATTTCTTCCTGATAAATTGGTTGGGGAATGCTCCTAGCTTAACCTCTCCTGCGTAAGCTAGGAGCGGGAGTTTCCTGGTCACTGAATATAAGACTTAACGAAGTGGTCGGCCGCCCCACAATACATGCAGAGGTTGCCCTGTCTGCGTCTTTAACGTTCCTCATTGGTGAGACGAGAGCGGTTGACCTGCATGGGTTCTTCAGTAGACGGCGAGTATGGTCTAGGAATGGAACAGGCCCGAGGTTTGAATCGCTCAAACCTTGTTCTCTTAAGAAAGCGCTCCTTGTATCTTAGAGCAGTCTTGTTACATAAAGAAATTAGCTGATCGAGCTTAGCTGGCACATCCTGAGTAACTAGGTCATGTTTAACTTTGTCGAGAGACCGTTCCAAAAGGCGGTAATGAGAGCCTCTTCATTCCAGCCCACTTCGGAAGACAGAGTATGGAATTGGATCACGTACTGGGCAACGGAACGGGTTCCTTGACGCAGACGCAGAATCTCCAAAGAGGCAGAGGTGGTCCGGCTTGTCTCATCAAAGATTTTACGAAAAGTTGCCACGAATTCTGGGTAATTCGGCAGTATGGGATCAGTTCTCTCCCACAAGGGTGAAACCCAATCCAGAGCCTGTCCAGTCACAAGTGAAATGATGTATGCAATTTTGGTCCGATCAGATGGAAAGTTAGCTGACTGAAGCTCAAACTGGATCTCGCATTGATTGAGGAACCCTCGGCATTGCGTTGAACTACCGTCAAATTTACTGGGTGGCGGTACTAGTAAACAAGGAACTGGAATAGACACAGGAGGATTAGGTGCTGGCGGATTGGAAGCTGGAGCCGGAGTCTGAGATGTGGATATGGCTGCGTGAAGAGAATCCAAACGAGTGGACATATTCTGCATGAACTGTACAATCTGTGCCTGCATGGCCTCCTGATTATTTAGACGAGTCAGAATATCCACAGAGGCATCGCCCCCATTGGGCCAGTGCTTACTGTCACGCTCGGCGTAAGTTGGGGTTTCCGATAACCGAGTTTGGCTGAAGGGACAGCTACCTGTGAGGAGAGTAAACGAGGTGGCTGAATGTAATTCCCCCTCATGGGGTGGAGGCCACACTTAGTGTTAACGTTGGCCAGAGGGCGTAAAGAAAAGGAGGACTCCGTAGGAAGATAACTGAAGTTTTAATGAATAACAGGCTGTACACGAATATTGGAGAAATTGAAGAAACTGGAAGAATTAGAGTCTATGGTTAAATGACTTGAAGAGTGAAGCTGAAGAACTCCGGTAAAGAACTGAAGACTGTGTTTTATGATTAAAAAACAAAGGCTGAAGAGCTTGGACTTTGAATAAATGAATGGGTTCGTGAAAGACGAGGCTGAAGAACTTGTACTTTGAAGAAATGAGGACTGTGATTGTAATTGAAAGACGAGGCTGAAGAATTTGGACTTTGAAGAAATGAAGACATCTGCGAGAACCGCCGTTAGCACCTGGAGCTCCTCTACGACCTTGGACCCCGTGAGCGCTTCCACAAGTGGCGACGGACTTAGACAGCAGGACTGCAGCAGCGTTTAGGTAAACAATAGATGAGAGCAACCAGGACCAGGGCACCAGAAGTAACCTGGGAGTACAGAGCTGCAGAACCTTTCACAAGGAGGTAACATGAAGCACTGGCACTCTCCCTCTGAGACAGCCCCCTTTTGTAAGGGGAGAACACGGAGGATTGGCTGGACACAGATTGGAAACTTCATTGGTAATACTCTGGTCTCCAACATGGCTGCCTCCAGCACAGGAGACATACTCAGCTGTTAGTACACAGCTTTAGCCAGCTTCTGTCTCTGACACACTATATTGTGTCACCACTAGTGGACCTTACCGCAGCGATCCCCAACGCAGTGCCCGGCTCTCCGGGCCCCCGGCAGCCGTACATCCGTCCAGCAACTCCCTGCCGCAGCAGCCGCGCCAACCAGCGGGACGGCAACACCCGGGAGCACGCGCCGGAGGTAAGGCTCTGGAGCCTGACACACAGAGCACTGATTCCCAGGACTCCACAGGGTGGATTAGCGGGACGGGTGTAACACACGGCCACCATGTCACACTGCCCATGTATCTCTTCATACCGTGCCGCAGCTCTCCCTTCTTTCTGCAGTCTGTTCTCCATATAGCTCTGTGCTCCCAGCTGTCTTTCCTCTTTGTCTCCTATTATTCCTGTTCCCTTACTGCTGTCTGTCACTTTCTATTCCTCTTTATCTCTATTTCTCTGTGCGTTAATACCCTCTCTGTACTATGGGGGTCATTCCGAGTTGATCGCTAGCTGCCGTTGTTCGCAGCACAACGATCAGGCTAAAAATTGGCACTTCTGCTCATGCGTATGCACCACAATGCGCACGTGCGACGTAGGGTTACAAAGACCGTTGTGGTTTTGCACAGGTTCTAGCGAAGTTTTCAGTCGCACTTGCGGCCGCAAGAAGATTGACAGGAAGGGGGCGTTTCTGTGTGTCAACTGACCGTTTTCAGGGAGTGTTTGTAAAAATGCAGGCGTGCCAGGGAAAACGCAGGCGTGGCTGGGCGAACGCTGGGCGGGTGTGTGACGTCAAAAGCCGTCCCACCAACGTTAGAATCAACGTACACGAAGAGTAACTACAGGACTGATCTTGTTTTGCACAAAATGATTTTGCAGGCGCTCTGCAAAGCGAAAGTACACTCCCTGGTGGGCAGCGACAATGCGTTTGCACGGCTGCTAAAAACTGCTAGCGAGCAAACAGCTCGGAATGACCCCCCTATATTCTCCCTGCACTTTACTCTGCACTCCCGTTATCTGTCCGGGATCAGTATGATTTGCTCATGGACGCGATACCAGCTGTCAGTACACCGACAGCGGCATCCCATCCATCAGAATCCCGACAGCCCCCCATTAAGCCCCCTAACCCTCCCTGGTGGTACCTAACCCTCCCCGCATGGTGCCCAACCCTAACCCTCCCTTTCCCGCTGCCTAAACCTATCCCTCCACACTAGGTGCCTAACCCTCCCTCCCTGGTACCTAACCCCTCTTTTAATGGCTAAAGCCCCACTACGGTGTCCTTACCCCACTGACCCTGCACCCAGTGCTCCCACTACTGTGTCCTTACCCCACTGACCCTGCACCCACTGCTCCCACTACTGTGTCCTTACCCCACTGACCCTGCACCCACTGCTCCCACTACTGTGTCCTTACCCCACTGACCCTGCACCCACTGCTCCCACTACTGTGTCCTTACCCCACTGACCCTGCACCCACTGCTCCCACTACTGTGTCCTTACCCCACTGACCCTGCACCCACTGCTCCCACTACTGTGTCCTTACCCCACTGACCCTGCACCCACTACTGTGTCCTTACCCCACTGACCCTGCACCCACTACTGTGTCCTTACCCCACTGACCCTGCACCCACTACTGTGTCCTTACCCCACTGACCCTGCACCCACTGCTCCCACTCAGTGCCGTTTCTAGCGGCGGGCGAGCCGTGCAACCGTACGGGGCACCCGCCGCGGCACTTTGCAGGTCCTTTTCCCCCTCCTCCCTCTTCCCGAGTAATCCTGTTCGGGGGGCGGAGTTTCGCGGAATGATGCGGTTGCGTCGTGACGTCACGACGCAATCGCGTCATTCCGCAAAACTCTGCCCCCCGAACAGGAGTACCGATGACAAGAGGAGGGGGTGCCAGCTGGAAGGAGGAGGCAGCCGGCGCGGGCCGAAGAGCGGGAAGAGCCTCTTCATACTGTATGTAAGTATTCTCTCTCTCTCTCTCCCCCCCTCCCTCTCCCCCCACTTGACACTTGCCTGCAATGCTGTGTAAAATGGGGACTCTTGCTTGCAATACTGTGTAAAATGAGGACTATTGCCTGCAATACTGTGTAAAATGGGGACTATTGCCTGCAATACTGTGTAAAATGGGGACTATTGCCTGCAATACTGTGTAAAATGGGGACTATTGCCTGCAATACTGTGTAAAATGGGGAGTATTGCCTGCTGTACTGTGTAAAATGGGGACACTTGCCTGCTGTACTGTGTAAAATGGGGACTCTTGCCTGCTGTACTGTGTAAAATGGGGACTCTTGCCTGCTGTACTGTGTAAAATGGGGACTCGTGCCTGCCGTACTGTGTAAAATGGGGACTCGTGCCTGCCGTACTGTGTATAATGGGGACTCGTGCCTGCCGTACTGTGTAAAACGGGGACACTTGCCTGCCATACTGTGTATAATGGGGACACTTGCCTGCCATACTGTGTATAATGGGGACACTTGCCTGCCATACTGTGTATAATGGGGACACTTGCCTGCCATACTGTGTATAATGGGGACACTTGCCTGCCATACTGTGTATAATGGGGACACTTGCATGCCATACTGTGTATAATGGGTACACTTGCCTGCCATACTGTGTATAATGGGGACACTTGCGTGCCATACTGTGTAAAATGGGGACACGTGCCTGCCGCAGTGTGTAAAATGGAGACTTGTTTTTCCTGTGGTGGGCGTGATGATATCAGATGAGGCCACGCCCATTTTAATAAGGCCACACACCCTTTGGCGCGCACTTGCTTTTTCTTTTTCTATCTATGGGGGCGGGGGGCATATATAATAAGATTTTACTCACTGGTAAATGTATTTCTCGTAGTCCGTAGTGGATGCTGGGAACTCCATAAGGACCATGGGGAATAGCGGCTCCGCAGGAGACTGGGCACAACTAAAGAAAGCTTTAGGACTACCTGGTGTGCACTGGCTCCTCCCACTATGACCCTCCTCCAGAACTCAGTTAGGATACTGTGCCCGGAAGAACTGACACAAAAAGGAAGGATTTTGAATCCCGGGTAAGACTCATACCAGCCACACCAATCACACCGTATAACTCGTGATACTATACCCAGTTAACAGTATGAACTATAACTGAACCTCTCAACAGATGGCTCATAACAATAACCCTTTAGTTAGGCAATAACTATATACAAGTATTGCAGACAATCCGCACTTGGGATGGGCGCCCAGCATCCACTACGGACTACGAGAAATAGATTTACCGGTGAGTAAAATCTTATTTTCTCTGACGTCCTAGTGGATGCTGGGAACTCCGTAAGGACCATGGGGATTATACCAAAGCTCCCAAAGGGGCGGGAGAGTGCGGATGACTCTGCAGCACCGAATGAGAGAACGCCAGGTCCTCCTCAGCCAGGGTATCAAATTTGTAGAATTTTGCAAACGTGTTTGACCCTGACCAAGTAGCTGCTCGGCAAAGTTGTAAAGCCGAGACCCCTCGGGCAGCCGCCCAAGAAGAGCCCACCTTCCTTGTGGAATGGGCTTTTACAGATTTAGGATGCAGCAGTCCAGCTGAATTGTGCTACAAATCCAACGAGCAATAGTCTGCTTAGAAGCAGGAGCACCCAGCTTGTTGGGTGCATACAGGATAAATAGCGAGTCAGTTTTCCTGACTCTAGCCGTCCTGGAAACATAGATTTTCAAGGCCCTGACTACGTCCATTAACTTAGAATCCTCCAAGTCCCTAGTAGCCGCAGGCACTACGATAGGTTGGTTCAAGTGAAAAGCTGATACCACCTTAGGGAGAAACTGGGGACGAGTCCTCAATTCTGCCCTATCCATATGGAAAATCAGATAAGGGCTTTTACATGACAAAGCCGCCAATTCTGACACACGCCTGGCCGAAGCCAAGGCCAAAAACATGACCACTTTCCACCTGAGATATCTTAGATCCGCGGTTTTAAGTGGCTCAAACTAATGTGACTTTAGGAAACTCAACACCACGTTGAGATCCCAAGGTGCCACTGGAAGCACAAAAGGAGGCTGAATATGCAGCACTCCCTTAACAAAAGTCTGAACTTCAGGCAGTGAAGCCAGTTATTTTTGGAAGAAAATGTACAGAGCTAAAATCTGGACCTTAATGGAAGCCAATTTTAGGCCCATAATCACTCCTGACTGTAGGAAGTGCAGAAATCGACCCAGTTGAAATTCCTCCGTTGGGGCCTTCCTGGCCTCACACCACGCAACATATTTTTGCCATATGCGGTGATAATGTTTTGCGGTCACATCTTTCCTAGCCTTAATCAGCGTAGGAAATGACTTCCTCCGGAATGTCTTTTTTCCTTTAGGATCCGGTGTTCAACCGCCATGCCGTCAAACGCAGCCGCGGTACGTCTTGGAACAGACAGGGCTCCTGCTGCAGCAGGTCCTGTCTGAGCGGCAGAGGCCATGTGTCCTCTGAGATCATTTCTTGAAGTTCTGGGTACCAAGCTCTTCTTGGCCAATCCGGAACCACGAGCATAGCTCTTACTCCTCTCCTCCTTACTATACTCAGTACCTTGGGTATGAGAGGCAGAGGAGAGAACACATACACCGACTGGTTCACCCACGGTGTTACCAGAGCGCCCACAGCTATCGCCTGAGGGTCCCTTGACCTAGCGCAATATCTTTTTAGCTTTTTGTTGAGGCGGGACACCATCATGTCCACCTGTGGCCTTTCCCAATGGTGTAAAATCATTTGGAAGACTTCTGGATGAAGTCCCCACTCTCCTGCGTGGAGGTCGTGTCTGTTGAGAAAATCTGCTTCCCAGTTGTCCACTTCGGGAATGAACACTGCTGACAGTGCTAACACATGATTTTCCGCCCATCGGAGAATCCTCGTGGCTTCTGCCATCGCCATCCTGCTTCTTGTGCCGCCCTGTTGGTTTACATGGGCGACCGCCGTGATGTTGTCTGACTGAATCAGTACCGGCTGGTTTTGAAGCAGGAGTTTTGCTTGACTTAGGGCATTGTAAATGGCCCTCAGTTCCAGAATGTTTATGTGTAGGGAAATCCCCTGATTTGACCATAGTCCCTGGAAGTTTCTTCCCTGTGTGACTGTCCCCCAGCCTCGAAGGCTGGCATCCGTGGTCACCAGAATCCAGTCCTGTATGCTGAATCTGCGGCCCTCTCGAAGATGAGCACCCTGCAGCCACCACGGCAGAGATACCCTAATCCTTGTAGACAGGATTATCAGCCGATGCATCTGAAGATGCGATCCGGACCACTTGTCCAACAGGTCCCACTGAAAAGCTCTTGCATGGAACCTGCCGAATGGAATTGCTTCGTAGGAAGCTACCATCTTTCCCAGGACTCGCGTGCAGTGATGCACCGACACCTGTTTTGGTTTCAGGAGACCTCTGACTAGAGATGACAGCTCCTCGGCTTTCTCCTCCGGGAGAAACACTTTTTTCTGGTCAGAACCATCCCCAGGAACAGTAGACGTGTCGTAGGAACCAGCTGTGCTGTTGCAGCCCTTCCCGAGATAGTGCTACCCCGACCAATAACTGCTCCTTGGACCTCGCCTTTATCAGGAGATCGTCCAAGTACGGGATAACTAAAACTCCCTTTTTTCGAAGGAGTATCATCATTTCGGCCATTACCTTGGTAAATACTCTCGGTGCCGTGGACAGACCGAACGGCAACGTCTGGACTTGGTAATGACAAACCTGTACCACAAAACTGAGGTACTCCTGGTGAGGATGGTAAATGGGGACATGCAGTCTCCCTCGTCCAGGTTTGCAATAACCGTCCTGAGCGATTTCATTTTTAACTTGAACCTTCGTATATAAGTGTTCAAGGATTTCAGTTTTAGAATGGGTTTCACCGAACCGTCTGGTTTCGGTACCACAACATTGTGGAATAGTAAGCCCGGCCTTGTTGAAGGAGGGGTACCTTGATTATCACCTGCTGGAAGTATAGCTTGCTGATTTGAGGTAACGGCGAGAGGGAGTCGCCTTGAACTCCAGCTTGTATCCCTGTGATACTACATGCAGAACCCGGGGATCCCCCTGTGAGCGAGCCCACTGGACGCTGAAGTTCTCGAGCCGCATCCCCACCGCACCTGGCTCCACCTGTGGAGCCCCAGCGTCATGCGATGGACTCAGAGGAAGCGGGGGAAGAATTTTGATCCTGGGAACTGGCTGCCTCTGTGCAGAAAAGAAGCGCCTTTGACCCGCTTGCTTTTCTGAAGCCGAAAGGACTGTACCTGATAATACAGTGCTTTCTTAGGTTGTGAGGAAACCTGAGGTAAAAATTTTTCTTCCTAGCAGTTGCTGTGGATACGAGGTCCAGAGACCATCCCCAAACAATTCCTCACCCTTATAAGGCAGAATCTCTATGTGCCTTTTAAAAATCAGCATCACCTGTCCACTGCCGGGTCTCTAATACCCTCCTGGCAGAATGGACATTGCATTAATTTTGGATGCCAGCCGGCAAAATATCCCTCTGTGCATCCCTCATATATAAGACGACGTCTTTAATATGCTCTTATGTTAGCAAAAAAGTATCCCTGTCTGACAGGGTCACAGACCATGCTGCAGCAGCACTATCCATGCTGAGGCAATTGCAGGTCTCAGTATAATACCTGAGTGTGTAAATACAGACTTCAGGATAGCCTCCTGCTTTTTATCAACAGGTACCTTCAAAGTGGCCGTATCCTAAGACGGCAGTGCCACCTTTTTTGACAAACGTGTGAGCGCCTTATCCACCCTAGGGGATATCTCCCAGCGTAACCTATCCTCTGGCGGGAAAGGGTACGCCATCAGTAACTTTTTAGAAATTACCAGTTCTTATCAGGGGAACCCACGCTTTTCACACACTTCATTCACTCATCTGATGGGGGAACAAAACACTGCCTGCTTTTTCTCCCCAAACATAAAACCCTTTCTTTTTTTTTAGTGGTACTTGGGTTAATGTCAGAAATGTGTAACACATTTTTTATTGCCGGGATCATGCAACGGATGTTCCTAGTGGATTGTGTATATGTCTCAACCTCGTCGACACTGGAGTCAGACTCCGTGTCGACATCTGTGTCTGCCATCTGAGGGAGCGGGCGTTTTTGAGCCCCTGATGTTCTTTGAGACGCCGGCTGTCCCACAGCTGTTATGTCATCCAGCCTTTTATGTAAGTAGTTGACACTGTCGGTTAATACCTTTCACCTATCCATCCACTCTGGTGTCGGCCCCACAGGGGGCGACATCACATTTATCGGCATCTGCTCCGCCTCCACGTAACCTTCCTCATCAAACATGTAGACACAGCCGTACCGACACACCGCACACACACAGGGAATGCTCTGACTGAGGACAGGACCCCACAAAGTCCTTTGGGGAGACAGAGAGAGAGTATGCCAGCACACACCAGAGCGCTATATAATGCATGGATTAACACTATAACTGAGTGATTTTTCCCCCAATAGCTGCTTGTATACACAAATTGCGCCTAAATTTAGTGCCCCCCCCTCTCTTTTTAACCCTTTGAGCCTGAAAACTACAGGGGAGAGCCTGGGGAGCTGTCTTTCAGCTGCACTGTGAAGAGAAAATGGCGCCAGTGTGCTGAGGGAGATAGCTCCGCCCCTTTTTCGGACGACTTTTCTCCCGCTTTTTTATGGATTCTGGCAGGGGTATTTATCACATATATAGCCTCTGGGACTATATATTGTGATTATTTTGCCAGCCAAGGTCTTAATATTGCTGCTCATGGCGCCCCCCCCCCCCCCCCAGCGCCCTGCACCCATCAGTGACCGGAGTGTGAGGTGTACATGAGGAGCAATGGCGCACAGCTGCAGTGCTGTGCGCTACCTTGGTGAAGACTGATGTCTTCTGCCGCCGATTTTCCGGACCTCTTCTTGCTTCTGGCTCTGTAAGGGGGACGGTGGCGCGGCTCCGAACACCAAGGACGGGTCCTGCGGTCGATCCCTCTGGAGCTAATGGTGTCCAGTAGCCTAAGAAGCCCAAGCTAGCTGCAAGCAGGTAGGTACGCTTCTTTTCCCCTTAGTCCCTCGTTGCAGTGAGCCTGTTGCCAGCAGGTCTCACTGTAAAATAAAAAACCTAATTCTATACTTTCTTTCTAGAAGCGAAATGTGAAATGCCGCAGGGGTGAAATGAAATGCCAAGTGAAATGCCGGTGCTGTAACGAGTGGGAGCATGGAGCACAGCGTTACCGCTGTGGTGTACCTTCAATCTCTGAAGTCTTCTGCCGTCCAGATGTCTTCTGGTCTTCTCATACTCACCCGACTTCTTTCTTATGGCTCTGTGAGGGGATGGACGGCGTGGCTCCGGGAACAAGCAGCTAGGCGCACCAAGTGATCGAACCCTCTGCAGCTAATGGTGTGCAGTAGCCGAGAAGCAGAAGCCTTGAAACTCGCAGAAGTAGGTCCTGCTTCTCTCCCCTCACTCCCACGCTGCAGGGAGCCTGTAGCCAGCAGGTCTCCCTGAAAATAAAAAACCTAACAAAAGTCTTTTCTAGAGAAACTCAGTAGAGCTCCCCTAGTGTGTGACCCATCACTCCTGGGCACAAAGTCTAACTGAGGTCTGGAGGAGGGGCATAGAGGGAGGAGCCAGTTCACACCCAGTCTAAAGTCTTTTAGTGTGCCTAAGTTCCTGCGGAGCCCGTCTATACCCCATGGTCCTTTTGGAGTCCCCAGCATCCTCTAGGACGTAAGAGAAATAAAAAACCTAAAATATACTTTCTTTCTAGGAGCTCAGGAGAGCCCCTAGTGTGCATCCAGCTCGGCCGGGCACAAAAATCTAACTGAGGTCTGGAGGAGGGTCATAGTGGGAGGAGCCAGTGCACACCAGGTAGTCCTAAATCTTTCTTTAGTTGTGCCCAGTCTCCTGCGGAGCCGCTATTCCCCATGGTCCTTACGGATTTCCCAGCATCCACTAGGACGTCAGAGAAATATTTTTATTTAATGTCAATGGGGGGGCGCATTTTGAAATCTTGCACTGGGAGCCAAATTGGCTAGAAACCGCCCTGCTCCCACTACTGTGTCCTTAGCCCACTGACCCTGTACCCACTACTGTTTCTTTACCCCACTGACCCGGCACCCACTACTGTGCCCTTACCCCACTGACCCTGCACCCACTACTGTGCCCTTACCCCACTGACCCTGCACCCACTACTGTGTCCTGACCCCACTGACCCTGCACCCACTACTGTGTCCTGACCCCACTGACCCTGCACCCACTACTGTGTCCTGACCCCACTGACCCTGCTCCCACTACTGTGTCCTTACCACACTGACCCTGCACCCACTACTGTGCCCTGACCCCACTGACCCTGCACCCACTACTGTGTCCTGACCCCACTGACCCTGCACCCACTACTGTGTCCTGACCCCACTGACCCTGCACCCACTACTGTGTCCTGACCCCACTGACCCTGCACCCACTACTGTGTCCTGACCCCACTGACCCTGCTCCCACTACTGTGTCCTTACCACACTGACCCTGCACCCACTACTGTGCCCTGACCCCACTGACCCTGCACCCACTACTGTGTCCTGACCCCACTGACCCTGCACCCACTACTGTGTCCTGACCCCACTGACCCTGCACCCACTACTGTGTCCTGACCCCACTGACCCTGCACCCACTACTGTGTCCTGACCCCACTGACCCTGCTCCCACTACTGTGTCCTGACCCCACTGACCCTGCACCCACTACTGTGTCCTGACCCCACTGACCCTGCACCCACTACTGTGTCCTGACCCCACTGACCCTGCACCCACTACTGTGTCCTTACCCCACTGACCCTGCTCCCACTACTGTGTCCTTACACCACTGACCCTGCACCCACTACTGTCTCCTTACCCCACTGACCCTGCACCCACTGCTGTGTCCTTACACCACTGACCCTGCACCCACTACTGTGTCCTTACCCCACTGACCCTGCACCCACTGCTCCCACTACTGTGTCCTTACCCCACTGACCCTGCACCCACTACTGTGTCCTGACCCCACTGATCCTGCACCCACTACTGTGTCCTTACCCCACTGACCCTGCACCCACTGCTCCCACTACTGTGTCCTTACCCCACTGACCCTGCACCCACTGCTCCCACTACTGTGTCCTGATCCCACTGATCCTGCACCCACTACTGTGTCCTTACCCCACTGACCCTGCACCCACTGCTTACTACTCTCACTACTGTGTCCTTACCCCACTGACCCTGCACCCACTGCTCTCACTACTGTGTCCTTACCCCACTGACCCTGCACCCACTACTGTGTCCTGATCCCACTGATCCTGCACCCACTACTGTGTCCTTACCCCACTGACCCTGCACCCACTGCTTACTACTCTCACTACTGTGTCCTTACCCCACTGACCCTGCACCCACTGCTCTCACTACTGTGTCCTTACCCCACTGACCCTGCACCCACTGCTCCCACTACTGTGTCCTGATCCCACTGATCCTGCACCCACTACTGTGTCCTTACCCCACTGACCCTGCACCCACTGCTTACTACTCTCACTACTGTGTCCTTACCCCACTGACCCTGCACCCACTGCTCCCACTACTGTGTCCTGATCCCACTGATCCTGCACCCACTACTGTGTCCTTACCCCACTGACCCTGCACCCACTACTGTGTCCTTACCCCACTGATCCTGCACCCACTACTGTGTCCTTACCCCACTGACCCTGCACCCACTGCTTACTACTCTCACTACTGTGTCCTTACCCCACTGACCCTGCACCCACTGCTCTCACTACTGTGTCCTTACCCCACTGACCCTGCACCCACTGCTCCCACTACTGTGTCCTGATCCCACTGATCCTGCACCCACTACTGTGTCCTTACCCCACTGACCCTGCACCCACTACTGTGTCCTGATCCCACTGATCCTGCACCCACTACTGTGTCCTTACCCCACTGACCCTGCACCCACTGCTTACTACTCTCACTACTGTGTCCTTACCCCACTGACCCTGCACCCACTGCTCTCACTACTGTGTCCTTACCCCACTGACCCTGCACCCACTGCTCTCACTACTGTGTCCTTACCCCACTGACCCTGCACCCACTGCTCCCACTACTGTGTCCTTACCCCACTGACCCTGCACCCACTGCTCCCACTACTGTGTCCTTACCCCACTGACCCTGCACCCACTGCTCCCACTACTGTGGTTTTACCCAAAGCCCTGCACTCTATACTGTTCCCTTACCCCCATCTCTGCACCCACTACTGTATGCTTATTCCCTTATTATGCTTATTCCCTGCACCCAATACTGTATCCTTACCCCACTAATGTGTCCTTACCCCTAACCCTGCACTCTATACTGTACGCTTACACCCTAACTATGCACCATTGCTGAAAGTATGGCGGTACGGCGTACCTGTAAGTAAATCCCAGCAGGTACGCCGTACCGCCACCTTGCAGACACTTGGTGTTGCAGTGAGGAGAGCGCAGCATGCGCCTCTCCTCTCCTGTCTGCCCAAGTCCCGTCCGGCGGCGGCAGCGTGCACTGAGCCGGTTCGTGAGCTAATCAGAGCTTGTGGACTGGCAGCCAATCAGGAGCCGCTGCTGCCGGACCACGAGCCCTGATTGGCTCGAGGACTGGCGCCAGTTCTATGATACAGGAGAGAGACCGGACTGAGGGGAGGAGGAGCACGTACTGCGCTCTCCTCTCCCCAGCAGCAGAAGACAGTGCCAGCCCCAGGCAGCAGCAACAACGGTAAGTTGCACTGTGGGGGCGTATCTGGCACTGTGGGGTCATTGTGTATCTGGCACTGTGGGGTCAGTGTGTATCTGGCACTGTGGGGTCATTGTGTATCTGGCACTGTGGGGTCATTGTGTATCTGGCACTGTGGGGTCAGTGTGTATCTGGCACTGTGGGGTCAGTGTGTATCTGGCACTGTGGGGTCAGTGTGTATCTGGCACTGGTGGGTCAGTGTGTATCTGGCACTGGTGGGTCAGTGTGTATCTGGCACTGGTGGGTCAGTGTGTATCTGGCACTGTGGGGTCAGTGTGTATCTGGCACTGGTGGGTCAGTGTGTATCTGGCACTGGTGGGTCAGTGTGTATCTGGCACTGGTGGGTCAGTGTGTATCTGGCACTGGTGGGTCAGTGTGTATCTGGCACTGGTGGGTCAGTGTGTATCTGGCACTGGTGGGTCAGTGTGTATCTGGCACTGGTGGGTCAGTGTGTATCTGGCACTGGTGGGTCAGTGTGTATCTGGCACTGGTGGGTCAGTGTGTATCTGGCACTGGTGGGTCAGTGTGTATCTGGCACTGGTGGGTCAGTGTGTATCTGGCACTGGTGGGTCAGTGTGTATCTGGCACTGGTGGGTCAGTGTGTATCTGGCACTGGTGGGTCATTGTGTATCTGGCACTCTGGGGGGCATATCTGGCACTCTGGGGGGCATATCTGGCACTCTGGGGGGCATATCTGGCACTCTGGGGGGCATATCTGGCACTCTGGGGGGCATATCTGGCACTCTGGGGGGCATATCTGGCACTCTGGGGGGCATATCTGGCACTCTGGGGGGGCATCTGTGTATCTGGCACTCTGGGGACATATCTGGCACTGTGGGGTCATATGTATATCTGGCGCAGTGGGGGCATATCTGGCACTGTGTGGGCATACGTGTATCTAACACTCTGGGGCAATGTGTATCTGACACTGTGGGGGCATATATGGCCTCCTGTAAGTCTACCTACAAAAATGTTTGCAATAAAAAAAATACAGTTGTACTTTTGCAATTATTTGCCTAAGGGATTTCAAAATCATTCCAGGTACCCCCAGGCGGCACTATAAAGGCACTACAAGGTGACGGAGCTGCATAATAGCACCATGCTATAACCATTGACGCTTCTGATGTCAGATGTCACCTTCCCGCCCCCGCTGACAGTGCTCACCAATGACAATGTCACCTTCTCCCCCCACAGACAGCAATTCCCAGCATCCAGGTGTCCATGATCCCCCCACCCTCTGACAGTAATCCCTCCCCACCCTCCATAAATAATCACTCGGCATCCAGTATGCAGCTATTTTTTTATTACTTTTTTTTCCATTTTAGGTTTTATATAAAATATTATACCAAAATAAAAGAGAAGCGAAAACACATGTGGAACAGAAATGTAACCCCTTCAGCGCCGAGTGTGCGAGACACGGGCTCCGTTATAGCACAAGGCAGGATAGTAAGATTGGGGACCGTCCTGTCGGCAACACAAACTACTGACAGTCAAAGCTACAAGCGACCGAACATATTCATGGTCTCATCTCTCTGTTACGCCTGTTGTACTAACATGTCGTTACTAGAACCGATATGTTTAGATGGATAGGTTTCCCTTTGGTAGTTTTATCAATGACAAATTCTAGGATTCTCTGCTGGCCATTGGCCAGCCACTGGCTTGCAAAGGATCATGGGAGTAGCGAGAGAAACCAGGGGATTTACTAAAGCTTCTAACGCTGAAAACTGCTGTTGCCCATAGCAACCAATTAGAATCATTTTGTAGAATGCAATGACGGATAAAATCTGACCGGTTGCTACGGGCAACTCCCCCACTTTTTATTTCTCAAAGCTTTATTAAATCTACCTCCTTGTGTTCTTTGGTAGAGCGATGGTTGCCATCAGTAGCGGACCTGTTCTGCACCTTGGTGATGAGATTGTACGCGAGGCACTGTGACGGTAATAAGAGGCACCAACCTTTACGGCTTCAATAACGGACGAGAGTAGCAAATACGACTAATAAATACTATTTACAAAGCGGGAGGGACAGGTAAGTGGCTACGTGGAGAGGACTGGGGCAGAGAACCACTTGGATTATTAAGAAACATAATTTAATGGACTACGGTGAGAGAGGATCCCATACAAGAATAATCTGATTAGACACGGAGCCGGGGAGGGGTTGGATGATGGGACAATAATGTCCTATTATATAAGATATAAGGCACTACAGACACAGCAAATGGGCTGAGAATGGGGGATTAGGGCTCTCCAGCTGTTGTAGAACTACAAGTCCCAGCAGGACTTGTGACATGGAGTTGCACAATATCTATAGCAGGCCACAGATTGGCTAAACTTGGATCAAGTCTTCAAAATCAATTTGTATATAAATTCTCCTCTTTAAACTGCAGATTAATGGTTGGGGGAAGATTTCCCTTTTATATTTAACCTTTTCCCTTCCTGTCTGCTACACATTCCTGGCTCATCTAGAATTGAAAGAGTTAACATTCCATAAATAGGTCCATTTCCTGTCCCAAATGTTCTCATCTTAGGATGCGTGATCTGGCAGTGGTCTGCAGGAGAAGGGTCTCAGCCCCTTATCAGGTCCCATTTCACTGCCAGTCGTATCTCAAGGGGTTAAAGCCCATGTCTTAATATTAACGTTTCCATATCTGTCCCAATTCAAACAGGAAAAGTTAGATGGTTCCTCTGCTAGACGTCCATGAAATCCGGCCGATACGTTCCACAGAATCTTCCTCGCTTCTATCATCGCTCATTTGCCAATATCAAGTCTAGAGTCCCAGCCTCCTCCGCCTGATAAGGGCGGCATAGTCCGAGGGGCGGTCTCTGTCTGGGAACTTGAGGGGTGGCTGTGTCAGTTTGGGAAATGGGGTTCAGGGGGAAGGGGATGTGGAGAAAATATACCATTAGGAAGTTGTGTTTACTCTGTCCAGTTCTATTATTTTCGTCGTCTCATTTTGTCCAAAATCCGAGCTGAACCTGGAAACAGAAAAAGCAAAAGGGCAATAATTACACCTGGTTAGTAATGTCGTGCAGAGGATAAATAAGAAAAACAATCCTTTCCTCACATCCACAGAACACTGAATATCCTTTACCAATCAGCGCCTAATTCTTTCCATTCTCTCTCCAACCAAGTATTGTATTACCTGCGTCCTCACCTCTCCCACTAAGCACTGTATTACCTGCGTCCTCACCTCTCCTGTACTGCACCTCTCCCACTAAGCTCTGTGTTACCTGCGTCCTCACCCCTCCTGTACTGCACCTCTCCCACTAAGCACTGTATTACCTGCGTCCTCACCCCTGCTGTACTGCACGTCTCCCACTAAGCACTGTATTACCTGCGTCCTCACCCCTGCTGTACGGCACCTCTCCCACTAAGCACTGTATTACCTGCGTCCTCGCCCCTCCTGTACCGCACCTCTCCCACTAAGCATTGTATTACCTGCGTCCTCACCCCTGGTATACTGCACCTCTCCCACTAAGCACTGTATTACCTGCGTCCTCACCCCTCCTGTACTGCACCTCTCCCACTAAGCACTGTATTACCTGCGTCCTCACCCCTCCTGTACCGCACCTCTCCCACTAAGCACTGTATTACCTGCGTCCTCACCCCTCCTGTACCGCACCTCTCCCACTAAGCTCTGTGTTACCTGCGTCCTCACCCCTCCTGTACCGCACCTCTCCCACTAAGCATTGTATTACCTGCGTCCTCACCCCTCCTGTACCGCACCTCTCCCACTAAGCTCTGTGTTACCTGCGTCCTCACCCCTCCTGTACCGCACCTCTCCCACTAAGCTCTGTGTTACCTGCGTCCTCACCCCTGGTATACTGCACCTCTCCCACTAAGCATTGTATTACCTGCGTCCTCACCCCTCCTGTACCGCACCTCTCCCACTAAGCTCTGTGTTACCTGCGTCCTCACCCCTGGTATACTGCACCTCTCCCACTAAGCATTGTATTACCTGCGTCCTCACCCCTGGTATACTGCACCTCTCCCACTAAGCACTGTATTACCTGCGTCCTCACCTCTCCTGTACTGCACCTCTCCCACTAAGCTCTGTGTTACCTGCGTCCTCACCCCTCCTGTACTGCACCTCTCCCACTAAGCACTGTATTACCTGCGTCCTCACCCCTGCTGTACTGCACGTCTCCCACTAAGCACTGTATTACCTGCGTCCTCACCCCTGCTGTACGGCACCTCTCCCACTAAGCACTGTATTACCTGCGTCCTCGCCCCTCCTGTACCGCACCTCTCCCACTAAGCATTGTATTACCTGCGTCCTCACCCCTGGTATACTGCACCTCTCCCACTAAGCACTGTATTACCTGCGTCCTCACCCCTCCTGTACTGCACCTCTCCCACTAAGCACTGTATTACCTGCGTCCTCACCCCTCCTGTACCGCACCTCTCCCACTAAGCACTGTATTACCTGCGTCCTCACCCCTCCTGTACCGCACCTCTCCCACTAAGCTCTGTGTTACCTGCGTCCTCACCCCTCCTGTACCGCACCTCTCCCACTAAGCATTGTATTACCTGCGTCCTCACCCCTCCTGTACCGCACCTCTCCCACTAAGCTCTGTGTTACCTGCGTCCTCACCCCTCCTGTACCGCACCTCTCCCACTAAGCTCTGTGTTACCTGCGTCCTCACCCCTGGTATACTGCACCTCTCCCACTAAGCATTGTATTACCTGCGTCCTCACCCCTCCTGTACCGCACCTCTCCCACTAAGCTCTGTGTTACCTGCGTCCTCACCCCTGGTATACTGCACCTCTCCCACTAAGCATTGTATTACCTGCGTCCTCACCCCTGGTATACTGCACCTCTCCCACTAAGCACTGTATTACCTGCGTCCTCACCCCTCCTGTACTGCACCTCTCCCACTAAGCACTGTATTACCTGCGTCCTCACCCCTCCTGTACCGCACCTCTCCCACTAAGCACTGTATTACCTGCGTCCTCACCCCTCCTGTACCGCACCTCTCCCACTAAGCTCTGTGTTACCTGCGTCCTCACCCCTGGTATACTGCACCTCTCCCACTAAGCATTGTATTACCTGCGTCCTCACCCCTGGTATACTGCACCTCTCCCACTAAGCACTGTATTACCTGCGTCCTCACCCCTCCTGTACCGCACCTCTCCCACTAAGCTCTGTATTACCTGCGTCTTCACCCCTGCTGTACTGCACCTCTCCCACTAAGCACTGTATTACCTGCGTCCTCACCCTCCTGTACCGCACCTCTCCCACTAAGCACTGTATTACCTGCATCCTCACCCCTCCTGTACCGCACCTCTCCCACTAAGCTCTGTGTTACCTGCGTCCTCACCCCTGGTATACTGCACCTCTCCCACTAAGCTCTGTGTTACCTGCGTCCTCACCCCTGCTGTACTGCACCTCTCCCACTAAGCACTGTATTACCTGCGTCCTCACCCCTCCCACTAAGCACTGTATTACCTGCGTCCTCACCCTCCTGTACCGCACCTCTCCCACTAAGCACTGTATTACCTGCGTCCTCACCCTCCTGTACCGCACCTCTCCCACTAAGCACTGTATTACCTGCGTCCTCACCCTCCTGTACCGCACCTCTCCCACTAAGCACTGTATTACCTGCGTCCTCACCCCTGCTGTACCGCACCTCTCCCACTAAGCACTGTATTACCTCCGTCCTCACCCTCCTGTACCGCACCTCTCCCACTAAGCACTGTATTACCTGCGTCCTCACCGCTCCTGTACCGCACCTCTCCCACTAAGCTCTGTGTTACCTGCGTCCTCACCCCTGGTATACTGCACCTCTCCCACTAAGCACTGTATTACCTGCGTCCTCACCCCTCCTGTACCGCACCTCTCCCACTAAGGACTGTGTTACCTGCGTCCTCACCCCTCCTGTACTGCACCTCTCCCACTAAGCTCTGTGTTACCTGCGTCCTCACCCCTCCCACTAAGCACTGTATTACCTGCGTCCTCACCCCTCCTGTACCGCACCTCTCCCACTAAGCTCTGTATTACCTGCGTCCTCACCCCTCCCACTAAGCACTGTATTACCTGCGTCCTCACCCCTCCTGTACCGCACCTCTCCCACTAAGCACTGTATTACCTGCGTCCTCACCCCTCCTGTACCGCACCTCTCCCACTAAGCACTGTATTACATGCGTCCTCACCCCTCCTGTACCGCACCTCTCCCACTAAGCACTGTATTACCTGCGTCCTCACCCCTCCTGTACCGCACCTCTCCCACTAAGCACTGTATTACCTGCGTCCTCACCCCTCCTGTACCGCACCTCTCCCACTAAGCACTGTATTACCTGCGTCCTCACCGCTCCTGTACCGCACCTCTCCCACTAAGGACTGTGTTACCTGCGTCCTCACCCCTGGTATACTGCACCTCTCCCACTAAGCACTGTATTACCTGCGTCCTCACCCCTCCTGTACCGCACCTCTCCCACTAAGCTCTGTATTACCTGCGTCTTCACCCCTGCTGTACTGCACCTCTCCCACTAAGCACTGTATTACCTGCGTCCTCACCCCTGGTATACTGCACCTCTCCCACTAAGCACTGTATTACCTGCGTCCTCACCTCTCCTGTACCGCACCTCTCCCACTAAGCACTGTATTACCTGCGTCCTTACCCCTGCTGTACCGCACCTCTCCCACTAAGCACTGTATTACCTGCGTCCTCACCCCTCCCACTAAGCACTGTATTACCTGCGTCCTCACCCCTCCTGTACCGCACCTCTCCCACTAAGCACTGTATTACCTGCGTCCTTACCCCTGCTGTACTGCACCTCTCCCACTAAGCACTGTATTACCTGCGTCCTCACCCCTGCTGTACCGCACCTCTCCCACTAAGCACTGTATTACCTGCGTCCTCACCCCTCCCACTAAGCACTGTATTACCTGCGTCCTCACCCCTCCTGTACCGCACCTCTCCCACTAAGCACTATATTACATGCGTCCTCACCCCTCCTGTACCGCACCTCTCCCACTAAGCACTGTATTACCTGCGTCCTCACCCCTCCTGTACCGCACCTCTCCCACTAAGCACTGTATTACCTGCGTCCTCACCCCTGCTGTACCGCACCTCTCCCACTAAGCACTGTATTACCTGCGTCCTCACCGCTCCTGTACCGCACCTCTCCCACTAAGCTCTGTGTTACCTGCGTCCTCACCCCTCCTGTACCGCACCTCTCCCACTAAGCTCTGCGTTACCTGCGTCCTCACCCCTGCTGTACCGCACCTCTCCCACTAAGCACTGTATTACCTGCGTCCTCACCCCTCCTGTACCGCACCTCTCCCACTAAGCACTGTATTACCTGCGTCCTCACCCCTCCTGTACTGCACCTCTCCCACTAAGCACTGTATTACCTGCGTCCTCACCCCTCCTGTACTGCACCTCTCCCACTAAGCACTATATTACATGCGTCCTCACCCCTCCTGTACCGCACCTCTCCCACTAAGCACTATATTACATGCGTCCTCACCCCTCCTGTACCGCACCTCTCCCACTAAGCACTGTATTACCTGCGTCCTCACCCCTCCTGTACCGCACCTCTCCCACTAAGCTCTGTGTTACCTGCGTCCTCACCCCTGGTATACTGCACCTCTCCCACTAAGCTCTGTGTTACCTGCGTCCTCACCCCTGCTGTACTGCACCTCTCCCACTAAGCACTGTATTACCTGCGTCCTCACCCCTCCTGTACCGCACCTCTCCCACTAAGGACTGTGTTACCTGCGTCCTCACCCCTGGTATACTGCACCTCTCCCACTAAGCACTGTATTACCTGCGTCCTCACCCCTCCTGTACCGCACCTCTCCCACTAAGCTCTGTATTACCTGCGTCTTCACCCCTGCTGTACTGCACCTCTCCCACTAAGCACTGTATTACCTGCGTCCTCACCCCTCCTGTACCGCACCTCTCCCACTAAGCACTGTATTACCTGCGTCCTCACCCCTGCTGTACGGCACCTCTCCCACTAAGCACTGTATTACCTGCGTCCTCGCCCCTCCTGTACCGCACCTCTCCCACTAAGCACTGTATTACCTGCGTCCTCACCCCTCCTGTACCGCACCTCTCCCACTAAGCTCTGTGTTACCTGCGTCCTCACCGCTCCTGTACCGCACCTCTCCCACTAAGCATTGTATTACCTGCGTCCTCACCCCTCCTGTACCGCACCTCTCCCACTAAGCTCTGTGTTACCTGCGTCCTCACCCCTCCTGTACCGCACCTCTCCCACTAAGCTCTGTGTTACCTGCGTCCTCACCCCTGGTATACTGCACCTCTCCCACTAAGCATTGTATTACCTGCGTCCTCACCCCTCCTGTACCGCACCTCTCCCACTAAGCTCTGTGTTACCTGCGTCCTCACCCCTGGTATACTGCACCTCTCCCACTAAGCATTGTATTACCTGCGTCCTCACCCCTGGTATACTGCACCTCTCCCACTAAGCACTGTATTACCTGCGTCCTCACCTCTCCTGTACTGCACCTCTCCCACTAAGCTCTGTGTTACCTGCGTCCTCACCCCTCCTGTACTGCACCTCTCCCACTAAGCACTGTATTACCTGCGTCCTCACCCCTGCTGTACTGCACGTCTCCCACTAAGCACTGTATTACCTGCGTCCTCACCCCTGCTGTACGGCACCTCTCCCACTAAGCACTGTATTACCTGCGTCCTCGCCCCTCCTGTACCGCACCTCTCCCACTAAGCATTGTATTACCTGCGTCCTCACCCCTGGTATACTGCACCTCTCCCACTAAGCACTGTATTACCTGCGTCCTCACCCCTCCTGTACTGCACCTCTCCCACTAAGCACTGTATTACCTGCGTCCTCACCCCTCCTGTACCGCACCTCTCCCACTAAGCACTGTATTACCTGCGTCCTCACCCCTCCTGTACCGCACCTCTCCCACTAAGCTCTGTGTTACCTGCGTCCTCACCCCTCCTGTACCGCACCTCTCCCACTAAGCATTGTATTACCTGCGTCCTCACCCCTCCTGTACCGCACCTCTCCCACTAAGCTCTGTGTTACCTGCGTCCTCACCCCTCCTGTACCGCACCTCTCCCACTAAGCTCTGTGTTACCTGCGTCCTCACCCCTGGTATACTGCACCTCTCCCACTAAGCATTGTATTACCTGCGTCCTCACCCCTCCTGTACCGCACCTCTCCCACTAAGCTCTGTGTTACCTGCGTCCTCACCCCTGGTATACTGCACCTCTCCCACTAAGCATTGTATTACCTGCGTCCTCACCCCTGGTATACTGCACCTCTCCCACTAAGCACTGTATTACCTGCGTCCTCACCCCTCCTGTACTGCACCTCTCCCACTAAGCACTGTATTACCTGCGTCCTCACCCCTCCTGTACCGCACCTCTCCCACTAAGCACTGTATTACCTGCGTCCTCACCCCTCCTGTACCGCACCTCTCCCACTAAGCTCTGTGTTACCTGCGTCCTCACCCCTGGTATACTGCACCTCTCCCACTAAGCATTGTATTACCTGCGTCCTCACCCCTGGTATACTGCACCTCTCCCACTAAGCACTGTATTACCTGCGTCCTCACCCCTCCTGTACCGCACCTCTCCCACTAAGCTCTGTATTACCTGCGTCTTCACCCCTGCTGTACTGCACCTCTCCCACTAAGCACTGTATTACCTGCGTCCTCACCCTCCTGTACCGCACCTCTCCCACTAAGCACTGTATTACCTGCATCCTCACCCCTCCTGTACCGCACCTCTCCCACTAAGCTCTGTGTTACCTGCGTCCTCACCCCTGGTATACTGCACCTCTCCCACTAAGCTCTGTGTTACCTGCGTCCTCACCCCTGCTGTACTGCACCTCTCCCACTAAGCACTGTATTACCTGCGTCCTCACCCCTCCCACTAAGCACTGTATTACCTGCGTCCTCACCCTCCTGTACCGCACCTCTCCCACTAAGCACTGTATTACCTGCGTCCTCACCCCTGCTGTACCGCACCTCTCCCACTAAGCACTGTATTACCTCCGTCCTCACCCTCCTGTACCGCACCTCTCCCACTAAGCACTGTATTACCTGCGTCCTCACCGCTCCTGTACCGCACCTCTCCCAGTAAGCTCTGTGTTACCTGCGTCCTCACCCCTGGTATACTGCACCTCTCCCACTAAGCACTGTATTACCTGCGTCCTCACCCCTCCTGTACCGCACCTCTCCCACTAAGGACTGTGTTACCTGCGTCCTCACCCCTCCTGTACTGCACCTCTCCCACTAAGCTCTGTGTTACCTGCGTCCTCACCCCTCCCACTAAGCACTGTATTACCTGCGTCCTCACCCCTCCTGTACCGCACCTCTCCCACTAAGCTCTGTATTACCTGCGTCCTCACCCCTCCCACTAAGCACTGTATTACCTGCGTCCTCACCCCTCCTGTACCGCACCTCTCCCACTAAGCACTGTATTACCTGCGTCCTCACCCCTCCTGTACCGCACCTCTCCCACTAAGCACTGTATTACATGCGTCCTCACCCCTCCTGTACCGCACCTCTCCCACTAAGCACTGTATTACCTGCGTCCTCACCCCTCCTGTACCGCACCTCTCCCACTAAGCACTGTATTACCTGCGTCCTCACCCCTCCTGTACCGCACCTCTCCCACTAAGCACTGTATTACCTGCGTCCTCACCGCTCCTGTACCGCACCTCTCCCACTAAGGACTGTGTTACCTGCGTCCTCACCCCTGGTATACTGCACCTCTCCCACTAAGCACTGTATTACCTGCGTCCTCACCCCTCCTGTACCGCACCTCTCCCACTAAGCTCTGTATTACCTGCGTCTTCACCCCTGCTGTACTGCACCTCTCCCACTAAGCACTGTATTACCTGCGTCCTCACCCCTGGTATACTGCACCTCTCCCACTAAGCACTGTATTACCTGCGTCCTCACCTCTCCTGTACCGCACCTCTCCCACTAAGCACTGTATTACCTGCGTCCTTACCCCTGCTGTACCGCACCTCTCCCACTATGCACTGTATTACCTGCGTCCTCACCCCTCCCACTAAGCACTGTATTACCTGCGTCCTCACCCCTCCTGTACCGCACCTCTCCCACTAAGCACTGTATTACCTGCGTCCTTACCCCTGCTGTACTGCACCTCTCCCACTAAGCACTGTATTACCTGCGTCCTCACCCCTGCTGTACCGCACCTCTCCCACTAAGCACTGTATTACCTGCGTCCTCACCCCTCCCACTAAGCACTGTATTACCTGCGTCCTCACCCCTCCTGTACCGCACCTCTCCCACTAAGCACTATATTACATGCGTCCTCACCCCTCCTGTACCGCACCTCTCCCACTAAGCACTGTATTACCTGCGTCCTCACCCCTCCTGTACCGCACCTCTCCCACTAAGCACTGTATTACCTGCGTCCTCACCCCTGCTGTACCGCACCTCTCCCACTAAGCACTGTATTACCTGCGTCCTCACCGCTCCTGTACCGCACCTCTCCCACTAAGCTCTGTGTTACCTGCGTCCTCACCCCTCCTGTACCGCACCTCTCCCACTAAGCTCTGTGTTACCTGCGTCCTCACCCCTGCTGTACCGCACCTCTCCCACTAAGCACTGTATTACCTGCGTCCTCACCCCTCCTGTACCGCACCTCTCCCACTAAGCACTGTATTACCTGCGTCCTCACCCCTCCTGTACTGCACCTCTCCCACTAAGCACTATATTACATGCGTCCTCACCCCTCCTGTACCGCACCTCTCCCACTAAGCACTATATTACATGCGTCCTCACCCCTCCTGTACCGCACCTCTCCCACTAAGCACTGTATTACCTGCGTCCTCACCCCTCCTGTACCGCACCTCTCCCACTAAGCTCTGTGTTACCTGCGTCCTCACCCCTGGTATACTGCACCTCTCCCACTAAGCTCTGTGTTACCTGCGTCCTCACCCCTGCTGTACTGCACCTCTCCCACTAAGCACTGTATTACCTGCGTCCTCACCCCTCCTGTACCGCACCTCTCCCACTAAGGACTGTGTTACCTGCGTCCTCACCCCTGGTATACTGCACCTCTCCCACTAAGCACTGTATTACCTGCGTCCTCACCCCTCCTGTACCGCACCTCTCCCACTAAGCTCTGTATTACCTGCGTCTTCACCCCTGCTGTACTGCACCTCTCCCACTAAGCACTGTATTACCTGCGTCCTCACCCCTCCTGTACCGCACCTCTCCCACTAAGCACTGTATTACCTGCGTCCTCACCCCTCCTGTACCGCACCTCTCCCACTAAGCTCTGTATTACCTGCGTCTTCACCCCTGCTGTACTGCACCTCTCCCACTAAGCACTGTATTACCTGCGTCCTCACCCCTCCTGTACCGCACCTCTCCCACTAAGCACTGTATTACATGCGTCCTCACCCCTCCTGTACCGCACCTCTCCCACTAAGCACTGTATTACCTGCGTCCTCACCCCTCCTGTACCGCACCTCTCCCAATAAGCACTGTATTACCTGCGTCCTCACCCCTGCTGTACCGCACCTCTCCCACTAAGCACTGTATTACCTGCGTCCTCACCGCTCCTGTACCGCACCTCTCCCACTAAGGACTGTGTTACCTGCGTCCTCACCCCTGGTATACTGCACCTCTCCCACTAAGCACTGTATTACCTGCGTCCTCACCCCTCCTGTACCGCACCTCTCCCACTAAGCTCTGTATTACCTGCGTCTTCACCCCTGCTGTACTGCACCTCTCCCACTAAACACTGTATTACCTGCGTCCTCACCCCTGCTGTACTGACCCTCTCCCACTAAGCACTGTATTACCTGCGTCTTCACCCCTGCTGTACTGCACCTCTCCCACTAAGCACTGTATTACCTGCGTCCTCACCCCTCCTGTACTGCACCTCTCCCACTAAGCACTGTATTACCTGCGTCCTCACCCCTCCCACTAAGCACTGTATTACCTGCGTCCTCACCCCTCCTGTACCGCACCTCTCCCACTAAGCACTATATTACATGCGTCCTCACCCCTCCTGTACCGCACCTCTCCCACTAAGCACTGTATTACCTGCGTCCTCACCCCTCCTGTACCGCACCTCTCCCACTAAGCACTGTATTACCTGCGTCCTCACCCCTGCTGTACCGCACCTCTCCCACTAAGCACTGTATTACCTGCGTCCTCACCGCTCCTGTACCGCACCTCTCCCACTAAGCACTGTATTACCTGCGTCCTCACCCCTCCTGTACCGCACCTCTCCCACTAAGCACTGTGTTACCTGCGTCCTCACCCCTCCTGTACCGCACCTCTCCCACTAAGCTCTGTATTACCTGCGTCCTCACCGCTCCTGTACCGCACTTCTCCCACTAAGCTCTGTGTTACCTGCGTCCTCACCCCTGGTATACTGCACCTCTCCCACTAAGCACTGTATTACCTGCGTCCTCACCCCTGCTGTACTGCACCTCTCCCACTAAGCACTGTATTACCTGCGTCCTCACCCCTCCTGTACCGCACCTCTCCCACTAAGCACTGTATTACCTGCGTCCTCACCGCTCCTGTACCGCACCTCTCCCACTAAGCTCTGTGTTACCTGCGTCCTCACCCCTCCTGTACCGCACCTCTCCCACTAAGCACTGTATTACCTGCGTCCTCACCGCTCCTGTACCGCACCTCTCCCACTAAGCTCTGTGTTACCTGCGTTCTCACCCCTCCTGTACTGCACCTCTCCCACTAAGCACTGTATTACCTGCGTCCTCACCCCTGCTGTACTGCACCTCTCCCACTAAGCACTGTATTACCTGCGTCCTCACCCCTCCTGTACCGCACCTCTCCCACTAAGCACTGTATTACCTGCGTCCTCACCGCTCCTCTACCGCACCTCTCCCACTAAGCACTGTATTACCTGCGTCCTCACCCCTCCTGTACCGCACCTCTCCCACTAAGCACTGTATTACCTGCGTCCTCACCCCTCCTGTACCGCACCTCTCCCACTAAGCACTGTATTACCTGCGTCCTCACCCCTCCTGTACCGCACCTCTCCCACTAAGCACTGTATTACCTGCGTCCTCACCCCTGGTATACTGCACCTCTCCCACTAAGCACTGTATTACCTGCGTCCTCACCCCTGCTGTACCGCACCTCTCCCACTAAGCTCTGTATTACCTGCGTCCTCACCCCTGCTGTACCGCACCTCTCCCACTAAGCACTGTATTACCTGCGTCCTCACCGCTCCTCTACCGCACCTCTCCCACTAAGCACTGTATTACCTGCGTCCTCACCCCTCCTGTACCGCACCTCTCCCACTAAGCACTGTATTACCTGCGTCCTCACCCCTGCTGTACTGCACCTCTCCCACTAAGCACTGTATTACCTGCGTCCTCACCCCTGCTGTACCGCACCTCTCCCACTAAGCACTGTATTACCTGCGTCCTCACCGCTCCTCTACCGCACCTCTCCCACTAAGCACTGTATTACCTGCGTCCTCACCCCTCCCTCCTGTACCGCACCTCTCCCACTAAGCACTGTATTACCTGCGTCCTCACCGCACCTCTCACACTAAGCTCTGTGTTACCTGCGTCCTCACCCCTGCTGTACCGCACCTCTCCCACTAAGCACTGTATTACCTGCGTCCTCACCGCACCTCTCCCACTAAGCTCTGTGTTACCTGCGTCCTCACCCCTCCTGTACCGCACCTCTCCCAATAAGCTGTGTTACCTGCGTCCACACCCCTGCTGTACTGCACCTCTCCCTCTAAGCACTGTATTACCTGCGTCCTCGCCCCTCCTGTACCGCACCTCTCCCACTAAGCACTGTATTACCTGCGTCCTCACCCCTCCTGTACCGCACCTCTCCCAATAAGCTCTGTGTTACCTGCGTCCACACCCCTCCTGTACCGCACTTCTCCCACTAAGCTCTGTGTTACCTGCGTCCTCACCCCTCCTGCACCGCACCTCTCCCACTAAGCACTGTATTACCTGCGTCCTCGCCCCTCCTGTACCGCACCTCTCCCACTAAGCACTGTATTACCTGCGTCCTCACCCCTCCTGTACCGCACCTCTCCCACTAAGCACTGTATTACCTGCGTCCTCACCCCTGCTGTACCGCACCTCTCCCAATAAGCTCTGTGTTACCTGCGTCCACACCCCTCCTGTACCGCACCTCTCCCACTAAGCTCTGTGTTACCTGCGTCCTCACCCCTCCTGTACCGCACCTCTCCCACTAAGCTCTGTATTACCTGCGTCCTCGCCCCTCCTGTACCGCACCTCTCCCACTAAGCACTGTATTACCTGCGTCCTCACCCCTCCTGTACCGCACCTCTCCCACTAAGCACTGTATTACCTGCGTCCTCGCCCCTCCAGTACCGCACCTCTCCCACTAAGCTCTGTGTTACCTGCGTCCTCACCCCTGGTATACTGCACCTCTCCCACTAAGCACTGTATTACCTGCGTCCTCACCCCTGCTGTACTGCACCTCTCCCACTAAGCACTGTATTACCTGCGTCCTCACCCCTCCTGTACCGCACCTCTCCCACTAAGCACTGTATTACCTGCGTCCTCACCCCTGCTGTACCGCACCTCTCCCACTAAGCACTGTATTACCTGCGTCCTCACCGCTCCTCTACCGCACCTCTCCCACTAAGCACTGTATTACCTGCGTCCTCACCCCTCCTGTACCGCACCTCTCCCACTAAGCACTGTATTACCTGCGTCCTCACCCCTGCTGTACCGCACCTCTCCCACTAAGCACTGTATTACCTGCGTCCTCACCGCACCTCTCCCACTAAGCTCTGTGTTACCTGCGTCCTCACCCCTCCTGTACCGCACCTCTCCCAATAAGCTCTGTGTTACCTGCGTCCACACCCCTGCTGTACTGCACCTCTCCCTCTAAGCACTGTATTACCTGCGTCCTCGCCCCTCCTGTACCGCACCTCTCCCACTAAGCACTGTATTACCTGCGTCCTCACCCCTCCTGTACCGCACCTCTCCCACTAAGCTCTGTGTTACCTGCGTCCTCACCCCTGGTATACTGCACCTCTCCCACTAAGCACTGTATTACCTGCGTCCTCCCCCTGCTGAACTGCACCTCTCCCTCTAAGCACTGTATTACCTGCGTCCTCACCCCTGCTGTACCGCACCTCTCCCACTAAGCACTGTATTACCTGCGTCCTCACCCCTGCTGTACCGCACCTCTCCCACTAAGCACTGTATTACCTGCGTCCTCACCCCTCCTGTACCGCACCTCTCCCACTAAGCACTGTATTACCTGCGTCCTCACCCCTGCTGTACCTCACCTCTCCCACTAAGCACTGTATTACCTGCGTCCTCACCCCTGCTGTACCGCACCTCTCCCACTAAGCACTGTATTACCTGCGTCCTCACCCCTCCTGTACCGCACCTCTCCCACTAAGGACTGTGTTACCTGCGTCCTCACCCCTGGTATACTGCACCTCTCCCACTAAGCACTGTATTACCTGCGTCCTCACCCCTGCTGTACAGCACCTCTCCCATGAAGCTCTGTGTTACCTGCACCCTCACCCCTGCAGAACTGCACCTCTCCCACTAAGCTCTGTGTTACCTGCACCCTCACCCCTGCTGTACTGCACCTCTCCCACTAAGCACTGTATTACCTGCGTCCTCACCCCTGCTGTACTGCACCTCTCCCACTAAGCTCTGTGTTACCTGCACCCTCACCCCTGCAGAACTGCACCTCTCCCACTAAGCTCTGTGTTACCTGCACCCTCACCCCTGCTGTACTGCACCTCTACCACTAAGCTCTATGTAGCCTGCATCTCTCACCTGTACTGCACCTCTACCACTAAGCACTATGTAGCCTGCATCTCTCACCTGTGCTGTACCTCTACCACTAAGCTCTATGTAGCCTGTATCTCTCACCTGTGCTGTACCTCTACCACTAAGCTCTATGTAGCCTGCATCTCTCACCGGTGCCGCACCTCTCCCACTAAGCTCTATGTAGCCTGCATCTCTCACCTGTACTGCACCTCTACCACTAAGCTCTATGTAGCCTGTATCTCTCACCTGTGCTGTACCTCTACCACTAAGCTCTATGTAGCCTGCATCTCTCAACTGTACTGCACCTCTACCACCACTAAGCTCTATGTAGCCTGCATCTCTCCGCTGTACTGCACCTCTACCACTAAGCTCTATGTAGCCTGCATCTCTCACCTGTACTGCACCTCTACCACTAAGCTCTATGTAGCCTGCATCTCTCACCTGTGCTGTACCTCTACCACTAAGCTCTATGTAGCCTGTATCTCTCACCTGTGCTGTACCTCTACCACTAAGCTCTATGTAGCCTGTATCTCTCACCTGTGCTGCACCTCTACCACTAAGCTCTATGTAGCCTGCATCTCTCACCTGTGCTGCACCTCTACCACTAAGCTCTATGTAGCCTGCATCCCTCACCCGTGCTGTACCTCTCCCACTAAGCTCTATGTAGCCTGCATCTCTCACCTGTGCTGTACCTCTACCACCACTAAGCTCTATGTAGCCTGCATCTCTCACCTGTACTGCACCTCTACCACTAAGCTCTATATAGCCTGCATCTCTCACCTGTGCTGTACCTCTACCACCAAGCTCTATGTAGCCTGCATCTCTCACCTGTGCCGCACCTCTACCACCAAGCTCTATGTAGCCTGCATCTCTCACCTGTGCCGCACCTCTACCACTAAGCTCTATGTAGCCTGCATCTCTCACCTGTACTGCACCTCTACCACTAAGCTCTATATAGCCTGCATCTCTCACCTGTACTGCACCTCTACCACTAAGCTCTATGTAGCCTGCATCTCTCACCTGTGCCGCACCTCTCCCACTAAGCTCTATGTAGCCTGCATCTCTCACCTGTACTGCACCTCTACCACTAAGCTCTATATAGCCTGCATCTCTCACCTGTGCCGCACCTCTCCCACTAAGCTCTATGTAGCCTGCATCTCTCACCTGTACTGCACCTCTACCACTAAGCTCTATATAGCCTGCATCTCTCACCTGTACTGCACCTCTACCACTAAGCTCTATGTAGCCTGCATCTCTCACCTGTACTGCACCTCTACCACTAAGCTCTATATAGCCTGCATCTCTCACCTGTGCCGCACCTCTCCCACTAAGCTCTATGTAGCCTGCATCTCTCACCTGTACTGCACCTCTACCACTAAGCTCTATATAGCCTGCATCTCTCACCTGTGCCGCACCTCTCCCACTAAGCTCTATGTAGCCTGCATCTCTCACCTGTACTGCACCTCTACCACTAAGCTCTATATAGCCTGCATCTCTCACCTGTACTGCACCTCTACCACTAAGCTCTATGTAGCCTGCATCCCTCACCTGTGCCGCACCTCTCCCACTAAGCTCTATGTAGCCTGCATCTCTCACCTGTGCTGTACCTCTACCACTAAGCTCTATGTAGCCTGCATCTCCCACCTGTGCCGCACCTCTCCCACTAAGCTCTATGTAGCCTGCATCTCTCACCTGTGCTGTACCTCTACCACTAAGCTCTATGTAGCCTGCATCTCTCACCTGTGCTGTACCTCTCCCACTAAGCTCTATGTAGCCTGCATCCCTCACCTGTGCCACACCTCTCCCACTAAGCTCTATGTAGCCTGCATCTCTCACCTGTGCCGCACCTCTCCCACTAAGCTCTATGTAGCCTGCATCTCTCACCTGTACTGCACCTCTACCACTAAGCTCTATGTAGCCTGCATCTCTCACCTGTGCTGCACCTCTACCACTAAGCTCTATGTAGCCTGCATCTCTCACCTGTGCTGTACCTCTACCACTAAGCTCTATGTAGCCTGCATCTCTCACCTGTACTGCACCTCTACCACTAAGCTCTATGTAGCCTGCATCTCTCACCTGTACTGCACCTCTACCACTAAGCTCTATATAGCCTGCATCTCTCACCTGTACTGCACCTCTACCACTAAGCTCTATGTAGCCTGCATCTCTCACCTGTACTGTACCTCTACCACTAAGCTCTATGTAGCCTGCATCTCTCACCTGTGCCGCACCTCTCCCACTAAGCTCTATGTAGCCTGCATCTCTCACCTGTACTGCACCTCTACCACTAAGCTCTATGTAGCCTGCATCTCTCACCTGTACTGCACCTCTACCACTAAGCTCTATGTAGCCTGCATCTCTCCCCTGTACTGCACCTCTACCACTAAGCTCTATGTAGCCTGCATCTCTCCCACTAAGCTCTATGTAGCATGCATCTCTCACCTGTACTGCACCTCTATCACTAAGCTCTATGTAGCCTGCATCTCTCACCTGTACTGCACCTCTACCACTAAGCTCTATGTAGCCTGCATCTCTCACCTGTGCTGTACCTCTACCACTAAGCTCTATGTAGCTTGCATCTCTCACCTGTGCTGTACCTCTACCACTAAGCTCTATGTAGCCTGCATCTCTCACCTGTACTGCACCTCTACCACTAAGCTCTATGTAGCCTGCATCTCTCACCTGTGCTGTACCTCTACCACTAAGCTCTATGTAGCCTGCATCTCTCACCTGTGCTGTACCTCTACCACTAAGCTCTATGTAGCCTGCATCTCTCACCTGTGCTGTACCTCTACCACTAAGCTCTATGTAGCCTGCATCTCTCACCTGTGCTGTACCTCTACCACTAAGCTCTATGTAGCCTGCATCTCTCACCTGTACTGTACCTCTACCACTAAGCTCTATGTAGCCTGCATCTCTCACCTGTGCTGTACCTCTACCACTAAGCTCTATGTAGCCTGCATCTCTCACCTGTGCTGTACCTCTACCACTAAGCTCTATGTAGCCTGCATCTCTCACCTGTGCTGTACCTCTACCACTAAGCTCTATGTAGCCTGCATCTCTCACCTGTACTGTACCTCTACCACTAAGCTCTATGTAGCCTGCATCTCTCACCTGTACTGTACCTCTCCCACTAAGCTCTATGTAACCTGCATCTCTCACCTGTACTGTACCTCTCCCACTAAGCTCTATGCAGCCTGCATCTCTCACCTGTACTGCACCTCTACCACTAAGCTCTATGTAGCCTGCATCTCTTACCTGTACTGCACCTCTACCACTAAGCTCTATGTAGCCTGCATCTCTCACCTGTACTGTACCTCTCCCACTAAGCTCTATGTAGCCTGCATCTCTCACCCGTGCTGTACCTCTCCCACTAAGCTCTATGTAGCCTGCATCTCTCACCCGTGCTGTACCTCTCCCACTAAGCTCTATGTAGCCTGCATCTCTCACCTGTGCCGCACCTCTCCCACTAAGCTCTATGTAGCCTGCATCTCTCACCTGTGCCGCACCTCTACCACTAAGCTCTATGTAGCTTGCATCTCTCACCTGTGCTGTACCTCTACCACTAAGCTCTATGTAGCCTGCATCTCTCACCTGTACTGCACCTCTACCACTAAGCTCTATGTAGCCTGCATCTCTCACCTGTGCTGTACCTCTACCACTAAGCTCTATGTAGCCTGCATCTCTCACCTGTGCTGTACCTCTACCACTAAGCTCTATGTAGCCTGCATCTCTCACCTGTGCTGTACCTCTACCACTAAGCTCTATGTAGCCTGCATCTCTCACCTGTGCTGTACCTCTACCACTAAGCTCTATGTAGCCTGCATCTCTCACCTGTGCTGTACCTCTACCACTAAGCTCTATGTAGCCTGCATCTCTCACCTGTACTGTACCTCTACCACTAAGCTCTATGTAGCCTGCATCTCTCACCTGTACTGTACCTCTCCCACTAAGCTCTATGTAACCTGCATCTCTCACCTGTACTGTACCTCTCCCACTAAGCTCTATGCAGCCTGCATCTCTCACCTGTACTGCACCTCTACCACTAAGCTCTATGTAGCCTGCATCTCTTACCTGTACTGCACCTCTACCACTAAGCTCTATGTAGCCTGCATCTCTCACCTGTACTGTACCTCTCCCACTAAGCTCTATGTAGCCTGCATCTCTCACCCGTGCTGTACCTCTCCCACTAAGCTCTATGTAGCCTGCATCTCTCACCCGAGCTGTACCTCTCCCACTAAGCTCTATGTAGCCTGCATCTCTCACCTGTGCCGCACCTCTCCCACTAAGCTCTATGTAGCCTGCATCTCTCACCTGTGCTGCACCTCTACCACTAAGCTCTATGTAGCCTGCATCTCTCCCACTAAGCTCTATGTAGCATGCATCTCTCACCTGTACTGCACCTCTATCACTAAGCTCTATGTAGCCTGCATCTCTCACCTGTACTGCACCTCTACCACTAAGCTCTATGTAGCCTGCATCTCTCACCTGTGCTGTACCTCTACCACTAAGCTCTATGTAGCTTGCATCTCTCACCTGTGCTGTACCTCTACCACTAAGCTCTATGTAGCCTGCATCTCTCACCTGTACTGCACCTCTACCACTAAGCTCTATGTAGCCTGCATCTCTCACCTGTGCTGTACCTCTACCACTAAGCTCTATGTAGCCTGCATCTCTCACCTGTGCTGTACCTCTACCACCACTAAGCTCTATGTAGCTTGCATCTCTCACCTGTACTGTACCTCTACCACTAAGCTCTATGTAGCCTGCATCTCTCACCTGTGCTGTACCTCTACCACTAAGCTCTATGTAGCCTGCATCTCTCACCTGTACTGTACCTCTCCCACTAAGCTCTATGTAACCTGCATCTCTCACCTGTACTGTACCTCTCCCACTAAGCTCTATGCAGCCTGCATCTCTCACCTGTACTGCACCTCTACCACTAAGCTCTATGTAGCCTGCATCTCTCACCTGTACTGCACCTCTACCACTAAGCTCTATGTAGCCTGCATCTCTCACCTGTGCTGTACCTCTCCCACTAAGCTCTATGTAGCCTGCATCTCTCACCTGTGCTGTACCTCTCCCACTAAGCTCTATGTAGCCTGCATCTCTCACCCGTGCTGTACCTCTACCACTAAGCTCTATGTAGCCTGCATCTCTCACCTGTACTGCACCTCTACCACTAAGCTCTATGTAGCCTGCATCTCTCACCTGTACTGCACTTCTACCACTAAGCTCTATGTAGCCTGCATCTCTCACCCGTGCTGTACCTCTCCCACTAAGCTCTATGTAGCCTGCATCTCTCACCTGTGCTGTACCTCTCCCACTAAGCTCTATGTAGCCTGCATCTCTCACCTGTACTGTACCTCTCCCACTAAGCTCTATGTAGCCTGCATCTCTCACCTGTGCCGCACCTCTACCACTAAGCTCTATTTAGCCTGCATCTCTCACCTGTACTGCACCTCTACCACCACTAAGCTCTATGTAGCCTGCATCTCTCACCTGTACTGCACCTCTACCACTAAGCTCTATGTAGCCTGCATCTCTCACCTGTGCCGCACCTCTCCCACTAAGCTCTATGTAGCCTGCATCTCTCACCTGTACTGCACCTCTACCACTAAGCTCTATGTAGCCTGCATCTCTCACCTGTACTGCACCTCTACCACTAAGCTCTATGTAGCCTGCATCTCTCCCCTGTACTGCACCTCTACCACTAAGCTCTATGTAGCCTGCATCTCTCCCACTAAGCTCTATGTAGCATGCATCTCTCACCTGTACTGCACCTCTATCACTAAGCTCTATGTAGCCTGCATCTCTCACCTGTACTGCACCTCTACCACTAAGCTCTATGTAGCCTGCATCTCTCACCTGTGCTGTACCTCTACCACTAAGCTCTATGTAGCTTGCATCTCTCACCTGTGCTGTACCTCTACCACTAAGCTCTATGTAGCCTGCATCTCTCACCTGTACTGCACCTCTACCACTAAGCTCTATGTAGCCTGCATCTCTCACCTGTGCTGTACCTCTACCACTAAGCTCTATGTAGCCTGCATCTCTCACCTGTGCTGTACCTCTACCACCACTAAGCTCTATGTAGCTTGCATCTCTCACCTGTACTGTACCTCTCCCACTAAGCTCTATGTAGCCTGCATCTCTCACCTGTGCTGTACCTCTCCCACTAAGCTCTATGTAGCCTGCATCTCTCACCTGTACTGTACCTCTCCCACTAAGCTCTATGTAGCCTGCATCTCTCACCTGTGCCGCACCTCTACCACTAAGCTCTATTTAGCCTGCCTCTCTCACCTGTACTGCACCTCTACCACCACTAAGCTCTATGTAGCCTGCATCTCTCACCTGTACTGCACCTCTACCACTAAGCTCTATGTAGCCTGCATCTCTCACCTGTGCCGCACCTCTACCACTAAGCTCTATGTAGCCTGCATCTCTCCCCTGTGCTGTACCTCTACCACTAAGCTCTATGTAGCCTGCATCTCTCACCTGTGCTGTACCTCTACCACTAAGCTCTATGTAGCCTGCATCTCTCCCCTGTGCTGTACCTCTACCACTAAGCTCTATGTAGCCTGCATCTCTCACCTGTACTGCACCTCTCCCACTAATCTCTATGTAGCCTGCATCCCTCACCTGTGCCGTACCTTTCCCACTAAGCTCTATGTAGCCTGCATCTCTCACCTGTGCCGCACCTCTCCCACTAAGCTCTATGTAGCCTGCATCTCTCACCTGTGCCGCACCTCTACCACTAAGCTCTATGTAGCCTGCATCTCTCACCTGTGCCGCACCTCTCCCACTAAGCTCTATGTAGCCTGCATCTCTCACCTGTGCTGTACCTCTACCACTAAGCTCTATGTAGCCTGCATCTCTCACCTGTGCCGCACCTCTCCCACTAAGCTCTATGTAGCCTGCATCTCTCACCTGTGCCGCACCTCTCCCACTAAGCTCTATGTAGCCTGCATCTCTCACCTGTGCTGTACCTCTACCACTAAGCTCTATGTAGCCTGCATCTCTCACCTGTACTGCACCTCTACCACCACTAAGCTCTATGTAGCCTGCATCTCTCACCTGTACTGCACCTCTACCACTAAGCTCTATGTAGCCTGCATCTCTCACCTGTGCCGCACCTCTACCACTAAGCTCTATGTAGCCTGCATCTCTCCCCTGTGCTGTACCTCTACCACTAAGCTCTATGTAGCCTGCATCTCTCACCTGTGCTGTACCTCTACCACTAAGCTCTATGTAGCCTGCATCTCTCACCTGTGCTGTACCTCTACCACTAAGCTCTATTTAGCCTGCATCTCTCACCTGTACTGCACCTCTACCACCACTAAGCTCTATGTAGCCTGCATCTCTCACCTGTGCCGCACCTCTCCCACTAAGCTCTATGTAGCCTGCATCTCTCACCTGTGCCGCACCTCTCCCACTAAGCTCTATGTAGCCTGCATCTCTCACCTGTGCCGCACCTCTCCCACTAAGCTCTATGTAGCCTGCATCTCTCACCTGTACTGCACCTCTACCACTAAGCTATGTAGCCTGTATCTCTCACCTGTGCTGCACCTCTACCACTAAGCTCTATGTAGCCTGTATCTCTCACCTGTACTGCACCTCTCCCACTAAGCTCTATGTAGCCTGTATCTCTCACCCGTACTGCACCTCTCCCACTAAGCTCTATGTAGCCTGCATCTCTCACCTGTGCCGCACCTCTCCCACTAAGCTCTATGTAGCCTGCATCTCTCACCTGTGCTGTACCTCTACCACTAAGCTCTATGTAGCCTGCATCTCTCACCTGTACTGTACCTCTCCCACTAAGCTCTATGTAGCCTGCATCTCTCACCTGTGCCACACCTCTCCCACTAAGCTCTATGTAGCCTGCATCTCACCTGTGCCGCACCTCTACCACTAAGCTCTATGTAGCCTGCATCTCTCACCTGTGCTGTACCTCTCCCACAAAGCTCTATGTAGCCTGCATCTCTCACCTGTACTGCACCTCTACCACTAAGCTCTATGTAGCCTGCATCCCTCACCCGTGCCGTACCTCTCCCACTAAGCTCTATGTAGCCTGCATCTCTCACCTGTGCCGCACCTCTCCCACTAAGCTCTATGTAGCCTGCATCTCTCACCTGTGCCGTACCTCTACCACTAAGCTCTATGTAGCCTGCATCTCTCACCTGTGCTGCACCTCTACCACTAAGCTCTATGTAGCCTGCATCTCTCACCTGTGCTGCACCTCTACCACTAAGCTCTATGTAGCCTGCATCTCTCACCTGTGCCACACCTCTCCCACTAAGCTCTATGTAGCCTGCATCTCTCACCTGTGCCACACCTCTCCCACTAAGCTCTATGTAGCCTGCATCTCTCACCTGTGCTGCACCTCTACCACTAAGCTCTATGTAGCCTGCATCTCTCACCTGTGCCGCACCTCTACCACTAAGCTCTATGTAGCCTGCATCTCTCACCTGTGCTGCACCTCTACCGCTAAGCTCTATGTAGCCTGCATCCCTCACCTGTGCCGCAGTGCACCGTCCCGGCTGCTGTCATTAGAAGGCATGTGTGATTTCTCCTGGGAGCGGCTGAGCTCCTCCAGTGCCGCCGCATGCTGCTGAGAGATCATTTCTGTGGCCCTCTCCCAGATGTCGCGGGTGTCCACGGTCACCGCGGAGCTATGGAGCTCTTCCCACCCATGATGTTCCTCGAAGATGAGGAGATTTCTGGACCGCACTAGGAGAGAACGTTGCCGTCAGTGACCGATCGATACACAGCTTGTAGGGTGCACGTATTGCATGCCGTGCTCTCACTCACCTATCGATGCTGCATAGGATTCTGGCAGCGAGTGCTCTTGCACTGTCCTCGTCGCTGATGGGTAAGGGTCAAAGGTCTGGGTGAAGCTACCAAAAAAAACTGCAAAGCACAGTACCACCACCTGGGGGAGCACAAGAGGCAAGAGATTAGTGGGGGAAATAAAGGATAATTCACCTCTCATAGGGGTCTACGACCTTAGCCTTGGAGAGAGATAAAGAATCAGCCAATCAGCTTTTAACTGCCATGTTACAGGCTGTGTTTGAAAAATGACAGATAGGAGCTGATTGGCTCATACAACTGCCCCACTGTGTAATAACTGTATAACATCTAAGGGGCCTATTCAGGAGTAGCTCCCAGCAAGCGCAGCTCCTGCGGCTGGGCGTGTTTGTGACGTCAAACCAGGAACTGGAACTACTCAGAAACTGCTAAGAAATTTCTTTTCGCTATTTTGCGAATCTTTCGTTCGCAATTCTGCTAAGCTAAGATTCACTCCCAGAGGGCGGCGGCCTAGCGTGTGCAATGCTGCTAAAAGCAGCTAGCGAGCGAACAACTCGGAATGAGGGCCAAAGAGCGATGCAGAAACCAGAGTACAATGATATGCTGAGCCCTGGGCAGCTCTGGTTACGTGATATGTAGAACGGTACAGATAAATGGGTACACAATGTAACCGACACCACAGTGAGGAGAGCATCAGCGTAAACTAATCCTTTAAAGAAATCAAAGGTTAGAAAGACTTCATTATGACAAATAGACGTCTTTCATGTACGTGTACCGAGCCCAACTCTCCATAGTGAACAGGTGGGTGCACACAAGATCTGGGTTAGAGAAAGTGGCTCATTCCTCAGTGATGTCACTAGTTCCTAACGACCAGATATGCTGAATGTCATCTCAGCCTGCAGAATGTCTGCCTCAGCTATGCATAGGTAACATGGACATGATATAACGGACTGAAACCAGAAAACCAACACTCACCATGAGACAGGTGCCGGTTTGGGTACTTGCGACTTTGTACGAGCGGGAAACCTTGCCGGCCACCATTGCCTGGAGACGCTGTAACTGCTGCAGGAGTGTTCTGCGGATAGAAAGAGGTGGAAATGAGGTCCACTCCCCCTGCATATATACTAATTACAGGGAAGTACTGGTAGGTTTATCATCTAGCAGCCAAAAACTAGCTTCAAGGACACAAAGTTTTTGCTTGCACAGGTCTAGATCAAGGTGTCTGGTTGTTACGGCACATACGTTGCTGAATAAGCCATCAGCAATTGCAGAATTCACTGTATGTAACAGATAAATACACACTGGAAAGAAAATACAGTTTGGAAATTGGAATACATAAAACAAGTTCTTGTGACGAGGGTTTGTGCTACAATAAAAAAGAAGACTGAATAATCGTCTCACCTGTTAGTGGTTTCCAAGACTTCCACCTTTTTCCGCAGGTCGCTGTTTTCGGAGGAACAGTTCTCAACCCTGCATCAGAAAGACGACAAATTTACACATCAGTCGCCCTCACACAGAGCCAGACTGGCGTCACCAATATCTCTAACAGGAATCCCTCCGAACCTTTGTTAGACACAGATGTGAGCCAAGAACAACTCTTCCCAAAGCTACAGGGGCAAGGGCCTGTGTTACTGATCTACCAGACTGCCTGCAGATTGACTTTCCCCTCATTTGCATAATATGCCAAAGGCAACAATAAAAGGATAAAACTGGAAGTTCTTCATGCTCGATGGATTAATTCATGGTAAGACAGGCCTGGGTACATATTTACCTTTTCTCCAGGCTGTCCATATATTCTTTCTTCTTCCTGCGGCTTTCCTGGGCAGAGATCTGGAGAGATATACAGGTATTGAGTGATCTCAGTACGGCTGGATTACCCTGACCTGACATTACAGAACTTGTTTGCTAGTAAATGCAGGGAGTATTAGCAACATAACTAACGCCATACAGAATACTGCCATACTTTTATGTGGGTTATTTAATGATTAAATGGTAAAACCTATATACAAATGACTGATTAGTGCTATGTCGGTCACACTTTAACCAAATGCATCAATTGTAGTGGGTTTGTAGGTGTGCCCTCCCGCAACTTTTACCAAATACATCAATTGTAGTGGGTTTGTATGTGTGCCCTCCCGCAACTTTTACCAAATACATCAATTGTAGTGAGTTTGTATGTGTGCCCTCCCGCAACTTTTACCAAATACATCAATTGTAGTGGGTTTGTATGTGTGCCCTCCCGCAACTTTTACCAAATACATCAATTGTAGTGGGTTTGTATGTGTGCCCTCCCGCAACTTTTACCAAATACATCAATTGTAGTGGGTTTGTATGTGTGCCCTCCCGCAACTTTTACCAAATACATCAATTGTAGTGGGTTTGTATGTGTGCCCACCCGCAACTTTTACTAGATACATCAGGAATGGATTTTAGAATGCACATCGGTCATGTGTGTGAGAGAGAGCTGGACTAAAGATCTGCTTGTGCGCGACGTGGACTAATGACAGACCCACCAAGGGACCTCATCTCCGCACCTTGTTTTTGATCTTCCTGCGGATCTTCTTCAGCGCCTTCTCTTCCGCTTTCGTGAGGGGCAGTTTTGTGGGGATGGGGTATCCTTCAGCAACCAGTGTCCTTTTTTCTTCATCGGTCAGGATCAGGGGACCAGTTCCTTGCAGTTTCTGTAGAAAATTATATATTATTATTATTATTATTATTACTACTACATTTTATTTATAAGGCGCTACAAGTGTTTCACAGCGCCGTACAAAGGACAGTACAGGGAGACAAAACTTATAATTACAGTAAATAAATAACAGAGAGTACAGGTAACAAAGAGCACCACAATTCTCATACATAATACAGCTTAGATGTAAGTAGTGAGGGAGGGATCACTGTACTACTCGGGGCCATAGATAGAGATGAGCCTTTACCAGCAGGAGAGAAAGCGGGTAAAGATGGTCTCTGAGTAGGAGAGAGCTGCGAGTGAAATGTGTCGAGAGGAGGGCTTAGATAACAAGAGGAAAGAGGGCCCTGCTCTGAAGAGCTAACAATCTAGTGGGAAGGGTCGACAAAAAGATGACACGAGGTGCAAGCAAACGGGAGGTAGCCTGATGGCAGTATGCAAGCAAAGCCGAGATGTTCAAAGCATGAGGCAAGGGGATGGAGGAGCGGCCTCAGGACGCTTGTTAGAAGCACGAATGACCAAAAAGGATTCCAGCAAAGCAAGCAGAGGCCGACTGCTTCAACAAAGACAGAAATTCTATCAAAACAAAAAAAAAACTACACAAAATTCCAACTGTATGTACAATAACTTTAGTTTCGTTAATCTCCTGTTACTTCGTTTTGTAGCACAGATACAGTAAATATATAAAATACCCTTAGTTTAAAAAAACAACAACCAGAGATTCGGCGCAATACCGCACATTGTCTGTAGGTGGCGGCGTTTGCTCTTTTTATCCGAGCATGTCCTGTTACACTGACACTATATATACAGTAAATCCGTATACTATTGCATACACACAGGGGGCTGTTTTCTAAACCATTAAAACCAACTGCATTAATGGACTTACAGGATTTATTTGATGTGAAAGCGTTTACATCTAGGAGCTATGTACACCGCCATATTAAGACATACGCTCACAGAATACCATGCATGTACATTAATATTTGCAGGGGAATGTGTTTAAGTGCCCGGCTGCCTGTGGAAGTGTGAGTCAGTGTTGGTGATGAATAGTAGCATTGTGCCTGCGATGAGGCAATGGGTGTATATGCTGCACAATGACACAGAATCTCCGTTAGCTGCTGCAGAACAGACTGAAAATCATTCTCCAGCCTACGAGGAATTCCTCTACAACAGCTTATCGCTGGGGCAAGGATCTAATGTATTACAGTTGTAGAACGGTTACTTAGTAACGTGGTGATAACCCATAGCAACCGGATGTTGTCTTTCCTCAATATAGTACGAGTTATAATATGAGTACACACTATGTTGGTTGCTATGGGTTACAGCAGATTTCTACTACTTACACCCGTTATAAAAAGAGACTTTCCCACTTAAACCTGTACTTAACCCCTCTTCCCAAGAGCAGTACTTTGGGAATTACTTCTATAGCTGGGAGACCGTCCCGACCAGCTTTCGTGTTGTTGGGTCTCTCCACAACCGGAGAAAAGGGGGAGATTTATCAAAGCTCAGAGAGATATAGGGGGAAATGTATCAAACCCCGGAGAGAGATAATGTGGAGGAAGATAAAGTACCAACCAATCAGCTCCTTACTGCCATGTTACAGGTTGTGTTTGAAAAACGACAGAGCTGATTGGTTGGTACTTTAGGGGACATTTACTAAGCAGTGATAAGAGCGGAGAAGTGAGCCAGTGGAGAAGTGAGCCAGTGGAGAAGTTGCCCCATCAACCAATCAGCAGCTCTGTATCATTTTACAGTATGCAAATTATAGATGTTACTTCAGTGCCGATTGGTTGCCATGGGCAACTTCTCCACTGGCTCACTTCTCCGCTCTTATCACTGCTTAGTAAATGCCCCCTTTTATCTCTCTCTGAGCGTTGATACATCTCTTCCATGATCTAAAACTGCCGTGTGCACTCCGCACAAAGCCAATTAACGTTCCTATATGCTTTCACAGCGCGGGAGGAAATTACCTGGGGGAACCTACACCAACATAGGAAGAACATACAAACTCAGGAATTGAAGCCATGACTCCAATGATGTGAGATAGTAATACTAGCCACTGTGCTACCCATAATGTGCTACAGGGAGCCCCAACTAAAAGGTGATCAGTGAAGTTTCCAGCTATACATGCATGATGGGAGACAAGCTATATATAGTGACCCATTGGCAGGACAGCAGTAGACAGTGAGCCGCTTGACCTAAGAAGAGAGACTTACATGCGGAGCAGTCAGCAGGGGCGAGTTTGAGAGCGCAGAGGGGTTGCGAGCGGTCACTTTGCCTCCGGACTGTGACTGGATGGGGCTGGATGGTGGTAGGGACCGGCTGGGGCTCTGACCTCCCTCAGAGTCGCTCCCATGGCTGCTGGGAGGAGTAGGGGGCAGTTGCAGGCTATCAGAGGAGGCAGCTGGATGAGGGGACAAAAGCACAATGGTTACCAAGACAAAGAAACACAACTACAGACAACATTTACCCGTAACAACCAAGCACGACCACGCCTCACATCATCTCACATCAGGTACTGGGGGGCAAGGGAGGCACACCTACCTTCTTTTGGGCACAAGTTCAGGAACTGATCCACTTCGTGGGGCTCCAGCTTGATTTGGGGGAGGGACTTTGGGGTCAGAGGCTTATGCTGGAAGGAAAGGAAATAACCTATTATACGTCACTGGAAGATCTGTGCACCAATTACATCCACGCAGTTACTCATCCGTCCTCAGACCGGTGACATTACAACGGAGCAGTGACAAATGGGAAGGAGCTCTCCGGATATGTAATTATTGTAGGATTACAGTAATTCTTTGTCAGACATCTTAGACAGCGCCATAACTTTACGCGTTTACCTGACAGCAACCAGCAAGAGGCAAAGCTGTGGAGATATTGCACCTTATTTGCAGGTGCTGTGTACATACATATGGGAGGTGAATCTTACCTGTTCCGGCACTGGCAGCGCTTCCACCTCTAGCGGCGTGGTTACTGTGCTGGCTGTCAAGGTGACAGAAGGGGCAAGGCCCGGTGTCTCCTCAACAGGGACTTCCATCTTGATTTTGGTTGGCGTGAGCCGTCCTCCCAGGCACCAGTCATCACCTGCGAGATCCCCTGTGGAGGGAAAACGTTATAAGATCAGAAAGATGGGAGTGAAGTTTTGCTTTGTTATTTGACAATAGATATTTATTTGGGACAAGGATAAAGGTGACTGACAGGGCGTGCACTCAGTGTCTTCACACCATGCAGGCAGCCATTTTGGGGTAGAACCAACAGTTTCTAGATTGTAGCATATAAACACGCTAGACGTCCGAGAGTTTGATACACAGGGTCCACAGAATAAAAGACACCCAACATATTACCAAGTTATACTATATACATAAGCAGAAGGGAAGGTATTTTCTCCTGCACACCTCGCTTCCTGGGCGGTTCCCTAGCGGGGACAGTGCTAAGAATGTGGGGAATGCAGATATTTGTACGATACATGAAGTAATAAGCTCAGGCGTGGAGTATTGTTATTGTAAGGACATTATTTAGTGCTAATGGGGAGCGTCTGACAGGTTATATAAGCAGCAGGAGGTGGAGACGGCTCAGTGTATGTCAGTTTGTGAATCTGGTTACCCACCAGCGTTCTGACCAGGGCCACAGTGGGAGAGGATTTCACATTTGCTGCCGGGTATTGCAATGAACATAAGATACGTTATACTGTGGGGTGTGGTATACTGTGTCGACATTCAGAATGCCGACAGCATAAAGTCTGAATTTCGATGTAGATATAATAGTGAATGTCAACATTTAAATGTACAGTAAGCTTAATTCTAACTGTAATTCCAGCCTAAACCCTAAAATCATGTGTCGACTTTCTGGCCGTCGGCATTCACAATGTCTACATTAGGTCAGTGTCAACATTGTGAATGTCAACTGCAAATTCAAACCCGGATAAAACCCAATTTACTAGGACAAATCGTTGAATCCTGGGACTGTCCCGGCATATAATAAGCAGCAGCAATTATACAACAGACTGGAACCAGGCAGTATTCTCTCACACTTCCAGACAATGTATAACTAGCAGACATTGTGCAATCATGGGGACATATCTTTATGACCTATATAATACCACAGAGCTATATTAGTACATGACGGAGAGCCGGGAACCTGTCAGCCACTCAGCGAGGAGGGAATTACAGGAGCCTGACGTCAGCGAGACACCTTCTAGCTTCCCGGTCCTTTCTGTCTAATTAGACTTTAACCCCTGCCTGGACCTTGGGTGCTCAGTTGTCTAATGATCTCAGCGTAGGAGGAGAAGCAGGAACGTTTGTGGTATATAAATATGTTACACACCTGAGGAAGTCTCATTGTGAGCGGACACACTTTGTCATGTGATGAAAAGGTCACATTATCCAGACAATACCCGGACAGTGACACCTGTCACCACCTCAGCCCTGTCTGGAAGGGGCATCGGTGCTAACATATTACCTCAAATATTAAGTTTTGAAGCCCAGTGTGGGTGCGACATTGCGGAGGTGTGCGCATACGGTGCCCCTTGCATAGGTGTACCAACATTTTTGTGCACTCTTCTATGGGAGCAAACAAAATCGGTCAGTGCCGGCTTCATGCTGCAATTTGCGTGACGAACATTGAGCCTGCAATCCGTGGCTAATTAAATCGCCACCTAAAAATCCTGCATCTTACTAAAGGGGCAAAAAAAAAAAAAAAGAGAATACTATTGTGCACTTGAAAGAAATAAGGACAGTTACAGGCGCAAACCTCTACAACCCCTCCCCCTTCTGCCATCACATGACATGCTGAGAGCTTCGGGAGTGTGTAACCGGCAGCCATACTTCTCCAGAGAGATTTTGAAAGGGAGATCATTTGTAAATGGGGAGCTAAGAAAAATGATGCACGCTGAATATAATGTACTGAACTTGCTATTTATAAAGAAACATTTTTTTTTGTGGGACTGTGGCTTTTAAAACATAGTACAGATAAAATTGTCAGGTCAGCCATTTACAGATCTTGTTCCCTACATTTACGGAGGTGCTGGTGGAGGCAGCCATTTTGTGTCCTGAAGAAGCAGCCTATCAACTCTCTGGGAACATGTGACATCATGGCCAGCGTCAATGAGGCTGCGGTGAGCCCACAGACTGCATGATAACAGAAATTGGTGTAGGCCACACAAGGATTTCCTGCACAGTACGCTTTACAGCGAGGCACAGGTCACATGAAACACGCTTACCCTGCAGGTAGCTCAGCAGCATGTACTGTGTCTCGTACATTCAGTGTTGGTGAATCACATATTACGCATCACAAACAAGTTACAGGCACACGTTTTTACAGACCCCCCCCCATTACCCACTCATCGTACCATCGCTAAAGTTGTCGTCAGAAGAGCCATGGGTGAAAGGGGACTGAGGGCGAGAATCCCCGCACAGGGAGTAGCTGTGTTCCGCCTTGATCATGGGGGAGGGAGAGCCCGGATTCTCCACTTCCATCATTTCATACTTCTCCGTCAGGAATGGGTCCCCTATGAGCTGTCCCAGGGCATCCAGCAATGCAGTGTCATCCAGCAGCTCGGAGAAGGGCTGTGGAGAAAGCGTAAGAGAATCAGTCCATTTCCAGGTGGCATGATGCAGCAAGCAACCATATTAATGCAGAGTGTATTGTACAGTACACACAATCTGAACGCAAAGACAACTACATTGAATTTACCTGTATCCCCAAACGTCTGGGATATAAATACCAGCCCTGCCTCAGAATCTGTAAAATAAATGCAATACAGGTATGGGATTCTGCTGTGCTACTACTGAGTCAGTCACGTTTTGGAGGCTTTGGATCTATACAGTAGGCCCAAAAAAGGACAAGATTGAGAGGGCACCAATTCCCCTGGTATTGTCATGGTAAGAGTTACACATAACACATTCCCCTGTATGGAAGGAGGTTTATGGTTTGTGTGTAAGTGAGAAGGACGGTCTGTGTACATAGGACACCAGACCTCCGGCTAAGACCCCAGCTCAGTGTAAACAGGAAGATCCCCAGCCGTGTAATCCTATAAACCACTACTGCAGCACCCGGGTCACCCTACAACAATATACAGAGAGAATGTCCGCCAAACGGCAATTGCAAACAGGATTAAAAAAATAAAATATAAGCTGCTGTATATAAAACAGGTAGAGTTTTACAGTGGATATTTCCATAGACTGTCCCCATAGGGGAACCATGATGTTGACTAAACCAATAGTTCAGAAAATTTGGCCTGTGATCACGGATTTCTAAGGAACATCACTGAGGTATGAGGCACTTATGAAGCACTGGTCCCAGGAACGCTGGTCACAGGGCCGGAAGAGGGGCCGTCCGCTTGCCCCCCACTCCCCCTGCCCACCTGAGCACACGTCTGACCCTGTGCAGCATTTGTGGGCTACAGGCGGCTAGTACTTTCATTGCTTGCAAAAAAAAATAAATGCATTGCATCATGGCTTGTTCTAGGAGTAAATTGCTCCCAGTCCCAATTCTGACCAAGGCCCTGCCTCGCAGCACAAACACTCATTGTGTGCACAGTAAATGCACTCACCATGAACCAACCGCACAGCACGGCGAGAAGACTCTGCAAACACGCATGTAGAAACAGTTTGTACTGGGGAAGCGACTGGAAACCCCCCCACTTCATCCGTCTCTGGGGTGCAACATTCTTACAAGTACTCAAAGCATCGATTCATAACCAGTAACATCCCCGCCACTCTGTAACAGTAATACTTTCTATACCGATCCCTGGCAGATTACTAGAGCCACTTATACACCGTCCTGCTGAACCCGGACCTACTGGGTAATGATAGATCCCTAGTTACACTGGGATGGTATCGTGGTCGCCGGTATTCCGAGCTGTGTCTGTATTCTGATTACCGGATCCCGTTACACTCTATCATTTTCATACCGTATCAGATACGTCTCATTGTTACTATGACAGTACAGTTACCTATCCCCTTATGCCACTCAAGGGGAGATGCGTCAAAGATTGGAGAAAGTACCAACCAATCATTTTTATAGGCTGCTATTGAAAAATGACAGGAGCCGATTGGTTGTTACTTTACCTTTTTCCACTTTATCTCTCTCCACGATTCGATACATCTCTCCCATAGTGTATGAAACCTTCTAAGGAGGACAAGTAGAAATGTTTCCCAGTCAGCTCTTAGCTATCGTTTATCAAGTACAGGCGTAGGCAACCAGTTGACCTCTAGCTGGCATGGAACTACATATCCCAGAATGCTCTGCCACAGTTTTGCCGTTAGTGCTTGCTAAAATGGTGGCAGGGCATGCTGGGATGTGTAATTTGCAGCAGCTGAAGTGCCACAGGCTGCCTACCCCTGTATATTCTATAACATGACAGATAGCTGACTGGTTGCTACTGGCAACATTTCCACTTGCCCTATGTAGAAGGTTTGAAACATCTCGCGCATGGTGCTTTGCGATAGTGAAAGGACTGAGATCATGAGTTTCCCTGTCATGGCATGTGTGGAGTTTGTATGTTCTCCCCTGTGTTTGCATGGGTATCCCCGCACACTCAGGTAGGTTAATTGGGGTATGATATACAAGATCTTCAGTAACTAGACAGACGGTCATTAGGTCGCCCCTGACATGTAAATGGTCAACACAGGTTGTTGGGTTTTTTTTGGAGGGGGGGAGGGGTGGTTTTGAGTGTCATTTTCTGTATTTCATCATATGTGACCACAATCTGTTAGAAACGTGCCCCTTTGTAGCCCTGCTTCGGGTGGATGGTAAATAAGACAAATGTTGAAAACGGTATAATAAATATAAATATATATATATTTCTCCTTCATCCACTAGGGGCCACTGGAGTGTAGTTACAATGGGGAGATAGTAGGTGGTATTGGTAGCTGGCACTTTAAAAATTCTCACACTGTGGCTAGCTCCTCCCCTACTATCTCCCCTCCAAGCCAGTCTTAGTTAAGTGCCCGAGGTAGCTGGTTCACTTGGGTTTAGCTGAAGAATTTTCTTCTTTTTTCTTTAACACACTCACAGACTGGCAGCTCTGCCACTGCCAGTCTGCACCGTGGGAGCTGCCGGCGGGGTCCCATCGCAGCTGCGTGCGGCTAGGGATGGGCCCCGGCTGAGGGAGACACTGAGCTCTCCTGAGTTGGCGGACACCGCTGCGTGCGGCGCGTGTCGCGGCCACTCCATCCAGCAGAAGATTCCGGCAGCATGGCAGCGGTGAGTATCAAAAATGGTCGGACACCGCTGCGTGCGGCTTGTGTCGGGACCACCCCACCACAGAAGATTCCGGCTGGACGCCGCTGCGTGCGGCGTGTGTCGGGGCCGATCCACCAAGAACACAGTGGTGAGTGAAGTATACTTTATTTGTGGTGGCTATGTATGTTTTTAGAGCAATCTGTTTATTGTTGTACAACCCACTCCAGAAGGGCTCTCTGGGGCTGTAATGTACTTTATTGTATCCTTACCTGTCCTCCTCATGGAGAAACAGACAGGATGATTGGGGGAGGCTGAGTATGTGTTTATACAACCCTGACTGAAAAACGGGTGTGTGTCATTCTGATAACCCTCTGCTCCCCCAGCTCCCCGCACCCCCCGCACCCACTCAGCGCGACTCACAGAGCCGGCACAGGGATCCCGCTCGAGCGCAAAGCAATGTTTAAATTTGGCGCCTTGTACGGAGGGGGCGGAGCTAAGTCCCGCTCTGTAGAGCGAGCTCAGCGCTCCCTGCTCCCAGGCGGCGACTCGCGCTCTGTTCAGCGCAACACTCCCCGGCGGCGGCTAGCAGATACAGGGCTCTACTAGCGCTGTATAGCGGGCTCAGCGCTCAGCGCTCCCCGGCGGTGACTCGCAGGCCCAGCGGAGGGTACAGCTCGCTTCCCGCTTAGTTTTGCAATAAGGCGCCATAGCCGGGGGGCGGAGCTAACTCCTGCTCTGTACAGCGGGCTCAGCATTCTCCGCTCCCCGGCCACTGTTATAGTGTAATAGGCATTTATGTGAGTTTAATGCACATGGTGCTGAGGAGAATGTGATATAGTCAGAGTGGCTCAGCACTAATCCAGTTATCCACTATATAGATTTTATCGCATAGCCCAGAGGAGTTTCACTCTGGCGGCCATTTCCTCCCTGCACAGACCTGGCTTCATATTTGCAGTGTCTCCTATAGCCCAGTGGGCTAATCTTGCATACTCAGAGACAAATACAAATAAAGTCCCAGGTATATTAACAGTTAACCCGCTTTACTCAGCGGGCTCCCAGGTCTCCCCGTCGCTAGGCAACAGCTCTGGGATTTGTAACTTTTCGATACTTCAGGCTGCTGAAATATAGATACATTCCTCCTGCAGTAGAGTCCTCTACCCAGCATTTTCCTACTTGCAAATCAGGGAACCTGCTCTATTACAGTAGCTGGGACTCGGCTCAATAATAATTAAAAGGATCTACTGTGCAGTATTTATTTACCTACGGTGTGTGTGTATATATACATATATAGTTATGTTTGTGCATGTATATATATAGATATATATATTTAAGTGCGTGTAGGTATGTATATAGATAAATCCATAAAATACCAGATATAGGGGATAAAAGCCTACGGCCACACCACCCTGAACACGCCCGATCTCGTCTGATCTCGGAAACTAAGCAGGGTCAGGCCCGGTTAGTACTTGGATGGGAGACCGCCTGGGAATACCAGGTGCTGTAGGCTACTTCCGCAATGTTTTCTAATAACAACATCTTGCACATAACATTTTCCCCCATCTTTCTCACAGGCTGGTCACCATTTTGAAAAGCCAGCGGAACCTCAGAGAAACATCTGGTGCACCTTAATTAGCGGTACACTAAATACAGGGCGGGGTGTTGCCTTCCCTCTATTATTCCTTGTTGTCACTAGTTACTAATGCTATTTGTAATTGTGGAATGCGTGTAAGGCATCAGACAAATAGCGCTGCGGCTCAGTACGCTAGTAGCGGGTATCTGAACAGGGGTTTGAATCCAAACAAAACTTTAAGGAGAACTCCTATAGCCTAGGGCTAAGACTCCTGTCCCACAGCGCAGCGTTGCTGGTTCAGGTCTCCGCTGCTCCAGAAAGTTTATTTTAATCGTATCGGTCACTACACATTATAGTGCAGACCTTACGTAGGGCTCTGTTTATTTAACCCACCTTTTCTCCTTTCGTTTGTCTCTCCTGGGATAGTCGAAGAATTCCCTCTTAGGTGTGAAGTATGCGGCGGAGCCATCTGCTTCGCCCTCCACGCACCTGCACACCCCTGTTTGATCAATGATGCAGGTAATGTCACTATTAACCAGACAATAGCTCATCAGGTAAGCCCTTGGACTTTGGTTTCCAAGGTCACAGGATCAAATCACAGCGGGACCAAACACACCTTTCCAAAAAGAAACTTTGCTAACATTCCATGCATTACTGATGTCTGTTTTCTGTGGATCTGAACCAGTGTCTCAGAATATACAGGTACATAATACAGCAGTTCATCTGATACTGCAGGTAAAGGAGGAGGACACGTCAAGTCCATCAGGGTTCCACGCCATTGACGAAAATGACAGCGACTGGTTCAGTTTCGGATGAGCTGGGCAGGCTCCGGTAGGCGGCCGACAGACACCCGAATACACAATATCAGGTATCAAACAGGGTTTGTTTTCCTATCTTTTCCCCGCAGATGGCAGGAGATGGTATCAGAACCTCTCTAGGGTATACACCTCGGTGTATCGCCGGTCCATCAAGCCGCCGTTTTCCTGAGGCAACCTTGCTCAGGGATCCATCGACATATGCGGCAGCATGGTTCTACCGTATCCGGAGCAGGTAGGTTGGGGAACAATTGTCCTCTAGGTTACAGGATGCTTCGCATCAGGATCAATTGATACTTTGATACAGGTCAGAATCACGATTCTGCTTTATGTTCCTTGGAGGTCTCCATGTCTACAGACTCGGACCCTGCATCTTCGCTTGGGCTGTCTTAACCCGACGACCTCTGGGGCTGCGACAGTGACAAGTAAACATGAAATCCTACGGGGCAGATGGTTCTGGGGAAGGAACTTTCTGCAGGATTTCTTGAACCAATGGAGGTAGGTCCACTTTGATTTCTCCTACTACTGCCCCAGCTCCAAGACAGACCTTTACTGGTCTTCCCTTTAGATTGTTTCGTGCCCTTTCAGGTTTTTGACTCCACACGGGTGATATCTTCGTCGCCAGGGGTTCTCAGGGTAAAAAGGCTGAAGCAGAGGTTCAACATCCTCAGTCCAGTCTGATTTTATGTCATCCTATACACCCATTACACCTGCAGGGTCCCAGGGTAGGCGCAGGTCGATGGGAGAAGGCTTGGGCGGTTACAACCGTCTCAGGAGTCCCTCGGCATGGGTCGGCTGATTTACGATGACAAGAGAGTCATACTGCAGGCTGCGCTCCATAGGTTTCTAACCGCAAAGGGTGTTGATCCCTGTTTTACACATATCATTTGAATTAGGACAGTTCTCAGGCCTTTGTTTTCTTTTCACGTTCCGAAGCCAAGTGGCTCGGACAGGCCTATTCTGGCCTTACAATCCTTTTAGTCTGTGATTGCTAGTTTAAACAAGAAAGGGAGTTTTACGTGTCCCTTGTCTTCAGAGATGCCTGTTTACTGATTTCCGTTGGACAGGCTTTTCTCAGATTCCCCCTTAACAGGATTCTCATTTTCACTGTAAGTCCTTTACTCTTCTCTCTTCCGCTCCCACAGAGTTTAGGAAGATAACAGAATAACTCTTTTTCAAGGGCAGTGGGTGACGTTGGTTCCCTAATGGGACAATTTACTGCTACTATCCCACTCTGTACATTAGGTGGCTTCTGAATATCCGGAGGATCCACGAGCTTCTGATTCGACACAGATCCAATTTATGCTCCGCATAGACGTTTCTCAACACGGTCCGTCAGAGGTTTTTTCATTCCTCGGCACCAGAGACTCTATTTCTTCAGTCAAGTTGCGACGTAATGAGTGGTCGCCTCCATTCCTCTCGGAACGGGGGACAACAATCTTGTTTCCAGATCAAGCCACCAGGTCAGACTCCTGGGTGAGGGAACATGCCCCGGAGTTTTGTCAGCTGGTCCGCTGTGGGCGGAGATTTCGGATCGACCTCAGGGCGTTCTGACTGACTCTTTAACCCTTTATTACTCTCGGACGGCAGTAGCCGTGGAGGCCCTCAGGGCTCCGGGGAGTTTTCTGGTTATTCTATCCTGCCTCCTTTTCTATTTCTACTTCATGTTCAGTAACACAGGAGGGGATTATGCGTGCTAGTCCTCTCGGTGGCGCTGGTTGGGCCACGCATGACTTGAAGATACAGATACGCCTGTTGTCAGTAGAGGAGCCTTGGCTCCTACCTCGACGGGACTGTCTACTTCAACAGGCTCCTTTTTTTTTTTTTTTTTTTTTTTCTCCTTGTTCAATTTTACACTGGTTTCGGTTACCCGTGTGACTGTTCACGAGACCTCAGAAGGGAGGAGTTCCCTAGTTCGGTTAGGCCTACTGGGCTCCGATTTCAGAAGTCTATTACCTCTTCTCGCTTTTGCCACTTTGGGAAAACTTTATGGAACATAATGAAGATAAAAGGGGGTTTTTCCCCCTTCTTCCAGTTACCATTCATCTTTGGTTTCTCTGGGAGGTTTTTTTTTACTCCGCTGCGCTTCAAACCACACTGACCGGAATTTTAGGTCTCTGCCTTTTTCGCTTTTCTTCCAAATGAGATTAGCCTAGCGGCCGTAAGTTCGGCCTCTTGTTCAGGGAGTACTCTATTGGCAACTCCCCGGGCTCGGCTTCGGCCTCAGCGGTAGTTTCTTCCAGAGGGGAGGTCCATTTTTCATATAAATCTGACACTAGTGGTTTTCAATCCTCTCTGAATGTTGTCAGGGCTCGTCAACTCTCTCTACAGAGGTCTCAGGCTATTCGATGAAGTGTTTTTTTCTTCTTTGCTCTGGACGATGCTCCCGTACTAAATAGCCGGGGCCCCAGCATATGCTGGACAGTTGGATACATCTGATCATCAGACAGTCTTCTTGGCGGTTACTAGGGAACCTCCGTTTTCCAATTCAGCGCGCTTTACGCGCATTGTAAGACCTTCGTGGGCAGCCGCCCGCGGGGTCTCCATGAATATTTTGTCGGGCGGCTACTTGGTCAAACCGACATTCGTTTTGTCAAATTCTACAAGTTTGACACTTTTACGGCCTCTGCATCACTGTTTGGCCGAGCAGTTTTTACAGGACTCTCAGCGCTTTCCCACCCGTTTTTTGGGAGCTCTGGGACGTCCCCATTGTAACTACACTCCAGTGGCCCCTAGTGGATGAAGGAGAAATCAGGATTTTGGTACTTACCGATAAATCCCTTTCTCCGATTCCACAGGGGCCACTGGACGCCCGCCCAGCGCTGTTTCTCCTGATTTTTGTTTGATTAACGATTGCAGATCACCATATGACTGCTTGTTGGGTTCAGGCTAGCCTGGTTTTTTGTCAGGTTCTGTTCCAGGTTTAGTTTGTGTTCGCCTGGTTTACAGGGCGTCGTTAACCTCCTCTACCTTACGGTTTGTTTATTACAGCTCTCCTCGGGCACAGTTTAACGTAGACTGGCTTGGAGGGGAGATAGTAGGGGAGGAGCTAGCCACAGTGTGAGAATTTTTAAAGTGCCAGCTACCAATACCACCTACTATCTCCCCATTGTAACTACACTCCAGTGGCCCCTGTGGAATCGGAGAAAGGGATTTATCGGTAAGTACCAAAATCCTGATATATATATATATATATATATATATATATATATCTCCTATATAATAGCCCAGATCTGTGATCTTGTGATTCATTTGCTAACGCTGGGCGGAGTCACAACAGTGGGCGGAGTTAGTCAAATAAGTCACAGATCTGGCCAAATCTATAGGAGACTAAGAGCAGCTGCAGAAGCAGATAGTATGGACATGGCACAGGCAGGGTGCATACCTCCCAGCTTTCACACACACACACACACACACACACACACACACGGCGAAAAGGGGGCGTGGCTTCACGGGAGGGCCCCGTTTTCGTCAGTGAGGGGGCATGCCCAGCGCTCTGTGAGCTGCTGGCATGCCCCCAGGGGCTGATTATGAGTCCAGGGGGCACAGGGTACTTGAGACAGGGGAGCCCTATCTCATTGCTGTGCATGCTGTGGGTTGGGGGCGTGGCCTAATCGCGGGACGCGAGGCCACGCCCCATTATGCAAATTCCGGGATTGTTTTTTTTTTTTAATGGGATTTTGGCCCCTCAGCTAGGGCTAAATCCAGAGGAGGTGGTCGCTCCCCCTACACACCCGCACAGCCAGAAGAAAGCAGGGAGACTGCTGCCTCCCTGTAACACCACAGACCTGCCAATATGCAGCAGCGTGTGCTGACTGTAGCACAATGCTGCCGCTGTTACTGGCAGGACGGGGGAGCTTCAGAGCTGGGACAGAGCTACTCCAGCCAGGGGGCCCCCTAAAACTGTGGGACCCATGGTACGTACCCCCTGCCCCCCCTTAATCCGGCTCTGCTGCTGGAACCCCCCCTTAATCCGTACCCCCTGATGCCCCCTCTCCCTCTGTGTCCACTATTCACCGCTGCTCTGCTAAGCAGAACAGCGAGTACAGGAGCTTTCCAACTGCCCCCCCCCCCCCCCACCGCAGGACACTGGGACAGCGGGACAGACCCCAAAAAATAGGACTGTCCCGCGAAAATTGGGACATTTGGGAGGTATGGGGTGTGTGAGGGGGTATGCCATACTTGATCCCCACATCAGCATACTCAGCAGGGTCTCTCTGGCAGGGAGGAGCGTCACATTCTGGCACACTCCACGCTTCTTAGCTGTAGTTTTTAGAGATGAGCGGGTTCGGTTTCTCTGAAACCGAACCCGCACGAACTTCATGTTTTTTTTACGGGTCCGAGCAGACTCGGATCCTCCCGCCTTGCTCGGTTAACCCGAGCGCGCCCGAACGTCATCATGACGCTGTTGGATTCTCGCGAGACTCGGATTCTATATAAGGAGCCGCGCGTCGCCGCCATTTTCACACGTGCATTGAGATTGATAGGGAGAGGACGTGGCTGGCGTCCTCTCCATTAGAAATTAGATTAGAAGAGAGAGAGAGATTGTGCAGAGTCAGACAGAGTTTACCACAGTGACCAGTGCAGTTGTTGTTAGTTAACTTTTATTTATTTTAATATAATATATCCGTTCTCTGCTATATCCGTTCTCTGCCTGAAAAAAAACGATACACAGCAGCAGCCAGTCACACAGTGTGACTCAGTCTGTGTGCACTCAGCTCAGCCCAGTGTGCTGCACATCAATGTATAAAAGGCAAAGCTTATAATAATTGTGGGGGAGACTGGGGAGCACTGCAGGTTGTTATAGCAGGAGCCCCCAGGAGTACATAATATTATATTAATTTAAAATTAAACAGTGCACACTTTTGCTGCAGGAGTGCCACTGCCAGTGTGACTAGTGGTGACCAGTGCCTGACCACCAGTATAGTAGTATATTGTTGTATGTATTGTATACTATCTCTTTATCAACCAGTCTATATTAGCAGCAGACACAGTACAGTGCGGTAGTTCACGGCTGTGGCTACCTCTGTGTCGGCAGTCGGAACTCGGCAGGCAGTCCGTCCATCCATAATTGTATTACAATATATACCACCTAACCGTGGTATTTTTTTTTCTTTCTTTATACCGTCGTCATAGTGTCATACTAGTTGTTACGAGTATACTACTATCTCTTTATCAACCAGTGTACAGTGCGGTAGTTCACGGCTGTGGCTACCTCTGTGTCGGCAGTCGGCAGGCAGTCCGTCCATCCATAATTGTATTATTATTATAATATATACCACCTAACCGTGGTTTTTTTTTCATTCTTTATACCGTCATAGTGTCATACTAGTTGTTACGAGTATACTACTATCTCTTTATCAACCAGTGTACAGTGCGGTAGTTCACGGCTGTGGCTACCTCTGTGTCGGCAGTCGGCAGGCAGTCCGTCCATCCATAATTGTATTATTATTATAATATATACCACCTAACCGTGGGTTTTTTTTCATTCTTTATACCGTCGTCATAGTGTCATACTAGTTGTTACGAGTATACTACTATCTCTTTATCAACCAGTGTACAGTGCGGTAGTTCACGGCTGTGGCTACCTCTGTGTCGGCAGTCGGCAGGCAGTCCGTCCATCCATAATTGTATTATTATTATAATATATACCACCTAACCGTGGTTTTTTTTTCATTCTTTATACCGTCGTCATAGTGTCATACTAGTTGTTACGAGTATACTACTATCTCTTTATCAACCAGTGTACAGTGCGGTAGTTCACGGCTGTGGCTACCTCTGTGTCGGCAGTCGGCAGGCAGTCCGTCCATCCATAATTGTATTATTATTATAATATATACCACCTAACTGTGGTATTTTTTTTTCTTTCTTTATACCGTCGTCATAGTGTCATACTAGTTGTTACGAGTATACTACTATCTCTTTATCAACCAGTGTACAGTGCGGTAGTTCACGGCTGTGGCTACCTCTGTGTCGGCAGTCGGCAGGCAGTCCGTCCATCCATAATTGTATTATTATTATAATATATACCACCTAACTGTGGTATTTTTTTTTCTTTCTTTATACCGTCGTCATAGTGTCATACTAGTTGTTACGAGTATACTACTATCTCTTTATCAACCAGTGTACAGTGCGGTAGTTCACGGCTGTGGCTACCTCTGTGTCGGCAGTCGGCAGGCAGTCCGTCCATCCATAATTGTATTATTATTATAATATATACCACCTAACCGTGGTTTTTTTTTCATTCTTTATACCGTCGTCATAGTGTCATACTAGTTGTTACGAGTATACTACTATCTCTTTATCAACCAGTGTACAGTGCGGTAGTTCACGGCTGTGGCTACCTCTGTGTCGGCAGTCGGCAGGCAGTCCGTCCATCCATAATTGTATTATTATTATAATATATACCACCTAACTGTGGTATTTTTTTTTCTTTCTTTATACCGTCGTCATAGTGTCATACTAGTTGTTACGAGTATACTACTATCTCTTTATCAACCAGTGTACAGTGCGGTAGTTCACGGCTGTGGCTACCTCTGTGTCGGCAGTCGGCAGGCAGTCCGTCCATCCATAATTGTATTATTATTATAATATATACCACCTAACCGTGGTTTTTTTTTCATTCTTTATACCGTCATAGTGTCATACTAGTTGTTACGAGTATACTACTATCTCTTTATCAACCAGTGTACAGTGCGGTAGTTCACGGCTGTGGCTACCTCTGTGTCGGCAGTCGGCAGGCAGTCCGTCCATCCATAATTGTATTATTATTATAATATATACCACCTAACTGTGGTATTTTTTTTTCTTTCTTTATACCGTCGTCATAGTGTCATACTAGTTGTTACGAGTATACTACTATCTCTTTATCAACCAGTGTACAGTGCGGTAGTTCACGGCTGTGGCTACCTCTGTGTCGGCAGTCGGCAGGCAGTCCGTCCATCCATAATTGTATTATTATTATAATATATACCACCTAACCGTGGGTTTTTTTTCATTCTTTATACCGTCATAGTGTCATACTAGTTGTTACGAGTATACTACTATCTCTTTATCAACCAGTGTACAGTGCGGTAGTTCACGGCTGTGGCTACCTCTGTGTCGGCACTCGGCAGGCAGTCCGTCCATCCATAATTGTATTATTATTATAATATATACCACCTAACCGTGGTTTTTTTTTCATTCTTTATACCGTCGTCATAGTGTCATACTAGTTGTTACGAGTATACTACTATCTCTTTATCAACCAGTGTACAGTGCGGTAGTTCACGGCTGTGGCTACCTCTGTGTCGGCAGTCGGCAGGCAGTCCGTCCATCATTGTATTATTATTATAATATATACCACCTAACCGTGGTTTTTTTATACCACCTAACCGTGGCAGTCCGTCCATAATTGTATACTAGTATCCAATCCATCCATCTCCATTGTTTACCTGAGGTGCCTTTTAGTTCTGCCTATAAAATATGGAGAACAAAAAAGTTGAGGTTCCAAAATTAGGGAAAGATCAAGATCCACTTCCACCTCGTGCTGAAGCTGCTGCCACTAGTCATGGCCGAGACGATGAAATGCCAGCAACGTCGTCTGCCAAGGCCGATGCCCAATGTCATAGTACAGAGCATGTCAAATCCAAAACACCAAATATCAGAAAAAAAAGGACTCCAAAACCTAAAATAAAATTGTCGGAGGAGAAGCGTAAACTTGCCAATATGCCATTTACCACACGGAGTGGCAAGGAACGGCTGAGGCCCTGGCCTATGTTCATGGCTAGTGGTTCAGCTTCACATGAGGATGGAAGCACTCAGCCTCTCGCTAGAAAACTGAAAAGACTCAAGCTGGCAAAAGCACCGCAAAGAACTGTGCGTTCTTTGAAATCCCAAATCCACAAGGAGAGTCCAATTGTGTCGTTTGCGATGCCTGACCTTCCCAACACTGGACGTGAAGAGCATGCGCCTTCCACTATTTGCATGCCCCCTGCAAGTGCTGGAAGGAGCACCCGCAGTCCAGTTCCTGATAGTCAGATTGAAGATGTCAGTGTTGAAGTACACCAGGATGAGGAGGATATGGGTGTTGCTGGCGCTGGGGAGGAAATTGACCAGGAGGATTCTGATGGTGAGGTGGTTTGTTTAAGTCAGGCACCCGGGGAGACACCTGTTGTCCGTGGGAGGAATATGGCCGTTGACATGCCAGGTGAAAATACCAAAAAAATCAGCTCTTCGGTGTGGAGGTATTTCACCAGAAATGCGGACAACAGGTGTCAAGCCGTGTGTTCCCTTTGTCAAGCTGTAATAAGTAGGGGTAAGGACGTTAACCACCTCGGAACATCCTCCCTTATACGTCACCTGCAGCGCATTCATAATAAGTCAGTGACAAGTTCAAAAACTTTGGGTGACAGCGGAAGCAGTCCACTGACCAGTAAATCCCTTCCTCTTGTAACCAAGCTCACGCAAACCACCCCACCAACTCCCTCAGTGTCAATTTCCTCCTTCCCCAGGAATGCCAATAGTCCTGCAGGCCATGTCACTGGCAAGTCTGACGAGTCCTCTCCTGCCTGTGATTCCTCCGATGCATCCTTGCGTGTAACGCCTACTGCTGCTGGCGCTGCTGTTGTTGCCGCTGGGAGTCGATGGTCATCCCAGAGGGGAAGTCGTAAGCCCACTTGTACTACTTCCAGTAAGCAATTGACTGTTCAACAGTCCTTTGCGAGGAAGATGAAATATCACAGCAGTCATCCTACTGCAAAGCGGATAACTGAGTCCTTGACAACTATGTTGGTGTTAGACGTGCGTCCGGTATCCGCCGTTAGTTCACAGGGAACTAGACAATTTATTGAGGCAGTGTGCCCCCGTTACCAAATACCATCTAGGTTCCACTTCTCTAGGCAGGCGATACCGAGAATGTACACGGACGTCAGAAAAAGACTCACCAGTGTCCTAAAAAATGCAGTTGTACCCAATGTCCACTTAACCACGGACATGTGGACAAGTGGAGCAGGGCAGGGTCAGGACTATATGACTGTGACAGCCCACTGGGTAGATGTATGGACTCCCGCCGCAAGAACAGCAGCGGCGGCACCAGTAGCAGCATCTCGCAAACGCCAACTCTTTCCTAGGCAGGCTACGCTTTGTATCACCGCTTTCCAGAATACGCACACAGCTGAAAACCTCTTACGGCAACTGAGGAAGATCATCGCGGAATGGCTTACCCCAATTGGACTCTCCTGTGGATTTGTGGCATCGGACAACGCCAGCAATATTGTGTGTGCATTAAATATGGGCAAATTCCAGCACGTCCCATGTTTTGCACATACCTTGAATTTGGTGGTGCAGAATTTTTTAAAAAACGACAGGGGCGTGCAAGAGATGCTGTCGGTGGCCAGAAAAATTGCGGGACACTTTCGGCGTACAGGCACCACGTACAGAAGACTGGAGCACCACCAAAAACTACTGAACCTGCCCTGCCATCATCTGAAGCAAGAAGTGGTAACGAGGTGGAATTCAACCCTCTATATGCTTCAGAGGTTGGAGGAGCAGCAAAAGGCCATTCAAGCCTATACAATTGAGCACGATATAGGAGATGGAATGCACCTGTCTCAAGTGCAGTGGAGAATGATTTCAACGTTGTGCAAGGTTCTGATGCCCTTTGAACTTGCCACACGTGAAGTCAGTTCAGACACTGCCAGCCTGAGTCAGGTCATTCCCCTCATCAGGCTTTTGCAGAAGAAGCTGGAGGCATTGAAGAAGGAGCTAACACGGAGCGATTCCGCTAGGCATGTGGGACTTGTGGATGCAGCCCTTAATTCGCTTAACAAGGATTCACGGGTGGTCAATCTGTTGAAATCAGAGCACTACATTTTGGCCACCGTGCTCGATCCTAGATTTAAAGCCTACCTTGGATCTCTCTTTCCGGCAGACACAGGTCTGCTGGGGTTGAAAGACCTGCTGGTGACAAAATTGTCAAGTCAAGCGGAACGCGACCTGTCAACATCTCCTCCTTCACATTCTCCCGCAACTGGGGGTGCGAGGAAAAGGCTCAGAATTCCGAGCCCACCCGCTGGCGGTGATGCAGGGCAGTCTGGAGCGACTGCTGATGCTGACATCTGGTCCGGACTGAAGGACCTGACAACGATTACGGACATGTCGTCTACTGTCACTGCATATGATTCTCTCAACATTGATAGAATGGTGGAGGATTATATGAGTGACCGCATCCAAGTAGGCACGTCACACAGTCCGTACTTATACTGGCAGGAAAAAGAGGCAATTTGGAGGCCCTTGCACAAACTGGCTTTATTCTACCTAAGTTGCCCTCCCACAAGTGTGTACTCCGAAAGAGTGTTTAGTGCCGCCGCTCACCTTGTCAGCAATCGGCGTACGAGGTTACATCCAGAAAATGTGGAGAAGATGATGTTCATTAAAATGAATTATAATCAATTCCTCCGCGGAGACATTGACCAGCAGCAATTGCCTCCACAAAGTACACAGGGAGCTGAGATGGTGGATTCCAGTGGGGACGAATTGATAATCTGTGAGGAGGGGGATGTACACGGTGATATATCGGAGGGTGAAGATGAGGTGGACATCTTGCCTCTGTAGAGCCAGTTTGTGCAAGGAGAGATTAATTGCTTCTTTTTTGGGGGGGGTCCAAACCAACCCGTCATATCAGTCACAGTCGTGTGGCAGACCCTGTCACTGAAATGATGGGTTGGTTAAAGTGTGCATGTCCTGTTTTGTTTATACAACATAAGGGTGGGTGGGAGGGCCCAAGGATAATTCCATCTTGCACCTCTTTTTTCTTTTCTTTTTCTTTGCATCATGTGCTGATTGGGGAGGGTTTTTTGGAAGGGACATCCTGCGTGACACTGCAGTGCCACTCCTAGATGGGCCCGGTGTTTGTGTCGGCCACTAGGGTCGCTTATCTTTCTCACACAGTCAGCTACCTCATTGCGCCTCTTTTTTTCTTTGCGTCATGTGCTGTTTGGGGAGGGTTTTTTGGAAGGGACATCCTGCGTGACACTGCAGTGCCACTCCTAGATGGGCCCGGTGTTTGTGTCGGCCACTAGGGTCGCTTATCTTACTCACACAGCGACCTCGGTGCAAATTTTAGGACTAAAAATAATATTGTGAGGTGTGATGTGTTCAGAATAGGCTGAAAATGAGTGTAAATTATGTTTTTTGAGGTTAATAATACTTTGGGATCAAAATTACCCCCAAATTCTATGATTTAAGCTGTTTTTTAGGGTTTTTTGAAAAAAACATCCGACAAAAAAAATTCGGTGAGGTTTTGCCAAAACGCGGTCGAACCCAAAACACGGCCGCGGAACCGAACCCAAAACCAAAACACAAAACCCGAAAAATTTCAGGCGCTCATCTCTAGTAGTTTTGTGGGTCACCAGCCGCTGTGCACTTTCCGTACTGCCTCTGTTATCTCCAGCCCCTGCGACCCCACCGCTAGCTGCAGCGCTGCCACCCGCAGTGAGTTGCGCCCAGCTCCTTCACACACTTTAGCCGGCGGGTAGCGCTGCAGAAATCCGAGCTGCTTGCAGGCTCTGACCCACTCCTCCCTCCAGCCGCAGCGTCTCCTGGGAGCTAACCAGTCACTCCCAGTCTCCCCTTACCATAGTGCCCAGCAGCCGTGAGGTCCGCGCCACGTGCATGCTATGACCCCCTCCTCCCTCCAGCCGCAGCATCTCCTGGGGGCTAACCAGTCACTCCCAGTCTCACCTTACCACAGTGCCCGGCAGCTGCGCGAGGTCTGCGGTGTGTGACTGAGGAGAGGGGGAGTGATGCGGACGGGCAGAGGAAGCAGGAATACAGCCTAAGAGAGTCAGCCATGCCAAGTCTCCACCAGCAGCAGATGCCAACAGGTTGGAGTGGAACAGCAGCAGCCAGCAGCAGTGACTCCGGTAAGACACATCTGTCTGTCACCACTGTTCTGTCCCTAATACCAATCTCTCCCGTGCCCTGTGTTCTGTCATGTCCCTGTAACCCCTGGCCTTGACCTGCCACCCTTATCCTGGCCCTTTCACCCCTTATCCTGGCCCTTTCACCCTTATCCTGGCCCTGTCACCCTTATCCTGGCCCTGCTACCCCTATCCTGGCCCTGTCACCCCTGTGCTTGCCCTGTCAACCCTATACTGGCCCTGTCACCCCTGTCCTGGTCCTGCCGCCCCTACACTGACCCTGTCACCCCTATCCTGTCCCTGTCATTTCTGTCCTGGCCCCGTCGCCCATGTCCTGGCCCCGTCACCCCTGTCCTGGCCCCGTCACCCCTGTCCTGGCCCTGTCACCCCTGTTCTGACCCTGTCACCCCTGTCCTGGCCCAGTCAACCCTGTTCTGACCCTGTCACCCCTGTCCTGGCCCTGTTACTGCATTCCCTCCAACTACCTTTTTGGCAGGTACAGTACCCGCAGCACCTCCAGACCTCTCCCCAATGCACCACACCTCCGCACCTTCCCCTCCACCACATGCGGCACTCCACCCCTCCCCCACATGCTGTGCCTCCAGACCCCCTACACCACCCGCGGCTCCCACTCCTCCGCCCCTTCACCACCCCCAGCAATCTCCAGGCCCCCTCCACCATTCACCCCCCTTATATGTCTCCCCCACACCTGCCCCCCTCCACCCGCAGCATCTGCAGACACCCTCCTCCATCCGCGGTCCCCCCCTCACCCACCCCTCCCCCACCAATGGCACCCCCGCACCTGCCCCACCACCACCTGCAGCACCTCCGGACCTCCTTCCCCATCTGCCGCAACACCCGTACCTGCCCCTCCCCTACCCATGGCGCCTACGGACCCCTACCCCACCAGTGGCACTCCCGCCCCTTCCCATCCCACAGCACCTCCGGAACCCTTCATCCATCTGCAACATCCCCACACCTGCCCCTCCCCCACCCATGGCACCCCTGCCCCTCCCCCACCTGCAGTGCCTCCGGACCCCTCCCCCATCTGCATCCCCCACTCCTCTGCCCCTCCCCCACCCGCAGCACCTCCCAACCCTTCCCCATCCGGGCCCCACCCCCACTTCCGCCCCCCCTCCATCCGCAGCATCTACAGACACCATCCGCAGTACCCCCCGCACCCGCTACATTCTGTACATTGTGGCCTGCAGGTGCTGTTCACGCCGTCGCAAGGGGCTGCGCCTCCTTCACCATCGCACGCCCTTTCATTGTGCAATATTTAACAACTAACAAAGGAATGCAGGTGATACTCCATATAACACAAATATTGAACCCCAGAAAGGCATGCAAGGGTTAAGGGGGCGTAGCCCCTTGCGACGGTGTGAAGAGCGCCCGTAGGGCGCGATGAAGCACCTAGTATATATATATATTATTTTTTTTATTATAATTTATTTTACTTCCACTCGCTCCCAGGAGAAGCAGTGCTGCCGCTATCTAGAAGGGAAGGACTTTGTACTTAATGTTCTTCGCCCCTTTAAATCCGGCACAGTCTCTGCCAGCCGTTATTGGAAGAATCTGGCGGATGATTTGGCAGCCGCTTGTGTGATTGTGGCTGAAGTTGGAGAGAGACTTAACCCCTCTGAGTCCTCCTGTAACTCACTGCTGCGTGCTATATAAATGGTCCCTCCAGCAGTGATAGCGTTAACAGGCCAGTGTTAAATTCATTACAGAAGAGTAAACCCAGACAGTTACGTAGGGGAACCACGAATCCAGACAAACACCCCAAAGTCTGAAACCCGATCAGCTTTTTCCATGAGTCACCGCAGATTTTCCAACTTAAAAATACGGAAATAAAGATGTGGGAAAGAGTCGTTTTAAAGCGAGGGCCGTCAGTAAGGGAGATAGCAGGATGGAATTAGAGACCGCTGGGAGAACGAGAGTCCTAAAGGAGTAAGAGACAGCGGTGAAGGAGAAGAGACATAGGGGCAAAGGTATCAAGCGGCGATGACCCCTTTTTCTGCGTCCTTCCCAAAACTGGGATGATTACGGATTCTCCAAAATGTATTAAAAGGCAGTCTGTGGAGAAATCAGATTTTTTATGCTATGCTTACATGTCCTGCCGACTGTGCCAATTGCCACTTCAGGGAGCACATTAGGGTGACCCCCTCTAGGCTTCAGTAGGGGCCCTTGTTACCCCTAAAAGTGAGTAATAAGTTAAAACAATACATATAATCAGAGAAAGAGACACCTATCTGCAATAGCAGACCAGCCGGCAAGTGTTACAAGCTATAACAAACAAATGGACGAGGAAGGAAGGAACTGGTTGGGGGGGCACAGGTGAAGGCCCGGGGGACCGCCAGTTGCCCAGCTCTGGGTTAAAGAGAGAATACAGCAACGACAGAAGAAGGGGTCAGATGATATGACAAACAGAGAGGAAACTGGCCACAAATAGGGAATAAAAGGGGCAGTTCGGAGCCAGGACAGAGAGGCGGGGAGATGTGCACCAGATGTTAGAGATTGCACACAGCTTCCACAGATGGGATTGCACAGAATCAGGGCTGCGTTGCATCATCTGAGTAACCCCCCCACACTCCCCCTTCCATACACAGTACATGACTGCACCAACAGAGGGTCCCCTGATCTCATCCAGGCACTCCGCACATCCCCAGTCTCCCCGTACAGCCTGGCTGTGGTCCAAAGGGACCCCCGGGTTCTTTGTGAAGTGTGTCCCCTCTTGTCTAGGGCGGCAGGGGGCGAGATGATAAAGTAAACAGCCCCTACCGGTTACTCTGCCAAATCAATACTCTGCAAGCCGATGACGCACAGAAATCGGACCTTCCTCACATCACAGTATTATACAGGTTACCGGGGCGATACGGCCTTTCCTAAAGGTTTATTCTGTGTTTTATATTCAGCCAGCAACAAAAAAAAGAGAGACTTTTGTGTAAAAATAAGATTTTACTCACCGGTAAATCTATTTCTCGTAGTCCGTAGTGGATGCTGGGAACTCCGTAAGGACCATGGGGAATAGACGGGCTCCGCAGGAGACTGGGCACTCTAAGAAAGAATTAGATCTACTGGTGTGCACTGGCTCCTCCCTCTATGCCCCTCCTCCAGACCTCAGTTAGGGAAACTGTGCCCGGAAGAGCTGACACAATAAGGAAAGGATTTGGAATCCCGGGTAAGACTCATACCTCGTGGAATGGGCTTTGACAGATTTAGGATGCGGCAGTCCAGCCGCAGAATGTGCAAGTTGAATGTGCTACAGATCCAGCGAGCAATAGTCTGCTTAGAAGCAGGAGCACCCAGCTTGTTGGGTGCATGCAGGATAAACAGCGAGTCAGTCTTTCTGACTCTAGCCGTCCTGGAAACATAGATTTTCAGGGCCCGGACTACGTCCAGCAACTTGGAAGCCTCCAAGTCCTGAGTAGCCGCCGGCACCACAATAGGTTGGTTCAAGTGAAACGCTGATACCACCTTAGGGAGGAATTGGGGACGCGTCCTCAATTCTGCTCTGTCCATATGGAAGATCAGATAGGGGCTTTTACAGGACAAAGCCGCCAATTCTGAAACCCGCCTAGCCGAAGCCAAGGCCAAAAGCATGACCACTTTCCACGTGAGATATTTTAATTCCACGGTCTGAAGTGGCTCAAACCAATGTGATTTTAGGAAATCCAACACCACGTTGAGATCCCAAGGTGCCACTGGGGGCACAAAAGGGGGCTGAATATGCAGCACTCCCTTAACAAACGTCTGAACTTCAGGCAGTGAAGCCAGTTCTTTTTGAAAGAAAATAGACAGGGCCGAAATCTGGACTTTAATGGATCCCAATTTTAGGCCCATAGTCACTCCTGACTGTAGGAAGTGCAGAAATCGACCCAGCTGAAATTCTTCTGTGGGGGCCTTCATAGCCTCACACCAAGCAACATATTTTCGCCATATGCTGTGATAAAGGCTAGGAATGAGGTGACAGCAAAGCATTATCAGCGTAGGAATGACTTCAACCGGAATGCCCTTTTCCATCAGGATCCGGCGTTCAACCGCCATGCCGTCAAACACAGCCGCGGTAAGTCTTGGAACAGACAGGGCCCCTGCTGTAGCAGGTCCTGTCTGAGAGGCAGAGGCCAAGGGTCCTCTGAGATCATTTCTTGTAGTTCCGGGTACCAAGTCCTTCTTGGCCAATCCGGAACGATGAGTATAGTTCTTACTCCTCTTTTTCTTATTATCCTCAGCACCTTTGGTATGAGAGGAAGAGGAGGGAACACATAAACCGACTGGTACACCCACGGTGTTACTATTGCGTCCACAGCTATCGCCTGAGGGTCCCTTGACCTGGCGCAATATCTTTTTAGCTTTTTGTTTAGGCGGGACGCCATCATGTCCACCTGTGGCCGTTCCCAACGGTTTACCAACAGTAGGAAGACTTCTGGATGAAGTCCCCACTCTCCCGGGTGGAGGTCGTGCCTACTGAGGAAGTCTGCTTCCCAGTTGTCCACTCCCGGAATGAAAACTGCTGACAGTGCTATCACGTGATTTTCCGCCCATCGGAGAATCCTTGTGGCTTCTGCCATCGCCATCCTGCTTCTTGTGCCGCCCTGTCTGTTTACATGGGCGACCGCCGTGATGTTGTCTGACTGAATCAGCACCGGCTGGTTTTGAAGCAGGGGTCTTGCCTGACTTAGGGCATTGTAAATGGCCCTTAGTTCCAGAATACTTATGTGTAGGGAAGTCTCCTGACTCGACCATTGTCCTTGGAAGTTTCTTCCCTGCGTGACTGCCCCCCAACCTCGGAGGCTTGCATCCGTGGTTACCAGGACCCAGTCCTGTATGCCGAATCTGCGGCCCTCTAGAAGATGAGCACTCTGCAGCCACCACAGCAGAGACACCCTGGCCCTCGGGGACATGGTGATCAGCCGATGCATCTGAAGATGCGATCCGGACCACTTGTCTAACAGATCCCACTGAAAGATCCTTGCATGGAACTTGCCGAATGGAATTGCCTCGTAAGAAGCTACCATCTTTCCCAGGACTCGCGTGCAGTGATGCACCGACACCTGTTTTGGTTTCAGGAGGTCTCTGACCAGAGATGACAACTCCTTGGCCTTCTCCTCCGGGAGAAACACCTTCTTCTGTTCCGTGTCCAGAATCATACCCAGGAACAGCAGACGCGTCGTAGGAACCAGCTGCGACTTTGGAATATTCAGAATCCAGCCGTGCTGTTGTTGCACTTCCTGAGATAGTGCTACTCCGACCAACAACTGCTCCCTGGACCTCGCCTTTATAAGGAGATCGTCCAAGTATGGGATATGAGAACTCCCTTCTTTCGAAGGAGTATCATCATTTCGGCCATTACCTTGGTAAATACCCTCGGTGCCGTGGACAGACCAAACGGCAACGTCTGGAATTGGTAATGGCAGTCTTGTACCACAAACCAGAGGTACACCTGGTGAGGTGGGTAAATGGGGACATGCAGGTACGCATCCTTGATGTCCAGTGATACCATGTAATCCCCTTCTTCCAGGCTTGCAATAACCGCCCTGAGCGATTCCATTTTGAACTTGAACCTTCTTATATAAGTGTTCAAGGAATTAAATTTAGAATGGGTCTCACCGAACCGTCTGGTTTCGGTACCACAAACATTGTGGAATAGTAACCCCGTCGCTGTTGAAGGAGGGGAACTTTTATTATCACCTGCTGGAGGAACAGCTTGTGAATTGCCGCCAGCACCACCTCCCTGTTCGGGGGAGTAGCTGGCAAGGCTGATTTGAGGTAACGGCGAGGGGGAGACGTCTCGAATTCCAGCTTGTATCCCTGAGATACCACTTATAGAACCCAGGGATCCACCTGTGAGCGAACCCACCGGTCGCTGAAGTTCCGGAGACGGGCCCCCACCGCACCTGGCTCCACCAGTGGAGCCCCAGCGTCATGCGGTGGATTTAGTGGAAGCAGGGGAGGATTTCTGTTCTTGGGAACTGGCTGTATGGTGCAGCTTTTTCCCTCTACCCCTGCCTCTGGGCAGAAAGGACGCGCCTTTAACCCGCTTGCCTTTCTGAGGCCGAAAGGACTGTACGAGGTCCGAGAGACCATCCCCAAACAATTCCTCACCCTTGTAAGGCAAAACCTCCATGTGCCTTTTAGAATCCGCATCACCTGTCCACTGCCGAGTCCATAATTCTCTCCTGGCAGAAATGGACATTGCATTTATTCTAGATGCCAGCCGGCAAATATCCCTCTGTGCATCTCTCATGTATAAGACTATGTCTTTAATATGCTCTATGGTTAGCAATATAGTGTCCCTGTCAAGGGAATCAATATTATCAGACAGGGAATCAGACCACGCTGCTGCAGCACTGCACATCCATGCTGAAGCAATAGCAGGTCTCAGTATAGTACCTGAGTGTGTATACACAGACTTCAGGATAGCCTCCTGCTTTCTATCCGCAGGCTCTTTTAAGGCGGCCGTATCCTGAGACGGTAGTGCCACCTTTTTTGATAAGCGTGTGAGCGCTTTATCCACCCTTGGGGATGTCTCCCAACGTACCCTGTCCTCTGGCGGGAAAGGGTACGCCATTAGTAACTTTTTAGAAATCACTAATTTTTTATCGGGGGAAGCCCACGCTTCTTCACACACTTCATTTAACTCATCTGAAGGGGGAAAAAATAAGAATTTACTTACCGATAATTCTATTTCTCGGAGTCCGTAGTGGATGCTGGGGTTCCTGAAAGGACCATGGGGAATAGCGGCTCCGCAGGAGACAGGGCACAAAAAAGTAAAGCTTTACTAGGTCAGGTGGTGTGCACTGGCTCCTCCCCCTATGACCCTCCTCCAGACTCCAGTTAGGTACTGTGCCCGGACGAGCATACACAATAAGGGAGGCATTTTGAATCCCGGGTAAGACTCATACCAGCCACACCAATCACACCGTACAACTTGTGATCTAAACCCAGTTAACAGTATGACAACAGAAAGGGCCTCTTAAAGATGGCTCCTTAACAATAACCCGAATTAGTTAACAATAACTATGTACAAGTATTGCAGATAATCCGCACTTGGGATGGGCGCCCAGCATCCACTACGGACTCCGAGAAATAGAATTATCGGTAAGTAAATTCTTATTTTCTCTATCGTCCTAAGTGGATGCTGGGGTTCCTGAAAGGACCATGGGGATTATACCAAAGCTCCCAAACGGGCGGGAGAGTGCGGATGACTCTGCAGCACCGAATGAGAGAACTCCAGGTCCTCCTTTGCCAGGGTATCAAATTTGTAAAATTTTACAAACGTGTTCTCCCCCGACCACGTAGCTGCTCGGCAGAGTTGTAATGCCGAGACCCCTCGGGCAGCCGCCCAAGATGAGCCCACCTTCCTTGTGGAGTGGGCTTTTACAGTTTTAGGCTGTGGCAGGCCTGCCACAGAATGTGCAAGTTGAATTGTGTTACAAATCCAACGAGCAATCGACTGCTTAGAAGCAGGTGCGCCCAACTTGTTGGGTGCATACAATATAAACAGCGAGTCAGATTTTCTGACTCCAGCCGTCCTTGCAATGTATATTTTTAAGGCTCTGACAACGTCCAACAACTTGGAGTCCTCCAAGTCGCTAGTGGCCGCAGGCACCACAATAGGTTGGTTCAGATGAAATGCTGATACCACTTTAGGGAGAAAATGCGGACGAGTCCGCAGTTCTGCCCTATCCGAATGGAAGATTAGATAAGGACTTTTATAAGATAAAGCCGCCAATTCAGATACTCTCCTGGCAGAGGCCAGGGCTAGTAACATAGTCACTTTCAATGTGAGATATTTCAAATCCACCTTTTTCAATGGTTCAAACCAATGAGATTTGAGGAAATCTAAAACTACATTTAGATCCCACGGTGCCACCGGAGGCACCACAGGAGGCTGTATATGCAGTACTCCCTTGACAAAAGTCTGGACCTCAGGGACAGAGGCCAATTCTTTTTGGAAGAATATTGACAGGGCCGAAATTTGAACCTTAATGGATCCCAATTTGAGACCCATAGATAATCCTGATTGCAGGAAATGTAGGAAACGACCCAGTTGGAATTCCTCCGTCGGAACCCTCCGATCCTCGCACCACGCTACATATTTTCGCCAAATGCGGTGATAATGTTTCACGGTGACTTCCTTCCGTGCCTTAATCAAGGTAGGAATGACTTCTTCTGGAATGCCTTTCCCTTTTAGGATCTGGCGTTCAACCGCCATGCCGTCAAACGCAGCCGCGGTAAGTCTTGAAAAAGACAGGGACCCTGCTGTAGCAGGTCCCTTCTCAGAGGTAGAGGCCACGGTTCGTCCGTGAGCATCTCTTGAAGTTCCGGATACCAAGTCCTTCTCGGCCAATCCGGAACCACTAGTATTGTTCTTACTCTTCTTTGCCGTATGATCTTCAATACCTTTGGTATGAGCGGCAGAGGAGGAAACACATACACTGACTGGTACACCCAAGGAGTTACCAGTGCGTCCACAGCTATTGCCTGTGGATCTCTTGACCTGGCGCAATATTTGTCCAGTTTCTTGTTGAGGCGAGACGCCATCATGTCTACAATTAGTCTTTCCCAACGGTCTATTAACATGTTGAAGACTTCTGGATGTAGACCCCACTCTCCCGGATGAAGATCGTGTCTGCTGAGGAAGTCTGCTTCCCAGTTGTCCACGCCCGGGATGAACACTGCTGACAGTGCTATCACGTGATTCTCCGCCCAGCGAAGAATCTTGGCAGCTTCTGCCATTGCACTCCTGCTTCTTGTGCCGCCCTGCCTGTTTACATGGGCGACCGCCGTGATGTTGTCCGACTGAATCAACACCGGCTTTCCTTGCAGGAGAAGTTCCGCCTGGCTTAGAGCATTGTAGATTGCTCTTAGTTCCAGAATGTTTATGTGAAGAGACTTTTCCAGACTCGTCCATACTCCCTGGAAGTTTCTTCCTTGTGTGACTGCTCCCCAGCCTCTCAGGCTGGCGTCCGTGGTCACCAGGATCCAATCCTGAATGCCGAATCTGCGGCCTTCTAATAGGTGAGCCTTCTGCAACCACCACAGAAGTGACACCCTTGTCTTTGGTGACATGGTTATTCGCAGGTGCATCTGCAGATGCGACCCTGACCATTTGTCCAACAGATCCCTTTGGAATATTCTTGCATGGAATCTGCCGAATGGAATTGCTTCGTAAGAAGCCACCATTTTTCCCAGGACTCTTGTGCATTGATGTACTGACACTTTTCCTGGTTTTAGGAGGTTCCTGACCAGATCGGATAACTCCTTGGCTTTTTCCTCTGGAAGGAAAACCTTTTTCTGAACCGTGTCCAGAATCATTCCTAGGAACAGCAGACGAGTTGTCGGGATTAAATGGGATTTTGGAATATTCAGAATCCACCCGTGTTGTCTTAGCACCTCTTGAGATAGTGCTAAAGCTGTCTCCAGCTGTTCTCTGGACCTTGCCCTTATTAGGAGATCGTCCAAGTATGGGATAACTAATACGCCTTTTCTTCGAAGAAGAATCATCATCTCGGCCATTACCTTGGTAAAGACCCGAGGCGCCGTGGACAATCCGAACGGCAGCGTCTGAAACTGATAGTGACAGTTTTGAACAATGAACCTGAGGTACCCCTGGTGTGCGGGGTAAATCGGAACGTGTAGATACGCATCCTTGATGTCCAAGGATACCATAAAGTCCCCTTCTTCCAGGTTCGCTATCACTGCTCTGAGTGACTCCATCTTGAACTTGAACTTTTTTATGTAGAGGTTCAAGGACTTCAGATTTAGAATAGGCCTTACCGAGCCATCCGGCT